>NC_133648.1:195971801-196601327 GCF_009905375.1 Apium graveolens
ACTTTAGGACGATCAAGAAAATTACAAAGCAGGATTGTTACTACGGGTACAGGTTCTGAAACAAGTAGATTATTTCAATCACTTAATTCTCAACTTATCTGATCACGCACCCCGCTTACTTTTTATCTCTTTTACCAATGATCAGTAGATTGAGCACTAACTCAATCTCGATAAAGAAGGAGAAGAAGTAGAATCAATCAACGATGCCTAGATCATGAAAGGGGCATACCATCTGCCCTACAATCCTTTCTTTCTTCTCTTACGAAATGGATAGTTAGAGAGAAAGAGAACTCCGAAGGCGTGATCTATTCTATTAGATTCTATTAGATGAAAAGGTCCTATCAGTACTATTGGATTAACTGTCCTTCTCTCTTTGATGCCATCTTATTCTATGTCATTTGTCCGGATTGTGCCCGACCTCCTCTACCCCTGAAAAGGTCCTATCACTTCTTTTTTGCTGATGATTTAGTTTTGTTTGCAGAGGCTTCGATCGAGCAAGTGCAAGTAAATGCCTTGAAGCGGGCAGAAAATGCGTCTTAATAAGTCTCTGCTCCAAAAATGTACCGCAAATGAGGGAGAGCTGTTGGAATCCCTTTGACATCTGATTTTGGTTGGGGAGTTTTTATTATTCGGAAAGAATAATTGAAAAGATGGGATAGATAAAGTGAAGAATAGGCTTGCAGGGTGGAAGGCACTCTTAAGGATCCCGATGGAGAATAGAAGCAGTAATAGTGGTTTCCTCAGTCACATTATCCTTAACTGAAGGAAGAAGCAGAAGCAACACATTACCTTGATTTATCGAGCTCTTGAAGATCCTTCTTTTAAGATCTCGGAAATTGGCTAAACTTGAGCATTCTATCGCAAGAATAGGACTCCATAGGTGGTTGGTTACGTTACATTAATGCATAAACGCAGAATATCGGCTAAAAAGAGCTGCCATTGGAACTTCTGGAATGGACTGATACCCGTAGAGTGACACGATAACCGGAATCTATCAATTCCCTAGTTTCTATATGAACAGCCCAACCCATCCTGCTTTTATAGTGCCATTGACAACACGACTTTGCTCTGCTCATCCTTATCCTTATAAATGAAAAGGGGCGGATTTCACTTTAGTAGAGACTTGGTTCGGTATCTTTAATGGAAGTGCACTCGAGGGAGAGTTATACTCAGTTTCAAAAGAAAGGGGATTCTCACATAATGATGATCAAGTACCAGTTGAGGAATATAGATAAGAAGAAATTGGGCCAACCCGCGAGCAAGTTGGAGAAGTGCTTGATGAGCCCCTACAAAAAGTCGAGTAATTCTAGTGCAACCACATATATCCTATAGAAAAGTTTTTATATTTCAATGAGTCGGTGCGCACAGGAAAAAACCATTCCCTGCAAAAGGGATGGGACCCCCGACCGCGTTTATGACTCGTCCGTACCGCCTCTCGTTTAGGTCGACCGCTCTACGAATGCGAAGCTTTTTTCAAGAGAGGGACTTGACTGACAAAGGTTTCCAAATTCTAATTATTAATGCCGTTGTTATACTCCAGCCGCATTGATATTCTTTGAACAGCGGTTGCGCTTTGAAATCAAGGTAGTTGTTTACTTGCTCAACCATAATATCAGGCCCCTATCAATGACAGTTAAACTGTGCTATAAAGTACTATCATATCATCCTGTATGGGTTTATCCTCTCTCTCTCTTATCTTCGATCAAGCTACTTCGTTCCTTCTGTGACGAGAAATTACCTAACGAAAGCTAGCCTTCGTCCACGTCTCCGGGAGTTGAGTTAGACCGCTTAGTAGGACCTTCAGGCTTATCCACGCTAGAGATGGACGTTCCCACATAAAGGAATGCTTCAATTAAATCGGGTATAAAATGAATAAATTCTGACAAAAGATAGCTATTCTTCTCTATAAAAGGATGGTTAAAAGTTCACCGGGCAAGGTGGTGGAGTAATTAAAATTTCCAAGCATCCAGGGATAAATCAAATTTTTATTTTAGAATCGAACTTTCCTTACTTAAGTGAAAGCGCAAGTTTGCTCCTAACTGGGGAGGACCCTAGAAGGTAGTAGAAGCAAGCCGAGCTGGGAGCTGGAGGCTGTCAATGGGAGTTCTGTCCCTCGCATGTGGCATGTTAGTAACTTACGCCGCTTTACTTATGAATTTATATGTCGAGTTTTATGGTGACGTAGGCAATCTTATGCTCTTGTTTCTCAATTTGAATTGAAGCCATGTTCACTTAGTTTATTATGCTATCTAAACCTGGATGTACTATTGAGCTTTGCTCGTGCAGAAATGAAAGATGAAATGAGCCCTGCTCTCCTTTTTAGAGACTTTTCTCACTCCCATTTCGGGCTAGACCATCGAAATCTTCAACTTCAGGCTAAGCCTACAGAACATATTAAATCACGGATTAAGTCGACATAACATCCTAACGTTCAGTCAGGTTTTTCCAATTGGATTTCCTTTTGCAGGTAGAAGTAGGGCATTTCACTCACCTTAGAGTGAGTGAGGTGATTACAGAAAAGTAAAAGAACTCTGTAAGAAAAAAGTACTTTACCTGGTTGTCGCATCTTGTCACCCTGTCTGCTTATCTGTTCGTAATGCTTCCTTCTTCGATTGAATGAAGTCCTTCTGAACTGGAATCATGAATGGGACTCGAACCCATATCTACGTGCGACTTTCCTTTAGTCGATCATGACGGGAAAATCCCGCTGCCCGGGGTCTCGGCGCCCCCCTCCACCTTTCGGTGAGGTATTTGCCTAGCTGCCTTACCTTTAACCCACCCCCTATTCTTATGCGTCGTCGTCTTACCAAGACCTTATGTTCAAATATAACCGCACCCCTCTTATCGCCCCCTTCCCTGCCACTCCCTTCTGAGTGCGGCTTCTGTTCCGCCGCTTCGGCGTAATTCATAAAAATCCGCTTGGACTTGCCGAAAAAAAGGACTATCCCTTCCCGCCCTCTCTCAGGGCAGCAGTCTTCTATTTTTCATCAACTGCTCTCTCTATGATGAGCTTCCCTATTTCCTGGGCTCTACTCACCCGCCTATGCTCCGACCCAAGCAAGAATTGAAAAATGATGTTTCCTTTGATATTCGACGAGAAGTCTTCGACTTACCCGCATTAAGATTTCAAACTTGTCGTCAAAAAAATGGAAATAGTGAATCAAGATCTAGATGGATCCCTATCTTTATCTCTATCCACGGAGATACCTATTTATATGGATATGTGGAGAGAGATCTATCTATGAATCGATCTAGACTATCCTCTATCCGGATAGATATGTCCATATGAGCGACTACGTCGATCCGATCTTTATATGTTTTGGCCACGTCCGTTTCCGCTCCGAAGATGAAGGTTTGGATCTTTAAATCTTATGTCGTGAGGGATTTGACCTATGTTAGGTCCATAAGATACCACAGCTTTTAGTGTTCTATGATTCACCTCCGAATAATGAGTAGGCAGTTCGATTCTTTTTCTTTTTCTCTTCATAGTAAACTGATGGGGGGGTGCGGAGCAATAGGTCGAATTACTATATAAAGAAGAGTTGTAAACTATAGGACTTCTTGTTCGGGTAGGAAGATTTCGGTTTTTCTCATTCCTTCTCTTCGATAAGAATAGAGATTTGAAATGATACAAATTCCTCTTCATTCTGTTGTGCTCAGCGAAAGAACTGCCTAAGCATACTTTTATGGATCCAAACTTCTTTGTTCTTTCTAAGTCTTCTTCTTGCATAGAAGAATGCAACTATTGCAAAAACCGGTCTTTTAGTAGTAGGCGGCATGCCCTCTTAGTTTTTAGTAGGCGGAACCATTCTGTTTTGGTTCTTCATTACATTCTTACCGGGTGATCCTGGAATTTGCCTATTATTTTTTCAACTGAGATTTCGATATAGAAGGATCTCCTTATTTCTTCACCGCGGGCTCTCGCATCATTTTCAAGAAAAGATATTATATCACCGCGGGACACTTTAAAATGAGTAATGCTTATCATTCCATTATTCACACAAACCTTTCGATGACTTATCGGCTGCCTTGCTTGAGGAATAGTTTCACGAAAACGGAGACGAACCGGAATAACGTCTGATCTTGTTTCTGGATTGAGTAGAAAAGGGATATATGAAGTTCATTCTCTTCCTCTGTGCATCTCTGTGATGGGTAAATCTCCATGAAAAAGGGGCAACTTTCGTGTAGTTTGTGATTGGATGTAACTGTTAATATTTTCTCTCGAATAAATCTTTCTCTTAATAGATCTCTTCTTGTTTCTCAATTTTCGGAGAATACGGCATTGTATTATTGTAAGTTCTCTGTTCCAAACATTTCCTGAAAGTAGACGACAAGTTTGAAATCTTAATGCAGGCACGGCGTATCTCGTTGAATCAGTCTTTTTCGTCACATCGGGGCTATGGGAGTCGAACCCAATTCAATTCTTCCGCGACCCCTCCACGAATAACGAGAAAGCAAAACTTTCGCCCGCTCAGCACGTACTTCACCGGGATTTATTCTTACAAAAAGAAAGCATCCACCGACTGACTTACTGAATCTCAAATCTATTTTTTTGTGTTAAGCATATAGCTAGCGTTCCTTCTGAACCAGGATCAAACTCTTCTTTTGAGAACGAAAGGAGAACATAACTTCGTATTTTGGTAACTCTCTAGGAGTCATGTGTTTAACCTTGAATGCTATTAATAGATTCTACAACAATAGTCCCTCGGACTCGGAAAGTAATAACGAAAATGGCTAACCCAATAGCAGATTCCGCGGCTGCCACCGTTGGAACCAATGAAGCAAATGATTGGCCCATCATATCATCCGAAGAAACGGAAAATACCAAAAAGTTCGAATTCACAGCTAATAACATTGATTCTATTGGCATTGACATAATAGGAATATTTCGTCTATTAAGGAGGATTCCCCGAATATCTGAAATAGAGATGATCATAGAAAATGTGAAATATTTGGTAGGATCCGTTTCGGGAACGTAGAATGTCAGATAAATTCAAATGAAAAAAGACCTATTATCACCTAACTCACTTACCACTTGAATCGGCGAACAACCTCCACCTTCCCACTCTTCTATTTATCTATTTATCGTTAAAGATAATTTTATTTTTGAAAGGATAATTTTTACCAAGTCTTTCTTTCTTTTATAAAATTGAATTTCTTCTATAACAACAGGATGCTATTGCTTGCTGGCTATGAATCCCATTTTATGAAATTACTTTCCTTTCTTCTACTCAAAAACAAGCCTAAAACACGGGGTTTGGGTCTTTTTATCACATTGAGATGCCACCTTAGGAAGAGAAATCCAAAACAAGCAAAAATCCCGGGAAAACGCTAACTTGTCCGATTTGAGATCCCATCTACGAGCGGAAATGGACTTGCAGCCTAAAATCCCGCGAAAATGAAAGTGAAGATGGAAGGCTAGAGGGTGAAGATAGGAAGGCACTTTTACTCAAACACGGGGATTCGTTTAGTGGGAAGAAGAAGGAAAGGCAATCGAGTACTACCTTCTCCGGGAGCAGGAACTTGAATGGGACTCTTTCTTAGGGCTTGAAAGCTTCAGTGTTCCAGTTACACCAGTTTACTTCACTTTGACTAGCTCTGTCCCGTATCCCTCTGAAAAGATGTAGTTAGATTTTCTAGTGTTATAACGTGGCTAAGCAGTTTCCCGGCCATACCATAGTTCTTTCAGAACCTAGCTGTAAAAGGGGCGGTTTCTCGACGGCCGTGTAAAAGCAAATGAAGGATGTCCGGCAAGCAAGTCTGTCTGTTGGTGTAGAGCATGTGCCGGTTGTTTGTGTGAGCCAATGGTTAGAAGAAGGGGAAAGCTATGAAGGTAAAGGTTTCAGGTGAAGTTCCCCGTTAAGTAGGAAGGTTTGCAGAATAAATCCCCGACACTGAAATGAGCTGTTGCTTCCCTGAGCTGAAGATGCAGAAGCAAACCTGAAAGCCTCTATAGCAGCTAATTCGGATACCGCATAATAGTCTTTTTGTCGTAAGGATTAGCATGGGTAGGAGCATAAGTCCTGCAAGCTAGAGCGAATTCCTTCTCATTGCCAATCCGGTGCTGTAACCCTGTTTCAAGTCACTTGTTAATGTCCCCATCGTAGGTGCAGTTTGTACCCCCATTGTTGCTGATGCTGATGCTATTGCCGATGGAGAGGATGAAGAAAGAAGGAATAAGGGATTCCTGAGATGGGTTGGATGTCTTGCTTTGAATAGAACTAGTTGATGAACCAAGCACCGGAGGAGACTTGACTTCAGATCCTAGTTTTCTTTTCTATGTCGGTAGATGAAGAAAGGGCAAATCTGCCAGCACTTTCTCTTTGCAAGAATCCTATTATCGACCGGATTCGACTAGCTGACTAGCTTGATAGCTTGCTTCGGATACTAGGCGCTGTAAAGAATAGTAGTTTACTAGGCTAGCTGTAATGAAAGAATAGTAATAGTAGCTTAGCGAATAGTTGTTTTAGCGAACTAATAATAGTACAAGGTTGTAAAGACTAGTTGTTCGCTCATTAGACGTCTTTCAGAACCTCAGAAAAAAGAAGCTTTTTCGGGTACAAGACAAGAGAACTCAAAGGTGCGTAGCTTGGGGTGGAAAGGAGAGTTCTTTTCTTTTCTTTCTTTTGGAGTTCAAGTTGCTAATCAAGTCAGTGTAGCATCTACTGTTCCCGTTCCTGTTGCTAGAGTTGCTAATAAAGCAAGGAGTCAGCGAACGAGTGGTATACACTTGTTGCTAATCGAGCAGGTGTGCTGCCGAAGGCGAAGCACACTGGTTACGGCTAATGCAGCTAATCTAGCTGGCAGTTTCGGGGAGCAGGCAGTTTTTAAATCATGGGGAACGAAAAGCGTTGCCACCACCTTCTAGCACTGAGGACTCCTTCTGTAGAACTTAAGCAGTTACCCGCACACCTTCAATATGCCTTCCTAGGACCATAAACGACTTACCCAGTAATAGTATCGTCAGCTTTCACTCACTTAACACTAACTTAATCCTTCTTCTCTAGTGTACTCTCGAGCTTCCAGAAAGGATCTTAGCCAAACGTTTACCGGCTTCGCGAGACCATTTCGGTCTACACATGGCTAGGCACTTTGGTCGTTGGTTTCTCGATAGAAACTCTCTGACGTCGAAGAGCTCACGAGCAGGACTAACGAAAGTCTCTCAAGTGATTAGGCGGGGACAGGATTCGAACCTGCAGTCTTCAGGTCATGAGCCTGATGAGTTGACCATTCCTCTACCCCGCTTCTTCCCCTTCTCTTTCTTTCACTATTCCCACCTAGGTCCCCGGCTTTGGTTGCTTGGCCGGGATAGAACCAGCGCTTAATAAGCAGCGGCGATAGCCCCTTGTATAGGTTGGAGCTATGAAGCTGACCTTATTCGTTATTAGAGAAAGGAGAAAGGACTTTTTCAGCTTGCTGACTGGGGCTGGCAGTGAAATGAAGTCCTCGAGACCCCATAAGAGAAGAAAGTCGTGGAGGGCATAAGCCCCGAGTGACTAAGCAAGTAACTCATTTCTTGTGGTAGTCATTGTGAATGAGCAAGTAGGGGGCGGCAACTAAAGAGGTAGCGAGACTAACCGCAATTGCAGTTGTTCTAATGAACATAAGATTTTTTTCGCTTCATTAAAGGAAAAAGGCATATTGTTACCTTCTGGAAGCATAGACCCGAGCAATAGTAAAACATCAGAGAAGCATGAATCAGACATACCATGCTTTACTTTCATGTTGTACAACTTAACTAAAGCTTTTAATTTAGTGTAACTCTCACATCCAGGATTAAGGGGTTGATGTTCACCTTCAATATGGTTAAGGAATCTGAAGAATCCGAAGAAATATCATCATCCTCATCGTTAGCTTGATCCATTCTTGTAGGAAATTTGTTAACGGATTCTGAAGTGTCGGTGTCATCCGGTACATGACTAGATGTTAAATTTGACTCCCCGTGCCATATCCAATGTATATATGTTTCATCGATACCATATTGAAAGAGATGGTTTTTAACCTTCTGAGCTTTCCACGATTTAGTATGTGCACACCTTAAGCAGGGGCAACTAATTTTCTCTTCAATATACCCCTTTTCAAATGCAAATTTCAACCAATCTTCAACGCCTATTTTAAACTCTTAACCATGATCTATCCATCTTTAAAACAATCTGAAAAGAAAAGTGAATACATCTAAAATTAGTTTAACAAAATCAACCAGTAGCAGGATAACTCTATTTTCCCTACAATACAAGACCAGTTTAACAAAAGTAGGAGCATAGAAAGACAATAATCTATAACAAAAGTAGGATTTATTAATTTCAATACTCTAATACGATTTATTTATTTCAATACCCTGTAAAAAAAGACAATACTTGTTAAGCATGTAAGGATTTGCATACGCATCTAATCTATATAATAGTTGTAACTGACACTTATATTGAAATCTGTACAATCAAATCTTCCATTAAATATTTCTTTATGTACTCCATTAAGATTAGCAAAAATCAAAGATTAGGCACATGTATAATAATTTTTGATAACTTCACTCATAAACCACCTCAATAAATTGTACACAGAGAAGAGAGAAACGTAGAAAGACAACTTAAAATTTAAAAAAAAATTAAGTTTCACATGAATTGCTTTGAAAAAATTTCCCCCAAATCAACATGAACCCTAATCCAAAGTTAAAAGGAGAAGATGTTTTCACATCAATTACCTGAAAGAAAGAAGAGAAGTCCCAGTGATGCTCTGAATCGAGATTATGTCCTGAATCGTGATGTTAAGATGATAATTAAATGAAGAGATGAAAGAAAGAAGAGTAGAAAGAAGAGGAGATGAGAAGAAGAGAATAACGACCTAACTGTATAGCTCAATAATTATGTCCTTATTCAGACACAATTATATTAAATGCAAACTTTAATGTCACAAATAAAAATGTATAAAGTATATAATTAATTTTCTTAAATATAGGACAACAGTTTTAGTGTAACATTCTCGTTTCAGAGAGTACGCCTTTTACTAGATTTTCCTTATAAAGTCATGCACGGAATGTTCGGGAATTTTTAAATATTTTTTCACAAGCCCAAAATCAACATAACTTGACATCCGTATGGTTGGATCATCGCACAACTCATCTAAAAAACTTATTCGGACGTTCGGGTAACATTCTCGTTTCAGGGAGTACGCCTTTTACTAGATTTTCCTTATAAAGTCATGCACGAAATTTTCGGGAATTTTTAAAAAAAAATTCACAAGCCCAAAATTAATATATATTGTCATTTGTACGGTTGGATCGTCGAACAGCTCATTTAAAAAAATTAATCGGACATTCGGGTAACATTCTCGTTCATGCAATACGCCTTTTACTAGATTTTCCTTATAAAGTAATGCACGTAATGTTCGGGAATTTTTAAATATTTTTTCACAAGCCCAAAATCTACATATCTTGACATCTGTACAGTTGGATCGTCAGACATCTCATTTAAAAAAATTATTCGGACGTTCGGCTAATATTCTCGTTTCAGGGAGTACGCCTTTTACTGGATTTTCCTTATAAAGTCATGCACGGAATGTTCGGGGAGTTTTAAATATTTTTTCACAGGCCTAAAATCAACTTATCTTGACATCCGTACGGTTGGATTTTTAGACAACTCATTTAAAAAAATTATTCGGACATTCGGGTAACATTCTCGTTTCAGGGAGTACGCCTTTTACTAGATTTTCCTTATAAAGTCATGCACGGAATGTTCCGGAATTTTTAAATATTTTTTCACAAGCCCAAAATCAACATATCTTGACATCCGTTCGGTTGGATCATCAGACAGCTCATTTAAAAAAATTATTCGGACATTCGGGTAACATTTTCGTTTCAGGGAGTACGCCTTTACTGGATTTTCCTTATAAAGTCATAACCGAAATGTTTGGGAAGTTTTAAATTTTTTTTCACAAGCCCAAAATCAACTTATCTTGACATCCGTACGGTTGGATCGTCGGAAAGCTCATTTAAAAAAATTATTCGGACGTTCGGGTAACATTCTCGTTTCAGGGAGTACGCCTTTTACTAGATTTTTCTTATAAAGTCATGCACGGAATGTTCGGGAATTTTTAAATATTTTTTCACAAGCCCAAAATCAACATATCTTGACATTCTTAGGGTTGGATCGTCGGACAGCTCATTTAAAAAAATTATTTGGACTTTTGGGTAACATTCTTGTTTCAGGGAGTACGCCTTTTACTATATTTTACTTATAAAGTCATGCACAGAATGTTCGACAATTTTTAAATATTTTTTCACATCCAAATGATCAAATCAAAGTCGTATATGAAATATTCAAATTTTATAGGAAACGTGGAGTGTTGACAAAATTTATTTACAATAGAATGTCAAATTTGTTCAAAATTAATTTTTTGAACATATAGGACAACGGGTTTCGGGCAAAAATTGTTGTGTGAAATTACTTCAGACAACGGTATCTTTGATAATTGTCCAATGATATCTTAACTAACACTTTCTTAAATAACGGTTTTCTGTATAAACGCTTGTCCTACGTTAATTTAGGCAACAGTTTCTCGGAATTAACCGTTGTAAGTCTATTTCAATTATATTTTGAAAATACAAGATTTGAACACAATTTTTACAATTTATTCTTTAATTTTGAAAAAAAATGATAGGAAAAAATATTGATAGTCAGATTAAAGTAGAACTGAATTATAAACCGTTGATTTGAAATGAATATTTTTTGAGTTCCCTCTTCTTTCATTTTCATCTCCCCCAATTTCATTTTCATCTCCCCCCAATTTCATTTTTACCCATTTAATTTAACCCGTTACTTTTTTACTCCATTACTTTGTCTATAAACACCTCAATACCAACACCGGCGATTTTAACTCAACACCGGCGATTTTCCTCTCTCGTTCGACTCAAAAACTCAACAGAGGTATTTAACATAACACACACCTATATGTCATCTATATTTGGGGATTATGAAACCCTAAAACCCACATCCATATTTGGGGATTTGGGATTTGTATTTGGGATTTGGGGTTTATATTTGGGGCATTTGAGTGATTGATTTGGGGTTTATATAACCATTTTTAGGGTTTTATTATTTGGGGTTCCTAAAACATGCTTCTTTTTTTCTTTTAATTACATCTCTGTTTTTAAAATGTTTGTTGTTGATTCAGTTTTGAGTTTTCATTTATCTTAGATTTTGCATGCATTGAGTTATCTTGGATTTTGTATGCATTGAGTTACAAATATATATGTTTATAAATATGTATTGAGATATGCATGTTTGTATGGGTGATTTTAGGGTTATATTTATGATGAATGAATTTGTTTTGTGTATATATTTGTTCGATGTTTTAGTGTTAGGTGTTTTGTGTGAATAAACTCTGTTTAATGTATACTAAACTCGGTTTTTAGTGTTCAATCATTTATGTTTGATACTTATGTGTGTGAGAATGTGTGTCGCTGTTAATATTGATTCTTATTTGTGTGTTGTATAGATTATGGTTAGTCCAAATAATCCAGTTGCTTATGTTCTTTCACTTGCTTGCAGTTTTTTAATGATACTAATGTTTCTTATTTATATAGATGGCTTTCATTGTACCTCAATCAGCCAAGAAGATGGTTTTAATATCTGCATCTTCAAAATGGAGGGAGTTCAAATGTCGGCTCACCAAAGTTTATATTCTTCCTTATCTGGATCAACCTGAAATTTTGGCACATCCTCCTGCAGATTATTCTTTTATTGAAAAATGTCATTGGGACATATTTGTTTCTGATCGCACGTCGAAGGATTTATGGTATGGTTCTATTTACCTTTACGTAATATTTTTTTGGCTAAATTTATATACAATATTTACTTAGTCGTGATCTTATTTAACCTCATTGATGCTTTTTATGAAGAAAATTCATGATGAACAAGTTCAAAGAAGGTCAATGAGTTTATATCCACATCGCATGGCTCAAAAAGATTATGCAAACCTTGAGAATGAATGGGTTAGTGCTATTCAAACAACATATTCATTTTTGTTTTCTTGCTGACTTTCCAAATATGTTTATGTTATTACTAAGGTGATTATCTATATGTCAATGCAGTTAGAATCTCATCCAGATATAGAGGAGGTAGATCGATCATATACCTGGATTGAGGCAATGAAGGACAAAGATGGAAATTTTTTAAATGATATAGTTGCGGGAAAAGCCAAGGAAATTATAAGTTATTGATTTTTTAAATGATGCAGTTGTTGTAATATATTTATTTGCTGGTGTTTTATGTTGGCTTTTTAATCTAAACTCAAGATATTTATTTGTTTATTTTGTTTACATAATTCTGTCTACCCGTTGATGTGTTAGTTTGTAATCACGATTTAGACGTGGTCATTACATATACAGCAATTTAGTAGGAGCACTAGAGAATAACTTAGTGTTTGATTGTTTGTAGGAGTTCAGTTGATCAGTTCCTATTTTATAGGACATTTCATTTCTATTAGTGGTAGTAGTATTCCAATCAACAATAATATGAGTAAGGCAACTTGGCCAGACTATATTTTAATCTCTAGTTACATACATACATTGATTCATACTGTATGCTATTTAAGTTTGTACCAACACTTTGAACCTTTTTTTTTGCTAAACTGTTAACAAACTTTGCTAAATTGTAAGTACTACATTTTTACATGCCTAGACATATTAGATATTTTATATACGAATAGCTAAGATTAAAAAAATGATAATCTTAATTTTGTAGGAAAAGCTGAAGGAGGAGGTTAAAGAAGGAAAAATTGTAGTGGAAGGTGTTAATGATGTTTTAATGATGGCGCTTGGCAAGCCTGAGCACGGAGGAAGGGTACGTGGTCAAGGATCCCATGTGAAACAATCAGTTTATTTTCATCTTCCAAGGAAAAAGAAAGCGAGCATAGTGGATGAAAAGGCAGTTAGAAAGTTCATGGCTGTGGAGAATCTAAAAATAATTAAAGAGAGGGATGCATTTTGGATGGTTGAAATTGAAAAAATCAGAGCAGAGATTTCATTGACAAATGTCCACATCAAGATAGTCTGAAACCTGCTTCCCAGCAAGCAAGTTGTCATTCTAAGGACAGGGTTGAAGGGGATGAAGGATGCAGGTTTAAATGATCTTAGAACACCTGAAACGGTAAGGAAGATATTTTCCATTGAAGAGGAGCGAGTTGTTCATAAAGTGGATATGATTGAATTTTTTTTGTTGATTTGGGGGAAGAGCTTCCGTACGATAACAAGCTGTGTGGTGAGGATGATCAGAAGGAGGCTGGTGAAGATGATCAGAATGTTGATGGTAAGGATGATCAGAAGGTGGCTGGTGAGGATGATCAAAATATGGCTGGTGAGGACGTGAAAGATGCTTCATATAGTTCTGTATGCAAACTGGAAGTTGGATCATTGAACAACATTGTTGCCTTTGCAAAAATTGATGAAGTCCTAGTTGTTGAAAGGCATGAGCAGACTATCCATGGAGTAAGACTTGGAGAAGAGAATGCAAGAGTGTCAATTACTCAAGTCATTCAAGGTAATGCTAAGATTCCCTTCCCTATTGGTGATGAAATTATGTCTGTACAAGATGCCATGGGAAGTTTTATTGCATGGCCAAAAGACCTCATTGCACGATGAACCGATAGCACTATCCATGTCTTGTCTGCTCCAAAGGTCAGAATTGTTTTTTTAGAATGTTTAGTATATTTAGTATATATTTATTGAGCATGTTATTTTTACTATTTTAACATATATAAAAAAATTTTAGAGAACCAAGAAAGGTATTTCCAAGAAATTAAAGAAGACATATAAATTAATTGAAGATGTTGAACCAGAAATGGTTGTTGAGATGAGTGAAAATTATCCGTCTACATTGAAGCGCTAGTGGACATGAGGCAAGAATTCCTTGAGTGATGGCCAAACCTTTTCTTTTGAGTTGAGCAAACAAGTCTTTGGCTTGTCAAAGAAGCAAACCATATTCTTATAAGATGTACATGTGGTGTGCTCTCGAGGTGAAATGGAAGGCTCTGTCATTTGCCTTTATATTCAGTAAGTTTTTATGTTAAAATTCTTTATTTATTTTTCCTGAATTAAAGTCAGAATCTTTACTCACTACTGCCTAATAATACATGTAGCTTCTTAAATGAATATGTGAAAAAGAATAAGATGTTGATCATGATAAGCTTCGTAGATCCTAGCACAATCGGTGCCATTGGATGTGGTACTGCAGCGCAGAGGTCACGTGCACTAGCTACACGTTTCAAGGGTGCTAACAAAGGCCAATATTTTCTGATGCCTTACAATGATGTGTGAGTATTTAATTTATACTATTGCTAGCTCATAAGTCATTCTCTCAAATAATTTTCTTAGATTAAAATGATCATATGTATGGCCATTTTTAAGTTGATTTCTTAAGACAATTTAAGTTACAAATTTTATATACATGAATATAATTTTGAGTTTAAACTTGATAATATTTCTTGCACATTGTAAGTTGAATTTACGGTAATTTAGGGTTCAATTTTATTAGAAGGTGAATTAGATTATGTCAATTTTTCTAGAACTGTTATGCATCTTTATTCAACTTTATAAGGTAATTTGTGTTTTCTTTTTTCAGGGAGTTTCAGTGCAGGCGGGGAACAAGGATTGTGGCTTGTTCGTTATGGTGTACATGAAGGAAATTATTCACGGCAAAGAGCTTGACTTTGTCACTAAGGTAAGAAATTCACTTTCTCTGGATTTTCTCACCATTTTGTATTTACGCGTACGTTAGTAGCATATGCGACTTACAATAATTTTGGATGGTTTTTCAGTGGTTGCGTAGGTCGAACCAGGTGTATGCTGATGATGACATAAATGAGATTCGCGTTGAATTTACAAAATATTTTATGAAAAACTATGCAAGTTAAGGTTCTAGATTCTAATTATTTTCTTTAGAAATATTTGGTCAAGTGCAAGTTTTTAAATATGTAGTTGGTGATGTGAGACGTTAAGTAAACTTTGGATATTTGGTAGAAGTTCTTATGCGCTGATCAGATTGTAGGATTTGGTTTTTGTTGAATTTGTTTTTAAGTATTGTGAATGTTGAAGTCTATGGATGTAAGTTCTATTTAGTTGGCTTGGATTGTGTTCCTAGATTGATAAGTTGCGGATTGATTGATTGAATGATATGGATTTAGTTTTATATGGATTTGTGATTGGTAAAATTTTAGTTTTAAGTTTCCGTAGGCGGTGGTGTGCATGAACTGTGAATTTGCTATGCAAAAATTTTACACTTCAACATATAATAATGATTCAAAGCAAAAATAACCATTGTACATTACATATTCAAACAACAGCCACCTTAAGTAATGCATTATCAACACAGTTGCCTTATGCTAGATCATCTAATAGGTAAAATTTATAAGCCATTGTGTCAATAATATTCAAGTAACTGGTAAAAAATCGACATTGTTGTCTCAAAATATAAAGAACAATGTGATTACTATATAGAGAATTGTCTGAATAGTTTTGAGATAACAGTGAACACCTACTCCATATTCAAAACAATTATTTAAAAGCATGTACACAACGCTTGATTTGAACAAAACTGTTGTTTTAATACCATCCACACAACGGTGCTGAACAAAAGCCATTGTCGCAAAGAAACTAGAATAAGGGCTTTTCTTGAAAACTGTTGGTGTTATTATGTTTTGAGACAATAGTGAAATTATAATTACCATTATCTCAATAGACATAAAATTTTAAGAATAAAATTAGATACTCTTAGTTGACACAAATTTACCATTGTGTAGAACTAAAATACTTGTTTTACTCTATTTCAACAACGGTTCTTATTTCCAATTTCGTTGTTTGTCTTAAACTGTAAATTGAATACTCTTAGTTGACACAAATTTACCGTTATGTAGAACTAAAACTGTTGTTTTACTCTGTTTTCAACAACAGTTCTTGTTTTTAATTTCGTTGTTTGTCTTGAACTGTAACAAGTCTTGCATAACTGTTGTGCTATCTTGTTCTAACAAAGGTTGAAAAACCGTTGTCTTACTTCATATCAGACGAGTGCTAGGTATTCAACGGAAAATTTTGAAGTCAGACAACGGTGCAAAACCGTTGTGTCAAAGCAAATTTCTTGTAGTGGTCATGAAAGATATTATTAAAATTTTAGAAAAAGGAAATATGAGTACAAAATTAGTTAGAAAATTAGTTACAAAATGCCAACAGTCACTATCAAGTATCAAATTTTCATTAGCTAAATATAAATTACCGGTGAATTCACATTAATAGCACCAATTAAATTATTGCATACTGTCACATCACCCTTGTCACGTCATTTTATGACAAATTTATTCAAAAAGTATTTCATCTCCCCTCAGAGGTGAAACTAACTTTCAAAAACTTATCCTTGCAAATAAAAACTTATCAAAATTTTTAAATAATTTTATTTTTTTTCCAAAATTTTTATTTTTAGAGCGAACAAACAAATTAAATATTTTTTTAAATTTCCAATATTTCCTAATTATTTGTTTGGGTAGTGAAGACACCAAAAAAATGTAGATGTTTTTTTACAGCATTATTAATAAGGCTCCATATGTTTTGCAAAATATATCACCTCTACATAACTGTGTAAGATTTTGATATAAGAAAGTGGTATTCTTTCAATTTAAAATAAATTTGGTTTTATAAAAGAATTTGGGAGTATCTATGCTGTTTAATCAACTTATTGTCGATCGCAATCTGAAATCAAACCACAATAAACATATCACTTTTAAATTCTATATACAAAATACAATTTAACAATTATGACCATTTCATGGAGTGCAATCTCGAGCAAGTAATAATTAATCAAATAAAATTTGATACGACCTTATCATTTATATACGATTCCAATCAATTCACATTACTAGTCTCAAATTTTATAAGCTTGTACTTTCATACATGTTAAACCTAAATTTAGAACTGAACCAAATGATCACGGATGTTCTTGAGAAGTTTTATATTAAACAAATAATGACATGCATCTAACTAAAATAAATCGAGCAACAATTGAAAAATCAAACCAAAATTCACGAACCAATTCAAAAATTCGCAAAACCCCAACTGAAATTCTTAAAACTATTCATATTCGATACACAATATCATTCTTGTCAGCTGCGCACATAATATCAATGGATTGGGTGGTCTGTTGAATCAATTCAGGTCCATGTATCTTCATTTCACCAACTTCCTCCCAACACACTCGGGATCTACATTTTATACCATACAACACTTCAAATGGAGCCATTCCTATACTTGAGTGAAAACTATTATTGTAAGCGATCTCTACTAATTATTAATGGTCTTCCCAATTTCCTTTGAAATCCAAAACTCAAGCACTCAACATATCCTCAATCATCTATATTATCCTCTAACTTTGTCCATCTGCTATGGGATGGAAAGTCGTGCTCATGTTTAGTCTTGCACCTAAGCATTCCTGAAAACTTTTCCAAAATCTTGAGGTGAACCTTGCGTCTCTATCCAACACAATTGAAATGGGAATTCTGTGTCCAGCAACAACTTATTTCAACTATAGGTTGACTAATTTCTTGATCGTGAACCTTTCATTAATCGGAAGAAAATGCGCAGATTTGGTCATCCGATCAACTATAACCCAAATTACGTCATGATTTATTTTAGATCTTGGTAATTCAACACTGAAATCCATAGTGATATGTCCTTATTTTCATTCTAGGATCTTAAAGGTTGTATCAAACCACTTGGTCTCTAATATTTAGCTTTTATATTTTGACATGTCAAACACTATTTTGCCACCATTCCGTATTTTCTCTCTTCATATTTTTCCACCAATAGTTTCTCTTTATATCTTGAAACATCTTCATACTTCCAGGGTGAATCGAATATCTACAGTTGTGCGCTTCCCACCTAATCTCGTCCTTCAACTCTGGTACATTGGGAATCCATATTCTTGAAGCGATTCTCTTGGTTATACCTTAAACTTAAAACTTCATCTCTTGTCAATTCAGATATGTTGCTTTCCACTACTAGAAATAGTATATACGACATCGGTGTTTAAACATCGGCACGTAGTACACCCGATGTTAAAAGTTTTTTTAACATCGGTTTTTAATTAAGCGATGTTGAATAAGTTTGTTGACATCAGTTTCTTATACTAGCCGTTGTCTATGTTTGAAAATAAAAACTGCCAAATATACATTTTTAACTTTGACATTGGTCATTTTTATAAACCATTTTCTATGACCAATTTTGAAAAATTTAAATTAACTTGTCCTTTTCCCCCGTTTCAGTGCCAGAATTTCCCCCTTTTTTTACAGAAAAAATGATTTCCCCCCTTTACACATATTTTTTCCCTCTATCCGAAACTATATCCCCTCTTTTGCTCACACCCCCGATTCTCTCTCTCTCTCTCTCTCTCTCTCAAGATGGCAACTCTCTCTCCCTCTCTGTGAAACCTCAACTTGATCTCAAACCCTCCGACTCTCTCCCTCGTCTCTATGATCTTTCTCTCGTTTCTTTCCATTCCTTTTTATAAACCCTAATTTAGAACTAGTACAAAAACCCTCCTCTCTCATCGTTCTCTCCTTTCTCACCACTCCTTCTTATAAACCCTAATTTAAAACTACAAAAACGGCACTGAAATTTGACCTAATTAAGAATCAAATCCAGCTTCAAATTGGTAAGCTTATTCCTTGATAGTAACTTTAGAGCTAGAAAGGAGCCCTGGGTTTCGTCCGATTAAGTTCCAATTTTAAAAATGTTTTTGTAAATTTTAATTTTATAGATGTCTATATATATAGTTGGTTAATTTATATGTTTACCCCCTCTCTTACCTTCGTTCTCCCTCATTCTTTTTTTTATGTTTTACTTTGTCTCTCGATTGTTGCATGGAACTGGTTTCGAGAAGCTGTCATATGGCTCTGACAAGTTAGAAATAATAAGTCTATGCGGGTCAGGTGTTTTAACTTTTTATGTGTAAATTTGAAAATTTTGTATGTTTATTGGAGATATTGATGCATGATTTATTCACTTGATATTTATGTTAGTGTAGGTGCCCTAGAGGTTATACATTATTCTTTTATAATCTTTATGTCAGTTGATCATTCAATAAATGTATTTATTATGACCTTAATTACTGCGATATTTTGTTAGCATAATAAATGTCCTCAGTATCATGATACAAATTGTATAGTTTAAGTACATGACTTGAACTTGAGATTATATAATATATCATATTCTTAAAGGTCCCTAGTCGAGTATTATTATATAGGACAATGATAATACATAGATAGACTAGTATGTTGTTTGACAAGATAACCACATCTCATTGGTTATAAGTATGGGGATACTAAAGTCAATACATAGGTACCTGTGAGAGTACATGGTACTGGACAGACCCACAGTGAGATTCTTCATGTTTAATAAAGTCATAAGAAAGACTCACAGTGATAATGGTGTAACGATCCTTTGACTTGAAATCATTATATTTTTATACGAGGATTAATATACTTTGACTACATTAAAAGTTACTTTGATCGGGTGATGATAAAAGTGGACATCGGGTATATCATGAGTCGTATGAGAAATATGAATGATAGATAAAGGATTTAACCCTCCTATAATTAGGAGAGATATTATTGGCCTCTTGATTGAGTGAGATTATAAAAGCATGGCCATGCTCAAATAATGATTTGTGTCGATAATCTACTCATGGATCAAGTAAACCCGGATTAAATGTTGAAGAGGATGACTAAATATATGCCTCGAGTTTAATCTATAATATGTATGGTTAAAGGGATTATATTACACAAAAAACATTAATCACGAAAGGTTTTATCTAATCACGATTTAATTATTGTTTAATTGGGTAACAATGATGTATTACTAGATACCGCTCATTTTTTATAATTTTATTAGAGAATAAAATTATTGCCAATTAAATAATAGCCTATAGGGTCGCACAAATAGAGCACTTAATGGAATAGTTAATTTAAATTATGGATTTAAATTAATTGATGATTATTTTAATTTTATTAAAATTAAGTAAGACTTAATTGAGATAATATAAATTCGAATTAAAAGGAATGTTTTTGCCCATAATAATTAAGTATGACTTAATTATTAATTAAATAATAGAAATTTGTTTTTATTATTTAATCCAATACCAAAAAGAGAGACAGAGGCAGAGGTAATTCAGATCGTCAAGAAGGAGGCTAGTACATCCATTCCGTAGTCAAGTTCGTGAGACGTTCGAAGGTGCTCATGTGGATACCATAGAGGTGTTTCTCCGAGAGGTAGACACAAAGCGTGATAGCTAGGATCTCCGTTGAGTTCGTGAAAGTTAAGCTCTTGAAAGGTATGATTCGTTATCTCCATAATCTGCCCATAATTATACATGGATCATGTTTTTGGGTTTCGAAATTTTTGTTTTATTTACGTTTATCCACTGCGTTTTATGCCTTCGAAACCCAACAATTTATAGTGTTGCTGATAAGAGGAAAGAGGCGGCCGAAAGTACTCTTAATGTTTACAAGGCTGCTTAGTAAATATATTTTATGTTGTGTATTTGACTTTTTATGTATATGTTTAGATCACTAGTCTTTGGGATCTCTAGTTATTTATAGTGTTGTTAATATTGTGACACTAATTATTTTGAGGTCGCAGATGAGGAAGAAGTATTTTACTTCAAAGAAACGACAATGTAAGTACAATATTTTACCGATGTAGCTGAAACAATGTTTCTATACTTGCTGTTTGTATCTCCATTTTGGTCCGTGTACTGGAGCTACATATATATATAAATTGAAACTAAGAGTAAACTAGAAGTCTATTTCCACATGACTATTAAATCTTCTCTCAGAGTAAAATTCATAGCTATTCAACTTCAAAAGGTATAATCCACATGCAATGTTTTTATTAGATTTTTTCATGTCACTTCAATTACTAAACTATAGTTTAATCTTGCGTTGTTCAATTTTATATGATTTGCTTGTGGGCTAAGGTATATGTGCAAGTTTTGTTAGTTATGGAGTCACTGATAGACTTTGCATGTGTTAAATCCTATTTAAGTACAGTACATCATGTTGTTTTTTGTATTATTTGTTAAATATTACTTTGCCTTTTCAGATTCTATAAGTATGTTATGTTTCTTTTATCCAGCACACATTCAAAAATGTTAGGAATTAGCATATACAAAAAGGGAACCAGTTATGTGGTTTTGTAAAATTTGGTTTGTAGGGGTAAAAATAGCCTCCCCTTTATGCAATGGAAGAATATTTGGTAACTATTAGAGTTAATGAGATTGGCAGTATGAGATGGATTATAATGATTGAGTTATGTTTTTTTTTTCTTTTGTCCAATCAAATCTTCGTGTTCGTAGTTGAGTGATTTTGTTCGCAAAAGTGAATGAAAGGCAGATTCCTTTCGTTTTAGGTGGTTTCTGGCTAGCCTGACTTCAAATTTGTTGCAATTATGTTGTTATATAACTTTCATTGGGAATCGTGACTCTCCCTCTTGTGAACCTTTAAATGAATCAGAAATTGCATAAGTTTTTAGTCCTATGTTGTTATACTTATATTCTCAACAATGAATTCTTGTTCTTCATTTCTCTGGATTGTTTTTTTGTGTAAATTTGTGGATATGACTGAACTTTGTGTTGTAATTTTTTTGTTTCAGGTAATTTATTATTTCTAAAATGGGTGGAATTTCAGTTGATGACGAACGAACCCTGGTATTAGTTGGATGCACTGGCAATGGGAAAAGTGCAACAGGCAACAGTATATTACAGGAGGATGCATTTGTATCTGATTCCCACTCATCTGGTGTTACTCGCACCTGTGAGATGCGTACAACTGTCTTAGAAAACGGCCAGACTCTAAATGTTATTGACACGCCTGGTATAGTTTCTTTCTAGCTGTCTAGTTGGACTTCCATAGTTCTCTACTACAAAAAACATATAGATTCCTTTAAGCTTAATTTGATCTAATAAATCTTACGCAATACATATGGCAGGTTTATTTGATTGTTCTACAGAAATAGAATCCACTTTTAAAGAGATTGCTAAATGTATCAAGATGGCTCATGATGGTATTCATGCAGTTCTTGTTGTTCTTTCGGCCAAGAGTCGTTTCTCATAAGGTGAAGAGACAGTCATAAATAACTTGAGGACTCAGTTGCAACAGGTGGAAACAAGACAAAGTCTCCTGGTGCTACATATATATATAAATTGCAACAGGTGGAAAAAAGACAAAGTCTCCTGGTGCTCAGTCTGCACTTCATGCACTAGCTCGTTTAAGAATGAAAATTGGTCGCATTGGTAATTCTTTTTTCCTGATTATCTTATGAACTTGGAAATGAGTAGACTATAGCCATGTAAGGAGTAGATAATTGACTTTCTATTTGCCTTTTTTCAGAGGATGTTACTCCAATCCCCACTGATAGCACTCATAGAAAGGGTGGTCGAAGAGGAAGGAGGTTGTGAGTTCTGGTACAGCAGCACAAAGCAAGTTGCTTTTGCTTATAGTACTTAAAAATTAGTATCGTATGAGTTGGCAAATGGAATGCTTGTATTTTATTTTAAATGTATGTATAGTATGGTATGAGTAATATTTTGGTATTAGACTTATAATTTGGATAAGTACCTTTATGTTTCTGTTTGAATGTTTTTTGTTGGGATGTTGCATTGTTTTGGTTCCTTGTGGCTGTAAATAGTACCAGGATGGCATGGAATTTACAGAACATTAACATCACAATGGTACATGTAAATCGATGTACAAAATGTAAAAGACATCATAAAAAATAATATTAAATGAAAAAGAACTAAAAAACCAATGTGAAATAGTCATTTGACATCAATTCTAAAAAAAACTCAATGTATTTTAAGTCAAATAACAGCGGTTATAGAAATTGGCTGATGTTAAATAAAAATATTTAACATCGGCTTCGTGAAGAACACTCATGTCTTATCCATCATTTCACGTCGGGGGGCTAATTTAACCGATGTCTGATCTAGCATTTCACATCGGTTTGTTCGAAAGAATTTTAATAAATAGCTTTTAGAGCTTGTAGGTTTCATGTTTTAATAGATAAATACCTCATAATATACTCATATTCACCTAGAAATACTGTAATATAAGCTGAAATTTGTTGTAAAGACATCAAATTTAATCTTAAAACCGATGTATAGCACTGTAATAAACATCGGTTGTTAACCGATGTCAAAGACTGATGACATTTAACATCACACGCGAAAACATCAGTTGAGAATTTTTTTAACATCGGTTTTGAACCGATGTCTGATCCCATATTTCTAGTAGTGTTCCATCATCATTTCCTGGTAACGTCGAATCTTTTCTATTAATTGTGGTTGTACTTGAGTTTCATAAATTCTTTCATTTCCTTGAACTGGAATCTTTATTTCTATCTCCATTTTCTCAATTTCTTGAATCAATTCCCTCGATGTCACTAACATCCTTAATCTTTCTTTTTGGCTTAGAGCATATGTGACATGTTCGCCTTTCCAGGAAGATAATTTTTAGTACAATCATAGTCTTTGATCAATTTTAACCATCTTATTTGCCTCATATTCATTTTTTTCTGGGTAAAGATGTGTTTCAGGCTTTTATGATCTGTATAGATTTCGCATTTCTCTCAATATAGGTAGTGTCTCCAAATTTTAAGAGCAAAAACTATTACTACTAACTCTAAATCATGAGTATGATATCATGTCTCCTATTCTTTCAATTATTTTAAGGCTTAAGCAATGACTTTCCCATTTTGCATTAGCACACATCCTAGTCCTTTAAGAGATGCGTCACTATAAATCACGAAATTTCTTGAGTCACCCGGTAAAGTTATCACTGGGCACAAATTAATATTTTCTTTAACTCTTGGAAACTTTCCTTGCATTTTGGAGTCCATTTAAATTTATCATTCTTTCGTGTGAGTCGAGTCAATGGCGTAGCTATCTTCGAGAAGTCTTGTACAAATCTGTGATAATAACCGGCTAATCCAAGAAAACTTCTAACCTCGGTTGGCGTCTTTGGTCGCTCCCAACTTGCCACAGCTTCAACGTTGGTAGGATCAACTGAAATTCCTTCACTACTGACGATATGTCCTAAGAATTGCACTTTTTCTAACCAAAATTAACATTTAGAGAACTTGGCATACACCTTTTCTTTCCTCAGAATCTCTAATGCCAGTCTCAAGTATTCTGCATGTTCATCGCGAGATTTAGAGTAAATCAGGATGTCGTCAATGAATACTATAACATACTTGTCTAGATATTTCTTAAATACCAGGAGCATTTGTCAATCCAAATGGCATCACTGTAACTCATAATGTCCAAACATTGTCCTAAACACTGTCTTTGGCACATCTTCCGGTTTAATCTTCAACTGGTAATAGCCAGATCTTAAATCAATCTTTGAAAAATAAGTGGCTTCTTTGAGTTGATCATTCAAATCAACAATCCTTGGAAGAGGGTTTTTTTTATGCTTAGCTTATTCAATTCTCGATAATCAATACATAGCCTCATAGATCCATATTTCTTTTTCATAAACAAACTGGTGCTCCCCACGGGAACACGTCGGGTCAAATCACTCCTTTATCCAATAACTTTTGAAGTTGAGTAACTAATTCTTTCATCTCTACACGGGCAATTCTATATGAGACTTTAGAAATTGGTGTCGTTCCTGGAGCGAGATCGATTGTATATTTGATTTCCCTATCAGGATGTAAGCCGGATAGATCTTCAGGAAATACATCATCAAATTTATTGAAAATTAAAATTTCTTCCAACCTAGGGGTAGAATTTTCTATATCTATGACGTAAGCGAGATATGCCTGAGATCCTTGGCGTAACCATTTTTTGGGCTTGCAATACAGTGAGAAACTTACGAGTTTGTTTCTGACCACGTAGAATTACACTTTTATTATCGGGTCCCTTTAGAATAACTCTTTTCAATCTATAACTAATCTGAGCATCGTATCAAGTCAACCAATCCATCCCTAGTATCACATTAAATTCTCTCAACTATCGAATAAACGATACAGAGAAATAATCACTAAAATGCATTTTGGTGAATGATTGTTTTAAATAATTAACGTAAAAAATTTTCTTATTACAAAGGAGTTCTTTTGCGATCCATGCACAGATTTTCTTTTAGATCGCTAAATAAATACTTAGGCATGCAGCGTAGTATCATATTAAATCAGAATTTATATTTGGATATTGTCTTTACTTAAAAAGAAATATATTTGTGTGAAATATAATTAGATTATTTAAATGATTCATTAATTCACTCCCAAGAGCTGAATAAATTCTCCGATAGTTAATAAATATTTTGATTGGAGTTTTTTATTTTAGAAAATAGTTATACTAAAATATTTTGGCATGATTATTATTTTAAAAATTTGCGTGGTGGAATTAAATAAATTGAGAAGGTGAAATCTCACTGCTAGTACGCTAAATACCGGAAATCAGGCAAGTTCTCTCTGCTCCCTTCCTATTTTTGACTTATGTGTGTTGGTCTTATTGATGGTGAATATTATAAATTTAATTCGGGGACCTCATTCGTGATTATTTTTACGATAAAATTTTCTAATTAAGACCCATTATTGAATCCTCAATTTTTAACAAATAATAACTCGTACTTATGTTCCTGACTGTTCCTAACATTCAAGACAATTACTTTAATTCCTATCAGATGAATATAAATTTTTGTATTCGTCTAAATCATTCCTAAATTTACATCGATTCATCTGTCGGATAAATTATTTAATTCCTTTCCGAATTAAAAATTATCTTTCACCAATTCATTAAATCCCTTCAAGATTTATGAGTTATGAATCAAATAGTTATTCCTTCTTTCTATCCCTATAGAACCTCTTTGAATCTATGTGATTTGGCATTATTCGAGATTTCGTTCAGTATGATTGTTCTCAATTGTTCGAGATAATCCTTGTGCTTGAAACTTATTGATATATCGTTCATAACGATGATAAAATAATATCCTTAGTAAATAGAGATTGGTTTATTGTTTGAACCAGATTATGTGATATGATCTTGAAATACTGTGATGTGATATGAAGATTTGAATCAGGATGTGTTCATTTATAATGGTCAACGTGGGATTTAAACCACGGTACTTATTGTAATAGTCCAATATGTGGACATGTTATTGGGCTCTAGTGCAGTCGAGGGTTAAAATGTTAACCCTACCTTTATGCTAATAAGTGTGTGTTAGGCGTTCTTACGACGAGCCTGATCGGGTGAGCGTAAAATTTGCAGGAGGACGGTACACTATGATAGTTGCTCGCATCGTTGATGTACCGGGGATGGAAATGACCAGTTAATCATGAAGCAAGCGGTATTGTGCCAGATAAGAGTTTCTTTATTACATTTGTGATATGCTTATTATTATTCTTGGCATTTAGAATTTCGTTGCTCTTGGTACATATTATCATTATTTTAATTTGATAGAATTTTTTTGAATAAACAAGATGATAAGAGCACTCGGTTGATCACTCTTGTTATTCTTGTATTCTCCAAAGCAGTGAAGAATGAGGTTTATAGACCATATGATCACTCAAGACAGAGGAAGGGGAAGGAACATGTTCGGGTAACAACATCTAGTGGATTGCTATATAATTAATAAAATTTGTAATAAAGTAAAACTATAATCCATACTTATAGTAGGTTTATGTATCATGTGTAATAAACAGGTTGCGGGAGAGATTCAATCTTCAGATATATGGAGTGATGTCCAGAATGAATAATATATTTGGCTATATTTTGTAATAACAATACACGTGTGCAAAACTTGATATCACGGCGACCGAAATCTATGAAAGGATGGATTTGGAGGATTCACAAAAAAGATATGCTAGACTCATCATCGTTCACACCATGTTTAACAATACTCAATTTGTCCTCTCTGAAACTCCATTCCATTGAGGGGTTTCAGGAGAACTGTATTATGGTACAATAAACATTTCTTTAAGAAATTCTTTAATTCAAGGATCATGTATTCTCGTTCACGATTATATTGTAGAGTTTTTATATTTTAGTCTGTTTTCTTCTATAGTTATGTTCAAATTCTTTGTACTTTAAAAATAAATCGGCTTTGTTCTTTAACAGATACACATATCCATATCTATTAAAATTATCGGTATAAGCCACCTTTTTCATTCACATGCATAAGAACACACACACTTCACTATGTATTAGTTTTAATCATTCAGTAATTCGTTCATCTTGACCAGCGAAAGAAGTTTTAGTAATTTTGCCAATGAGACAAGGATCACGTTCTTTGTGTGATTGACATAAAATATTTCCAAGTATAAATCATCTATTACTCAGAACCTACATTATTATAGCTTAAAGAACAGTGCCAAAGATGATGTCTGATTTGAGTCATTTTTGAACAAATCAATTATTAACTAATTAGGGTTGTAAACGAATTGAGCTTTTCTTTAAGCTTAATCAAGCTTAAATATTAATAAATATATTTGAGAATATATTAATAAATATATTTTATAATTATTTGAAGTAGAAATTTTATTGATGAAAAAATAACTAATTAATAATTTGATAAAAAAATTTACTTAAAATAATATTTAAAAATATTGTTTTTAAAAAAACATACATATAATGTTCGTTCCGTCGTATTTTGTTCGGTTCGATATTTTCGCGAACATTTAGTGTTTGGTTCTTTTTGAACAAGGGAACGCAGTTTACATCATACCGTGGGCAGACCATTTTACCGGATATACTTGGTACCTTGGGTTTGTTTTATATTTATATGTACATGTAAATTATTTAAAATTAAATATATACACCTAAATGATAAACATAAATGCTAATAGTGATATCATGTGTGATAAGTGTGAGCTTGATCTCGTTAGTTGTTTTTTTTCCTTTTGACCTTGTCCACTACATTTTCTTAGACAAGATTAGTTGTTTATTTATTGTATATGATGGTTATATTACTCCCATTCTCTAGTTATATATTTAATATAATGTCAACTTAATTTACTAAACTCAAAAATTAATAATATAATTAACATTTATTATTGTATATTTGCTCAAAAAATATTATTATTTCAAATGAGATTTTTTTGTCAAATGAATTTGAAAAACAATTGTATAATAAATTATATTAACTTGTTTTCCTTTTTTTCTTCTAATTGGATTGTATATACATACATAGAATTTGTAAGGTTCACCAGAGTACCTTTAAAAAAATTATTATTATTATTTAATAAATTCTAAATACATATGACATAAAAAATTAAGTGGAATCAATATATTAAATGACAGAGAAAAAGAGAATTTGCAATAAAAAGTCAGTGGGCCCTAGCATATGGCCAAAATAAGGGAATAATCCATAGAAATACAGATATCATATATTTATTCACTGTGAACTACAAATGTAGTATAAATTTTGAGAGATGAGGCACAAAAATGTGAACACACTTCTGAGGCTCTGTGTATTCTTCTCCTAGAACTACACAAATCAATATTAGTTCTGAAGAAACACTTGAAGAACTTCCGCTTTCGCCTGGAGAAGGAGCTAGTTCTGTTGTGGCCTCTTCCCCATGAATCTAAGAAATAGTGAGAATTCTTGATCTCTCTCAATATCTCTCTCAATTCGAAAATCCATAAAGATCCCGATCTTTATAGTGAGATGCGGGACAAACATCGTTATAAGTTATCCAAGTTGCCAAGAAAGAGTTCCTTTGCACGAGTAAGAAACCGATGTATTTTCACATGTTGCTGCTGAGAGAAAACAGAGAAGAATTGCCGGAAATCCAAGTAAGATCTTATATGTGTGTGTGTGATGAGTGTAGTCTATTTGTTTCTTCATTTATTTTTGGGCCTTCAAGGAGATATCTAATTAATAAATGACATGTCTTCTAGTCAAAAGGCCCCTTGGTTTTTGGTAATCTGTTTATTTTTTGTATATTTTTGACAGATCCAGATGCTGAAATTGTAGCATTGTCACCCAAAACTTTGTTGGCCACAAATAGGTTCATGTGTGACGTGTGCCCGAAGGGTTTTAAAAGGAAGCAGAACCTCTAGCTCCACAGAAGAGGGCACAATTTACCCTCCAAGCTTAAACAAAGTACAGGCCATGAAATCAGGAAGAAGGTTTACGTGTGCCCAGAAAGTGGTTGTGTTCATCACAGTGGGTCAAGGGCTCTTGGGGATCTTACTGCAATAAAAAAACAATTCTGCAGAAAACATGGTGAAAAGAAGTTTAGCTGCAATAAATGCAACAAAAAGTATGTTGTTCTTTGTGACTTGAAGGCCCAAAAAGTATAAATGTGAATGTGGAATTAACTTCTCCAGGTGATTATGATGACACCAACCCTCTCTTTGATTTATAATTAGAAATTTTTCATATTTGTCTATGCATTAATCACATTAATCATAATCATGTTTGCATAAATTTTGTTTGAAAAATTTCTTAGTTTAAAAGTTATCAATTGCAAGTGATAACAATTTCAATGTGGATGGAGGGACTACTCAATTGTTTTTTTACCAGAGAACAAAATCTACAGAAATAATGCTTCCGTTTCTAATCTATATATTAAATAGTAATTTAGTATATTGTTCTTGAGGATACATTTTCTAACTTAGGGTTAGTATTTTGCAGGATATCAGAAATTGGTCAAGGACTCAGGGCAAAGCATCAAGTTGATTTTGGTGACCCTTCTATCTGAAACAACCACATGCAGCAAGAACCATTTTTTAGTTTTCTCTTCTATAAAATTAATCTTTTGGAATACTTTTGTTTCAATTTTCCTTTATTAGAGTATTGAATAAATGATATCCCATTTTGAACTTATTTGATGGACATGATTATGAATATTATGAGTATAAAACTAGTTACCAAATTAGTTACAAAATACCACATGTCACTATCAAGTATCATATTTTCATTAGCTAAATATAAACTACCTGTGAATTCACATTATTAATAGCACCAATTAAATTAATCCATATTGTCACATCACACTTATCAGGTCATTTTATGACAAAAACTTATCCTTACAAATAAAAACTTATCAAATTTTTTAAATAATTTCATTTTTTTTCCAAAATATTTTATTTTAGACCGAACAAACACATTAAATATTTTTTTAAATTTCCAATATTTCCTATTTATTTGTTTGGGCAGTGAAGACACCAAAAAAAATGTAGATATTTTTCACAGCATTATTAATAAGGCTCCATATGTTTTGCAAATTATATCACCTCAACATACTTTATAAGATTTCGATATAAAAAGTAGTCTTCTTTCTATTTAAAACAAATTTGGTTTTATAAAAGAATTTGGTAGCATCTATGTTGTTTATTGTCGATTGCAACCTGAAATCAAACCCCAATAAACATATCACTTTTAAGTTCTATATACAAAATAAAATTTAACAATTATGTCCATTTCATAGAGTGCAACATTGAACTACTGATAATTAATCGAATAAAATTTGATACGACCTTATCATTTATATACGATTCCAATCAATTCACATTACTAGTCTCAAATTTTATAAGCTTGTGCTTTCATACATATTAAACCTAAATTTATAACTGAACCAAATGATCAAGGACGTTGTTGAGAAGTTTTATATTAAACAAATAATAACATACATCTAACTAAAATTAATCGAGCAACAATTTAAAAATCAAACCAAAATTCACGAACCAATATTAACTCAAATTTTCTTAAACATCAGTTTAAATTTGCAACCATTGTTGATTATTAATTTTAAAAAATTTTAAAAAAACAGGCGCTTACTTTCCCCCCTTTTCCCAATTATTTCCCCTTGACAACAAAAATATCCCCCCTTTATTTCTCTCATTCTAAAATCTATTCATTTTCCCCCTTTATTCTCCTTACTCGCGTCTCTCTCAGCTTGCTCTACCGTCTCTATATACCGTCTCCCTCTCTCCTGTCTCTCTCCGGTCTCCCTCTCTCGTCTCTCTCTCTCTTTATTTCTCTCTCACATCTCTCTCTATCTTATAATCTCCCCATCACATATTATCCATCACCAGGTCATATTATTTGTAATTAGGATTCAAATTGAACCCCAAATTGAAGAATATCTCCGATTAATCAAACATATTTGAGAAATCCTAATTTCTCAAAAAACTACCTTGGTTTATTTGTTCGATTGGGGTTTTTTTATTCTTAATCTTGATTTAGTTCCTAATTATTATTGCATTTTGTTTTTTAATCTTGGTTCTCTATTTTTTCAACAGATTTAGTGGTTCATTGAGCTTCCACATGTTTGTATTCACTTTAGTAGTATTAAATTTTCCATTAACCATAAACTGAGAGAGAGTGTGAGATAAAAATAGGGGAGTGAGAGAGAGAGAGGGACAGAGTGTGTGTATATGTGTGCTTTACTGATTATATTAATTAGGGAATTTGACGGATCTTGGAGAAGCAAGTGTTAACAGTAGTGAAGGCAGCAGAGGATAAGATAGACGATGAGATCTCAGCTCTAGATCGTCTCGATTTGGAGGACATCACGGTTTTGAGAGAGCGGAGGTTACAGCAGAAGAAGAAATTGGTCGAGAAGAGGCGACAGTGGCGTTAGGTCATGGTGAGTACTCGAAGATTTATGTCGAGAAGGAGTTCTATTCTGTTGTTAAAGCTATTCATCACGTTGTTTGCCATTTTTATCGTGAAAATTGGCCTTGCAAGGTATGTTTATTATGTGTATCCGCGTGTTCGTAATTAAATTAATGTTTTGTATTGTATATTATGTGTAATGCATGAAGTTTGATAGTGTATTAGTATTTGATGATTTTGTGGTGGGCGGAATTACCCAAATGTTATTGTGTCAGTTTTCTTAATAAAAAGATTTTGTCGAATTGTGGTTTTAGATTAGAATTAGTTTGTTAAATTTACTATTTTAAGAGTTGGTAAATACCTATCATTTTATGCAAAGTGAGGAGGCTAGATACGGAGTTATATGACTTAAGAGTACATATATTTTTTCTGGTGGATTGTTTTGTTTGCGTTTATATAGTTGTGTCGATGTGACTTCGATTTTTAGGGTCTTCGGAAGTAGGTATTAGTCAGTGCAGCACTGCTATCCCTTTTTTGACAACTATGAGTCTATATTTCAGAATCTTATCATTCAATATACTTATGATGATATATGCTTGTATTCTCTGTCTAAACCTTTGATGTGTGTACTCATATTATAGGCAAAAGTTTCATATGAGAGCTTATCAAACTCGATAGCCATTTAACTATTTCAGCCTGATTTATTGTATGTCAGGGGAAATTATTCAAACTCAATTTGTAGATTGTATTTTTAATTTCAATGGTTGTGCTTCTTGATTCCTTCCGGGAAAACAATGCTCTACATCAAGGCGATACTAAAATGGTCAGACATAAGTTTAGTAAATTGGCATATTTTAATATGCATTCATATTGAACCTTCAATTATGTATTTCCCAGATTAGTAAGAGAAAATAAAGGCTGCAGCTTGCGGTCAAAAGAAACATACGCTCATTAGGTGATAGGCCCTTAGATGGTGATGAATCCCCTGAAATATATGACACTGAAATATAGTTGTAGTTTTGTAACCTAAATAATACTTGAACCTGGATCGGATCTTAATTTTGGGATCGTGTTGGTATAATAATGTTAAATTTGTAGTTTATATTTGTAATTTGATATGTTTTGGTGACGTGTCTAACAGAGAGATCAAGCATATTCTGGAAAAAGTTGTATGTCCATCGAAAAAGGATTGGTCTTTAAAGCTGGACGAAGCCATTTGGGCTTATCGAACATTATTCAAGACTCCGCTAGGCATGTCACCGTTTCAATTGGTTTATGATAAAGGATGTCATTTGCCTGTCGAGCTAGAGCACAAAACATATTGGTCTTTGAAGAAATTGAACCTTGATATGCAAGCAGCTAGTAAGAAAAGGATGTTTCAATTGAATGAACTTGATGAGTTTCGACTTCAAGTGTATGAGAATAACAAAATGTATAAGGAGAAAGTCAAAAGGTGGCACGATAGGGGTCTAGTGATCAAATCATTTGTGCCGGGGCAATAAGTTCTTTTGTTCAACTCTTGTCTTCGACTTTTTCCTTGAAAATTGAAGTTGAGATGGTCAGGGTCGTTTGTTATCAAAACTGTGTTTCCACATGGAGCGGTGGGGATTTTTGAGAATGATCCAGGCCAAGAATTCAAGGTGAATGGACGGGATTTAAAAAATTACTATGGGGATATGGCAAACCGTGAGGTGGTTAGTACCATTTTATTGTTAACTTGATCTCGGAATTCTACATCAAGCTAGCGACATAAACCAAGCGCTTCTTAGGAGGCAACCCATGGCTGTTGTACATTAGTAGTTGAGAAAGGAAGATAGAAGGAAGAAAAACTAGAAGAAAATAGAAAAAAAATAAAAAAATAGTGCATTTTTTCCAGGAGCACGGCGCGCCCGCGCTGAAACAACATGTTACGTGCTGATTCTCAATGATCAAGAGTAGCTCAGGATCTGGTTGTTCTGGATGTTGTCAGGATATGATATGCCATCAGGATTTGATGTTCTTCAGTATCTTCAGAAACATCAGTATTTGAAGATAGTATGTTTTGAAGATTGAGTATGTTCCTTATTTTGAGGGATGGATATTTGTTTGTTCTGAGTGATAGGATTTTTCATATTCAATTAGATATATGTATCATTTTCTATTAGTATTTGATAATACATATCCTAGACTGATTTGTAGCAGTTGTGTATTATATAAACACAGTTTAGGTCATCATATAGTAATTAACTCGAGCATTGTACGACCTAGTAGCTCTCAAGAACATCAGTATTTCTTGAGAGAGTTTGTAACAGTTTTTATCAGAAATATAAAGAACTGTTATATTTTTATACTTGTTCGAAATGTTTATACAATTGTATCCAACCCCCCTTGAATAATTATATCTTTACTGGGCAACAATGGGTATCAGAGCTCACTGATAAATTTACAATCAGAAGCGATTTAAACATGTCTATGAACAAGTATAAAAGTATTAAAATCCCCATTCTGAAAAAAGACTGAATATCCTACATGGAAGGAGAAGATGCTCATGCACCTGGAGGATACAGATCCAGACTATCTCGACGTAATTAATGATGGACCCTACATGCCAACAAAACTGGTTCCTGCAACTCCTACTGGTGCCTGCAACTCCTACTGTTGCTGAACACTATCAGTTGAAGGAGAAGAGTGAGTGGACACCAGAAGAGAAAGTAGTTGTGCTGAAAGATGCAAAGGTAAGAAACATTTTGCATAATAGTCTTGATTCTGTGATGTGAAATAGGGTTATAGCCTACAAGACTGCCAAGGAGATCTGGGATGCTCTTGAAACTCAATGTCAAGGAACCATGGCCATCAAGAAGAACAGAAGGGCTGTTTTGATTCATGAATATGAACATTTTGAGGCCAAGCCTCATAAAAGTCTCACCAACATCTATGACAGATTTCTCACCCTGCTCAATAATCTGTCTTTGGTGGGAAAGGTGTATGATCGAGAGGAATGAAACACTAAGTTTCTGAGAGCTTTAAATGAAGAATGGGAGACTTAGACTTCAATCATACGACATCAGTATAATTATGAAATAATCACTTTGGATGAAGTCTATGGCATGCTAAGAACTTATGATTTGGAAGTCCAGCAAAGGAAGGAAAGGAACCGCAGAAAAGGAAAATCTGTTGCTTTGAAAGTGAATGCTAAAGCTTCAAAAGAAAGGTCTGTTGAAGTTACAAAGAAAAAGAACAATCTGCCAGAATCATATACTGATGATTTATCATCAAATTCTAATGATGATATTGATTCTGAAACTGATGAAAATGTGACATATTTTGATGCCATGCAAATGGCTGCATTGCTGGTTAAGGGCTTTAAGAGGATGCAATTCAAGAAGTCACAGAAGAATAGAAGCTTCAGGAAGAAGTTCACTAGAGGGGAAAGGAAGTCAACTAGAAGAAGAGATGGACATGACTCTAAAGCTGGAAAAGTAGACATGTCGAAAATCAAGTGCTACAACTGTGATGAACCTGGTCACTTTGCTACATAGTGTAAGAAGACAAAGCATGAAAAAAGGAAGAACAAAGCCCTGATTACATCAAGCAAGAATTGGATGGACTCCTCTGATTCTAAAAATGAAGATACATGCTATGCACTGATGACTAGCTTTGATGATCCTACTTCCTCTGATTCTAAGGTATCAACTCCTCTCTTCTCCTTTGATACTGAAGATATAACTGAACTAAAATCTATTCTTAAGTCTCTCCATGGTAATTTTAAAAATAGGATTCTAGAGAACAATAGACTGTTAACTGAAAATGAAATGTTAAAGTATAGGAATGATTAGTTGGAGTCTGACTTAGTAAATCAGATTGAAATTCAGAAAGAATGTAAGAAAGCTAAACATACAGCAAATATACTAGAAGCTAAATACAATATGTTGAAAATGAATTAGAAAATGAAAGGAAAACTCTTAATTCCAGGACTGTTTCAGGAAAAAAGGTTCATGAGATAATATTTAAGAAAAATTGGAAAGAATGTCTTGGTTATGTAGATGGAATTAAAGATATTGACACTGAGAATAAGAGTACCCTTAAAACTCCTATTAAGTTTATCTCTTCAGAAGCTGATGAACCCAAATCCATCTATGAAAAGGGTTCAACATCAGCATTACAAGAAAAATTAGTAAGTGATAAATCTCAAAGAAAGGAAAATAAGGAAACCATTAAGACTGTTAAGAAAGAAAAGAACATAGGACTTTTGTCTAAAAGATAATTAAAAAATAAATTATCTGAGGTTACTGACAAACCTCAAGTAAAAAGTCCTAAAAGAAACAGAAATGGTAAGCAAGGTATTTCTAAGGATTCTAATTATAAGGTTGTTCCCAATGCTCCTAGAAAAACTTGTTTTAACTGTGGTAATACTAATCATCTTGCTATTGATTACAAGAGGAGTAAGAAAATGAAAACTGCTATTCCTGAGTCTGATGTTAGTGGTAGATCAGTATTTTATAAACCATAAAATCCTTGTTTTCATTATGGTAGTAGTTGGCATTCGATTTATACTTGTAGTTCCTATCATAAGCTGTATCACAACTATTATGAACCTCTGCCTAAATTTAATGAAGTTGCTTGTGTGCTTAATTCCTGTAGTTCTACTAAATATACTTCTGACAAGACAAATCCTGACAAAGGAAAAACTTTCAGAAGTATTCCTGACTCACAAAGGCTTAAGTTGTCCAAAAAGAGGGCCCAACAAGTGTGGGTCCTTAAAAATCCTTCTAATTAATTATTCCTCTGACTGCAAGGTAACAAGAAAAATACTCTTGTCTTGGATAGTCGATGTTTAGGACACATGACTGGAAATAAATCCCTGGTGTTAGAATTTGAGAAAATGGCTGGCCCGGATGTATCTTATGGAGATGGAAATGTAGGACACATTCTGGGATATGGCAACTTGATAATTGGAAAAGTAGCTATTGAGAATGTAGCTCTGGTGGAAGGACTAAAGCACAATCTTCTCAGCATCAGTCAAATCACTGACAGAGGTTATCATGTGGTATTCTATGACTCACACTGTGAAGTTGTTGATGATAAGTCAAAAAAAATTGTCTTGATAGGATATAGACATGGTAACATATATAAAACAAGGCTACATGAAAGTCTTGAGAAAGAAGCTACTTGCCTTATCTCAAAGGCATCAGTAGATGAGAGCTGGAACTGGCCCAAGAAGCTGTCACATCTCAACTTCAACTCAATCAATGAAGTTGTCAGAAGGAGCTAGTAAGAGGATTACCAAATATACAATACTCATCTGATGGTCTTTGGGATGTTTTCCAAAAGTCCAAAAAGAGAAGAGTATCCTACAAAAGTAAAATAGAATTCTCTTTTTCTGAGCCATATCACATGTTACACTTGGATCTCTTTGGACCAGTGAACATAATGTCCATCAACAAGAAAAGGTACATACTTGTAATTGTTGATGATTTCACTAGATATATATGGGTTTATTTTCTACACATGAAGGATGAAACTCCAGAAGTTCTTCTGGATCACCTAAGGAAAATTGAAAGTGGATCCACCCATAAAGTGAAAATTCTGAGAAGTGATAATGGCACTGAGTTCAAGAACTCAAAGATGGAGGAAGTATGCAAGTACAAAGGCATACAATAACAATTCTCAGCTCCTAGTACACCTCAACAAAATGAAGTTGTTGAGAGAAGAACAGAACCTTGATTGAAGCTGGCAGAACTCTGCTAGAAGAAGAAAAACTACCCACTTACTTCTGGGCTGAAGCAGTAAACACATCATATAATACTCAGAATATCACACTGATAAACATAAATGGTATTACTCCTTATCAGATGCTGAAAGAAAAGAAGCCCAGTCTCAAACATCTTCATGTATTTGGATGTAAATATTTTGTTTTGAGAACTCATACTGATCATCTAGGAAAGTTTGAATGAAAAGCTGATGAAGGAATCTTTGTTGGATACTCACCATCAAGAGCATACATGGTTTTCAATCTGAGAACAAATATTGTAGTTGTCTCCATAAATGTATCTTTTGATGACAAGAAGATTCCTGGTTTTGAAGAAGACACTCATGAAAGTCTAATTTTTGCAAATCAAAATGCATTATTGGAATCTGGATCAAATACTCCTTCACATTCTGAAGATAATCATTGAACTAATGAACCTGCACATGTTGAGGGGAGCAACAACAAGGTTCAGCTGATGGTACTAACATTGAAGAATCAACTCAATGTTCTTCTCAATTTGATCATTCAGAATCCAATGTTGATTCAACATCAGATGGACATGATTCAAGTCCCAAAAATTCATCAGGAGATAACAGCACAGATTCAGGTAGAGCCTCAAATGCATTTGATGAGGCATACAATTCAGGGGGAGCATCTAGCTCCAGAAGGACACTTCCCAGTGCCAGAAAATGGACTAAAGGTCATACTCCAGATCTGATCATTGGAAATCCTGATGAAGGTGTAAAGACAAGGAGTGTAACTCAAAATGAATGTTTATATCACAATCTACTTTCAAAGGAGGAACCAAAGAAAGTAAGAAATGCATTTAAGGATGCAGATTGGGTCATGGCTATGCAAGAAGAGTTGAATGAGTTTGAAAGAAATGAAGTATGGAAGCTGGTTCCTAGACCTAAAAATAGGTCAATTGTAGGCATAAAGTGGGTCTTCAGAAATAAGACTGATTCTAATAGAACAATTATCAGAAATAAGGCAAGATTGGTGGCTAAAGGATATTCCCAACATGAAGGTATTGACTATGATGAAACATTTATAGACTTGAAAAAGCACCGTATAGACTAAAGCAAGCACCTAGGGCATGGTATGAGACTCTTGCTCAGTTTCTGCTGGAAAGTGGATTCAAAAGAGGTACAATAGATTAAACTTTATTTTATCTGAATCAAGGTAAAGATCTGCTTTTAGTTTAAATTTATGTGGATGATATCATTTTTGGATCAACTAATCAAAAAATGTGTGATAAGTTCTCAAAGTTGATGCAATCAAGATATCAAATTAGCATGATTGGAGAGATGTGTTACTTCTTGGGATTGCAGATTACACAGACTGATAATGGGATCTACATTAATCAGCCAAAGTACACAAAGAATCTGCTAAAAAGGTTTAATATACAAGATAGTGTTACAACAACTACTTCAATGGCAACTGCTACAAAGCTTGATCCTCATGAAAGTACAGAAGTTGATGTCTCAAATTACAAAGGTATGATTGGTTCTATTTTGTACCTAACAGCTAGTAAGCCAGACATTATGTTTGCACCTGTCTGTGTGCAAGATTTCAGGAAAACCAAGGGAGCCACATCTTATTGAAGTAAAGAGAATTTTTAGATTCCTCAAGGGCACTGTATCGATTGGTCTCTGGTATGAAAGGGAAGCTGATTTTGAATTATGTGGTTATTAGAACGCTGACTTTGCTGGCTGAAAAATAGACAGAAAGAGTACATCAGGGAGCTGTCAGTTTTTGGGAGGGAGATTAGTCTCATGGTTCAGTAAGAAGCAGAAATCTATCTCTACTTCAACTGCTGAAGCTGAATATATTACAACTGGGAGTTGTTGTGCTCAGTTATTATGGATGAGAAATCAGCTCATAGACTATGAATTATCATTTTCAAAAATTTCTATTTATTGTGATAATCAAAGTGCTATTGCTATGACAGGAAACCCAGTGCATCACTCTCTTACTAAACATATTAGCATCATATATCATTTTATAAGAGAGCATGTCATGAAAGGAACAATTGAGCTTCATTTTATTCCCACTGAGCAACAGCTGGATGATATCTTCACAAAGCCATTACATGAAGCAACATTTACAAAGCTTGTAAATGAACTTGGTATGGTTAGTTGGGACAGATAAATTCTTTTAAATTTAAATTTGATCAAATCATGATGTATAATGATCAAATCTTGATATGTCCTAAATGTTGTTCAAGATATTAAACTGGGAATATTTGATGTATTTTATTATATGCATGATAAATTAAGTGAATTTATTTGGTAATTGTGCATGTATGAATATATATCATTGTCATCATTGCAAATCAGTTTAGGGAGACGCGCCTTAACAATACATCTTTTGGTTAAATCATTAAGTTTACTCTATACTTACTAATCAATCAGTCTCCTAGTCCCTTGATATTCCCTTGGTTATTTCAACCGTCATTTCTGTTCAGTTCAATCATCTCGTCCAACACACAAAACACTCTGTTCACTTTCATTTCTCATATTTCTCCTTCTCTATCACAAACATGGTTCTTTACAACATGCTCTTGAACTATGAGAACTTCAATGTGGAGTTTAGCTGTGACGACTAGCAGCATGAATGGCACATAAATGCCATTCCCAATGAAGTGTGGAACTCGGTTCCACATGAGATTCAGACAGATCTCCTATTCTTTGAGATGGATTATTGTCTCCATCTTAATCATCTGGAGGAGGAAAGATGAGAAGTTCTTCGTCAGCAAGAACTGATCATTCGTCTTGCTGTGCTCTTCGTGGAGAGTAGGAGGACCTAATAAACATCATCATATTATGTTTAGACTAGGACTTTCTTGTAATCATCTGTTACATGTAATCAAAAATTTCATGAAATGTGCTTCTTTGTACTTTGAATGAAATTCCTTTTGTTTACAAGATTTAGTCTATGATCTTGGTTGTATATGCATGTGAATGTTTTTTTGTAGCCTGTTAATCTCAACATTACACTATTAACATATATCCTTTTATGATTCTTGAGATTAAAATTGTGGTCTTCTGATAAGCTTGATTGTTTTTGGCAAACACTGATGAATTTGAATCGTCAAATCCTGACGATGTCAAATCCTGACAGATAAGAGGAACCAAATACTGATGACAGGTCAGCTTATTTTAATTTAGAATTTATTGACAAAATGATTTCTAAATTGTTTAATGTTGAAAAGGTGATTGTCTTCTTAATTACTATTTAAAAGTGGATAAGCTATTGAACAAAGTCACACAGCGATTTACTACAAGAGCAGTGCTTTCTTTGTTGCTGATCCGCACATAACTCCACTTTCTACTCCAATTTTTCAGTAATTATCCTCTATCAAAAATCTAATTCACCAAAGCTTCCTTCTCCAAGTGTGTTACATATAATTAAGCTTTGCACACTTCTTTTTGCACAAGAAATTATGTGACACATATTATCATACACACAGCCTCACTGTTCACATCTAGCGAACATCTTTCCTCAACACCTACAAACATCATGTCATCTTCTGAGCTTTCACCCCTCTTCAGTCAAACTACCATTATTCATGGCAATACTTTTGGAACCAACAAATACTTGGCTCCGCTCACACATCAGCAGTTTCCTCAATCTTATCATGATATACAGGATTTTTTATTCCAATGTCCAATTGGATATGATCTTACAAATCCTACTAAGGTATCATAAAGGGCTGTAATGCAGGTATGGGATACACCTCTAGTTAATGCAACAAATACTGGTTTCTCTTTTAAATTTAAGGGACACATGTATGAAGTGGATGTTGATGTAATTGTTCAAGCACTAAGATTGCCTGCCTATGATGGTACTCCTGACAATTATACAACTGCGCAGCTGTTTGATATGCTAAGAACTCTGAACTACAAAGGTGACATCACAACAATTGGGAAATTGACAAGAACAAAGTTAAAGAGAGAATGGAATTTCTTCTTTGATTGCATTAGCAGATGTTTCTTGAATAAGACAACTAATATTGATGCTCTTCCTTCCACTTCTCTGAACATTGGGTATTCTCTTCTCCATTCTGGTAATTTTGACTATGGTAACACAATTCTTCAATTCATAATTACGAAGAGAACAGATGCATCAGGTGTCATAGGGTATACTAGATTTCTTCAACTGATTTTTAATTTTCTATGCCCTAATGTTGAATTTAATAATGATGAATTGCTTCCTGTATTTTAAATTTATGAGAAAGCTATTACAGATCATATCAAAGAGATGAAAAGAATAAGTTTTCAGGACTTTCTTTCCTGCCTCAGGAGGTCAGGCAATTTCTATTGAGAAATAGACCTACTCTTTCACAAGTTCCTGCAAATCCTGATGTTGGCACCTCTGTTACAATTCCTGATGCTATGGAACAAGACACTACCCATCTTTTTTCTAACCCAAGAATTCCTTCTACCAAACAGAACTCCACTCCAGTTCCTAAATTAGCATCCTCTGATGTCTCCCAAAATACATCAGTTGTAATAAAGAAAAGACTGGTTAAGAAATCCATTTAATCAAAACAGAGACCTCAATAAACCTCACTCAGTGAGAGTGAAAAGAAAGAAGAATGTTTTCTGGATTGAAAAAGAAGGCTGATCATGCAAGATGATTCTAACTCTGATGATCAGATGCCCATTGGACCAAGAATGAAGACAAAGAAATCAATAGTAGCAATTCCTGATGACTCTGTTGACACAACTGGAACTAAAGGGCCAACTATTGATGCTAGTGCTCTGATCAAAAAGGTTCAAATGAACAAAGAAACTGCTGAGTCCAAGAACACTGCCAAGAGTATGCAGAAAAGAAAAGCTGAAGATGTGGTTTATGTACATCAGAAAGAAGAAAAAGACTGATTCCTCGGCTATGGATGTTAGTCCACAAGAACCTAAGTCTCAAATGGACTTAATAACTGAGGAACATCTAGTCCCACACGAACCATCTTCTTAAAGGGGAGATGAAGACAGAGAGGCTGCACAAATAATTGTTGATTTTGCACAAGATGATCTTCTTGCTGATTTTGAACAACTGTTGCAAGAAAAGAAGGTTCATCATGATGTATTGTCAAAGGTGGATGAAGTTATTGATGATCTTATATTTGAGGAGAGTACACAAGAACCTTCACCAATGATTGCTAAAGCAGCTAAAATTCCTCCGGCCCCACAAGAACCATCAAACAAAATACTGATGCTGGTCTAGTACATTCTCCTGACAAATCAAATCCTGATCCTACAACAAATCCTGATGTTGACCAACTTTCCATTCAAGCAGCTCCTAGTGATGATTCATTGTTGCTAGATAGTTTATCAAAGCATCCTGATGTATTATTTGTCCCTCCACTATCATCATTGCCACTTGAGGACTCACATTCAGGTATTGCTTATTTTCCTCTGTTGTTCTCAATATTTATATGATTATAAATAGTCTATTATTTGAGGTTACCTTTATTTATATGACAAACATACTACTCCTCTCAGCCCTATCTTATTTCTTTACAAAATGTGTGATTGTGCCTTTCTGTGAGACTGTGTGAAAATACTATGTGAGAAAATCAAAATTCTGAGTGGAAGTCTCTTGTACTGGAAAAAGGAGATGTAGTCTTGAGAAAAGAATTTTATAAGTTTTTCTTTCTTATAAACTTTCTTATGTGAGAACATATTACTATTCAAAGTAATATATTGTGTGAGAAGTGATGAGATCATTTGAAAAGAAAAAAGAGATTTAGGTGTGACATTGTTTTTTATTTCAGGATCTCATCAGAACTAGATAATTATTGAAAGGATTCTCTTATAGGTAAAGCAATTCTGCCAAGCTCTGCAAATTCTTCTGAGGGTCTGTCTTGCTCAGATTCTAATGAAGAAAGTGATTCTGATGATTCTGACACAGCTCAGCTAAAAACTGCTATTGATGCATGTAAGAAGTCTAATATTTGTTCTTCTTCACATTTCAATGCTGATCCCTCTTATTACAATGTTGATGCTGAGCATTTTCGAAAGGATGAATGGGATTTTGTATGGAGAGATGCACATACTTCTATCTCTTCAGCCGTTGGTATGCAACATGTTCACAGGGCATATGATGGACTTCAAAACCCTGACCTCAAATTACATCTCAAGGCTTCTACCATCTCTGTGAAAGGAATTATCTCTGAACTTGGTGCTATGAAGACATCTCGTACCACTTTGTAAAATAAAATTGATGCTTTTATGGTTAATCCACTTAGTTCAGCTGAACTCATTAGTGTGAAGAAAGCTGTTAGAGTTGTGGTTCAATCTCAAGAAAGCATGGATACTCGATTTTCTTCCTTGGAAGATAAAGTGTCTTCCATGGCTGATAAACTGGATGCTATATTTTCTCTTCTTTCAAATCCTGATGTCAAAAAGGGGGAGAAGATAGCTGTCACAAAATGTACACCTGACTCTATTCAGTTGAAAGATAAAGAATATTGATGATGATGATGGTGATAAGAATCTAGTTGCTAATGTTCAAATTGCTCCTGTTGCTCAACAACCTCAACATTCTAGAAAATCTGGTTCTGGACAAGGAAAGTCTACTTGTGCTCATGGAGTTAAGCACAAGACTAATGTTGATGCTCCTGAAACTGGTGATGTTACAATCTCTAACTTAGCATATGCTAAAGGATTATTCTTTCCTTATCGACATAAGGAAACAGGTTAAGAGATTGTTCAATATTACGAACAAGAAAGGTTTGAGCAAAAGAATGCCAAAAGTGCTCTTGGTTTGATAAATGAAGAATTTCCTGATTTAACAACTGAAGAAGCAGTTATGCAACCAGAAGGAGTTATTGGCTCAAATTGAAGCTGAATAAAACTCCTCTAAAGGAAGAGGAAAAAGAGGTGGAAGAACTACAAGAGCTAGAGGAAGAAGAGAAAGATGAAGAATCTCTAATTCAAGTCGAGGTTCTATAATTGATTCTGTATTTCTGAATGTTCTATTCAGAGAAGGTTTTCTTCCTATACAAGGAAATGATGTAAAAGAAGAAGCTGAGGATACTGAAAATCTATTTTCCCTAGAAAGAAGAAGTCAACAGCTAACTTTGCTCAAGTTAATGTAACTAATGCAAATGTGTCTCTTGAAGGAGACACAAATCCTGAAAAAAAGCAGATTCTGATTTTGTGAATCTAAAAGCTAACTTTGATACTGATGAGAAGGTGATCAAAGTATTGTATGAATCAGTTCTTAATGCGACAATTATTTCTCATGATTTAGAGGCTGATGAACAAGAAAGACCTAACAGAAGGAGAGCTGATCAAGCGTGTAATATCTATGTGCAAAGAATTCTGAATTCAAGGAGAGAGCTATGGCAGAAATCAAAAGGGGAGATTCATGATTTGTCTACGGGGAATGCTCCTCTCAGCAAGAAGGATAAATGATGGAAAGATATTTATTCATTCAGTTATCCTAGAGTATTCAAGCACATTAAATTTATGTCATCAGGACATAGGGATTCTATTTCAGAACAGGAGGATATTGATAAGTCCATCAAGAAACCTTCTTGGGTGGAATATAATGAAAAGCCAAAGCTTATGTTGTGCATATGTTGTGTACTTGATGATTTCATAAACAAAACATCTAAGTAGATTTTACTTAGTTAAATAATGTAGCACTCGACGGATAAGACGTATAGTCCCGACGGATAACTTATTGTAGTCCCGACGGATGTTGACTTATTATCCATCGAGTGAGTAGCTTATGTAATAATGAGTCTATAGCACAGTTATGTATACATCTTTGTATAGATTCTGTAGTAGCCTATAAGTCATGTTGACTTTAACTAGATATGCAGAATAGGTTGATTAATTGTATATAAATGATGTCTTGTAATTCTGCATAAGTGAAATGAAGTCAAGTGCCAAAATAGCTACCAACGGATGATTAACAAAGCCATCGACGGATGATCAAATGACTATCAACGGATGTTTAATATAGCAGTCGACGGATGATCAATGAAGCCATCAACGGATGTTCAGAAAGTCGACAAATGATCATATATCCAACGGATGTTCATAAAGTCCAACGGATGATCATATAAAGAATTCAAACAGCAGTTGAATAGTGAAAGCTGAGCACAGCCGTCGAAATGTATCAAAATCTACTTTGGAAGCCCATTAACTGGGTAATAGAGGACGAAAAGTAGCAAAGCTTAAGACTGATAGTTTTTACATTTATTCAGTCTTTTTGACTTTGTAATCTTGGTAATATATAAACCAAGAACGTAGCAAATAGAAATAAGTAAGCTGAGATACAAAAACAGAAAAATCTTTGTAAGCAGAATTATTAGCATTTCTCTGTATTCTCAGTAGTTAAAATTTGTAAGCAGCTGTGAGCATTCTTGCACACAGAGTTCTCTCGATATATAACATATATCTCTGGTGGAATTGTTTGAATCCACCAGAAAGTTTTTAAAGACTCTTGTTTTCAATTACTTTTATTTTGATTCAATTAAGTTTCTATTCCGCATTGTGCTAATCAAAACACTTATATCTATATTCGAATTGAACATTTTTATTTTGAGAAAAAGGTTCAAGAATTCCATTCAACCCCCCTTCTGTAATTCTTGCCATATTGTTAAGGGACTAACAATTGGCATCAGAGCCAGCTCTTAATCTACAAAGAGTTTATAGATCAAAACAATTCAGCAAGATGAACAAAAAAGACGTTGGAGTCAAGATTCCTTTTTTAGATAAAGATATTTACCATCATTGGAAGGTAAAGATGCATCTTCATATGCTTTCTCAAGATGAGGCCTATTTGGACTGTATAGAAAGAGGCCCTCACGTTCCAATGAGAGCTGCAACAAGAAACGAGCCATGAGCTCCCAAGCCAAGGCACGAATGGTCTGATCCTGACATTGAACAAGTCAGGAATGATAACAAAGGCCATGAACATTCTGTTCAATGGAGTTGATGCAGACATGTTTGACAACATTATCAACTGCAAAAATGCCAAGGAAGTCTGGGATACTATACAGATAATCTGTGATGGCACTGAGCAAGTTAGAGAAAACAAGATGCAGCTCTTGATTCGGCAATATGAGCATTTTCGCAATGAGGAAAGTGAGTCACTCACTGACATTTTTAGTAGATTTCAAAAACTACTAAATGCTCTTAAGTTGCATGGAAGAGTCTAATAGACTAAAGACTCTAATCTGAAATTCCTTAGATCTCTTCCAAAGGAATGGAAACCAATGACAGTCTCATTAAGAAATTCACAAGATTATAAAGAGTTTACTTTGGAGAGACTGTATGGCATCCTGAAGACCTATGAGCTTGAGATAGAGCTGGATGAAAGGATGGAGAGAGGAAAGAAGAAAGGAGGATCCATTGCACTAGTTGCTGATTTGGAGAAGGAGAAAAAAGTGAAGATGGAAGCTGTTGAGTCAACTTCTAAGGTCTGTGAGAACAAGGGCAAGGGGCTTGCAGTAGAAAGTGAAGATTCATTGAGCCAAGATGACATGGAGGACATTGATGAGCACCTAGCATTTCTTTCCAGGAGATTTTCCAAGCTCAAGTTCAAGAAGAACTTTGGAGCAGCCAAGCCAAATAGAAACATGGTGGATAAGTCAAAATTCAAATGTTTCAAATATGGCTTGGCAGGGCATTTTGCAAATGAGTGTCGAAAGTTAGATTCCAGTAAGAAAAGGTTTGAGTCTGTGGATTATAAGCAAAAATACTTTGATCTACTCAAACAAAAGGAAAGGGCTTTTATTACACAAGAGAATGACTGGGCAGTAGATGGTTTGGATGAAGATGAAGATGAAGATGTCAGCTATGTCAATCTAGCCCTAATGGCCAAGTCTGATGAAACAGAGACAAGTTCCTCAAGCAATCAGGTAATTACTACAAACCTTGCACATTTATCTAAAGCTGAGTGTAATGATGCCATAAATGACATGTCTACAGAATTATATCATTTGCGTGTTACACTTAAGTCTCTTACTAAAGAAAATGCTAAAATCAAAGAAAACAACTTGTTTTTAAGTGAGAGGAATAATGTGCTTGAGTCTCAGTTTGTTGATTTTGAGAAACTAAGAATTGAGTGTAAGATTGCCAAGGAGGAATTAACTGAGTCCTTGAAAAATGAAGAGATTTTAAAGAAGCAGCTCGAGCGTGAAAAAAAGGTGATTAAAACATGGAAAACATCCAGGGATGTCCATGCTCAAATCACCAAAGTTTAAGGAATTGAGTCTTTTTATGATGAAGCCTGGAAAAAGAGCAAAAAGAAACTAGAACCTAATTTGGTAGGTGGTTTGCTAACAGATGTAGACTCGACGAATGATGAGGACTATCCATCAGATAACAAAAAGTGTTATCCGTCGAAAGATGAAAATCCTCATCCGTCGGCTGTGAGCAAGCCCATTAGCAAAGCCAAACTAATCAAGATGAATGAGAAGTATGGGTCTGTTTCCAAGAACTTTATTTCAGGAGAGTCAAGTCAAGTTAAGAAAGGGAAAAAGGCTAATGTTGGTCACATGATTGTCAAGCAGTTAAGTGACAGACTTGAGAAAATTGAGGTAAAAATAGAGACTAAAAGGAAAAACAATAGGAATGGTAAAATAGGGATTAACAAACATAATAACTACACACCTGATAAATATGCTCCTAGAAAAATCGGTGTCAAGTGTGGTAGTGTAAATCATTTATCTGTTAATTGCAAATCTGCCATGCCTACTCCCATGTATGTTCAGTCTCATTTTCCTAACATGAATGCCATGCCTCCCATGCCTGTTAATGTTATGCCTACACAGAACATGAATGCACAGTTTGCTAATATACCATTTGCACCTAATCCATATTATGCTGCATACAGTATGCCTCAAATGCCATTTAGCATGCCTTACTGGAATAACATGTTTACACCAAGCATGCCATTTCCTGTTATCCATAATATGCATGATAATTCTGTTGCATTGAATGGTTTCAAAGGTCCAACCCAAATGACTAAGGAAGAATCTGAAATTCCTAAGTCAAATGAGATAAGACCTAAGAAACAGAAGAAGAAAGCTAACAAGGAAGGACCCAAGGAAACTTGGGTACCAAAATCAACTTGATTTGATTTTGATGTGTGCAGGGAAACAGAAGGAATCTTTGGTACTTGGATAGTGGTTGTTCAAGACACATGACTGGTGATTCTACCCTGCTCACAGAGTTTAAGAAGAGAGTTGGCCCAAGTATTACTTTTGGAGATGACAGCAAGGGTTATACTGTGGGATATGGCTTGATTTTAAAGGACAATGTCATCATTAAGGAGGTTGCCTTAGTGGATGGTCTCAAACACAATTTGTTGAGTATCAGCCAGCTTTGTGACAAAGGCAATTCAGTAACCTTCAACAAAGAAGCCTGTGTTGTGAGTAATAATCAAAGCAACAAAGTGGTTCTCACTGGTGTGAGAAGAGGAAATATGTATCTAGCTGATTTCAAATCATCCAAAGCAGAATCTGTAACCTGCCTTCTCAGTAAAGCAAGTCAGGATGAAAGTTGGCTATGGCACAAGAAGCTATCCCATTTAAACTTTAAGTCCATGAATGAGCTGGTAAAGAAAGAACTAGTAAGAAGCATTCCTCTAGTGGAGTTTACAAAGGATGGACTGTGTGATGCCTGCCAAAAAGGAAAGCAGATTAAAGCATCATTCAGGAAGAAACTTGATTCAGCAATTGAAGAGCCTTTGCAACTCCTTCACATGGATTTGATTGGACCAGTCAATGTATTGGCCATCTCAAGGAGAAGATTTTGCCTAGTAATTGTAGATGATTTCTCAAAGTTCTCTTGGACACATTTTCTAAAGTGTAAAGATGAGGCTAGTGAAATCATCATCAATCACCTAAGGCAAGTCAACAATCATCCTGATTTCAAGGTTAGAAGAATCAGGAGTGACAATGGAACTGAGTTCAAGAATTCTGTCATGAGAGCATTTTGTGAAGAAAATGGGATTCTGCATGAGTTTTCAGTAGCAAGGACTCCACAACAGAATGGAGTAGTGGAAAGGAAGAACATATCACTTATTGAAGCTACAAGGACAATGCTTGAAGAATATAAACTACCAACATATTTTTGGGCTGAAGCTGTAAATACTACATGCTACACTCAGAACATTTCTCTGATTAATCAAGCAAGATGCATGACTCCCTATCAATTGTTCAAGAACAAGAAGCCAACTCTAAACTTTCTTCATGTCTTTGGCTGCAAATGCTATATTCTGAGAAATCAAAGTGATCAAAATGGGAAGTTTGATGCTAAAGCAGATGAAGGAATTTTTGTTGGATATGATGTTGGTAAAGCATATAGAGTCCACAATCTAAGAACCAACATTGTTGTGGAATCTATACATGTTGTGTTTGATGATAAAAAGATTGAAGGACTGAAAGATGGAGATTACCATGAAAGCCTCAAATTTGACAATGTGGAGATGGTTTGTGATGACAGTAATGATGAGAGTGATCAAGAAACAGTGTCTAAGGATAATGCAGACAAATCTACCACCAATGAAGCACAAAACTCAACATCTGTCGAATTGCATAATGCTTCATCCATCGGAAGGCAATCTGTGTTATCCGTCGGAAGACAACCTGCCTCATCCATCGGTACTCAAAATTCACCATCCGTCGAGTTATCAAAAGGAGCAGGAGGTCAAGACAGATCACCTATAGAAATTTCCCCTTTCTGAAATCAAAGATCCACAAACTCAGGAGGAGTTTCTAGCAATCAAAACTCAATCACACATCAAGACAACCATAAGGTCTCTTCATCTAGAGCTAATCTACCTCAACAAAGGAAATGGACAAAAGATCACCCCTTTGAGCTTATAATTGGTGATGTTTCTTCTAGAGTTCAAACAAGAAGAGCAACTCAGGAAGAATGTCTATATAGCAGCTTTCTGTCAAAGGAAGAACCAAAGAAGGTAGAAAAAGTTTTGTTGGATCCTGATTGGATTTTAGCTATGCAGGAGAAGCTAAACCAATTTGAAAGGAATAATGTATGGAAGCTGGTACCCAAGCCTAAAGGAAAGAATCCAATAGACACCAAGTGGGTATACAGAAACAAGATGGATGAAAATGGCATAGTAATCAGGAATAAAGCTAGATTGGTTGCTAAGGGCTATTGTCAGCAAGAAGGAATAGATTTTAATGAAACTTTTGCTCCTGTTGCAAGACTTGAAGCCATCAGAATCTTCTTAGCCTATGCAGCCCATGCCAATTTCAAGGTCTATCAAATGGATGTCGAAAGGGCCTTTCTAAATGGAGATTTGGAGGAAGAAGTGTATGTTAGTCAACCTCCTGGTTTTGAAGATCAAAATTTTCCAGAATATGTCTATTATCTTCTGAAAGCACTTTATGGACTGAAGCAAGCACCTAGAGCCTGATATAACACTTTATCAAAGTTCCTTTTGGAAAATCACTTCACAAGAGGTACTGTAGATAAAACTTTATTTTTCAGAAATGTTAATGGCTCTAGTATACTTGTTCAAATTTATGTAGATGATATTATTTTTGGCTCTACAGATGAGAAACTTTGCAATGCCATCATAGGGGCCGTCACCAACCTCTGCTTCAGTTCTTGAAAGCCGTTCTCGCATTTCTCTGTCCATTCGAACTTCTGAGTCTTATGAGTAAGCCGCGTTAAAGGGGCTACTATCTTTACGAACTTGAACGAACCTCTGGTAGTGACCGACCAATCCTACCTCTGGTAGTTTCCCTAACCATGGTTATCAATTCCACAGTGGTCCTTTATTCATTCTTGTCAGGATCTTCCACGGGATCCTCCTCAGCAACAATCCCATCTAGGACAACATCCTCAACCACTACATCCTCAATATCAACATCATCCGATCCCGCGTTAGGACGCTCTATCGGATCCATAATCTGATCTCCAATAAGTAATAAAACATCATCGCATTGTTGCTCCTCAACCTCAGGGTTCGGAGTCCCGCTACCATATACGATAACGAACTACGCTTCTATCACGATATTTATAAGGGTTCCCATAAGGGTTTTAACTGTCAGTACTACGTTAGGTAGCCCGACTATGAACTTGGCAAGAGTTCTTATTATCTTAGTGAACTTATTATCTTAACGTCCCATCATCTCTGAGGTTTATAACGCTTAGCTCTGATACCACTTCTGTAACACCCCCAAATCCGGGGTCGGGGATCTGGGTTGTCACGAGTTCTATTTCCCTTAATAACACCCAATCTTAATAAATAATCAACTACTCTGTACTGTGACCCCACAATAAACACACACACCACAAGTTATAGTCTCAAAGATGAATATCCAAAAATAATCACAAGTCGTTTTATTCCACAATTAAATGCCAATACACCTTAAAAAGGTTTCTGAATAAATTTACATTTCTTTGCCATTATTACAATTCATAAATATACATAATCTGGTACATCAAAAGTTGAAAGCCTAGCCTATTGGTAGTTCCTACCTCAGCTACAGCGACATCAACGCCTATAGGAAACTGCGGAACGTTTCCTATCCGCTCGCGAATTGGGAGCTTGGTCCTGTTCATCTTGTCTATCTGATGTTGTGTGATGAAAGAAGAAAGCAAGGGTGAGCAACAAGCCCACCAAAATAATATGTATAGTGATTTACAATATATGAGCATTCTCATAGTACTCATGAAAGTCTTGGTCAAGAAGAAATGAACCAAGTTGATATCTTAACGCGACCAAGTCACAAAATATTCAGTATATATGTATATATACTTTTCAAAATCTTGGAAGTCCTCTTCCATGCATAATATACACAGAGTTCCAGTTTATAACTATATAAAAATATCGTTGCAAGGTGATCTCATATATCTAACCTTGTCTCAACGTTTTTCTGAAAATCTTTGTCATGCATAAGATAATCATTTACTAGATATAAGTTTAAAAGATGAAGTTACAAGATACTCCAATATACTTATATCCGAATACTACTTGAACTACCACCGTTCAAGTTATAATCAGTTTCAAAGTTCATCACCCAGATGAGACTATAAGACTTGAATAGATTCAATCTTTGAAATATCATTATAAATAATGAAGTTACGAGATACTTCATTAAGTCCTGATATATATATCCATATATATATATATATATCTCATACATTTCCTGAAAATCTCTGTCATGTAAAGTATGAACAGAGTTGTAATATCCAATGAATTTGGAAAGAAAAGAATTTTGGCATAAACCCGATATCTTACTGATCAGGCAAAGATACCCATTAAGTAACCTTTTCTACTAGTAGATGGAAGAATCCCCCACCGGTCATCACCCTGGCCACATAAGGACCTTGTGCTGGACCGCCACCCGGCCTCTTACGCGTTGATGGACTGCCACCCAGCCACTTACACTTTGATAGACCGTACCCCGGCCTGTCGCTTATGCCGACTCAATTAGATGGACATACTTCCCGAACGTTGGGCAAGTAATCAAATTGTTTTCTCAAAACAGCAACCACGTTGTGAATGTAAAATACACCACGGAGCTGGATCCCCCAGGTTTTGAGCGAGTATTTAAATCCCCTTTGAAAGGAAGATCTTAAATATAAAAATGAGTTTTGGGGTCCACTCTAACTTTAAAAATCATTTTGAAGACTCGAAAACATTTTTAAGAATGTTTGGAGTACTGCTGATTTATTAAAATAAATCAGTCCCAATATATTTAGAAAATATCTGAATATTATTATTTAAATAATATTCCCATAAAGAATAATCTTTATAAAAATAATTGAAGTAGAAGTTTTAAAACTCGTACTTGAAATGGATATTAAATAACCAAAGATATACTTATACGAAAGTATAATCTTTATTTGAATAATCGAAAATAAGTTTGATTATCGAAACATTATTCTTTAATAAAATAAAGAATATTATAAAATAATAAGCGGAGTCATAATACCTCGAATGAATATTATAAATAATATTCATTAAATAAAATAAACGGAGTCATACATCCTCAAATGAATATTCAAAATAATATTCATTAAATAAAATAAAGTTATCGAATAAACCTTATTCGATCAATAGTTTTGAAAACTATATCCATATATATATAAATATATATATATAATATACTCGGGAACATCGACTCTCGGTTTAGAAATATGTTCACCTTGGGGTCCCCTTTTCTAAGGGTATATGCAAATTACCGCTTATCTCTAGTATATGTATTATGCAACTAATAAGCATTTGAACCAACAGATATATATCAAGATTACGAAACAGACATGCATATATACCATATCACTTGCTCCAATATATCGCAATAATTTGCTAATAACAATCATGCATTTATCACAAGATAATGCATATACACATATACATCACAACAACAGTATAACGGGTAGAAAACTTGCCTGAGTGCTCCCGGATAGACTTAAGCTTAGAGTGGGTCCGATAACCTATGAACAACAACATAAGTTGGAATTAAACCCCGGTCACTTAAGAAACTAGACTTTAACCAATTGAACCCTAACGTTCGCTTATGGTCCCTCCTACGCTTAACAAATCACCTAAGTCGTTCGAGTACCCTCGGCTCCACCATTTTTAAATAAATTAACCATTAAGAGTTTTAAGGCGATTCTTTCGCGAGTACCTTACCAACTTCCTGATCCACTTAACATAATTGTTTCATATCCCAATTAGTCATTTAAAGTCCTTAACCAAGGTTTCAAAGTAAGGCGAGGGGTGATGGTTCGTTCGCGAAACGCCGTTACTTAAAACGGTCGTTTCTCCTAAACCGTACATCGGAATCAAACGAACTACATATCAAAACGAAGCTCGTAACATGAACTATCTAATCATTGCAATGGTCAAAACCGAACAGGGAGTTCTCGGGTCCTGATGTTAAGAGCAAAAACAGTCTAAAGTATATCGGACATTACGACGGCTATGTTTACGCGATTTCCCAAATTTTTACCTTTCCAAATCATATCAATCCAACTATCAATCAACAACAACTCAAGATACACATCAATGCTACTGATTTCAGTCATAATAAGCTCAAGGATCTCAATCCAATCATATATTATAACATCTCCAAATTCGACTAAACTACTTAACAATTAAGCTCGAATCATGCGTATCATTCAAATTACTACTCATCCATCCAAACCATCTCCAAACTTCAACATTCAAACTTATTACTAAAGGGTGTGAAGATTTATACCTTTCTTGGAGGGTGGAATGTTACTAGGAAGCCTTATGGAGCCTCCTACAAGCTTGATCTTTCCAAAGAAATCAAGAACACAAAGTTAGGCTTTAAAATTTCTAAAAGTTCGATTAAAAGAACTGTACAAATGAGGGTCTTACCATGCTTATTTGGACGATACTTGTGAACAAGAGTTGTAGGCCATCTCAATACCTTTCCAAAAAGCTATAGAACACAACATTTGAGTGAGTATTGAAGGAGATATGGCAGTTTGAAGTTGCTGGGTTTGTTTTAGCCGAGAGCTTTCTTCTTATACTCAATTCTTTTATCCTGTTACCTTATACTCAATTCTTTCTGTATCTAGTGGATTTCCGGGAAAAAATCAAAGTGTTCGGAACTGGATTCTGACGATCTTTACATACACTTATATACCATATAGAGTACTAATAAAATTTCAGAATATCAATAACAGAACCCCTACATAGTGTGGCATGAAAAGTTTTCTTATTCAGCATAATCTGCAAAATCACTATTCATAAGGGTTTCAAAAATTTCCAAAAATTGGGGTTATTACAGTCTCCTCTCCTTAAAAGGATTCCGTCCCGGAATCAGATAGAAAATGAATAGGGATACTCTCTTAGCATTGCAATTTCTAACTCTTACGTAATTTTCCCACATTGTGGTTCTACCATCAAACTCTGACTAGTTTGATAACTCTTCTCCTAAGCATTTATTCCTTTTCACTCTATAACCCTTCCTGGTTGCTCCATATAGGTTACGTCGGGTTGCATGTCTATGCGCTCATATGCCCCTATTTATCTGGCATCCGAATTACACTTCCTTAACATTGATACATGGAACACGTTATGAACTTGCTACAGGTTCGGGGGTAGGGCTAGCTCGTATGCTAACTTCCCAATATGTTTTAGTATATCCAAGGGTCCGACAAATTGTGGACATAGCTTTCCTTTCTTTCCGAACCCCATCAATCCTTTCCAAGGGTTTCCAAGGGGATACCTTTAATTACACTAGGTTCCCTACTTCCTATTCTTTGTCCTTTCATGTCAAATCAACATACTTCTTATGTCCATCTTGGGCTACTACCAGCCGTCCTCTGATTAGATCTATTATATCCTTAGTCCTTTGGACTACTGCGGGTCCGAGCATCTTGCGCTCTACAACTTCATCCTAACATAAGGGAGATCGACATTGTCTTCCCTCAAGGATCTCATAAGGCGATATCTCAATACTGACATATGATCTATTATCGTAAGAAAACTCAATCCGTGTTAAGTGATCATTCCAATTTCTTTCAAGTCTATTGCACAGACTCTCATTATAGCTTTTAGCGTTATAGCTTTTGCTTCTCAATACTCATTCTTTTCTAATTCGTAAGCGTTACTATCTTCCGTACATAATACTATGCTGGTTACACTTTTGCTCGTTAGCGTTCTATAACCTTTTAATAACCTCGTCAACCTTAGTATCACGAATGTGTTTCCATTCCGAATACCACCACAAGTTTACTACTCCTTTTTCAGCTGCTTCTATCTTCGAAAGGTTAGTCCTTCATATAGAAGTAAAAGAATTTATTGAGAGATCACTATGATCATGAACACTTGTTATATCACATAGTTAGTACAGAAGGTGGCCAGCCTTTAGTACTTGACAAGCAATTAAACAACATGTGGTATCCTACTAGGCTTCTATCACACAGATAGATAGTCATTCAGCAATACCTCCCCTTCTGGAAGGGTTGTTCTTCTCAACTTACATGAAATGAAAATGAGAGAAAAAAATGAATTGAAGAGAATTGTATATATAAAAAAATATACTGCCACCAAATATCTGGCTTGGAACCTACCTCTGAACTATAGAGGTTTGCCATAGGAGAGCAAAACATATATGTATTTATATCAACATCAAGTATTATAGCATCGTATTTCACATGCCTAAATATTTTTGCTATTCTGTCCATCATTCTATGGACCCTTGCTCTTCCTCGAGATTATACACAATCACCTTTGAAACTTCCTCGATATCAAAAATCGAATCTGGGATCTCATTCTAGACATCATCGTTACTAGAATTCTATGCTTGCACCGCAACCTTCCTCATATAGTAATACGACTCTCTTTTCATAAGAGGGAATAAATATTCAATAGGTAGATACTCTACTTAATTAGTCTATCAATGATAACTTATACACTACCACGACCCGATTAGTGGTACTCAATCTCAACATCCATTCCATACAACTCTCACGGTTGTAATCAGCTCATTACTCGCGGAATCATTGCTGCATTACTATGGTCCACCACTGACCTACTGTCGTCATTCACTGTAACACCCCCAGATCCGGGGTCGGGGATCCGGGTCGTCACGAGTCTTTCTTTCCACAATATCACTTCACTTAATTAATAATAATAACCTTATGCTGTGACCCCACACTAACACACACCACAACCCGTTATAGTCTCAGAGATGAAATTTAAATAAGTACAAGTCTTTGAATCCACAATTTAAAAGTTATTACAACCCAAAATGATTACTTGATAAATTTACAGTTAATTGCCATTATCTGCCACAAGTTATAATTATACATAATTGATTCTCAAAAGTAGATGGTCTGATCTACAATAGATCTACCTCTGCAGCTATAGCAGCTACAACATCAACGGGAAGACGCGGGACGCTTCCCACGCGCTTGCGCTGGGTCTGCTGGAGTCTGGCCATCTTTCCTAACTGTTGTTGTGTGATGAAGAAATAAAGCAAGGGTGAGCAGCAAGCCCACCAAAATAATATGTATAATGATTTACAATATATGAGCCTACTCATAATACTCATGAAAGTCTTGGTCAAAAGAAATGAACCAAGTTGATAACTTAATGCGATGAAGTCGCAAAATATTCAGTATATATACATATATACTTTTCAAAATATTGGAAGTCCTCTTCCATGCATAATATACACAAGGTCCTAGTGTATAACTGTATAAAAAAAATATCGTTGCAAGGTGATCTCATATATCTAACCTTGTCTCAACGTTTTTCTGAAAATCTTTGTCATACATAAGACAATTATTAACTAGATATAAGTTTAAAAGATGAAGTTATAAGGTACTCCAATATACTTATATCTTTCCCAATACTACTTGAACTACCACCGTTCAAGTTATAATCAGTTTCAAAAGTTCATCCCACTGATGAGACCACAAGATAAGACTTGAATAGATTCAATCTTTGAAATATTATTGAATGAAAAAGTTATGAGATACTTTATTTAGTCCCGATATATATATCCACATATATATATCTCTAAAACATTTCCTGGAACCTCTGTTATGTAAGGTATGAACAGAGTTGCAATATCCAATGAATTTGGAAGGAAAAGAAAACCTTTGGCATAAACCAGATATCTTGCTGATCAGGCAAAGATACCCATAAGTAACCTTTTCTACTAGTAGATGGACGAATTCCCCACTGGTCATCACCCTGGTCATAATTAGGACCTTATGCTGGACTGCCACTCAGCCACTTATGCATTTGATGGACTCCCACTGAGCCACTTACACTATCATGGACGCCCACTGAGCCCATGTTGCTTATGCCGACTCAATAGATGGACTTACTTCCCGAACGTTGGGTAAGTAATCAATTCATTTACCAAAACTGCAACCTTGTTGCGAATATAAAATACACCACAGAGCCGGATCCCTCAGGTTTTAAGCGAGTATTTAAATCCCCTTAAAAAGGAAGATCTTAAATATAAAAATGAGTTTTGGGATCCGCTCTAACTTTTAAAAATCATTTTGAAGACTCGAAAACACTTTAAAGAGTGTTTGGAGTAAAGCTGATTTAATGAAGTAAATCAGTCCCCAGAATATTTAGAAAATGACTGAATATTATTATTTAAATAATATTCCCATAAAGAGTAATCTTTATAAAAATAATTGAAGTAGAAGTATTAAAACTTATACTTGAAACGAGTATTAAATAACCAAAGATATACTTATATGAAAGTATTATCTTTATTGAATAATCGAAAATAAGTTTGATTATTGACACCTTATTCTTTAATAAAATAAAGAATATATTGCAGTAATAAGCGGAGTCATAATACCTCGAATGAATATTATAAATAATATTCAAATAATAAAATAAGCTGAGTCATAAGCCCTCGAATGAATATTCAAATAATATTCAATAAATAATATAAAAGAGTCATATGCCCTCGAATGAATATTCAAATAATATTCAATAAATAATATAAAAGAGTCATATGCCCTCGAATGAATATTCAAATAATATCCAGATAAATAAATAAAAGGGTCATAAGCCCTCGAATGAATATTCAAAATAATATTCATTAATAAAATAAAAGGAGTCATAAGTCCTCGAATGAATATTATAAATAATATTCAAATAATAAAATAAAACTAAAGTTATCGAATAAACCTTATTCGATTAATAGTTTTGAAAACTATGACCATATATATATATATATAAGTATATATATGTATATATATATTTATATCCATATATACAAAATCTACTCGGGATCCTCGACTCCCGGTTTTAGAAAATATTTTCACCTTTGGGTCCCTATACTAAGGGTATATGCAAGTTACCGCTATCCTCTAGCATAGGTATTAACAACTGAACCAACAGACATATATGGCAAGGATATGAAACAGGCATGCATATATATACCATATCAGCATGCTTCAATATATCGCAACATTTGCTAATATAAACATGCATCTATCACAAGATAATGCATATACATATATTCATCACAACAACAGTATAACAGGTAGAAAACTTGCCTGAGCGACTGGGGGTTACGAATGGCTCGGGACGAGTCTGGTAACCTATAAGCAACAAGTAAGTTGGAATTAAACCAAAGTCACTTGTAAATCTATACTTTAACTAACTTAGACTCTAACGCTCGTTTTGCGCTCACTGATTCGCTTAAGTCACTCGGGTACCCTCGGCTCCACCATTTTTAATAATTTAACCTTTACGAGTTTTAATGCGATTCCTTCGCGAGTGTCTTACCAACTGCCTAACATACTTACCATAAATGTTTCATACATTAATTAACCCTTTTTGGTCTTTAACCTATGTTTCAAAGTAAGGCGAGGGAAAAAGTTTCGTTCGCGAAACGCCGTTACTTGAAACGGTCGTTTCTCCTAAACCGTGCATCGGAATCGAACGTACTACATATCAAAACGAAGCTCGTAACATGAGCTATCTAAACATGGCAGTGGTCATAATCTAGCAGGGGGTCCTCGGGTCCTAATGTTATGCACAAAACAGTCTAAAGAAAATCGGACGTTACGACAGCTATGTTTACGCGATTACCAATATTTATACCACTCCAATTCTTTACCAATTCACTACAAACCACCCAACCATCATCAATACATCAAACACAACTTATATCAAGGTAAAGTCAGTCCATAATCTCAAGGTTTTCCAACTTATTCAACCGCAAACATGATCTACTAACCATAACTTAAGATTCATTAACCATTAACCAAGATTCATATCCAAAATCACCACAAATCCAACCAAACTATCTAACATACATGGATCTTGTTATACATACATGGATATTTCTATATATACATTAATCCATCCATGAAATCATCAAAACTCAAAGTTCAAACTATAAGTTAAAGGTGAAAGTTGTTTATACCTCCTTGAAGCTTCCTAACACAACCCAAGAGCTTTGAATGCCTAAAAGAACCTTGATCCTTGCTTGTATAACCTTAATCTTTCATAAAAATTCAAGAAAACTAAAGTTATTTCTTGAAGGTTACTATTCACCATCTTCTTCCTTGATTTATAGAAAAAGATTGGCTTGGAATTAGAAGCTTAAACTTATAGGAAGTATGTAACTATCCATGGGGAAGCTTAGATAATTACCTTGCTAAATAGTAAGTGGAGGAGCTTGGACTTTCATTTTTTAAGAAAACCACCCGAGAGCTTCATGAAGAAAGCCTTGGTTGCTTTTGATTTTTGATGAAAATGATTTTTGCTTGGCTTGGTTGCTTGGTTTTTGTGCTTGCTTTAGTCAATTACCTTCTTGCCCTTGAATTTGTGTGGTTCTCATTCAACCACACCTCCTTCCTTCCCATGTCATGCTTATATCATCCTCATGATGTCATCCTCCCTTCCTTGTCTTCTTTCTATTGGTTGGATGACATCATTCCCACTAATCCCTTTGATTAACTTCCTAATCGTTTGCCTAATGACCGCTGATCTGTTATACGGTTCGCTTAACTTTCGTTCTCGTTTATCGTTTGAAGGATCATACCCGGGATCTTATTACTTAGGTTCCCTTAACCTTTCTCAATACATTGTATTCCTTTTTATGATCCTCTATTATAATCCTTTAATTTAAATCCTTTTTATCCTGTTACCTTATACTCAATTCTCTCCGTATCTTGTGGATTTCCGGGAAAAACCAAAGTGTTCGGAATTGGATTCTGACGATCTTTACATACACTTATATACTTCATAGAGTACTAATAATATCCCAGAATATCCATAACAGAACCCCTACATAGTGTGGCATGAAAAGTTTTCTCATTCAGCAAAAACACTATTCATAAGGGTTTCAAAATTTTCCAAAAATTGGGGTTATTACATTAACTTCCCATGAAATCTTAATATCTAACCATACGGAGTCCATACATGTCATATAAAATACTTCTAAGGAGTTAACATAACACCAATCATAATTAATGAAGAACACTCCAAACTCTGACGTACTTCCATGACATGAAGTAGATAAAATTGCAGAAGGGTTTCAGTCAAAGCAACGATAGCAGGTTAATACCATTTTTAATCGTATGCCTTAAATAGAAGACTTAACTCAAGGGTTCGTCTAGTCCTTTTTGAAACATGGTCCTGGCTTATCTCAAGATAGTATCTTCTGAGATAGATAGCCCGCTCATGGCGATTACACGAATTAAACCTTTACCAACTACTATTACGGTTGGGTATTGCACAGTCATCAGAAGGAATGTCAATCTTCCAAACCATAATACAACCTTCATAGCTTTAACCATCATCACTGTATTCCTTTGGAACAAGCGCCTATAATTATCCTCTTACCTTTAAAGTGTCGGCCACCTCTTTGGCCTTTCCTGATAGTAAAATTTCCTTACAGTCAATGTCATTTTAACCACCTCCAAATAAATTTTCTACCTCATTTCAATCACAGCTTATGTGAAGATGTTTTCCTTCAAATCTGATGAGTAAAAAAAATATCACCATTTTTCCATAAGTTATTGCCTCAGTCTTTAGAGGTTAATCACTGTCACGACTGACTCTCAATCATACTTAGAACATCTTTTATCTTAAGTCCTAATTGCCCTGAACAATTTCGACCTTTACTGGTTCGATCCATACTTTCTCGTGGTTTAACACGTGCCCCACTTGGCATCATTATAATTACGTCATATTTCCTTTATCCACATTTTTATTCTTGAGAATTTTGAATATTACCTTTCTCCTTGTAAAACCTCTAAGGTTATTCTCGAATCGTTCCTCATGTATTCCCTAGATATAGGGCATATCAAGATACCATTTATTAATACCAAAATCATTGTCTATATACTTCTGAAAAAAATTTCTCCACTGATTCTTAAAGGTTGTTATTACCATAATCCTTTCCAATTCATACTATCAAAACTCATACTATCCCTATTAAGGGTGAAATGCCAACCTTTATGCATTCCCCTAGGATTCGTTTTAAGTTACCGATGTTCTATCCTTAATTCCACCTTTAAAAAGGTACATGCATCCTTCCATGGATAAATCAAGTCATATATCCCTGATAAGGGTGTCTTATTCAATCATTCCCACCTCGGTAGTATATGCCTAATTTCACAATAACATCTGTATTCAAAATGAGGTCAATCAATATGGCCTCCAAAAGATAACAACGGTTATCCGCTTTTCTTGCCTAATTTGGTAACGATAACAAGGATGTTCTGGAAGATATTGGTCGTGTTCAACGTGAACCTCTTCTTAATAATTCCTTATTTACTTTTGTTGTTTATTTCAACAGTCATCTCAATGTTGGGATATCTCTCATTCCTGGTGTCTCCCTTCCTGGGTATCATGCCACCGGTCTTACATATACTTCACATTCTTGAAGGTCACTTCCTTCATCCCATTTTCCTAATTTCTTACTTCCTTGTCTCCTCAGTCTATCTGCATCTCATTATTTATCCTTCGAACCATCTCAGGGTTTCCTTGAATCCTCCCAACTTACAGGGGATAAAATATATGTATCTCTTATGCCTTCAACCATCAATTTTAACTCATGGTGAATCACCCTTATCCAGACGATTACATACTTTTCTATTTCTATTGGTACGAGTCTTTAGGGTTTCCTCATACCCAACTCCCTTATCATTCCTCAAACTCTATTGCCTTTATATTCCTTTCCACTTCAGTTTCTTTTTATTTTCCTTTCTCTTATCATTATTTCATGAACCAACACAACATAAGCATTGATTTCAAACATCCCGTCATTCTGGATTCGTGTCCTCAAAACGAATCTTGACAACTTTTACAACTTAGATTCATAATTCATCATACTCGTGTGCCTTTGTTCTGGCTTTAAAGCTTTTACACTATCTCCATAACCTTGGGAAGTACTTTCCTGAAAATAATTGACTGAACTTAAATCAGTTTATTATAATCTCTTGCTCCGTGCCTTCCTTGGCCTTTCACCAGCGGGTGGCCTCTCTCTTAGGAGGGTAAGTGACAAAAATAGTCTTTTGTGATTCGTCAATCATTTAGAATCTCAAATGATTCCTATATTTCCTTTAGCCAGGCTCTTGCCTCGACTGGGTCAACCTGTTCCTTGGAACCCTAAGAGCTTAGCGACTTAAAGGTCATGAAAGAATTTCCTACCGCATTGTTTCCTCAAGTTGGTGGTTGGGGATAATAGTCTAAGTTCTGTCTAGAAAGGTCCATAAATTTTCGTATAGGAGTACCGTCTCGGGTCTCCTTTCCTTACTCGACTTCTGTTTCCTTAGTCTGAACATTCCCTCATCCTCCCCATAATCGGGGTCATCCTACATATTTTAAATCCTCATTTTCCACTTCATCATGTTATGGGTTCCTTCTATCTTGATGGTGACCTCCCTGACTATCACGTTCAGGGTTTGCTCTAAATCTTATTCCTCAAACTAGCTTTCATCTAAGATCTTATCTTTAAGCTCTTGAACATTTGGAACCCAAATTCTGTAGGAATACCTCATTATTCCCTTATCATCTTTCTCGGTATTAATCTCTTATATATTTGTTGGCTCTCTGCCTTCATTCATCACTTTTTCTGGCACAATCTGTTCTTTTCCAATAATTCGGGCTGTATTGCAATCTCAAACAGCTTTTCGGTACCGGCTCCGGTTACCTTCACTTCTATTTCCATTTTCTCAAAACCTCTTATATACTCTCTCAATGACATTATCATCTTGAGTCTCTCCTTTTTACTAAGGGCATCAGCCACCACATTGGCTTTCCCCGAATGATAAAGAATCTCATAATCGTAATCCTTGATTAGCTCTAACCGCCTCCTCTGGCGTATGTTGCGCTCTTTCTACGTGAAAATGCACTAAAGCACTTATGGCTTGTGTAAATCTCACACTTCTCTCCATATAAGTAGTGCCTCCAATATTTAGGGCAAAACTATTGCCACGAGCCCAAGCTCATGGGTGGGGATATCAAATTTTATATTCCCTTAATTATCTTGACGCGTACGCGATTACCTTGTTGTGCTGTATAAGAAGCATCCTAATTCCTTATGCGAAGCGTCACTACACCTCACAAAATCCCCTTTTCCATTCGACAACGCCATCATAGGGGTCGTCACCAACCTCTGCTTCAGTTCTTGAAAGCCGTTCTCGCATTTCTCTGTCCATTCGAACTTCTGAGTCTTATGTGTAAGCCGCGTTAAAGGGGCTACTATCTTTACGAACTTGAATGAACCTCCGGTAGTGACCGACCAATCCTACCTCTGGTAGTTTCCCTAACCATGGTTATCAATTCCACAGTGGTCCTTTATTCATTCTTGTCAGGATCTTCCACAGGATCCTCCTCAGCAACAATCCCATCTAGGACAACATCCTCAACCACTACATCCTCAATATCAACATCATCCGATCCCGCGTTAGGACGCTCTATCAGATCCATAATCTGATCTCCAATAAGTAATAAAACATCATCGCGTTGTTGCTCCTCAACCTCAGGGTTCGGAGTCCCGCTACCATATACGATAACGAACTACGCTTCTATCACGATATTTATATGGGTTCCCATAAGGGTTTTAACTGTCAGTACTACGTTAGGTAGCCCGACTATGAACTTGGCAAGAGTTCTTATTATCTTAGTGAACTTATTATCTTAACGTCGCATCATCTCTGAGGTTTATAACGCATAGCTCTGATACCACTTCTGTAACACCCCCAAATCCGGGGTCGGGGATCTGGGTTGTCACGAGTTCCATTTCCCTTAATAACACTCAATCTTAATAAACAATCAACTACTCTGTACTATGACCCCACAATAAACACACACACCACAAGTTATTGTCTCAGAGATGAATATCGAAAAATAATCACAAGTCGTTTTATTCCACAATTATATGCCAATACACCTTAAAAAGGTTTCTGAATAAATTTACATTTCTTTGCCATTATTACAATTCATAAATATACATAATCTGGTACATCAAAAGTTGAAAGCCTAGCCTATTGGTAGTTCCTACCTCAGCTACAGCGACATCAACGCCTATAGGAAACTGCGGAACGTTTCCTATCCGCTCACGAATTGGGAGCTTGGTCCTGTTCATCTTGTCTATCTGATGTTGTGTGATGAAAGAAGAAAGCAAGGGTGAGCAACAAGCCCACCAAAATAATATGTATAGTGATTTACAATATATGAGCATTCTCATAGTACTCATGAAAGTCTTGGTCAAGAAGAAATGAACCAAGTTGATATCTTAACGCGACCAAGTCACAAAATATTCAGTATATATGTATATATACTTTTCAAAATCTTGGAAGTCCTCTTCCATGCATAATATACACAGAGTTCCAGTTTATAACTGTATAAAAATATCGTTGCAAGGTGATCTCATATATCTAACCTTGTCTCAACGTTTTTCTGAAAATCTTTGTCATGCATAAGATAATCATTTACTAGATATAAGTTTAAAAGATGAAGTTACAAGATACTCCAATATACTTATATCCGAATACTACTTGAACTACCACCGTTCAAGTTATAATCAGTTTCAAAGTTCATCACCCAGATGAGACTATAAGACTTGAATAGATTCAATCTTTGAAATATCATTATAAATAATGAAGTTACGAGATACTTCATTAAGTCCTGATATATATATATCCATATATATATATCTCATACATTTCCTGAAAATCTCTGTCATATAAAGTATGAACAGAGTTGTAATATCCAATGAATTTGGAAAGAAAAGAATTTTGGCATAAACCCGATATCTTGCTGATCAGGCAAAGATACCCATTAAGTAACCTTTTCTACTAGTAGATGGATGAATCCCCCACCGGTCATCACCCTGGCCACATAAGGACCTTGTGCTGGACATATAAGGACCTTATGCTGGCCACATGAGGGTCTTACCCTGCTTATTTGGACGAGACTTGTGAACAAGAGTTGTAGGCCATCTCAATACCTTTCCAACAAGCTATAGAACACAACATTTGAGTGAGTATTGAAGGAGATATGGTAGTTTGAAGTTGCTGGGTTTATTTTAGCCGAGAGATTTCTTCTTGAAATGGGAAAGTCAACTTTCAATTTGTATTTGTGTTATGATATTTGTTGGTTGGTTGCTTCCTTTTGTCTTGGAAATAAATTAAATTTTTACCATGGTGAAAAATGTGTGGCTCACAATCAAGCAACCAATCCTTCCCACTTGTCATGCTTATGTCACCTTGTGATGTCATCCTCCCTCACTTGCCCTCTTCTTATTGGTTGGATGACCTCATCATCCCTAATCTCCTTGATTAACTCCTAATTGTTTGCCTAATAACCGCTGATCTGTTATACAGTTCGCTTAACTTTCGTTCTCGTTTCTCGTTTGAGGGATCATACCCGGGATCTTATTACTTGGGTTTCCTTAACCTTTCTCAATACATTATATTCCTTTTATGATCCTCTCTTATAATCCTTTAATTTAAACCATTTTTATCCTGTTACCTTATACTCAATTCTTTCTGTATCTAGTGGATTTCCGGGAAAAAATCAAAGTGTTCGGAATTGGATTCTGACGAACTTTATATACACTTATATACCATATAGAGTACTAATAAAATCTCAAAATATCAATAACAGAACCCCTACATAGTGTGGCATGAAAAGTTTTCTTATTCAGCATAATCTGCAAAATCACTATTCATAAGGGTTTCAAAAATTTCCAAAAATTGTGGTTATTACAGTTGCTGTGCACAGATTTTATGGATGAAAAATCAATTGCTAGACTATGGTTTGCAAGTTGAGAGGATTCCTATTTTCTGTGATAACACAAGTGCAATTGCCATCACTGAAAATCCAGTGCAACATTCAAGCACAAAGCACATAGACATCAAGTACCATTTCATAAGGGAGCATGTGATGAATGGTACTGTGGAATTACATTTTGTTCCAAGTGAATAGCAACTTGCAGATATCTTTACCAAGCCACTAGATGAATCCACCTTTTTAAGGTTGGTAAGTGAGTTAGGTATGCTTAATTACTCTTAAATTTATCTGAGTTATTTTGCAAGTTGTAATGTAGCCAGAAATTTAGTTGATTTTTAAGTCTTGGATGAAATTTTGGCTAAGTCAAAATTTGCATTTCGACGGATGACCCTTATCCATCGAGTTTAGTCATCCGTCGATATACTACTTGCTAATAAAAGTCAATTATTTTTCTAGAATACTTTATGTCACGACGGATATCAGTTTATCCTCATCCGTCGAATTTTCTAAATCTCAGCCGTTAATTCCCTGAACATTATCCATCGAGTATACTTACAGTTTGTAAGCATTACACGACGGATAATGGGTGGAATTTTTACAGTTTACTTTTAAAACGGCTATTTTAGGCAATTTCTATTGGTTAATTTACTTTTCTTTATTATTTTTATAAGTTATTTTTGAGATAGTATAAAAGCTTATTTCATTCTAATTGTTTTCTTTTATCATTCTCAAATTCAACTGCTTTTATTTCATTCTCTCTCAAGCAAATATTATCTTTCTCTTCAAGCTTTCATTCTCTAACAATGGCACCTGTAGTAAAGATTATGTCTCAAACTAGGTTCATTTATGAGAAGAACAACTTCACTGCTTTGGTCAATAAGGGTATTCTCACTTCTCTCCATACAAGTAGTGCCTCCAATATTTTGGGCAAAACTATTGCCACGAGCCCAAGCTCATGGGTGGGGATATCAAATTTTATATTCCCTTAATTGTCTTGACGCGTACGCGATTACCTTGTTGTGCTGTATAAGAAGCACCCTAATTCCTTATGCGAAGCGTCACTACACCTCACAAAATCCCCTTTTCCATCCGACAACGCCATCATAGGGGTCGTCACCAACCTCTGCTTCAGTTCTTGAAAGTCGTTCTCGCATTTCTCTGTCCATTCGAACTTCTGAGTCTTATGAGTAAGCCGCGTTAAAGGGGCTACTATCTTTACGAACTTGAATGAACCTCCGGTAGTGACCGACCAATCCTACCTCTAGTAGTTTCCCTAACCATGGTTATCAATTCCACAGTGGTCCTTTATTCATTCTTGTCAGGATCTTCCACGGGATCCTCCTCAGCAACAATCCCATCTAGGACAACATCCTCAACCACTACATCCTCAATATCAACATCATCCGATCCCACGTTAGGACGCTCTATCGGATCCATAATCTGATCTCCAATAAGTAATAAAACATCATCGCGTTGTTGCTCCTCAACCTCAGGGTTCGGAGTCCCGCTACCATATACAATAACGAACTACGCTTCTATCACGATATTTATAAGGGTTCCCATAAGGGTTTTAACTGTCAGTACTACGTTAGGTAGTCCGACTATGAACTTGGCAAGAGTTCTTATTATTTTAGTGAACTTATTATCTTAACGTCGCATCATCTCTGAGGTTTATAACGCTTAGCTCTGATACCACTTCTGTAACACCCCCAAACTGCGGAACGTTTCCTATCCGCTCGCGAATTGGGAGCTTGGTCCTGTTCATCTTGTCTATCTGATGTTGTGTGATGAAAGAAGAAAGCAAGGGTGAGCAACAAGCCCACCAAAATAATATGTATAGTGATTTACTATATATGAGCATTCTCATAGTACTCATGAAAGTCTTGGTCAAGAAGAAATGAACCAAGTTGATATCTTAACGCGGCCAAGTCACAAAATATTCAGTATATATGTATATATACTTTTCAAAATCTTGGAAGTCCTCTTCCATGCATAATATACATGGACTTTGTGAAGAATTGCAAGCTAAATTACGCCATGCTGGAGTCACCCACAATCTTCTGTGAAGTTGTTGATGAGATGTGGACCACTGCTATCTACAACTCTGCTGACAAGACCATCACTCTAACCATCAAAAGTAATGAGTTTTGTATCAATAGTGATGTGATAAAAGCATGTTTCAAAATTTCTGATAATAATGTGACTTCACCACACAATGACACTGATATTATCAATATGCTTAATTCCATGCATTATGCACTTCCTACTACTAAACTAAGTGATATTAGGAGATTGGGTCTTAGGAAGGAGTGGAGTTTCTTGTGTGATGTGGTTACTAAAGTTTTCTCTGGAAAAGTCAGTAATTTTAATTCAGTGAATATTTCCATGCTATACATGCTAGTTACAGATAAATTTTATAATTTCAGTGACCTTGTCTTGTTTGAGTTAGGTTTTAAACTAGGCGAGTTAGCTAAAAGAGGAAAGAATGTGTATTATGCTAGATTTTTCATGTTATTGGCTAACCATCTATGTCAAGAGATTGTGCTGGAAAACCCAAACAACAAATTGGCTTGTTGGGTTCAAGAGAGAAGACTCATTGCAGATTTCAACAGAGCCAACCATCACAGGGATGTGCCAATGTTCTATTTTCCTGTAATGCAGGCACCTCAGGTAAGTGAGGTAAGTTCATCCATCCCTACAACTATTCCAACCTCCACTATTTCTTTGACTTCAGGAGTAGCTATGACAACTGTGCCAATGACCAAACAGTTGCCTACCAAAGCCTCCAAACCCTCTACAATTTCCAAATCTAAATCAAAGAAAGCCCCCTCTGGCATCTCTCAAAAGATGCCAGTTGAAAAATCCACAAAAGCAAAAGAGGGGAGTGTGAAGGAGGGAAATTCAGGTGAGGGAAGGGGTGAACATCAAAGAAACCCCAAGAATAAGGATGGAGAGTTGAGTGAATCCCAGCCTAGCCACACTACAGTTTCACAACAAACTGCAGTGCTTAAAAAGGATAAAAGCTCACTTCTAGCTACATCCTCCCAAAAGGATGCAGTTATTGAACAAAGCTCTCAGCCAAGAGCACAGGTCAAAAGGGTTAGGGACACAAGCTCACCCCAAACTTACACAAGAAAGAAGAAATCTAAAACCTCTGGGGATGCACAGGGCACACACACAGTGCAAACTAGTGCTAAAGACACAGTCCCTGCACTCTCTCAAATTCAGTTTGACGTGGCTCCAATAAATGTGGAGTCACAGCCAAAATCTCTAGTAATAGAAGCATCTGAAACACCATACTCACCAACAAATTCTCTGGAAGTGGATATGATAAACACTTCAATTCCTGATTCCCCTTCTTTAACTTTGTTGGGGAAGCCAAAATCTAGTGCAAGTGAGCATCATCTTTTAGATGATTTGTTGGCTCACTTGCCAATTCTTTCAGATATTATTGTGACATATGTGCCCCAAATATCTTCAATCAACACAAAGTCAACAATAGTTTCTCTTCCCACCTCGTTCATTTCTACTCTCTCGATGGATATTGCTCATCCGTCGAGTAAGAATTGTATCCCGACGGATAAGCTTAACAACAGTTATCCGTCGGATAACATTACCACTCACTCGATGGATATCACTTATCCGTCGAGTATCTCTGCACAACTTGAAACTTCAATTATTTCAAGTGCAGAAGATTTAGTGGTTGTACAGTCACTCTTAGGACTGAGAGAGGAGAGTGTATTGAATGAGAGGCTGGGTTGCTCCCAGATAAAAGGAGAGGAAAAGAGTGAAAATCAGCAATCCATTTATTCAGGATTGGCAAAAGTGAGTGAGAGGAGTCCCACCTTAGTATGTGAAGGTGAGGGTGTGAGGGTGGGGAGCCAAGGTGAGACCCTGATGTAACAAAAGAGAGAGCATGAGAGAAAAGCAGGTACAGAAGCTATAAGGGTGGATCCAGCCATTGCTAGTGAGTCAATGATTGTGGATGATGCTGAAAAGGAAAGATAATTTCAGCAACATTACAAAACTGTAATTGATAACATTTCCTTGGATGTTGACACTTTTACTCACCCTGTGTCAGCCTATCAACTGTTGGCTGCTTAGGGCAATGTGGAGGCTGAACAGACTTTGAACTTAGTACATACTTCAGAATCTCTTCAAAGAGATAAAGCTGCTGTCAATAGGATGCCTTCTCAAGCTGGTGAGCCATCTGAAGAATTTGAAGTAAATTCTAATGATGATGACTCTGTTTCTTTGGATGGAAGCATGAACTTAGGGGGAGATGAAGGCCCAAGTTCTGTTCCAAATTTACCTGAATGGGCATGGACAAAAGAATCTACACCAGGACAATTTGGTGTATCTTTGGTCAAGCAGGTTATGGTTATTTAAAAAGCCCTTCAGGAAACTTCAGATGCTGGTACCAAGGCTATTCTTCAAGCTCGCCTAGATTCTCTACATCTCACGAAGATACAGCAATTAAGACAGAAACTGAGTGTAGATGAAATCAAAAAAGATATAGCTGACTTGAAGACCCTTGGACACCGTGTATGAGACACCCAAGCCTGATGAGAAGAAACTTCTGTCAAGATCAATTGTCTTCTATAAAGATCCAGCGGATTCATATTCAAAAAGAAGAATTGCTAAGATATTCAGAAATGGAAAGGAAATTTGTGTGGTAGCTGGACATCCACAATTTGCTCAAGCAAAGAAAGAAGAAAAAGCCAGATTAAAGCAGGAAAAGAAGCAAGCTGCTCTAGATGCAAAGAAGACTAAACAAAAGAAAGAGCAGATTGCTATCTTGGCCAAGCTACAGGCTGTGAATTCATCTCAACAAATTCCCTCTCAACCATCTGAAGCCACTGAATCAAGGAAGCAAATTGAAGAACAGAAGAAATCCCCAAGGAAGAAAGAATTGGCTAGAAGAATAATAAGGAAACTGGATATTATTGACAAGGAATTGGAAGATCAATTTCCTAAGGTACCCACACCAGCTACAACTCAAGCATCAAAGCCCTCTGTGGTATTTGAAGATATAAAGGTGGTGGATCCCTACAGGAATATTCATGGTGAACCTATTGTGCCCAAGGATGAGCCAATAGAGTGGGATAACATACCAATTCCTGACTTCAGTTTACCAATCCTTAGCAAGCCAAAAAGGACAAAGTCAAGGGCAGTCAAGAAAGTGAAGCTGTCACCTCTCAAATCCAAATCAGTAGTTAAAGCTCAACCCAAAGTCAACAGGGGAGACTACTTGTACTTGTGTGACATCAAAGAGTTTTCAGATCTAAAACTTTATCTGGATGAACTAGATGAAGTGAGGGGAATTGATGCATACAGAAACCTACCTGAAAGGTTAGTGTTCAAGTACAAAGGAGGAAAGGAGATTGTGTGGCCACTTCACAGGATTCTTCAAGAGAGCCAAGCTGTACTGATTAAAGTTTATTCATCTTTCAAGAAGAACTTTGGGTTCAATGTCACTGCAAGAAGACTAGTATTGAAGAAGATTGAAGAACTAAGGAGTATTAGAGCTAAAGATGCATTCCAAAGACTCTAATCATCCCATACACAGGGAGAAGAGTGCATCTAAGGCCCTACTAGGTGATGGAGTTCATAGATGACAAAGTTGTGAGAAGATTCTTCAGGTTAGAAGACCAATTGAGTATCTCTATTATTGAGACTCTCTTGGAAATGCAAGAAAAGCTAGATCTCTCAGAATCTGATGAACTGGAATTCCACAGGCAGCTCCAAAATCAGATTGATGAAAACAACAGGAAGCTTGGAAGAAGATCCAGACCTTTAAGAAACTAGAAAAATCTGCTCAGGCTAGAGGAGCATCTTGAAATGACTGTGAGCCAACCTTTGTACATTTTGATTATTTGAAGCACTTTCAGTATTATCTACTTGTCTTTAAAGCTATATGTTTAGGATGTTTTGTTATCATCAAGTATCTCTTAATTTATGGCTACAATTCCAGTAGACATAAATTGGGGGAGATTGTTGTGCATATGTTGTTTACTTGATGATTTCATAAACAAAATATCAAAGTAGATTTTACTTAGTGAAATAATGTAGCACTCGACGGATAAGAATTATAGTCCCAATGGATAACTTATTATAGTCCCGACGGATGTTGACTTATTATCCATCGAGTGAGTAGCTTATGTAATAATGAGTCTGTAGCACAGTTATGTATACATCTCTGTATAGATTCTGTAGTAGCATATAAGTCATGTTGACTTTAACTAGATATGCAGAATAGGTTGATTAATTGTATATAAATGATGTCTTATAATTCTGCATAAGTGAAATGAAGTCAAGTGCCAAAATAGCTACCAACGGATGATTAACAAAGCCATCGACGGATGATCAAATGACTATCAACGGATGTTTAATAAAGCAGTCGACGGATGATCAATGAAGCCATCAACGGATGTTCAGAAAGTCAACGGATGATCTTATATCCAACGAATGTTCATAAAGTCCAACAGATGATCATATAAAGAATTCAAACAGCAGTTGAACAGTGAAAGCTGAGCACAGCCGTCGAGATGTATACAAATATACTGTGGAAGCCCATTAACTGGGTAATAGGGGACGAAAAGTAGCAAAGCTTAAGATTGATAGTTTTTACATTTATTCAGTCTTTTTGACTTTGTAATCTTGGTAATATATAAACCAAGAACGTAGCAAATAGAAATAAGTGAGTTGAGATACAAAAACAACAAAAATCTTTGTAAGCAGAATTATTAGCATTTCTCTGTATTCTCAGTAGTTAAAATTTGTAAGCAGCTGTGAGCATTCTTGCACACAGAGTTCTCTCGATATATAACATATATCTCTGGTGGAATTGTTTAAATCCACCAGAAAGTTTTTAAAGACTCTTGTTTTTAATTACTTATGTTTTGATTCAATTAAGTTTCTATTCCGCATTGTACTAATCAAAACACTTATATCTATATTCGAGTTGAACATTTTTATTTTGAGAAAAAGGTTCAAGAATTTCATTCAACCCCCCTTCTGTAATTCTTGCTATATTGTTAATGGACTAACAGCTTATCAAAACTCATACTAAAGGAGGTATTGGTCATTCTGAAATGGAGACTCTGAGATCTAATTTACTTGACACAGATACTCTGACCGATAGTCTTGGTGAGAAAATTACTCCTTCACAACTTGAAAAAGTTGAAGCTGTGAAGATTGTATACAGAAAGATAAATGATAATGATGTCAGAGAGGAGATTCTGTACTTCTTGAGAGACGGTAAAGTAAAAAAATTTACATTACAACAACTCTTGATAAAGACTGTGATAGAGTTGAAATATATTCACTATCTTCTTAGAGTTGAGGACAAAGTCACCAGAAACTGGTCTTCAATGATACTTGAGAGTATTAGAAGAAGGGTCATGAGCAAAAAAGATAAATATAATGGAGAGTATGTTCCTTTGTACAGAACTTACACTGGTCAAGAAATGAAGATGGAAAAGGGAGCTGCGGTTCTGAAAGTTTTTTTCAACAATCCTCAATTATCTTTTAGTCATGATCATGAAGATTCAGTTTAAGCTTTATGTTAATTGGTGATCTTGAAATAACTAAGAATTCAATTTCTAAATTAAGATCAGTCATTTATCAGCTTGGGCAAGATACTGAAGAGAAGAAAGAGTTGAAGAAAAAGCTAGTCAAAATCTTTCAAGACAAGGAGGAGGAAAGGTTAAGCAAATTTCTGAAAACAACTGTCAGTTATCTTAGGATACTGAAGAAAATCTTATTCCTTGTACATTTTGTAACTTGGTTTTGGCATCATTGAGAATGGAATTTATGCTTCATTACATTAAGCATAAATTGGGAGAGAATGTTACGTGTTGATTCTCAATGATCAGGAGAAGCTCAGGATCTGGCTGTTCTGGATGTCGTCGGGATTTGATGCGCCATCAGGATTTGATGCTCATCAGTATCTGCAGAAACATCAGTATTTGAAGAAAGTCTATTTTAAAGATTGAGTTTGTTCCTTATTTTGAGGGATGGATATTTGTTCGTTCTGAGTGATAGGATTTTGTATATTCAGTTAGAGATATGTATCATTTTCTGTTAGTATTTGATAATGCATATCCTAGACTGATTTGTAGCAGCTGTGTATTATATAAATACAATTTAGGTCTTCACATAGTGATTAACTCGAGCATTTTACGACCTAGCAGCTCTCAAGAATATCAGTATTTCTTGAGAGAGTTTGTAATAGTTTTTATCAGAAATATGAAGAACTATTATATTTTTATATTTGTTCGAAACGTTTGTATAATTGTAACCAACCCCCCCCCCATAAACAATTGTATCTTTACTGGGAAACACAACAGGAAGTGCGTGCGGCTGCGCTGGAAATCGGGGCGGCCGCGCTGAAAGAACAGAAACACGGCGCGCCCGCGCTCCCAAGCGGAGCGGCCGCGCTGGTGCCCAGAAAAAGAAAAAAATAGAAAATAGAAAATCAAAAAAAAAGAAAGAGGATATACGTAGTAGTTATACAATCTACTTCTACCCGATTTTTAGCCCTCAAAATAACCCATTATCCCCACTAAACCCATAATCATATCCCACTTCTATTCTAAACCTAATTCTAATTCTCTATATATACATACACCTACATACATCCTTCTTCACCTCGTTCTTATTCTCTCAAACCCTAAATCTCTCTACACACCTCTCTTATCTCATTTTATCAATTCCAATGGCACCAAAGAGAGCCCGCACTCAAGTTAGCAGTAACACTAACCCCGCCTCTACTGGTACTTCGAGTGTTGGGGGTACGAGGCCACGACTTGTTACTCTGATGGCTGAAGCAGAGTACACAAGGTTGCTGACTAAGAAGATAGGAAAGATAGGGGTTTTCTACCTTCGGGTAAGGATGGTAAGCTTCTCGAGATGATCTTGAAGATGGGATGGGTTTCGTTTTGTGAGGCACCCGTTATTGTGCCTATGAGTATTGTTCGCGAGTTCTATGCGAACACAAAAGCTGATAAGAATGGGTTTGCGGTGGTGTGTGGGTTGACAGTGGACTACAGCCCGGAGGCTATTCGCAGGGTTATCAACTAACCTGAGAGACAACCTACTTAGGAGGAGTGGGTTAATAAGACTATGGACGACTTTGATTTGGATTTGATTGTGGCTACTCTGTGTATCCCGAATACATACTGGAAGTCAAGAGGGGATCAAACGAGTATCTCAATTTCCCTGCTTCATGTATGAACAGGTTTGCTTGGAATGCTTTTATTTATGTGAATATCATGCCTTCTTCTCAAGTGCATGATGTGACAGTGGATCGTGTAAAGTTGTTATGGGGGATTTTCCAGGGAGATTATGTGGATCTCGGTTCTGATATTCACCAGGGGATTTTGCGGTTTTTGTGTGGAAGCACTATACGGTCTATCCCTTATGCCTCGATTGTAACCAAGATTTGTGTTGCGGTGGGTGTTCATTGGCCCGCACACGAGCAGCTTCAGTTACCGAGTGCCCCCATTGACAGTTCTACGATCTTGAGCATGCAGGAGTGGTATGGTGGGAAGGCTCACGAGAAAGGACTTGGGTACACCTTTAATCATTTGCAGGGTGGCCAGCCAGCTAATCAGATGTGTGCTGGCGGTTCGACTCAGGCACACAGAGCAGCGTGGAGACATCAGATGGGTGAGGCTAGTTCTTCGCAGTAGCAGCAGTAGGAGGCAGAGGATAGTGCTGGTTTTGGCTCGACGCAGTATAGGCGTTTGACGAGGTGGATGGACCTGATGTATGAGACGCATAACAGGTTTACGCAGGATCTTACTTAGGCATTCGGTATAACTTTTTGAGCCACAGGGGTTGACATACACTGGCCAGTTTTCGGAGAGGATTCTATTTACCCGCCTCCTGACATTCCACCCGCGGAGGGTGATGATCATTCTTATTACGAGTAAGTATGCCTTAATTCCTTGCTATTAACTTCACTAAGGACGGTGAAATTTTTAAGTTTGGGGATGGTAGTTAAGGAATATTTGTGTGTGAGTCCATATAGATGCATATTCATGATAGTTTAGTTTATATAGTTTACATATTTATCATGTAGTTAGATTTTTTTGTTTTTTATTTTTGTGTATTTGTTATCATGTTAGTATATTGCATATAGTTGTATTAGCATTATATCATGATCCCTTAGGTTACTTTTCCGATTAATATGTGATGTTGATCTGAGTGTAGTGATGTCATATAGAGGATTGTTAAGTCCTAACAAATTGATTTGTATGCTAGAAATAAGGAAATTTTCACTAAGTCTTATAGGTTGCTTGAATGCTAGATCATGATCATGACTTGTTTGTTTTTTTGAGGTTTAATCCCTTATTTATGTCTAGTATTTTTGTTATTCTCTTAGTGACAAAAGAACATCGATTTCTTTAAAATTGGAGTAAAACATTAGATTTTAATGCTAGTTATGGCTAGGCGTCAAATGGCTACTAGTCGGCTCATATTTATATGAGTAGTCTAGGGTTGAGCGAGATAGAGAGAAACACACTTGTTCAGAAATTGTTGAAAAGAAAAGAGAAAAAAATAAGAAAAAAAGAAAAGAGAAAAGAAAAAAAGATGTGTTATGCATAATTGATCACAGGTGGGCTCTTTAATACTCGAGTTATTAAGTTCTAGGGGACTTTGTGCCTAGTGACCTAAGGCTTTCATAGTCTGGGATCCGCTAACCTAACACTCGCTACATGGGTATTATTACATAAGTCTTTTGTGGACCTCGCTCATTGCACGATCAAATAAGCATATATGTGTTTTGTTATGTGTTCTCAATAAAAGCATGAATCCTTGTATAACTCTGATAAAATTGTAGTGTTGTCAGTCATTTTGAGTTTATCATTTATTCTGTTTATAACCTTGTGATTGTCTTGACGAGTGGTGAGTTATGATTATTGATCTAGTTTCGAGAGTATATCTGTTAAGCAATTGCATACACGCATGTTTTTATCTTGTGAGTTGATTTGTGGGATTTGATTGAACTTTGTGTGAATAATTATATTATTTGAGATGTTGATATTTGTTTGGTTTAGTTATTCTGAGGGGATCATTGCATTCATGTTAGTTGTATTCATGCATTTTTGTTTGTTCTTTGAGTCTCTTTATGCTTGAGGACAAACATCGATTCAAGTTTGGGGGTATGTTAAGTGGCATTTATATCCACTTAGAACGCTTCGTAAAGGCCCGAATTGATTTTTTGTACTCAAGTTGTGTGTGTTTTTGATGTGTTTTTATAGTATTTTATATTTCAGGGCATAATCAAAAGAAGGATTGAATAGTGCATAATTTATGCTTAGAAGATTGTTATGATGGAGCCTCGGTCGATTGCATGAAAGAAACCAGCAAATAGGTGGGTCCTCATTTTGCCAATGTAATGCAACGCTTTCTCCACTGTGTTGCAATAAAATGAAAATTTTATAGATAATGCAACGCTTTTTATGCAACGCTAGCTAAAAAGCGTTGCTTATGTGCACTTATGGGCTAGTGACATCCCGATTCAATTCTCACTTCACATTACATCACATGAATTTCCAGAAAATAATATCACATATTCTGGATCGAACAATGAACCAGTCTTTTTTAATAATAATAATATTTTGGTACCGATATGGATAATATATCGATAATTTTCAAGCACAGGTATTATCTCGAACAACAAGAATAATCATGTCAAATAAATATCTGAGATAGTTCCAAAATATAAACATACTGGAAAGAGTATTTGTAGGAATAGAAAGAAAGAATAAATAATTAAATTATCATTCTTGAATCATGGAAGGGTTCAATGAATTGAAAAAGGTTAATTTGAATTTGATAAAAGTTAAATAATCGATCTGAAGGATGAATCTTTGTAAGACATTAAGTTAATCTAGATGAACATAGAAATTTATTTTCGCATGAAAGAAAATAAATTAATTGTCCTGGATGATAGGAACAGTCATGTAAGGAAATACAAGTTATTATTTCATAAAAATAAAGGATTTAACAAGGAGTCTTACATTGGAAATTTTGTTGAAGAAAAATAATTATGAGTGAGGGCTGAAATATCAAATCCGTAAATATTCACCATTAATATTCAAATCTAAACAAATGTCACAAATAGAGAAGAGAGCAGAGAAAACTTGCCTTGTCTCTGATAATTAGCGCATTATCAGCGAAAATTCACTTTTCCGGTTTAAATAATTTCACTTCGGATATTTTCTAAAATATTAAATTTCACCAAAATATTTTATATAAATATTTCAAAATAAACCTTTTAATTATGTCAGTTCGCCGCATACCTAAAATGTTAAATAGTATTTTTATATTTATTAAACTAGTTCTTCTTTGATATGAAGAAATATCCTAAATTACAAAATAATAGTTGTTCGCAAATATCGATTCCCATTTAATTATGACAGTTCACCGCACACCTAAAATGTTACTTTTAGTATTCCAGAAACAACGCATAACTTGGAAAAATATCATCCTCCAGTTATAAACAACTGTCCACGTAAATAAATTTCTAAAAAAATAGTCATTTGACAATGTATTTTAATAAGTTTGGAAATTACCAGAATTAATTTTTTTTATGCACCTTTTATCATCAATTAATATTTATCGACTACTTACGAATTAATGTATATCTAATCCCCTCTTCGGTATCTATGAAAATCCAAAGATAATATTTCTTTCACAATGTAATATTTTTCTTATATAAACCTTCATAAACATTACTATACGATTTGATTCATATTCAGTAATTCTATTAAGGTAGTTTAACAATCAAATGCTAATTTTATTCCGTCTCATTTTATTTCTAGTCTGTAGTTATTAACTAAATCTCTCGCTTTACACAATTTTATTTACTCACCACGAACATAATTTTGTAATTAAAGTCAAGGGATAATCTTGGTTTAATCGCCTAATTACTTATAATTTAATATTCGAGTAAATCAATAACTTTCCTAAAATTTAATTCTTTTCTCACCGTTATTATTTCTAAATTACTTAATTATTACTCATCTCTACCACCCTCACTTATTTTCTATTATTAATTCTCTTTATTTCTATTTCTTAAATTTTACATTTTAAATTATTAATTAATAAAAGACTATTTTACTGTTCTTCATCATCTTCCTCCAACCTCACCCACTTTCTTCAAACACCATTAATTTCGGCGAGCAACTGGCCGGATTCTGTCACCGGTGACCACCCCTAACCCTCTATTCCTTCTTCTTTCTTTCTCCTCTCTTTTCTCTCGTTTCACGCTCTCTCTCGAAATCTCTCTCGATCTATGCATCTCTCTCTCCCGTGACTCTCTCTCACACACAATCCCACTTATTTCTCCACTATTTGCATCGGTTTTACTACAAAAATGATTCTCTCTTCGAGCCTCGTTGATCCCCCCTTTCCCTTTCACTCATCTCCTCTTACCCCCTTTACCATCTCCACCTTCAATGCCAGAAACCAGCGGCAGCGTTACCCCTTGTTCGGTGGTCCCCCGACTACTTCGTTAACACCATTTAATTTGTCTCTTTCCCCTCGTTCCAATCATACCCATCACAACATCATTCTTTTCCAAAATCAAAAATGGCCAAAATATGGGTGGTAAACCTTAATTAAAACTAATTGGGTTATACCCAATTGACCCATCAACCCAAATATAATTTTAATAACTCAGTCATTCAATTAAACCCTCAATTCATAATCCCAAAATAACTAAACTTTAACTTGAAATATCAATTATATTTCATGCCAAAAATAACATAATTTAAATGCTACTACCAAACAATAATTGAATAAAATTATACCAATATCAATAATTATATTTAAGAGGAGAAAGAAGAAAATAATACATTGGTAAAATTGATTAAGAAGTAATGGTATTGTAGGCTAAATCAAATCCCCTCTATCTTTCTTTTAGTGTAAAAGTCCAAAACCACTCTTTAATCAAATATTCCACAATCGTTGTTCTTCATTGAAAACCCCACTAATATTAATCAATAATTTCTAGTTTTTGTAGGAAAATATAAGTAAAGATAAATAAGTATATGATCAAATGTGATTTAGTGAAGTTAGGGAAGGAAATGAAGTTTTCTACAATAATTAAAAAAAATTATAATTAGGAACTTTCATTATTTACATGTAAGGACCTCAAAATATTTATTTATTAGTTGTAGGACTTCTCCAAATTTGCAAGTTAGGACTGGCTTTCAAATGAAGCTATCCTTATGTATTTTGATAAAATAATAGTAATAAAAATAAATAACATACCCATATAAAATATTTTTTTCTTACAAAAATGTAGAATAATCTTAGAGGTTTGAATATTAATTCCCTCTTACACAATGAAAAAAATAATTAACCATTTTTGTAGTTCAAGTTCTAGAGTACACTTTTAAGAAAAGCTTTATTTCTATAAATATTTTATTTTGGGAAAAAATAAAAGGAGAAATAATTCAAATATTTAGTAATAAAATTTGAATAGAGGTAAAGATAATAACTATATGCATATATGTATATATATATATATGTAAGGTTTATTTCGGCTAGCATAAATTTTTATTCATCCAATAAAATATTTGATATAGATTAAATCTCAATTAATAAGTAAGGTAATCCCCCGCTCTCTATCATTTACTTAAAAAATACATGATAATGAATAGATTAAATCCAAACTTTTTAAACTATTATTTCGCCTAATAAATGAAATAATCATTGAAGTAAGGCACTAGCTTCAAATGGAAGAATATAAAAATCTATAAATTACTTGGTTATCATGGCTAACACATAATATCAATTTTAATATAATAATAAAATATGCAAAATATTAATAATTCGATAATAATATTTTCAAAAATAAAAATCACAATCATCTAATTAAATTTACAGCAAGCTTACTATAACTTATTGAAAGTAGGAGTGGCCAATATAATCCAAAGAAAATAATCATACCGATATTTCTTTAAAAAAAATATATATATATTAAAATTTAATCATTATCTTCACTCGCGCCTCAAGTCATTTAAATATCATGAGTTTTATCATATGAATAAATTAAAATAACTTATTAAGTAAAACATAATTATAACTTACTTACTTAGTATTTTCCGTGGCGTTATTGTAACGCCCTCCAAACCCAGGTCAGAAGCTTGGGGGTAACAACACACACACACACAATATATAAACATGTATATAAAATAATATATACATTGAACCTTCTTTTCACAATCATGGATCGCAGCACGTTCAAGTACGAAAATAAGTCAAAACCTTAACTTTTATTACATCATACCAAATCCTAACTAGTTCAACTTACAATTTCTAATGATATCGTCTTTGTAATCTTGCATAACTCATCTACCATGTAAAGCTCCTGCTTGCTCGATCCAACTTAACCTGGAATCCTAGCTCGCACACTGGACTGAGAATTCTCGTTACCAATAATTTCCTTTTTCAACTATTGAAAACATAAAAAAAAATTACAAGAGTGAGCTAACGAGCTCAGCAAGTCATAATAGAAATAACTGAGGTTAAACAATGATCAATTGAAATGATTCAGAAGAATCAAGTTTCTGAATAAGCAATGATTAGAATTGGATATTCACTTTTCATTTTAAAAATCAAGGGTATGATGCTGATCAGTCACGCACTAACCCCGAGTAAGGCTCCCGGCTTTGCTCTATATAATGGTTCCAAGGCACGCATTTGCCTATTATGACCACGAATCTGGTCCGACCACGAATCTGGTCCACATGTATAAAACCATCCAATTCTAAAACAATTCAATATGATAACCAATGTAATTCAATAAGCTGAATCATAAACAACATTTATCTTGAAGCATAGGATGATTCACGATACCATGAAGGTATAACAAGGAATTCAAAAAGATTGGCTTTCAATGAAGGAAAGAATTAGAAAGTAGAAGACCAAGGGTTCAGGGGTTACAAGGATTCGTCTTCTGTAAAATAAGGAATAAGGATTGGTATGTCAAACAATTCAATATCAGAAATCAGTATGTGGTAAATGTGTATTTGTGGAGTAGTATCGTATATGACTGGCTCGTATCTGAGAATTCAATAATCAATGGGTTATGAAGAATAAGGCTTATGGCTCAAAATCAATAAGAATCAGGGTTCAAGGTTGAATAATTTAAAGCGCTTGCAATATAAAATAGGAGTTATTTTGAATAATAGCAACATGTTATGAGAAAGTTCAAAAATATTTACAATATATCTTGAACAAGGTTCAGAAGTACTTGCCTTATCATAGATGATTTTGAACCTTACTTGTACTCATCTAATAGTTCTACTCATCAACCACTTTCCTTCTTTTTCTATGCCTTACTTCTATTCATCGATCACTTGCTTTCTTTTTCTACACTTCAGTTCTATTTACTGATCACTGACTTTCTTTTATATGCCTCGTTTACTCTGCTAGGCATCACAAGTATCTATCAATACTCAATCTCATATCATTCTAATTATCATACAAACGTCACAAGCTTTCATCTACCATTCGTTTTACCCACATTCGACGTACACTACAAGAAATCTGGCCATTTACGACGGTTTTTTTGAACTGAAATCGTCGTAGTTGAGCCATTTACGACCGAAAAAAATCGTCGTTTTTGGTCGAGTAGTAAGTTCGTTTTTTCGTCACAAGATAAAATTACGTCACAAGTTAGGAAGTCGGGACCCACATACTCAATAAAATAATAAATCTACTTACGACGGAATTTATGGTCGTAAGATACCATAATACGACGAAAAAAAACGTCGTAAGTTATGTACATACGACGGAAAAAAACATCGGATGTTACTTTACGGGACCCACTTTTAGTGAGATAAATCATAAATTTACGACGGAAGAATTCGTCGTAAGGTATATTACGACAGGAAAAATGTCGTATTTTAGAAGGTGGGGCCCACAAGCTGGGAAATGATAATTCAAAAAAAATATTTTTAAATATGAAAATATGGATACAAACTATATATAACAACTCACGTATTTTAAACATTTCAAGTCTATAAAAGAAATATACCATAAATATCAGAGGCTCAAACCCGTGGATGTCCAAGAATCACGTTCTTACGAACTCCACCAACCGCCTCTACCCAACTCTGAATTTGGGTCACCCTAGGATCAACTCCTTTCTTTTCGCATATGCTAATGTAGCGGTCCTATAAATAAAATAATTAGACACTGAATCAGAAAAAGAATAATTGTGCCGGCAATTATACACATCAGTAATACTCACAATGGAATTGAATGGTTAGGGGTTTATTATTTTATGCAAATACACATCCATTTTAATTAATCACTTACATGAGGCCTGGACAATTTAAAATTCTAACAATTTAAAATTTTAGATATATAGCTATTTTTTAGGGATTATTGAGGCCTGAACTATTTTATACTGAATTTTATAATTAATTAAAAATCAAAATTTAAAATCAAAATTTTAATAATTTACGAAGATCAGAGAGTCTTGTCAAGATATCCAACATGTGGTACACCAATATAATAGTCCATAAATTGATATTCATTTTTTCGGAAGCTGGCAGTACTATAAATTGATGCTCTATAAAAAGAACTTACAATAATATTTTTGGCGTCCTCGGTATTCCAATCGCCCTTTCTCTCCTTGTCTTTCAAAGTGTGGCAGTCCTTATAGACAACAAGATGATCCAGGTTGCCATTGTGTGACTCCATATAATCCTGTTAAGGAAATTTATAACAAGTCAAATCAAAATTTTAAATTTCATGATAAATAAATGATAAATATTTGTCATATTCTCCTGAACTAATTAATTTAAATTTTGTAAGCACTAAAAGGAAATCATTCATATCACTTTGCTAGGGAGAAGAGGTATGAAGTTCAATTCTCATCGCCTCCCTTATATTTAAAAAAAATAGCAACAATCAAAACATATAAACACAACTGACTTGGCATATACATACATAAATCATAAAAAACACATGTAAATAAACTAAAGGTGTGAACTTTAAAAGCAAGAAAAGAGTAACTAAACATTAATATAAATTATCTACTGTACTTCATGGAATCTAGGCTGCTGATTTACAGATGTGTATTATATTTAGTAAGGCACTACTACAAATTTAAACTTAGAATACACCACCTATATAGCACTTTTTTCTATGTGCTATGGCAGGGAGATGCTAATATAACGTTTTCTAAACCACAACAGTTTATCACTAAACGCAATCTAAGAAGTAGCTTATATAGCATTTGCACAAAAGATATGTAAGTAAACGTATTTTAAGTATTTACTCTCTGCCTTGATATTTATAGAAGTGTCAAACAATAAATGGTGTCATGCTGGAAGTTGTGCTTGGAAAAGAGTTGATATTATTTAATAAATTCTAAACACATTTTAGATTATTTTAAAAAATTACTTTTTATTTAATATTATTTTGAGATTGAAAAACAGATTCTTAATATTTAAGAGATTATAATTGTTTGTAAAGTTTTCTAATTGATTGTTGTTTGTAATTAAATTCAAAAAAAGATTGTATACTATTTTTATAATTTTTTTTACAAATTTTCAAACAAATTTCTATTTTGATAATAAAAAAAATATTTATAGCTCTTCTGAATTTAAAATTAATTTTTATTGTTTCTCTTGCCCTATAGTATAAACATATGTATAGGTCAAGAATAATTTGTGTATGAAAGAATTACATATATGTCATGTATACATCAAGAAAGCATTACATGTATATGGGTCATGCATACATACATGTATAAGTGAAGAATTACTCTATATTTGTTATTTAAACATATCTATAATTTGTTATTTATACATATTTATGCAGTTATACGTTACAAAGAATCAAAGATATCCAAAAAGTAATATGACATAAAAAATTAGGTGGAATCAATATATTAAATGACAGAGAAAAAGAGAATTTGCAATAAAAAGTTAGTGGGTCCTAGCATATGGCCAAAATAAGGGAATAATCCATAGAAATACAGATATTATTTATTTATTCACTGTCAACTACAAATGTACTATCAATTTTGAGAGAGGAGGCACAAAAATGTGAACACACATCTGAGGCTTTATGTATTCTTCTCCTAAAACTACACAAATCAATTTTAGTTCTGAAGAAACACCTAAAAAAATGGCTGGGTCTTTATTTGAAACTTTATCTGGTATGAAAGAAGAGGAGCTTGTGACCAACCAGAAGCAAGAACTTCCGCTTTCGCCTGGAGAAGGAGCTAGTTCTGTTGTGGCCTCTTCCCCACCTGTTGCTGCTGAGAGAAAACAGAGAAGAATTGCCGGAAATCCAAGTAAGATCTTATATGTGTGTGTGATGAGTGTAGTCTTTTTGTTTCTTCATTTATTTTTGGGCCTTCAAGGATATATATAATTAATAAATGACATGTCTTCTAGTCAAAAGGCCCCTTGGTTTTTTGTAATCTGTTTATTTTTTGTATGGTTTTGACAGATCGAGATGCTGAAATTGTAGCATTGTCACCCAAAACTTTGTTGGCCACAGATAGGTTCATGTGTGGCATGTGCCCCAAGGATTTTAAAAGGGAGCAGAACCTCCAGCTCCACAGAAGAGGGCACAATTTACCCTCCAAGCTTAAAAAAAACACAGGCCATGAAATCAGGAAGAAGGTTTAAGTGTGCCCTGAGAGTGGTTGTGTTTAGCTGCAATAAATGCAACAAGAAGTATGCTGTTCTTTGTGACTTGAAGGCCCATGATAAGATTTGTGGTACCAAAAAGTATAAATGTGAATGTGGAATTAACTTCTTCAGGTGATCATGATGACACCAACCCTCTCTTTCATTTATAATTACAAATTTTTCATGTTTGTCTATGCATTAATCACATTAATCATAATCATGTTTGCATTAATTTTGTTTGAAAATTTCTTAGTTTGAAATTTATCAATTGCAAGTGAATTTTATTATAGCACTTTTGTAGTTTTTTTTTGTTTTGATGCTATCTTCCAATTTTTTATTGTAAATTGAATAATTGTTTTTTGAAAAGAAAACAATTTTAAATAATTTATATATGTATAAATAAAACCTTTCGATTTTACATTTTATTAACCAAAATACAACTATTAATAATTTTAATATGATTACATATTAAGTTACATTCTGAGTACATGACAAATTCACATATAGTTTTCTTCTCATGTTTCATTATATATTGATCCCTACTAGTATTGTCTACTTACAAACTGCTCAACCACCACCTTGCATTAGTGTTGATGGAAAATACTCACAAAGGTTAAAACATATATAAACAATGTGCATACTTGGTGCAGGCTTGATAATTTTATATCTCACCGCTCAAGTTGTGCTGCCGTTGCTGAAGAGGTGGCTAGGCACACAATAAAAAGCTCCCCCAACAGCCAAGCTGCAGCTAGCATTCTTTCTAATGCTAGTAACCCTGCCTCCATCAGCCTGGGCTTGTCAACAGGTTCATTCATCTCACCAGATGGGAACCTTCAGCAACTCCCATCTCTACCTGCACTCGGTGCCTCACCACCTATTTCATTTACTGGTTTACTTTCCGGACACACTGTCGGATCTCAGCCAATGCATCCACCAAATATGACTCTCTATCCATTTGGGGAGCCAAAGCTATGGTTTACCCGAGTTTCTGGAGTTGAAGGTTTTCGGTCCAAGACAGGGCCCACTAACATTGTCAATTTAGGTTTCAATGGCCCTGCTAATTTGATGAACACTCACAATTCATTCACTACTGATTTTTTATTGAATGCCCAGGCCTCTTTGTATAATGTCCTGAATAGAACTCCTTACAATCCTCCCACACTAACTGGAACAAATTCCAACAATGGGGCCTTTATGAACAGTATAGGGAGATCTTTGCCTAGTGGAGTGAAGCTTAATAGTTTTGTCGGATCTCAGCCAATGCATCCACCAAATATGACTCTCTATCAAATTAATCTTTTGGAATACTTTTGTTTCTATTTTCCTTGTTTTGAGTATTGAATACATGATATCCCATTTTGAACTTATTTGATGGACATGATTATGATTTTTATATAATTTTTATTATGAAGTTCCAAATAAAATATTTTTAATTATATACTTCTGTGTTGCACTCAAGGAAAATTTCTAGATTAAAGAAGTACACTAAATATATTGGTATAGATTTTTGTTCATTTTACTGTCATGAAAGATATTATTTAAATTTTAGAAAAAGGAAATGCTATGAGTATAAAATTAGTTATCAAATTAGTTACAAAATGCCACCTGTCACTATCAAGTATCATATTTTTATTAGCTAAATATAAACTATAGGTGAATTCCACATTAATAGCACCAATTAAATTATTGCATATTGTCACCTCAGTCTTTTGACGTCATTTTATGACAAATTTATTCAAAAAGTATTTTATCTCTCCCTCAGAGGTGAAACTAACTTTCAAAACCTTATCCTTGCAAATAAAAAATTATCAAATTTTTTAAATAATTTCATTTTTTTTCCAAAATATTTTATTTTAGACCGAACAAATACATTAAATATTTTTTTAAATTTCCAATATTTCCTAATTATTTGTTTGGCAGTGAAGACACCAATAAATGTAGATGTTTTTCACAGCATTATTAATAAGACTCCATGTGTTTTGCAAAATATATCACCTCAACATAACTGTGTAAGATTTCGATATAAAAAAGTGGTATTCTTTCTATCAGCATTATTAATAAGACTCCATGTGTTTTGTAAAATATATCACCTCAACATAACTGTGTAAGATTTCGATATAAAAAAGTGGTATTCTTTCTATTTAAAACAAATTTAATTTTATAAAAGAATTTGGTAGCATCTATGCTGTTTAATCAACTTATTGTCGATCAAAACCTGAAATCAAACCACAATAAACATATGACTTTTAAGTTCTATATACAAAATAAAATTTAACAATTATGACCATTTCATGGAGTGCAACATTGAACAACTAATAATTAATCGAATAAAATTTGATACGACCTTATCATTTATATACGATTCCAATCAAGTCACATTACTAGTCTCAAATTTTATAAGCTTGTACTTTCATACATATTAAACCTAAATTTATAACTGAACCAAATGATAAAGGATGTTCTTGAGAAGTTTTATATTAAACAAATAATGACATACATCCAACTGAAATTAATCGAGCAACAATTTAAAAATTAAACCAAAATTCACGAACCAATTCAAAAATTCACAAAACCCAACTGAAATTTTTCAAAACTATTCAGATTCGATACACAATATCATTCTTGTCACTTAAGCACATAATTAAATAGGTATATAACGAATTAAAAAATTTCAAAGAAAATATTAAATTTCAAAAATCTTTACCACGACATGCATACACGAAATTGCTGAATTTAGGATCATACATAGACTCAGCTGTAAATGAACCAAAATCGGACGAAGTCCGACGAACTTTTAACGAACTCGGACAAAATCTTAATGAACGGAATATTGTTCGATAATCTTGTTGGACAATTTTTTTGTCTGAACTCAAATCGGGTAATATTCGAATGAAGAGGCTATTTCCTGAACATGCGTAAATATGGAATATTACTATAAAAAGATATAATACACAATACCGAATAGTGATTGTTTGTAGTCACTTTTATCCCGCATAAAAACACTTTTGATAACTTCAACTCAATTGTTCTTAAGAACACTCGTAGAACATCTGCTTTCTGAATCAAATGACTTCGTGTTAAAAAAGACAAGCCATTCAATCTACCAGAAAATGATTAGTATCAATAATGTATGAAATTAGAATATACAAATAATATAATTAAACACATTAATAGAATGAAATTAAATGAATAAACCGACACTATATGCTACTAATACCTCAAAATACAAGATCCATATATCTCATAAGTTAATCAGTCACTCTAATTCGACGCTTTCAAGACCTTCTATCTAATACCATATCACCCCGAAGGTTTGAAAAAAGCAAATCTAGTGAAAGTAGGGTATCCCAGGTTCTTCTTGGTCTTCCTTTTCTTTTCGCACCCAGCAACACTAAACCTCTAACTCTTCGCACTGAGGCCGATATATGTCTCCTCCGTACATAAATGAGCCAAAATACTACATAATATTCTTTTGAACCCTCCCTCAAAACAAAAGTTTTTTTCAACCCGACTCTCTCTCTTCTCTGATATCTCTCTCTGTAATTGTAATTTCTGATCACTACTAGAATTCTGTCAATAAACATCGGTCATTAGACATTGATTGCTCAAACAACCGATGTTAAAGTTCTTTTAGACATTAGTTATTTTTTAAACGATGTTACTGCGTATCTCTTTGGTTCTCTCTCACATCTCTCTCTATCTTATAATCTCCCCATCCCATATTATCCCTCACCAGGTCATATTATTTGTAATTAGGATTCAAATTGAACCCCAAATTGAAGAATATCTCCGATTAATTAAACATATTCGAGAAATCCTAATTTCTCAAAAAACTACCTTGGTTTAATTGTTCGATTGGGGTTTGTTTATTCTTAATCTTTATTTAGTTCCGAATTATTATTGTGTTTTTTTTTAATCTTGGTTCTCTATTTTTTCAAAAGATTTAGAGGTTCATTGAGCTTCCACAGTTTTGTATTCACTTTAGTAGTATTAAATTTTCCATTAACCATAAACTAAGAGAGAGAGTGAGATAAAGATAGGGGAGAGAGAGAGAGGGAGAGAGTGTGTGTATCTGTGTGCTTTTTTGATTATAATAATTGGGAAATTTCACAGATCTTGGAGAAGCAAGTGTTAACAGTAGTGAAAGCAATGGAAGATAAGGTAGACAATAAGATCTCAGCTCTAGACCGTCTCGATTTGGAGGACATCACGGTTTTGAGAGAGCGGAGGTTATAACAGAAGAAGAAAATGGTCGAGAAGAGGCGACAGTGGCGTTAGGTCATGTTGAGTACTCAAAGATTTATGCCGAGAAGGAGTTCTTTTCTGTTGTTAAACTATTGATCAAGTTGTTTGCCATTTTTATCGCGAAAATTAGCCTTGCAAGGTATGTTTATTATGTGAATCCTCGTGTTCATAATTAAATTAATATTTTGTATTATATATTATGTGTAATGCATCAAGTTTGATAGTGTATTAGTATTGATGATTTTGTGGTGGGGTGGAATTACCCAAATGTTATTGTGTCGATTTTCTTAGTAAAAAGATTTTGTCGAATTGTGGTTTCAGATTATAATTAGTTTGTTAAATGGACTATTTTAAGAGTTGGTAAATACCTATCAATTTATGCAAACTGAGGAGGCTAGATACACAGTTATATGACTAAAGACTACATATATTTTTTCTGGTGGATTGTTTTGTTCGCGTTTATATAGTTGTGTCGATGTGACTTTGATTTTTAGGGTCTTCGGAAGTAGGTATTAGTCAGTTGAGCAGTGCTAGCCCTTTTTTGACAACTATGAGTCTAAATTTCAGAAGCTTATCATTCAATATACTTAGGATGGGATATTCTTGTATTCTCTGTCTAAACCTTTGATGTGTGTACTCATATTATAGGAAAAAGTTTCATGAGAGCTTATCAAACTCGATATCCATTTAACTATGTCATCTTGATTTATTATAGGTCAGGGAAAAATATTCAAACTGAATTTGTAGATTGTATTTTTAATTTCAATGGATGTGCTTCTTGATTCCTTCCGGGAAAACAATGCTATGCATCAAGGGGATACTAAAGTGGTCAGACATAAGTTTAGTAAATTGGCATATTTTAACAATCTTTCATATTGAACCTTCAATTATGTATTGCCCAGATTAGTAGCAGAAAATAAAGGTTGCAGCTTGCGGTCAAAAGAAACATATGCTCATTAGGTGATATGACCTTAGATGGTGATGAATCCCCTAAAATATGACACTATATCATCAACACCAAGTGATGTTGATGAATTAGTGTATATGAATAAGGTCTCAATTCTTTAAACTAGTTAATCAAGAATGCGTGTACTCTACATTTATTAACCAGAGTTTTATGACATTTATGCCCCGACAAATTTTCTTACATAGGTCTTCAACCAAAATCTTGGTAACTTTGTCTAATGCTAATTTTTTTGGTACATGTGGCTTTTTCTTTCTGTGACCCTAAGCCCATTAATGCGAGTAAGCCACTCTTCCTTTACTTATAGTTATCTTTTATGAAAAGTTTAACACTTCTGCTATAAACACTTCATTTAGAATTGTCATTCCTAAAAAGAATAGCGCTTCTGTAATAAGTTTCTTGCAATATTTTCATATTGCATGTAATCTTTGCATAAAAGTCTTGATATCAAGTTTACATGTTCAAGTGAAAAACATCTGTGAACATTATAGGCGCCTGGAAAAATCTATTTTAAGAATTGGGCATCTAAGACTGGTTTTATTAGCTCCTAAGATTACTAATTATGAGACTTGTTATCGCATCTGAGTTTTTTTAGTTAAATTTTTGTACTTGAGTTGAATCACAAATTCCTATTAACAAAATGTGTTGGTTTCATTTCATTTCTTTTTCTTCCTTTCAGGTGGTGGATAATGTCCCAATACTACAAATTAATATGGTATGGTGCTATTTTATGCTTCGAGATATGAGTTGGCTCTCGTTGGAAGGAGTACGCCTTGCTAAATCTAGAGTCGGGATTGAGCGTGCACATGGTAAACAATCTAGCCGAGTAAGAATCTTGCAAGGAGGTCGCTGCCCAGAGCTTCCATTGTGAGTATATTATAACTAAGGCTATATTTTGTCCTTTCATATGTTACAATCTTAGATATGAGATTAAGTATTGAATTTTTGTCTGAACTTGTGGTTCTAGATATTTGAGAATGGACCTCCCGGAAGGGGTGGTGGCATATCACAGTGAGCAGCTACAAAAATCCAAGGCTTTTTTGAGATCGGCTCAAGCTAAGTACTTGCAGGTTAATTTATCTTCCTAACAGCTAAATGATGTTGTTTTTTTACAGTATTTATGGGGCTAAACTACGTGAGTATATATGCTTATAAACAAACAAACTTTAAAACCACAGCTAATATGGAAAATGTACAAATTCCGTGTAATATATATAGCAATTATTATAAGACATTCGCGTAAAGAAGGGGTCAATAGTAATATATTTTTATGTTTAGTTTACATAATAGTATTTATAACACCTGGTCATAAATTTTTTAGTTGTCTTGTAATGTTCATTGATAGTTGCCTAATTATCTATAACACCTGGTCTCCGTATTTGGTTACCTTTACATTGAAATGTAAAATTAAAGCTGTGATATAAAACACTTTTCACCTTGCATTTTCTTCGATACATGCCACGTTCAGAAATGGACCATCACCAAGTATGGGGAAAGAGCACCGGAGAGACATCATTTTATTTTACCTTTGATTGCAATTTTGAAGGATATGATTTAAAAATTTGATCACCGATGGAACTAGCACATTCAAATAAATGACATGATATACTACTAAAGTCCTACTTTGATTTGCATATTGTGAAGTACAAAATTTTCATAACAAAGCCAGTACTTTATTGTAATAGCTTGTTTAGAACTATTGATGTATTTGTGCAAAGTAGGCTATTTTGTGTATTAATTTGAATTCAATTGCGTGCAAAAATTAATTTTAGTCGGTGGAATTTTTACGTTGGTAACCCGAAATTTAATCGTGTACCCGCAAAATTTCGCCGCCATAAACGATGAGCCTCGGCGAGTCGACGGTGGACGGTGACGATTTTTATCTGAGTCCTAAATATATAAAATGATTCGTATAAATTATTTTGAAAATGTAAATAAGTAATTAGGTTACGAGTCATATCGAGGCATGAATTAAGGATTGTGACTATTGGGAATTCGACGTCGATTATGTTTCGACAGGTAGGCTTATAAATAGAGGAGTCGCTGTCCAAATTTTCTAAAAATTATTTTAAATAAGGAATTACAAGTCGAGCGTATATATTTGTAAATAAATATTAAATGAACTTCAATTGTTACGTGTATTATATTATTGCGTATAAGTACGAGTCAGGAATTGTTATCGTCCGGGTACTGTATTTAGCGAGGATATGTCGAGAATAATTGGTCGTCTAACCTAGGATATTTCGATTCTATACGTTCAAGTCGAAGGACTCGAAAGTTTAAGTCGGTTTAAAGTCGAGCTAGTGTTAGTTGAAAAGCTTTCCAAGGCAAGTACCCCTGACCATTCTTTTATAGTCCAGCATATAAGAATATACTATTGTTTTATTCTCGTAGTGGAACATAACGTTTTAAGTTATGTATTCCCCACCCATATTTTAAAATTATCTTACTGAAATACTGTTTTGGGGAAAAAGTAACTTCCAAAAATTCCTATCTCTAAATTGTGAATAAAATTGGAAAGGATCACTACACCATATTTGACCTGTAGCAACACCAAAAAAAAGTGTTAAAATGACCAAAAAATGTTACCTAAAGCCAAATTATTGGCTATGATTACACTTTTTAAAAATAAGGGGGTGTTGGATTTGAGCCTGCTACAATAGGGGTCTATGGTTACATTTTTTGAAATTTTGGTAACACCTCTCAATGTGTTACAATCGAGTACATATAGTTACATTTTCTATTTCTATTATAACAAGTTGAAAATATAACCATAGTTCTGTTGCAACATACCTAATCCTTTAGTAACACCTAAATATGTGTTGGAATAGACTCTTTTGCAACACCATATTAGCTATTATAACACTCAATTTAATCTTTTGATAACATTTTTATATTTTATTGTAACATTCTTTTTTAATACTCTGATATTTTTTTGGGTAAATGAGGTCTAAGCCTCGTAAAATATATAAAAGAGAAAGAATTTACACGAGTCACTTCTCAAAATTTCTCTAAGAACATGCTCTTAGAAAAATAAAGAGAAAAATAAAAAACAAAAATAAATTACATTAAAAATCAAACGTAACTTAAAATAAGAAAGGCAAAGCTAAAAGACTTAACCAAAAAGCCCGCTTGCTAGCAATCTAAAAAAAACACCAGCCCACCATCTTCAAAAAAGAGAGTCCAAAGACATCTCTGGCCCATATGGCCCAACAGCAACCAAAATCCCCTTCGTAGCATCACAAAATTCATCTACTCGCCAGTAAAAGAACACAACCTCTACCCCTATACCCCAATACTTCAAGAACCTAGCAGCCTCTGTAGACAAACATTTAGACAAAATCAGTATTGCAGGGAGGCTGAGAAATCAAGTGCATCAGCAAAACAAGATAAAAAAACTATTCACTCAACTAATACAACATATAATGATTATGGAGCCGTTAACTTGACTACAGATATTATGTAAGTGTACTATATGGGCTTGTATTGTAAGCTGAGGTCAGAGCAAAATCAGTGTCAGAGTCATTTAAGTATTACTACTGAAAATGTTGTTGTCTTTGGATGTCCAGCTCCAAGCTCATTCGCCACTCTTACACTGTCATATATACTCAGTTTAATTTGATTGATCATGTCTCTATATATCTAAATTAAGTGTTATACAAATACTAAGGGAACTTTAATTTGCTGCTGCATTAAAACCACATGGAATTGTAAAAACCCATCTATTGATTGTAGTGTTGCAATTGTCACCATTCAAACATCTCAGATAATTACATTATTTATCAGAGTGAATATAAAGATCCCGTTTGGCTATATGAAAAGAAGCTAAGAGGTACTTCTTGCAACCAACATCAATTTGTGTGTCCGGAAAACCAAAATGTCGCGAAAAAGGACTATATCTTGCAGGGGTTTTTTTATTGTAAAAATTTTCTTATCAAATAGCAAGAGAATCTAAAGCTAGTTCAGGTCTTTCAAGCAGGCCATCCGACAGAACTAGAATCTGAAAGTACAAAGAAATTTGAATTATTTGCCTAATATAATTGCTCCAGGGCATGATAGGAAGTACCATCTGTCCCACTATACCTCCAAATCTGAAGTATAATATACAAACAAAATCTAAGTACTAGTAATAATAATAAGAAGAATATATCGATCATAAATGTCTCACAAAAGGATGAAATTAATCTACAGTTGGTACTTTGTCTATTTGAGATAAAGTTCAGCATTTGTCCAATAATAAAACATATAGGAAAGTAACAATAATAAAACAAATATCAAGCAATAGTTGCTGATTTCCAGTGCGTATTGTACCAAAAATTTGACATTGAGTATAACACCTTTAATTGCAACATAACAATTGTTAATATCATCAATTCTACTACTTATAGTTTATTTAGAACAATATATTTGCAAGACATCACATACAGACTATGCGGAACCTCCTGAGAGGGCTAGAAACAAGTATTGAATTACAGCACGGTACACTTAACAGACTCACAGATTTTTTATAGGTATTAATTAATATGATGTTGGAATTTTACTAGAAATTTACCATTCCAGAATCGCACCGAGGTTCATGCCATTAGGATACAAGCACAGTTAGATTGCATAACACAACTTGGAAACTAATACAATACGAGGTACAAAATTATGTGCTTATGATCATATGGGCATACCGTAGGTTCTGATACTAGTCTTTTTGTATATTCCTCTCTGAAGTTGTATTTTCCTTTCACAGAAATGATGAAAAAACTCTTTTGCTATTTATGACAAAGCTCGCAGTTGGTCTTGAGCTAAAGCCTGTAACAACCAATTTGGTTTGAATTATACTAAACACTAAAATGCAACCGGAAGGCTAATATAATAATATTGGAATCAAAACAACGTGATTTCAGAGCTCAAATAAATATAAGAAAACATATAACGTCTAGTGCAGATGACCTTTGTTGGAAAAAGGTAAAAAGCACAAGCAGACACATCCTGAGATAGCACTTCCAAGACTGGAAGATTATAGCAAAGAGATTTCCCACTAGATGTCATGGTTGCCACAACTATATTTTTTCCAGCAAGAGAAGCTTAATTGATTCTGTCTGTGTATACAGCAAAAGTATACAAATGTGAGCAATAAGTTAAGAATCAAAAAGGATTACAAATAATAGGCAAGCTTCCACACCTGGTGGCTATACAATCTAGTAATCCCAATACGTCTGAGCGCAGATTTCACATTTTCTGATACTTCAACTGGGATCTCAATATAATTTGATTTTCTGCCAGGGATATCTTCAATGTGAACAATCTGCATTAATAGAGTCTAGCATTCAGCGAAATTGAATGGAAAAATTATTATTCTAAACAAACTGAGATATGCCTTCACATTCACATGAAGGCTGGCATCCTACGTATCTTTCCACGAACTACCCCTTCCCCCACCCAAAATATCTATATACTAGAAAACATATATCAGAAAGAAAAAAAATGAAGGCCAATAATTGCGAAAGGAAGCAAACAATAAGTGCATTGCTACATGTCCTTTAGATCCAATACCCATTCTCAGATGTTCCACCATTTCAATAGGTAATAATGGCTGTGTGTCCTGCCAAATGTGAAGAATTTTAAGGACCTAAAGGGCTAAAACTGCCTCATAATATTATTATTATCAGTGTATATCTTTACTACAGTAATAAATTGGTAAATTTCTGAAAAAACTCAAATATAGAAGCTACAAGATGGTACTGGGGTATGCACCTCTTAATCCTGTAGTCTCGTTTCAGTTATAAAAAAAATTAATTAGCAAAAAAAAGAATTTGACAACCACTACAATAGTTTCATAGGGAAACACAATGGCAAAATATATTGGTCACAACTCCCTTGTCCTGACCACCAACATCCCACACAGAATAAAACAGATTAGTGGGTTTTGTGCTCAATATTATGTACACAATATATCCATATCCAAAGTACTACTCCTGCCCTATTATAAACTTAAAATTACAACTTACATCTTCTCTACTGAATTATAGATTGGAACAGTGTACATCTTACTTTCCTCATGTGTGTTCTATTTAGAGTGGTATACACTGTTAGGCTTGCTTTGGTTTAGATTTGGGATTCCAAGAAAAATAAAAAACCTTGAATAAATTTATTCCATTTTAAGGTTCAATAGAATAAAAAGCACTACTGCAAAAAACATTTGCATGCAGTTGCAGTTTTATCCTTATCTTAGTTCTACGACAACAAATATGAACAGAAAGTAACAGAATTCGATAACATACCAATTATAGGAATAGTGGAGACAATTTCACCTAATTTGAGCTTGTACAAAATAATGGTTTTACCAACAACATCGAGACCAACCATGAGAATGCGCATTTCTTTCTTAGTAAAAAGACGGCTGAAAAGCTTGGTGAAAGAGAGCCCCATCTTTTATCTGACACATCCATAAAATACAATCAATTAATGAAAAACATCACAATACATATCAAACCTTCAATTAAGAGTACAGGTATACCCGGACTAATAAGACGATCAACATGCACAATCAGTAGTGACAGTTAAAGTAAAATCCTCATAAAGTTTCCTTATTAGTTGCAATAATATGCCTTTTTCGTAAATAAATTAACTCAAGTCAATACCAAATAAGTTGATAAATTAACTCAAGAAGATAGATTAGAGAAGAGAATAAGAAGAAATTTAGAGCATATCCAAATAAGAAGAAATCTCCAAATTACTCCAAGAAGAAAACCATAATTTTTACAAACTCGAACCCTAATTTCCAACCTCCAATCTCCAAGCCCCGACTCCACCAAGAACCTTAATTAATAAACCCTAATCTTCAAGCTCTGACTCGACCAAGAACCCTAATTTTGAACCGTAATCTCCATCGACAGAAGTTGAAAATGAGTGAGTGCTTGAGTGTTTGAGTGTCTATACAGTATTTTATTTTAATAAAAATGAGCGGGTCAAATTTTATCATTTGGGCTGCCCAAAATTTGCTTAAAATTTGGTTGAAAATTGGCCCGCTACTACAATCCCGCCTAAATATATGGTTATATGGTAACATTTATTAAAATATCAATGCTAACACTATTTTTTGTGTTACAATAACAATTTAGTATCTGTTACCACCTAGTATCCTCTACCGTAACACAAAAAAAATGTTAACTCAGACCTATTTTTAGTGATTTAAGACAACATTTTTGCTTGTAACACCAAAAAACATGTCGCTACAGGTCAAAAATGGTGTAGTGGATTTGGAAATTGTGCTGTGATATTACGGTTTTAATAGAGATAGGTATAGGTGATTTTGGAAACTGGATAAATGGATCAGATATTGGATGGTTGCGTAAGTGGCCCGTAACGGCCCAGTGAGTTTGCGTAAGAGGCTAAGTCGGTGGGATAGACTGATCAGCTGTCCCTAGGATTCATCCAATATATATATATATATCTGATGTTGGTTTTGTGCTTCCCGTAGCAGAACATATGACTTGTGTTTCCTGTAATGGAACAGTGGATTTAGAAATGAAAGTAGCATGTTAAAATTGGACTCTGGTATTCACACAACACACAACTGATGATACATTTTAGAGAGCAAGCTAGTTGTTGATATCCAGTTTATACATGTTTTACTTGTTTTTGTAAATAAGTTATTATTTCTGTTCCTATAACTGTTTAATACACTATTTTACTTGTTATTCATATAGTGGTACTGTTGAGCAATTGATTGCTCACCCTTGCAGCTTGTTTTTTATATATATATTGCAGATGCCTGGAAGACCAATCAGAACTTGGCAAAACAGAGTCACAGCCCCTTGCGGTCCAGGCTCGTCTGTGGTAGTTTGTATTAAATCATGAGGTCTGATGAGTTGCTATAATAAGTTAGAGTGTCAGGCTTGTGGAATAAGTTAGTTGTAGTTTTGTAATCTAAATAATACTTGAACCTGGATCGAATCTTCATTTTAGGATCGGTTGGTATAATAATGTTAAATTTGTAGTTTATATTTGTGGTTTGTTATGTTTTGGTGACGTCAGCTCCTGACCCAGGGGTTGAGACTGTCACAGCCTACCATCCTCAGACTAATGGTCAAGTTGAGGTGTCTAACAGAGAGATCAAGCATATTCTAGAAAAAGTTGTTTGTCCATCGAGAAAGGATTGGTCGTTAAAGTTGGATGAAGCCGTTTGGGCTTATCGAACATCATTCAAGACTCCGCTAGGCATGTCACCGTTTTAATTGGTTTATGGTAAAGGATGTCATTATCCTGTGGAGCTAGAGCATAAAACATATTGGGATTTGAAGAAATTGAACCTTGATATGAATGCAGCTAGTAAGAAAAGGATATTTCAGTTGAATGAACTTGATGAGTTCCGACTTCAAGCATATGAGAATAACAAAATGTATAAGGAGAAAGTCAAAAGGTGGCACGATAGGGGTCTAGTGCTCAAATCATTTGTTCCGGGGCAATAAGTTCATTTGTTCAGCTCTCGTCTCCGTCTTTTTCCTGGAAAAATAAAGTCGAGATGGTCAGGGCCGTTTGTTGTCAAAACTGTATTTCCACATGGAGCGGTGGGGATTTTTGAGAATGATCCAGGCCAGGAATTCAAGGTGAATGGACAACGTTTGAAGCATTACTATGGGGATAGAGTAAACCGTGAGGTGGTTAGTGATGTTTTATTATTAACTTGATCTTGGAATTCTACGTCAAGCTAGCGACGTAAACCAAGCGCTTCTTGGGAGGCAACCCATGGTTGTTGTACATTAGTAGTTGAGAAGGGAAGATAGAAGGAAGAAAAACTAGAAGAAAATACAAAAAAAAACAAAAAATAGGGCATTTTTTCCACGAGCACGGCGCGCCCGCGCTGAGAAGCGGGGCGGCCATGCTGAAACAACATATTACGTGCTGATTCTCAATGATCAGGAGTAGCTCAGGATCTGGCTGTTCTGGATGTTGTCAGGATTTGATATGCCATCAGGATTTGATGCTCATCAGTATCTGCAGAAACATCAGTATTTGAAGATAGCCTATTTTGAAGATTGAGTCTGTTCCTTATTTTGAGGGATGGATATCTGTGATGTGATATGAAGAATTAAATTAGGATGTGTTCATGTTTACCGGTCAACGTGGGATTTAAACCACGTTACTTACTGTAATAGTCCAATATGTGGACATGTTATTCGGCTCTAGTGCAGCCGAGGGTTAAAACGTTAACCCTACTTTAATGCTAACAAGTGTGTTGGGCGTTCTTACGACGAGTCATGATTAAGTGAGCGTAAGATTCGCAGGAGGACGGTACGATTGTAGTTGCTCGCATCGTTGATGTATCGGGGATGGAAATGACCAGTTAATCTTGAATCAAGCGGTATTGTGCCAGATAAGAGTTTCTTAATTATATTTACGATGTGATGATTATTATTCTTGGTATTTAGAATTTCATTGCTCTTGTCACTTATTGTCATTGTTATATTTTGATAGTTAATCATACTTGTTGAGCACTCAGTTGATCACTCTTGCTATTCTTGTATTTTTCAAAGCAATGAAGAATGAGATTTACAGACCATCTAATCAGTCAAGACATGGGAAGGGGAAGAAACATGTTCGGGGTAACAACATCTAGTGGATTTCTATATAATTACTATAATCTGTAATAAAGTAAAGCTACAATCTAGACTTTTAGTAGGTTTCTATATCATGTGTAATAAACAGGTTGTGCGAGAGATTCAATCCTGAGATATGTAGAGTGGTGTCCACAATAAATAATCTATTTGGCTATGGTTTGTAATAATAATACAGGTGTGAAAAGTTTGAGATCGTGGCGACCATAATCTATGAAAGGGTGGATTTGGGGGATTCACAGAAAAGATCTGCTAGACTCATCATTGTTCACACCATGTTTAAAAATGTTTAATTTCTCTTCTCTGAAACTCCATTCCATTGAGGGGTTTCAGGAGAAGTATATTATGGTACAATACAACACTTCTTTAAGAAATTATTTAATTCAAGGATCATGTATTCTCCTTCACGATCATATTGTAGAGTTTTTATGTTTCAGTCCGCTTTGTTCTAAAGTTATGTTCAAATTCTTTGAACTTTAAAAACAAATCGACTTTGTTCTTTAACAGAGACACATTTCCATATCTATTAAAATTATCAGTATAAGCTACCTTTTTCATTCACATGCATAAGAACACACACATCACTATGTATTAGTTTTAATCATTCGGTAATTCATCCCGCGAAAGGAGTTTAAGTAATTTTGCCAATGAGACAAGAATTGCGTTCTTTGTGTGATCCACATCAAATATTTCCAAGTATAAATCATTTGTTACTCATAAATGTGTTACACATTATTATAGCTTAAACAACAGTGCCAAAGGTGATGTCTAATTTGAGTCATTTTAGAACATATAAATTATTAACTAGTTAGGGTTGTAAACGAAATGAGCCGTTCTTTAAGCTCATCGAGTTTGTTCGAGTTCGATTTCGATTAGCTCGTCCAATAAGCTTATCGAACTTGAGTTTGAACAACATTTCTTGTCCGATAATCTTAAAGAACCAAACTGAGCTTTTAAGATGTTCCACTCGAGTTCGGTTCGGGTTTGGTTCGGGGTTGGTTCATTCTTTAAGCTCGAGTTCGCTCAAAAACATTGTACATTTATAATATTATATGTCTAAATATATTTTATAATTATTTGCAATAAAAATTTTATTGATGAAAAAATATTTAATTAATAGTTTGATACAATTTTTAACTTAAAATAATTTTTAAAAATATATATTTTTTTAAAAATATACATATAATGCTCACGAGCAGTTCATTTTCCTTCGTATTTTGTTCGGTTCGATATTTTCGCGAACATTTAGTGTTTGGTTCTTTTTTTTAACATGGGGAACGTCGCTTGCATCATACGCCCCACATACTATTTTACGGGATATCCGGTGTACCTTGGGTTTGGTTTATGTTTATATATACATGCAAATTATTTAAAATTAGATATATACACCTAAATGATAAACATAAATGCTATAGTGATGTCATGTGTGATATAAGGGTGAGCTTGAACTCATTAGTTATTTTTTTTCCTTTTGACGTGGTCGACTAGGTTTTCTTCGACAAGATTAATTGTTTATTAATTGTATAAGATAGTTATATTACTCCCATTCCCTAGTTATATATTTAAAATAATGTCAACTTAATTTACTAAACTCAAAAATTAATAATAGAATTAAGTTTTATTATTGTATATTTGTTCAAAAAATATTATTATTTCGAATGCGATTTTTTGTCAAATGAAATAGAAAAATAATTGTATAATAAATTCTATTAACTTGTCTACCTTTTTTTCTTCTAATTGAATACATACATAGAATTTGTAAGGTTCAATAGAGTACCTTTACAAATATTATTATTATTATTTAATAAATTCCAAATACATTTTATATTATTTTTAAAAAACGGATTCTTAATATTTAAGAGATTATAATTGTTTTTCATTATTTTTTGTAAAATTTTCTAATTGGTTGTTGTTTTTAATTAAATTCAAAGAAAGATTGTATACTATTTCTATAATTTTTTTTACAGATTTTCAAACTAATTTCTATTTTGATAATGAAAAAAATATTTATACCTCTTCTCAATTTAAAATTAATTTTTATTGTTTCTCTTGCTCTATAGTATACACACATGTATAGGTAAAGAATGACTTGTGTATGAAAGAACTACATATGTCATTTGTACATGAAGAAATCATTAAATGTATATCTGTCATGCATACATACATGTATAAGTTAAGAATTAGTGTATATTTGTTATTTAAACATATTTATGCAGTTATAACCAAAAATATCCAAAAAGTAATATGACATAAAAAATTAGGTGGAATCAATATATTAAATGACAGAGAAAAAGAGAATTTGCAATAAAAATTCAGTGGGCCCTATCATATGGCCAAAATAAGGGCATAATCCATAGAAATACAGATATCAAATATTTATTCACAGTGAACTACAAATGTACTATAACTTTTGAGAGAGGAGGCACAAAAATGTGAACACACATATGAGGCTTTGTGTATATTTCTGCTAGAACTACACAAATCAATTTTAGTTCTGAAGAAACACCTAAAAACATGGCTGGGTATTTATCTGAAACTTTATCTGGTATGAAAGAAGAGGAGCTTCAGACCAACAGAAGCAAGAACTTCCGCATTCGCCTGGAGAAGGAGCTAGTTCTGTTGTGACCTCTTCATGGATATATCTAATTAATTGGCGGAAATCCAAGTAAGATCTTATATTTGTGTGTGTGTGTGTGATGAGTGTAGTCTTTTTGTTTCTTCAATTATTTTTTAGCCTTCATGGATATATTTAATTAATAAATGACATGTCTTCTATTTAAAAGGCCCCTTGGTTTTTTGTAATCTGTTTATTTTTTTGTATGTTTTTGACAGATCCAGATGCTGAAATTGTAGCATTGTCCCCCAAAACTTTGTTGGCCACAAATAGGTTCATGTGTGACATGTGCCCCAAGGGTTTTAAAAGGTGTTGGAAACGTAGATGGACTCAACTATATGATTTTAACTTAAACATAATATATAATAAGTACACACACTGACACACACTTTTATTTCATACACAAGAGTTACAAATTCAAGCTACAGCTTGATTTCTTTCACTAGGCTTCAGCCTTTCTTTTCTCACAAGAGTTTCAGCTCTCTCTCACTCTCTTCTAATCTTTTTCACTTTTGTATGTTATATTTTATTAATACACCAGCAGGTTCTATTTATAAGCCACAACAGAATATCTTACATCATGGCTTGCATCATAAATTTATTACACACTAAGACTTTTAGCAGCCTACAAACTACGACTGTAATAACTATTGTATAGCTGTAGTTCTATATTTCATTCCCCATGCATGTGTACGCACCAACTTCCTGTAAAACTTGGCTCTTCTATTTTAGTTCCAACCTTTCTAGACAATCTTATGCCCAACTGTAATTTCTCATTCCTTATTTAATGTTATGACATTATGAGTCCCGTGTGAACTTTGGACTATAACTCACTGCATCTTCAGATAAGTGTCTGCATATTTAGATAAGTGTTTGACCGCCACCTTGCATGTAGTTTACAAACTCCTAAGCATAAAACAGTTGCATCTACATAGTTAAGCTTAATATACATGTCTGTCACTTATGCATATATCTTACTTTCAACGCTTGCTGCATGCTGACAACCCACGGAAATAAATTCAACAGAAATTTATGACTTTAACAAGTTGGGTTTGAATTCTAACACTGCCCCTCAAACCCGACTTAGCATTCCGAGCTTCTCTTTCATTTTATGAAACACTTCTGGCTTCAATGGCTTTGTAAATATATCTGCTAAATTTTCTTCAGTCCTGCAGTGCACCAACTCCATGATTTTATCATTTACTTGTTCGCGAAGAAAATGATATTTAATATTGATGTGCTTGCTACGACTGTGTGACACCGGATTTTTCACAAGTGAAATTGCGGATTTGTTGTCCACGAAAATAGTAACTGGTTGTTCCTTGACAAGATTTAACTCTCCCAAAATATAGCCGAGCCACAAAGCCTGACATGCGCACGCTGCTGCTGCGATGTATTCCGCCTCACATGTTGAGAGAGCGACTGTCTATTGCTTCTTTAATGACCATGAAAATATTGCTGAGCCAATATGAAAAGCATATCCCGAAGTGCTTTTCCCATCATCCAAATCACCGGCATAATCACTGTCTGAGTAGCCAACTATTTTTGAATCTTGAGAATGCGTGTAAAATAAGCCGTGATCAAGCGTACCTTTTATGTATCTCAAAATTCTTTTAGCTGCCATGAAGTGATCTTGCTTCGGCTTCTCCATGTACCTACTAACCAATCCAACTGCATACATTATATCTAGACGAGTAAAAGTTAGGTACCTCAGACTTCCAACCAAACTTTTGAACAACGTCGGATTTACCGACTCCCTCGTTGAATCAATTCCGAGCTTTATACTTGCTTCTGCTGGCGTGCTCACTGGCTTGCATTCCTCCATTCTAAACTTCTTTAAAATTTGCTCCGCATATTTTTTCTGACACATAAAAATCCCGTCTTTATTTTGCTACACCTCAACTCCAAGAAAGTACGACATTTGACCAATATCTGTCATCTCAAATTCATTAGTCATAACTTTTTTAAAATCATTAAACATAACAGGGTTGTTTCTGGTAAAGATCATGTCATCCACGTATAAGCAAACGATCATTATATCTCCCCCTGAATTTGTTTTCGTGTAAAGAGCATGTTCATATGGACTCTTCACAAAACCATTTTTCTGGAAGTATTCATCAACCCTTGTGTTCCACGCTCTCGGGGCTTGCTTTAACCCGTATAGTGCTTTCTTCAGTTTGTAGAGTTTATTCTCCTGGCCTTTTTGAACATATCCTGGAGGTTGCTCGATGTAAACTTCTTCTTCGAGATAATCATTTAGAAATGCCGACTTTACATCCATCTGATAAATCTTCCACTGATTCTGAGCGGCAATTGCTGTAAGAAGTCTGATTGTGTCAACTCGTGCAACTGGAGCAAACACTTCATCATAGTCAATTCCGTATCTTTGCTTGTAACCTTTAGCCACCAATCTTGCCTTGTATTTCTCCACTTTTCCATCTTGATTCGTCTTGGTCTTGTAGATCCATTTGACACCAATTGCCTTGTGTCCTTCTGGAAGATCTGTGAGCTCTCAAGTATCATTCTTCTTAATTACACCAATTTCCTCATCCATGACTTTGTTCCATTTGCTTTCTTCAGAAGCTTCCTCAAATGTAACTGGATCACATTCAGCCGTTAAACAAAATAATGAATAATCAAAGGTTGTTTGTACCGGATTTGTTGCTTCATAAATATTATCCAGACTTCACATCTTTCGTGGTGCTCCCCCTGAACTGCTGCTTCCTCCGTGGATGGTGTCGATCCAGAAGTTTGTTGATTTGGACTTGGTGGAGGAGTTTGATCATCATCTCTGTCATCTTCAATGTTTTGGTTATCACCGTCATCGTCATCACCATTGAAAAATAAACCAGCAACTTTTCTTTCATCCTCGCTCCATCTCCAGTAATCTGGTTCATCGAACTCAACATCACGAGAAATGATTAATTTCTTCGTCAGGGGATTGTAGAGTCTGTACGCCTTGCTTCTTTTGTCATATCCGGTAAAAATACACTTTTCGCCATTGTCATCCAGCTTCTTTCTTTTCTGATCGGGAATATGGGCATAAGCAATACACCCAAAAATTCTGAGATGTCCAACTGATGGTTTGCTTCCGCTCCATGCTTCATTCGGAGTTTTGTTTCTGACACTTTTTGTTGGACAACGATTCAACAAATAAACTGCACATTGAACGGCTTCCGCCCAGAAAGTTCTTGGCAAGTGCTTTGCTTTCACCATACTCCTTGCCATGTCAAGAATTGTGCGGTTCTTCCTTTCTGTAACGCCATTTTGTTGAGGAGTATATGTTATTGTCAACTGATTATTGATGCCATGTGCTCTGCAAAAACTTTTGAACAAGTTTGAAGTATACTCGCCTCCTCTGTCTGATCTGAGTGTCTTTAAATAATATCCACTTTGTTTTTCCGCTAGTGCTTTGAACTCCTTGAATTTATCAAGAGCCTCCGATTTTTCTTTGATGATATACACCCAATTTTTCCTGCTAAAATCATCAATAAATGTTAGGTAATACCTATTACCTCCAATTGATGGGATATCAAATGGACCAGCTATATCTCTATGAACTATCTCCAATGGCCTCCTGGCTCTCCATTATTTTCCAATGGGAAAACTTTGTCTGTGTTGCTTCCCCTTGACACACGCTTCACACAAATTTTCTGGTTCGTTGATTTCTGGCAAACCGTCCACCATCTTTGTCTTTGACAATAATTTTAAGCCAGAAAATCCCAGATGACCAAATCTTAAATGCCATAATCACGAGTCATTTTTAATGACTGATTTCAAGCACTTCTGCACTTTTGTTTGTATATCAAGCGTAAACAAACGATTCTTTGACATCTCCATATTTGCAATCAATTCCCGAGCTTGATTTCTGATAATGAGGGAATTGTCCTGCATCTGTATATTATATCCTTTTTCCACAAGCTGGCCAAGACTGATAATATTATTTTTCAATGCAGGAATATAATAAACATCATTTATATATTTCTTTTCACCTTTCTTTGACATGATCGTGACGGTACCTTTTCCTTTCACCGGAATTTTTGACGAGTCACCAAAAGTAACTTCTCCGCTGATGGTGTCGTCTATCTCCGTGAATAATTCCTTGTGACCAGTCATGTGATTACTGGCCCCTGAGTTAAGATACCAAACATTCTTCTTGCTTTCCTCGTCTCCTTTGTAAGTGAGGAACATTGCAGTGCCAACATCTTTGTTTTCTTTTGCTGCTGCAAAATGACTTCTTTCTTCCACCTTTGGTGCTCTATACTCATAACTGAAATGGCCATATTTATTACAGTTATAGCACTGATATTGAGACTTATCACCTCGTTGTTGATATCCGCCTCGTCCCCGGCCTCTGAAATTTTGACCACGACCAGATGGCTGATACCCTTCAGAATTTTGGCCTCTATTCAAGGACTGCCTTCCTCGTCCTCGTCCACCACGGTAGCCACCTCTAAAACCACCTCTTCCACGTGCAGAACTGCTACTGCCAGAACTGTCACCAATAGACACCTTACTTTGCAATGCCTTTTCCAAATGACTTGCATCATCATACTGGTTCATCCGCTGCTCATGAGCTTGAAGTGAACCTACGAGCTCATCAATAGAAATTGTGGACAAGTCCTTTGATTCCTCGATAGAAGTAACAACATAATCAAATTTCCTCGTCAACGAACGGAGTAATTTTTCCATCACCTGAACATCATCGAGACTTTCACCATTTCTTTTCATCTCGTTTGTCACGGCTTTCAAACGCGTAATAAATTCACCAATATTTTCTGAATTCTTCATCTTTAAATTTTCAAATTCCCCGCGTAACACCTGGAGTCGCACCTTTTTGACTTTTTCGACTCCTTGGAATGATTTTTGCAGAATCTCCCACGCTTCTTTCGCCGTTTTTGCGTTTGAAATTTTTTCAAAGGTTGATTCGTCAACTCCTTGAATAATTGTATATAACGCCTTTTTATCTTTTTTCCGGGTCTCTTTCAAAATCATCTTCTCCGCATTTGAAAGGGTCGCTTCAGTGGTAGCATCTACGGGCTCGTCATAACCAATTTCAACAATATCCCAATTATCGTATGAACCGAGTAACACCTTCATTTGGATACTCCAGTTCCCGTATTTTGTTGCCGTCAATTTCGGGATTTGTGGTTGCACCATCGTCACCATTTTTCACGAACGAAACCTTAGCTCTGATGCCACTTGTTGGAAACGTAGATGGACTCAACTATATGATTTTAACTTAAACATAATATATAATAAGTACACACACTGACACACTCTTTTATTTAATACACAAAAGTTACAAATTCAAGCTACAGCTTGATTTCTTTCACTAGGCTTCGGCCTTTCTTTTCTCACAAGAGTTTCAGCTCTCTCTCACTCTCTTATAATCTTTTTCACTTTTGTGTGTTATATTTTATTAATACACCAGCAGGTTCTATTTATAAGCCACAACAGAATATCTTACATCATGGCTTGCATCATAAATTTATTACACACTAAGACTTTTAACAGCCTACAAACTACGACTGTAATAACTATTGTATAGATGTAGTTCTATATTTCATTCCCCATGCATGTGTACGCACCAACTTCCTGTAAAAGTTGGCTCTTCTATTTTAGTTCCAACCTTTCTAGACAATCTTATGCCCAACTGTAATTTCTCATTCCTTATTTAATGTTATGACATTATGAGTCCCCTGTGAACTTTGGACTATAACTCACTGCATCTTCAGATAAGTGTCTGCATATTTAGATAAGTGTTTGACCGCCACCTTGCATGTACTTTACAAACTCCAAAGCATAAAACACTTGCAGCTACATAGGTAAGCTTAATATACACGTCTGTCACTTATGCACATATCTTACTTTCAACACTTGCTGCATGCTGACAACCCACGAAAATAAATTCAACAAAAATTTATGACTTTAACAAGTTGGGTTTGAATTGTAACAAAAGGGAGCAGAACCTCCAGCTCCACAGAAGAGGGCACAATTTACCCTCCAAGCTTAAACAAAACACAGGCCATGAAATCAGGAAGAAGGTTTAAGTGTGCCCTGAGAGTGGTTGTGTTCATCACAATGGGTCAAGGGCTCTTGGGGATCTTACTGCAATAAAAAAACATTTCTGCAGAAAACATGGTGAAAAGAAGTTTAGCTGCAATAAATGCAACAAGAAGTATGATGTTCTTTCTGACTTGAAGGCCCATGATAAGATTTGGGGTACCAAAAAGTATAAATGTGAATGTGGAATTAACTTCTCCAGATGATCATGATGACACCAACCCTCTCTTTGATTTATAATTACAAATTTTTCATGTTTGTCTATGCATTAATCACATTAATCATAATCATGTTTGCATAAATTTTGTTTGAAAAATTTCTTAGTTTGAAATTTATCAATTGCAAGTGAAATTGTTTTATTATAGCACTTTTATATCTTTTTGTTTTGATGCCATCTTCCTATTTTTTATTGTATATTGAATAATTTTGTTTTGAATATTTTTTTTTAAATAATTTATATATGTATAAATATAATGAATTTCAATTTTTTTACTAGCACAATAGATACATATACATTCATATGTTTATACCTATCACCTTTCTTTTTTATATTTTAATAATTAAAATACAACTATTAATAATTTTAATATGATTACATATTATGTTACATTATGAGTTGATGACAAATTCACTTATTATTTTCTTGTCATGTTTCATTATATATAGATCCCTACTAGTATTGTCTACTCATATACTGCTCAATCACCACCTTGCATTAGTGTTGATTGAAAATACTCACAAAGTTTAAAACTTATATAAACAATATGCATATACTTGGTGGAGGCTTGATAAATCCAATAATCAGCTTCAAAATCTTATTATTCTCTTAATGATTCCTCCAATAATTCTTCTTGCTCCCTTGATTAGAACCCCCAATTATAGTTTCTTTCCTAAAGAAATCTATAATCCTTATGCTAAAAATCTTATTACCAAGAAATCCATCTAGGTTTTATTAGGGATTTTAACTAATTAACTAACCATGGTTAATTAAATTAAAAAACTAAGTAGAAGCTTCTACTTTACTTTTAAACCAACTAGAAATAGATAGATTAAAAAAGTTTCATAAATAATTAAATATTATTTGCTACCTCATTAGAAAGAATTTTAAAAAATCAAAAACACTTTTCTTCTATAAAAAAATTCAAATTAGAAATGACCTTTGATAATATTATTAAGGAGGTAATAATAATAAAAAATAAAAATAAAAATAATATTAATAATAATAATAATAATATTAATAATAATAATAATAATAATAATAATATTAATAATAATAATTCGAATATAAAAAAATAGAATAGTGACGAGATGTTTACGACAAAAAAAATTCCCTGCTTTATTATTCTATAATAGCAAGGAAATTCTAAGCTCTTTGAAGAACTAAATTCTTTATCGACAGAATTTTTAAAATATTGAGATTAAATATGTGCAAATAATTTTTTTAATAATCATGGGCATAATAATTAATTATACAAGGAGTCTCTTTAAATAGTTTATTTATTAAACTATTTTGATCTCTTGCCATCAAAATAATTTATATAGTAATTAAGGTTAAATCACGTAACAAAATCAAATCACATTTAATAATAGTAATTTAATACAGTTCTCCGAAATAGAATTCATAATCACTTTAATAACTCCACCCTCTTGATAAATTTCTAAAATACTCAATTGCGAAGAGCAACAAAATTAGGATGCAATTTTTTTTAATATTATGTAGAAATAATAACTTTTGTTACTCTTAATAATACTTATCAAATTATATGCAATAATTAAAAAAAATTCCTCTCACATTCCCTAGACTTAAAATATATATTCAATAGTCCAATAAGTTCATTTAACATGTTAAGTCATAAAAATAATATGGAATGCTAATTTACATACTCGAAATTTCACAGGCATTACAGTATCCCTACTTAAAAGATTCCGTCCTCGAAATTAGCGTTGCTTGCAAATAATGAGGGGTATTTCCTACGTATTTCTTCTTCGAGTTCCAAAGTATCCTCTTCTATGGAATGATTTCTCCAAATTGTCTTAACCAACTTGATTTGATTTCCTTATTCCTCAGCTTTTGAACCTTATCATCCATAATTTGAACCAGTTGTTCTTCATATGTCAAGTCTGGTTGGACTTCTATTGGCTCATAAGAAAGTATATGACAATTATCAGCACGATAAGCCTTCAAAACGGTTATGTGAAAAATATCATGGATAAACTTAAGATCTGGGGGTAATGCCAACTGGTAAGATACACTACCTAATTCCTTCAAAATCACAAATAGAGCAATGTATCTACGACTTAATTTTCCTTTCTTTCCGAATCTCATGACTCCTTTCCAAGGCGATACTTTTAGCAATACTTTATCTCCAACCTCAAACTCCTTGTGTTTTCGTCCTAAATCAGCGTATTTTCTTTGTCTATCCCGGGTGACGATTAACCTCTTCTTAATAATTCCAATAGATTGAGTCGTCCTTTGAACTAATTCAGGTCCATAAATCTTTCTCCTACTTCTTCCCAACATAATGGTGATCAACATTTTCTACCATAGAATGCCTCAAATGGAGCCATTCCTAAGATTAAGCGGTAACTGTTATTGTAAACAAATTCTACCAATGCGAGATGGTCATCCCAATTTCATTTGAAGTCTAAGTCACAATCTCTTAATATATCTTCTATTTTCTGTATAGTCTTTTCACTCTGTCCATCTGTTTGGGGACTAGAAAGAGTGCTTGCGACATCACCCCTTTAACATCGGTTATAAATGTCACCAATGTTAGAAGCAGTTTTAAAATTGATCGCGTCAAAACCGATGTTAAAGGTATTATAAGACATCGATATCTTAGCCAAACGATGTCTATAATATTTTTTTTAAAAGGCCCGCTTCTTTGTTTCTCCCGTTAATACACCAAAAAATTCCCCCTTAACCAAAAATTTTATTCTCAGTTTCACCCTTACCAAAATCGTCCCCCCTCTCTCTCATTCTCTCTTCACTCCCTCTCATTCTCTTTTCTCTCTCATTCTCTCTTCTCTCTCTATCATTCTCTCTTCTCTCTCATCTCTCACCGTCTCTCTTCTCAATCCCTCTCTCTTCTCTCTCTATCATTCTCTCTTCTCTCTTCTCTCTCAATGTCTCATCTCTCTTCTCTCAGTCTCTCTTCTCTCTCATCTCTCACCGTCTCTCTTCTCAATCCCTCTCTCTAAACCTAATTATAACCCTATTTGTAAAAACCTTTAATTAAACTGGATCAAATCCTAAATCGAGCTCGATTGGTGCCAAATAATCTTGAAAGAAGTTGGGTCTACTCGATTTGTGTGAGAAAATCAAGTTTATTTCGAATTTATTTTCAAATTTTATGTTTTTATTTCAATAGAGTTTTGTTTACAGGTCTCTAGAGCTTTATTAATGTTGAAAGAAGTTAGGTTTGCTTGATTAGATCAGATTAACTTCTAATCTACTCGATCAAAATTTGGTGTATGTATTATTAATCTTGAAAGAATTTGGGTTTACAGATCTATATAAGCTGTATTGGTGGCCTTTTTATTGTTACCAACAAGTATGGGGTAGGAAAAATGGAGCTCATGTATATTTTTCACATTTTTTGATCTATTTTGTTTTAGATCTAGTTTTTGTTGTTAATACTTTTATCACTACTATTACTTGTTAAAACCTTCAAGATTTTGATTAGTTATAACACAAGGTAATCTTCCTAATGTAATCTGCAAAAGGTACTTCTTGATGTAATATGCGACAAGGGAAGATCAATGTGCTAAAGTATTCTCTCGACAAGCTGGTATATGCACAAGCTGGTTAGTATTGATATCACGTTTACTTGTTACAATTTTAGTCAGTAACTTGTAAATCGATTCAGATGTTTGTTGATGCAAAATGTCCAAGTCATACTTCATTTTACTTTACAATGCACATGTTTCTGCTATAAACAGGATGGTACTTCACATTACTTAAAGGGATTGGTTATGTGCCTTGCCTATGTAGTGACTGCTGCTTGTTTTTCTGTTCAAAAACTTCCTTCAAGAAGTGAGTGCCTACGATTGATCGCTAATTTCTACTAATACTATCTTCTTGCATAAAATTACTAATAATTTCACGTATGTTTAGATCATATCGCTTTGACGAATGTGGAAGTGGTGCAACATCCTCAAGCTTGAACTTCCTCAACTGTCAGTACCAAATAAATTTTAAAACTGTTAAAAACTTGAACTTTCTGTTTGTGACAATTGTTTGTATTGAAGGCTTTAAACATGGATCTGAAAAGCATACTACATAAGTTGTCTTGACAAAAGTTGGTGCTCTGCGGGTGACTTCAGGTATTGAAGGCTTGTCATTGCTGAAGACAACACAGGTTAGCTATATTATTTCCCCTGCTTATTTCTATTGCTTAATATTGATACAGAAGTCATTTGGTTGAAATTGGATATGTATATGGGTAAGTTAAAGCAGCTTACCAGTTACACTCAATAATCAAACAATTAGTACACAAATGATATTTATAATATCAGATATATTTCTTTTTGGATTATGTTTTCACACGTAGTAGCACATCATTTTTATAATGTCAGCTTTTTAACACCACTGAAGACTTTAAAATGTAGTGGGATTCACACTTTTCCCGTAGTTGAATTGTAATTTTTATATTATATAATACAATTCGTTTAAAAAATTTCACGCAAAACTTATTTGGGTCACTAGTTTGCATATTATGCTCAGCTTTCGTTGTTTTTTGTTAATTCTAATTTATATCAATCTGCATTGCTGGTTATGATTGTAGATAGGTACTGCTCGGAAGATTTTAAACAGGAATATATCACTAAACTATTGTAGGCTCTTAAAGGTTGCAGTAATTGGTTTAGACATTTTAACTGAAAAGGCTTGCAAGAGTGTTGTTAATTTGTATCATACTATGTGCTTCCCTTGTTTAAATCTTGTCGATTGTTTAATGTTCAAAGATCCTATTATGTCTTTGTCAGTAAGATACTGGATTCTGTTTTTTTGTTAGTTTCCTGATAACAGTCAGGTTTTGAAGGATTCGTTAGGGACAAAAACTCCAGTTTACCAGAAACAAGTGAGAGATAGCTTGCAACATAGGTCTTTGCTTCATGGAGGTATTTTCGCAAATCATTGATTAGAAGTATTAAATTTAACCATAAGTTAGAATTGCGTTCCTCTGCAAAAGAGTGGTATTATCTTTTTTTTTTTGTATTTTTACTTGTTGACACAAAAGATAATGAAGTTGTGGTAATACTGAGACTCCTACCGTATATTATGATGCAGGCACCCTTTTGAATCTCCCGCAAGCATTCCTGTCAAACCACTTTACTTCACTAAGATGTACCTGGAGAAAGTTTTAGCTGAAACTTTCTTTGGTCCTCCAAACGAGGGAATTTACAGTCCATCTGTTCAGACCACTCTGTATCAGATGGGAAAGGTTGTTCTTGGCAGGTTCGCTCTCTCTCCCACATCTATCTTATTGATCTAATTCATCCACTTTCTTAAAATATTTACTCGATTTATTAATATTATATCATGTTCCCTAATGTATCATTCATCCAATTAAAGATGCGGAACATACATTTTCTAATTACTTAAAAATGTATAAAAAGAAGTACCTTTAGCACAAGGTACTTCTTGATGTTAAAAATTTTAAAATTTCCAGATCTTATTGAACTGTCAACTAGAAAGCTTCCTAATGTAATCTGCACAAGGTACTTCTTTTTCGCTGTAAAAAAATCACTTCTAATTACTACACAAATAGTAAAATGGTAAACTTACAAATAAAGAAACAGAAATAATAGATTACCATGGTCCAATTGAAGATCCTTCTCCAGTGGGTCATGCAAGAAGATCATTGTTGCTTGGTGAAGATGCGAGTATTTTGTCATATAAAGCTACTAGTTGTTTGGTTACTGCTTCAAATTGTTGCTTCTCTAAACGAGATATGGATCGACACTTGCGAGTTCTTCTTAAGGTCTAACATTAATACATTACAACTGTTATAGATGCAGCCTTTATGTGTCTAATGATAAACTCTGTGAGAACTATATGAGAGATTAAAGTGCTTAATTAGATATACAGTAGTCTAGAGAATCTAATAATGTGCTTTGTCGAGTGACTGATGATATATTCAGTGCTAGTTCCATCTTCATTACCTTCCCATTACACTCTTTTAGGAAATGGACTATTGATTTAAATACTTGTGAATCTATAGTTACAGGAGAAAGGAGTATCTGCCTAAGGAATAAATTCAGGACTGATATTTGATGCATATTCCTACTACCAGTGATCATGTCTTTGTAGTGTTAAGTTAATGTTGACATTTGGCTGCAGAATATAGCTTCGAATATAGCTCCAGGATTTCTTTGTAATTATGCAGTAGTGCTTAAATTTTTTGTACATGATTAGCTTAGCACGGTTCAATTACAAGCTGAATTTAATATAATGGATATTTGAGCTGCTTGATTATGCGTGAAATTGAACATCTTAGTAGAATACTTGGATCTATATCCAAAATGGACATACAAAGAGCACATTTGCAAAGCCCAAATATCCATATAATTTAGACGCATCTGTTAAGTTAATTGCGTTGTATAGTTATCACATGATTTTCCAATATCGCAAAGGACTTTTGAATATTATTAGTTTGAATAGTATAAAGAGTGTAGTGTCCATAGTTCTTACCCTGCACTCATAAATTACTCTTTTTTGTGTTCTTTCTCTATATTGTACAAATTCAGCAGTGAGCTGAAAGAGATGCGAGATGCTGCTCGTCTAGAACAAAGCATGATTTTTCTTGCTCTGCGACTAGGGAACACAAAGGCAAGAACTATGAAGTCATTGAAGAAGCTAGAGCTTTTGTAGGAGCTGTACATGATGCTACCAACTTTGCTTCAGCTGATACTATTTATGGTTCAGCAGCATATCCATATGGGGAGAATTGTTTGGGGAATGCGGCTTTAGTGAGCTAGATAGGTTAGGAATATGATTGTAAGTATATAGTTTTTAATGTTGATGTAGATGTAGATATAGAAATATGTTAATTGAATGCTGATATATAAGTTTTTTGGTATATATTTGTTCTCATTTAAGATTGTTTTTTATTGATATAGCTTTTACTTTAATTAAAGAGTATGATGTATGTTGGATAGATATAACATCATTTCATTATTAACCAACTAATGTCAAAAATAAGCGAAACACAATAATTTTGATAAGAAAAATGATGTAAATAGGGACTTTCACATCGCTAATCTAAGTGAAAACGATGTGATATGCCATATTTAAAATCGCTAACCTAATTGAAATCGATGTGATATGCCATATTTAACATCGGTTTTATGTAGCAATCGATGTACTATACAAAGTAAGACATCATTTCTTTTAAGAATCTGATGTCTATCAGTTTAATGTTCTTCCTTGTTATATGTTTATAGTGATTCTTAACCTCCTAATTATTATTTTTTATAATCTAGTTTTAACATATTATTAAAAAAAGGGCTAATTATACATCAGTTTGCTAAGAAAACTGATATTTATGTACATCTTTAACATTGGCTAAAAACTGATGTTAAAGACCCGTACCTTTCTCCACACATGTGAAGACATCGGTTTGAAAAAGAAAATACATCAGTTTATAACCGATGTCTAAGGGCATTTTTCTAGTAGTGATGATATGCCGCTCTCAATTTTAATTTCGTGCCTAAGCATTCCTGGAAATTTCTACAGAATCTTGACGTAAACCTCACATCTCTATCTAACACAATTGACACTGGTACTCCATGTCTAACCACGACTCCCTTCAAATAAAAGTTGAACAAATTTTCTATAGTATATCTTTCATTTATTAAAAGAAAATGTGCAGATTTGTTGATTCCGTCGACTATAACCCAAATGGTGTCGTGGTTGGTCTAAGTTCTTGGCAAGCCGATAATAAAATCCATGGTCATATTTTCCCATTTCCATTTAGGAATCACTAAAGGTTGTAACAGGACACTGGGCCTCCGATATTCAGCTTTTATCTTCTGACACGTTAAACACTTACCTACCCATTCAGCAATTTCTCTTTTCATGTTAGGCCACTATAAAATTTTCTTTATGTCTTGATACATCTTTGTGCTTCCAGGGTGGACAGAGTATCTTAATTATGGACATCGTTCATAATTTCTTACTTTAATTCTGAAACATTGGGAATCCAAATCCTTGATGCAACTTTTCGAACTCCTTGGTTATCTTTTACACTTAGAATCTCTTCTCCCATCACGTTGGCCTTATCTTTTACGTCAAATATTTTTTATTATTTTTGGTTGTACTCATATCTCATAATTCCTTTCATTCACTTGAACTGGAATCTTTATCTCCATCTCCATTTTCTCAAATTCTCGTATCAATTCCTTAGATGTCACCAGCATCTTCAACTTTTCTTTTCTACTTAAAGCGTTTGCGACCACATTTGCCTTTCTAGAGTGGTAATTTATGGTGCAGTCATAATCCTTGATCAGTTCTAGCCATCTCATCTGCCTCATATATAATACTTTTTGTGTAAATATGTATTTCAAGCTTTTATGATCTGTATAGAATTCGCATCTTTCTCCATACAAGTAGTGACTCCAAATTTTAAGCGCAAAAACTATCACTGTTAGCTCCAAAACATGTGTGGGATACCTAGTATCATAATCCTTCAATTTTCTTGACGAGTAAGTAATGACTTTTCCATTTTGCATTAGCATGCTGTTAGTGTATACTGAAAATATTTATTTGAAGTATGTACATTTATTTCTGGCCAGTTTATTTGAGAATCATTTGAATGTTTACATGTTGTCTAATATTATATATTGTGAACAATCTAGTATCAAATGGGATACAGAATATTAGATTGTTAAATACGGTTATATAATATAATAAGGTTCACAGCACAGGTGGTGTTGGACAATCCACTGGTATGGCTGTAGTATTATTTAGATTAGTTTATATTGACTAATAAATAATGCTAGTATACTTTATGTATATTGAACATGATCAAATTTAGAATTGTTCCCTTAATACTGATTAAGAAGGAGAACTAAGATTCTATGTTATTATTAATGCTTAGGTTCTTAATCCGGAAATAGTAATTGACACGTGTATATTATTTACATGCTTTGATTTATATATGAAATAATTCTTTTGAATTATATCATTATATTTTGGGTGATGGAATTATATACATGGTGGATATTATTTATTGAAGGAATCCATGTCCTGATAATATTCGGGTTAATGATGTCCCCTTGAAAGCTCAAAAAGATTTAATTATGTGAAACCCTGCAGGTCGAATTTATTTTGGCATAATTAAATAAAGGTTGAGTGGATGATCAAGGATAAAAGATATTAATTAAATAAATTATCAGTAATTTATTTAATTAATGGACATATGATATTTTAAACATGGGGAATTTAATAAGCAAATAATATTGGAACCGAATTAATTAAATTACGGTATTAGGAAAGGTAGTGCAAATATTAATTCTTTAGTGGATTGAATTAATATTTAATTACATTGGGCTAGGCACAAGATGTAATTAGAAGGCCCAACCTAATTATCCATGGTCCCTATTGTAGCCTATATATATTCTTATTCTCTTCTTGCTTGGCAATTGTGTGAAAACATATTGTAGCCACCAAGGACCAAGAAGAGAAGATAACTTGAGAAGACGGAGGCCACACTTCGCTCAAGGGAATTTGGGAATACAATTGAAGAGCGTGGAATCAACCATTAACAAGGTAATCCTCTTTTCGTAATCTTTATCGTAAAACGTAGTAACACCCTAAGTCCGTGGTTCCCAACAATTGGTATCAAGAGCCTGGTAATGGGTTCTACGTTTTATGATATAATGTCCATGTCGTAATTATATATGCGTGTATATAGTGTTTTGCTTGTATTGGTTTTGATGCAGGTTGTTAATCCACTATTATGACCATGTATATTTTAATTATGTGTTTGGATCCCACGTGGTTTAATCGTGGTTAATTTTGGTTTTGGTTTCCACGTGGTTTAATCGTGGTTGTAATTTACACGAGGGTTGATCGTGTTAGAATAGATTTTACAAAATTAGTTTTGTATTAGATCTATTTTTTTTGTAATTGTTCCGGGTATTTTGTAATAGTTATGTGCGATCGGAAATCAATTCCGGTAGTTTTTTGTTCCGCTGTGCGATTACAAGGGGCTGCTGTTGATGTTTGGATCGAACAAAATCAAAACAAAACTCACAGAAAAGCAACAGGCGCGCGCGCGCTGCGGCCGCTGCGGCAGCTGGGGCTGCTGGGGCCGCTGCGGCAGTTGGGACTGCTTGGGCTGCTGGGGCTGCTGGGGCAGCTGGGGCAGCTGGGGCTGCTGGGGGCGTCGGGGCGTGCTTGGGGCAGATTTTGTTTTGAGAGCTGGATTTTTTTTTCAAGGGCTATAATAGTGGAAAATTTATTTTAATTTTTTCCATTAAATTTTAATTATTGCTTTAATTTATTGATTATGTGTGTCGTTAATTATGTGTGTAATTCTTTTAAAATTGTATGTTTAACTTAATTAGGATGACATGAACATAAATTTTATTTATTGCTTTAATTAAATGTTATATGTTGCTAAAATTATGTGTGTATTTTGAATGCATGATTAGACATAATTATAACAACATAGGGCCCCATTTAATTTTAAAATTCCTCAATTTTAATAATAAAATTCTAAGTGGGAGAGGTAATTAATATGAAATTAAATCCCATGGTCTCCATTATTGGTTGTAGGTAATTTAACATAAAGACGAATATAAATTATATATACGTCACCCATCGTGGCATGTAATTTATGGTGTCTAGAATGTTATAGAAATTACTAGAACAAACTTCTTAAATTAATAAATTTTGAAAGGAATAAATACGGATTTTCTTTATTTCTGATTTGGGGCGATTTTGTCAAAAACGGGTTCATCGAACTTGTAAGACTGTGGGTTTTAAGCGAGACCGATGTGACTCCTCCACTACCTGGAAATCAAACCATTGATGAATATTGAATTGAAGTATTCTATTCAAGGCAAAATTACGAATATTGGAAGGTATACACGCCACCCATCGTGGCGTACCAAGTTCCATAGATTTCGAATAATTTAAGATTTGATGATGGTATACACTTAGCTATGAAAAATAATATAGTCCACCCCAACGTGGCATATTGTTTAGTAATAGGACCGAAGTAATATTTAAACAAAATTAGGTGGTATACATGTCACACATCGTGGCGTACCAGAAGCTTATGGTGTTTAGATGTTAGTGCATTAAATTTTAATAATTTAGATCTTAATAATTAATGCACCCTTATTTATGTGATGTTTTTATGCATGATTCTCAGGATAAAATGGGCTTTAATCCACTATTCACCATACTTAAGGATAACAAACTTACCGGACCTAACTATATTGAATGGAAACGAAATTTGGACATTGTGTTGACTGCTGAGGAGTACAAGTTTTGCACTTATGAACCCAAGCCTGAACAGCCTGCTGCTGATGCTCCTGAAGATGAGAAAGAGTATTATAAACGGTGGATTAAGGCTGATGAGATGTCACGATGTTACATTCTAGCAGCAATGTCGGGTGTTTTGCAGCATCAACATCAGTCTATGGCCACTGCTTCAGATATGCTCTTTAATCTCAAGGAACTTTTTGGAGATCAGAATAGGGCAGCTAGGCAAGTATCCATGAAGGCTTTAATGAACACTCAGATGGCTGAAGGCACACCTGTAAGGGATCATGTTCTCAAGATGATGTCGCATCTGAATGAGATAGAGATCCTTAGTGCTGAACTTGACGGGGAAACCCAGATTGACATTATCCTTATGAGCTTGTCCAAGAGTTTTGAGCAGTTCCGCTTGAATTACAACATGAACAAGAGGCAGTATAGTCTCGCGGAACTGTTGACAGAACTTCAGGCAGCTGAAGGATTATTTCGGCAGAGTGTTCAAGTGAATGTGGCTGAGAAAGGTTCTTCCTCTAAGCCGAAAGGTATTAAGAAGAAGAAAAAGGCTCAGACACAGAAAGCTGTGAAGGCAGTGGGAGTTCAGGGTGGTGTGAAAAAGCCTAAGGGAAAGTGCTTCAGATGCAAACAGTCAGGTCACTGGAAACAGGATTGTCCTCTTCCTAAGAAGACAAACAATACTGGTATGTCTCTTTCTCTAGTTACAGAAACATTTATAGCAGCTATATCTACGAGCACTTGGTGTGTAGATACAAGAGCCACTGATCATATTTGTAATTCTATGTAGGGGTTCCAACTATCCAGAATGCTTAGAGATGGTGAGATATACGTGTTCATGGGAGATGCTACGAAAGTAGCAGTAGTTGCAGTAGAAGTTATTCATTTATCTTTTGGTTATGATAGGATTTTGGTTTTGAATAATTGTCTTTATGTACCTTCTTTTAGAAGGAATTTAATTTCGGTTTCTAAACTTGCTTTGGATGGTTATAATGTTTGTTTGGATCGTAATGTTTCTATTATGATGAATAAACGAATTATATGTTCCGATACATTGCATGACAATTTGTATATAATTAATCCTAGTCAACCTGCACTGCAACTGCAATTTAGGGAATTGAACAACACATCTTCTAACTCTACTAAAAGAAAGGAACCTTCTAGTTTGAATCTAACATATCTTTGGCACTTGAGATTAGGTCATATTAACTTGAGGAGGATTCAAAGACTGGTAGTAGATGGGCCTTTAAGCTCATTGGCAGTGGAGCCATTTCCAGTTTGTGAATCCTGCTTGGAAGATAAAATGACTAATTGGCCTTTCAAGGCAAAAGGGAATAGAGCCAAACAACTGTTAGAATTGGTTCACTCTGATTTATGTGGACCCATGAATATCCAAGCAAGAGGTGGTTATGAATATTCGTCACTTTCATTGATGATTATTCTAGATATGGGTACGTTTATTTGTTGTACCGTAAGTCTGAGTGCTTTGATAAGTTCAAAGAGTACAAAGCTAAAACGGAGAAGCGACTTAATAAAAGTATCAAGTCACTACGATCAGATCATGGTGGCGAATACTTGCTTGGAGAATTTAGGGAATATTTATCAGAAAATGGGATAGAATCCGAGTTAACTGCACCAGGCACACCCCAGCAGAACGGTTACAGAGAGAAGGAACCGGACTCTTTTAGAGAGTGTTAGATCGATGATGAGTTATTCGGATTTACCCAAGTCATTTTGGGGACATGCCTTAGAGACAGCAGCTTATCTTCTGAACTTAGTACCTTCTAAGTCGGTTCCTAAAACCCCCTTAGAATTGTGGACCGGGGATAAACCGAGTCTAAGACATATTCGAATATGGGGTTGTCCAGCACATGTGCTGAACAAGAACGCGACTAAGTTAGAATCTCGTACAGAAGTAAGGTTGTTTGTAGGCTACCCCATGGGAACGAAAGTATATTTATTTTATAGTCCGAAGAATCGGGATGTCATTGTTAGCACCAATGCAAGATTCTTGGAGGAGGACTATATAATGAATCACAAACCCATGAGTAGTGTCGTTTTAGAGGAACTGGTGGAAGGGACAAATAATACCCATGAAGCTGTAGTACAAGTAGAACAACTACAACATAATGTACAACCTGTCACTAATACCGCACCAGTGCCTCGTCGTAGTGGGAGGGTTGTTCAACAGCTTGATAGATTCATGTTTTTGGGAGAGTCTTCAGACTTGGTCCCTGGTGAACATGATGATGATCCCCGTACATACGAAGAGGCAGTACAAGACAAAGATGCAGATCTTTGGCAAAAGGCGATGGAATCTGAGATAGAATCAATGTATTCTAATCAGGTCTGGGAGCTCTTGGAACCACTCAAAGGTATAAAACCTATTGGATGTAAGTGGATCTACAAGAAAAAGAGGGGATTAGATAAAAAGGTGAAAGCCTGGAAAGCAAGACTTGTTGCGAAAGGGTATACTCAGAAAGAAGGTATCGATTATGAGGAAACCTTTTCACCGGTAGTCATGCTTAAGTCAATCCGTATTCTTTTATCTATAGCAGCTCATCTCGATTATGAGATTTGGCAAATGGATGTCAAGACAGCTTTTCTTAATGGAAGTCTTGAAGAAACCATCTATATGTAGCAACCAAAAGGATTCATTAAGGAAGGCCAAGAGCATCTGGTATGTAAGCTTAAGAGGTCTATTTATGGACTTAAACAAGCTTCTAGAGACTGGAATATTCGTTTTGATCAGGCAGTCTAGTCATATGGATTTGATCAAAGTCAAAGCGAATCATGCGTGTATAAGAGAAGTGAAGGTAATGCAGTGGTTTTTCTAGTACTATATGTAGATGATATTTTACTCATTGGAAACAATGTTGAGATGTTGTCATCAGTAAAGGCATGGTTGTTCAAACAATTTGACATGAAGGACTTAGGTGAAGCGGCATACATCCTTGGGATCAAAGTTATAAGGGATCGCAAGAAAAGGATGTTGGCTTTATCTCAAGAGCCCTACATTGATGAAGTATTAGCTCGTTTTAACATGCAGAACTCCAAGAAAGGTTTTTTACCTTTTAAGCATGGAGTTGCTCTATCTAAGAAGCAGTGTCCTTCGACACCTAAGGATATAGAGAGCATGAAAGCAGTTCCTTATGCTTCAGCATGTGGAAGCTTAATGTATGCTATGTTATGTACGAGGCCTGACATCTGCTTTGCTGTAGGCATGGTTAATAGATATCAGTCGAACCCAGGTCAGGAATATTGGAGTGCAGTAAAAACTATACTCAAGTACTTGAGAAGGACTAAGGAGTATATATTAATTTACAAGGCCTCAGATCTATTTCCTTTGGGATATACTGATTCAGATTTCCAATCAGATAGGGATAAGAGGAAATCAACCTCGGGATATGTTTTTACTTTGGGAGGTGGAGCCGTTATATGGAGGAGTGTAAAGTAGAAATGCATTGCAGACTCCACCATGGAGGCCGAGTACGTGGCGGCCTCTGAGGCTGCCAAAGAGGCTGTATGGTTCAGGAACTTCCTTTTGGACTTAGATGTGGTACCTAATTTGCCTAGGAGCTTGACGGTGTATTGTGATAACACTGGTGCTGTGGCAAATTCAAAGGAACCGTGAGACCACAAAGCAGCTAAACATATTGAACGTAAGTATCATCTTATACGAGGAATCGTAAAGCGAGGGGATATAGTTGTGGCTCACATATCATCAGAAGACAACCGAGCAGATCCTTTCACAAAGAGCTTGCCAACCAAGGTTTTTGACAAGCATGTGGAAGCGATAGGAGTCAGATGGATGGACACATAGATATTTATGTAATAGTGGATTAAATAAACACTGATGCACACATAGAATATTTTGAGTATAAGTGGGAGATTGTTAGTGTATACTGAAAATATTTATTTGAAGTATGTACATTTATTTCTGGCCAGTTTATTTGAGAATCATTTGAATGTTTACATGTTGTCTAATATTATATATTGTGAACAATCTAGTATCAAATGGGATACAGAATATTAGATTGTTAAATACGGTTATATAATATAATAAGGTTCACAGCACAGGTGGTGTTGGACAATCCACTGGTATGGCTGTAGTATTATTTAGATTAGTTTATATTGACTAATAAATAATGCTAGTATACTTTGTGTATATTGAACAGGATCAAATTTAGAATTGTTCCCTTAATACTGATTAAGAAGGAGAACTAAGATTCTATGTTATTATTAATGCTTAGGTTCTTAATCCGGAAATAGTAATTGACACGTGTATATTATTTACATGCATTGATTTATATATGAAATAATTCTTTTGAATTATATCGTTATATTTTGGGTGATGGAATTATATACATGGTGGATATTATTTATTGAAGGAATCCATGTCCTGATAATATTCGGGTTAATGATGTCCCCTTGAAAGCTCAAAAAGATTTAATTATGTGAAACCCTGCAGGTCGAATTTATTTTGGCATAATTAAATAAAGGTTGAGTGGATGATCAAGGATAAAAGATATTAATTAAATAAATTATCAGTAATTTATTTAATTAATGGACATATGATATTTTAAACATGGGGAATTTAATAAGCAAATAATATTGGAACCGAATTAATTAAATTATGGTATTAGGAAAGGTAGTGCAAATATTAATTCTTTAGTGGATTGAATTAATATTTAATTATATTGGGCTAGGCTCAAGATGTAATTAGAAGGCCCAACCTAATTATCCATGGTCCCTATTGTAGCCTATATATATTCTTATTCTCTTCTTGTTTGGCAATTGTGTGAAAACATATTGTAGCCACCAAGGAGCAAGAAGAGAGGATAACTTGAGAAGACGGAGGCCACACTTCGCTCAAGGGAATTTGGGAATACAATAGAAGAGCGTGGAATCAACCATTAACAAGATAATCCTCTTTTCGTAATCTTTATCGTAAAACGTAGTAACACCCTAAGTCCGTGGTTCCCAACACATGCAACGTAGTTCCTTGAGAGATGGGTCATTATAGATCACGAAGTTTCCTGAATCGTCTAGTAAGTTTAGAACAGGGGCAGAAGTCAATCTTTTCTTTAACTCTTGGAAACATTCCTACTATTTCGAGGTCCATTCAAATTTCTCACTCTTCCGTGTGAGTCGAGTCAAAGGCGTGGCCATCTTTGAGAAATCTTGTACGAACCTTTGGTAGTAATTGGCTAATGCATGAAAGCTAACATCGGTTGGTGACTTTTGTCATTCCCAGTTTGCTACAGCATCAACCTTTGCAGAATCTACAAAAATTCCTTTACTACTGACAATATGCCCTAATAATTGCACTTTTTCTACCCAAAATTCACATTTTGAAAATTTTGCATACAACTTTTCCTTTCTCATAATTTCCAATACTAATACAAGGTGTTCCGTGTGTTCTTCGCGAGACTTAGAATAAATTAAGATATCGTTAATAAATACTATTACAAAATTATCCAGTTATTTCTTGAATACTCGGCTCATTAAATTCATGAAAGCGCCAAGGGCGTTCGTTAATCCAAATGGCATCACTAGGAACTCATAGTGTCCAAACCCTATCCTAAATGCCGTCTTTGGCACATCCCCAGGTTTAATCTTTAACTGGAGGTAACCTAATCTTAAATCAATCTTTGAAAAACATGCAGCTCATTTCAGTTGATCGAACAAATCGTCAATTCTTGGTAGAGGGTACTTATTATTAATAGTGAGCTTATTCAGTTCTCGATAATCTATGCATAATCTCATAAATATTCCATCTTTCTTCTTCACAAATAAAACTGGTTGTCCAGGGGTGGCAAGTAGACTAGATTACAAATTCTCAAGTCCAAGGTAGTCGGTGGACTAGTGTAGCAAGTTTGTTAAGTAATCAAGAACGTTTGTAAGTTGTTTATTATTGAATTATAATAAACTATCTATGCTAGTTGACATGGGAATTTGGATGTAGGTCATACATTAAGTTTAGAGGCCAAACCAAACTAAAACTCTTGGTATTCTACAATTGATTTATTTCTTTATTTATTTATATTGTTTTATATATTCTGCAATATATTGAGACTGTTCCATTTGCCTAAGAGTCAGTCTCTTCCGATAATTGAGATAAACTCATTTTGTCTGATTAGCACATATCGAATTTCAGTACTGACATGTGATATTATTTCCACCTCACCGAAAATGATCTAGTTAGGTAACAGGTGGTCAATAAAGCTTCAAAATTGTACGACGTTTCATTTATAAGAAAACGGCACGGTTGATGATATTGGTGAAGTTGAAAATTCGAACAATATCTTCCTGCCATTATTGATTCAATGAATTTTTTTAAATCATTTAATAGTATGTATGATGATGGGTGAGCTAAGGTCAAATCAAACATGATAGGATACAAACCTGGAGATAAACTAGGTCGAATCACTCCTTTATCTAGTAATTCCTGTAGTTGAGTAGCCAAATCCTTCATTTCAATGGGGGCCATTCGATATGGAGTTTTAGAAACATGTGTCATTCCTGGAGCGAGATCAATTGTAAATTCGATTTCTCTATCTGGGGGTAATCCGGGTAGATCTTCGGGAAACAAATCTTCAAATTCCTTCACAACTGGGCGAGATATGCTTGACAGCCTTGGCGTAGCATTCTTTTAGCTTTCAACATAGTGAGAAAATTACGGCTTTGTTTCTGACCACGAAGAATCATTCTGTTATTATAATAACTTTTTAAGCTAACTTTCTTTAATCTTCAATTAATCTGAGCATCGTATCGCGTCAACCAACACTACAAGAAATTTGCAATCAGACAACGGTTGACAGACAACGGTTAAAAAAACCGTCGTCCTAAAAATCATACAACGGTGAATTGATTTTGCAGAAAAAATAGTTGTGTGAGTTCCAGAACAAATAACGGATATCCATCATTTTTAAACTATCGTACAAGTTGTATCCTCTCATAGATTCAGACAACGGTTTTTTAAATATAGTGTTGTTGTAGATCTTTAACACAATGATTCCAAACCGTTGTTACTATGTTAACGTATAGGGATATAAGACAACGGTTTTGACATTACATTGTATAATTCAGAAAATGGTTTTTCAGAAAGGTTGTCCTCTAAACCATCGAACAACGGAATGAAAACAGTTGTCTGAGGAATTTCAGTGGGTACCACGTATTGAGGTGGGAGCACGTGATAGGTGGTAAATCAATCACAAGGATTGCTGAGGTGGCAAAATGAGAGCCCTTCATTGATATGAGATTTGATATCGTCCGTTAGATCAAAAAATAGCTGATATTCTTATACAACGGTTTTATGTTAAAACAAAGGTGTTGTTTTAGTTGGTCTCATAAAAGCTTTTATTTATTACGTTGTGTAATTCAAACAACAGTTTTTAGAAGGGCTGTCTTAAAAATCTTCATACAACGGAATAAAACAGTTGTCTGAAATAGTTATTTTAATTTTAATGGGCACCACTTGATGAGGTGGCATCCCATGATAGGTTGTAAACATTTTACTCGGATTGCTGAAGTGTCAGAATGACAGCCCTTGATTGAAATTATATTAGATATTAGCCGTTAGATTAAAAAAAGCTGATATTCTTACACAATAGTTTTATAATAAAAAAAGTGTTGTCTTAGTTTATCTTTATACAATGGTGTTTTAAGGAAACCATTGTAAAAGTATTACTGTATAAAATGAAATTGTCGGTGATATGGGCCTAAAGTTAGCCTAGAAATATAGTAAATGTTGAATTAATTAGACCAGATACGGTCCAATAACGAAGCCCATTTTATGAGGCCCAAAGCCCTGATTATTTATTAATTTCATAATTAATAAATAGGGAGGATGACCACCTTATTAAATAAGTCCTAACGATGATGTAATTCCACAAGAGATAGCCTCAAGGGCACCTACACCAACTAGGAATCTGATTCCTCTATTCTAGGACTTCAAAGTCTATCCAAAGTCTGAGAACTTGATCAACAAGTCTCCTATCCCTAGTCCAATTCAAGGACTATAAAGGGATCTACCCCTCAACAAGAACTACGTTTTTTGGCTTGATTCTCTAATTCACAGAGATACGTAGGCATCTCGTAAAGGCAGAGTTAAGCTACGAAACACGAGAGCAGCCATTAAAGGCCTTGAGCTCCCGAACCTTAGCAATAAATACAACAAATAATAACCTTAGTTTTTTATCCATAACATTTGGCGCCGTCTGTGGGAAGCACAACAACAACCATGGCGAGAACACGAAGAACAATTAGAGCTCTAGAGGAAGGAACACCATCAGAGACAACCCAGGTGATTTCATCAACCGTGGAGGTTCCTCCCCATTCAACTTATGCATCTACTCAGGGGGAAGCCCAGATAGGGGCAACTCAACCTCAGCCACAAGGGACAACTCCCCCGACTATTCAAGGTTGGAGGAAGCGGATATGCTGGGCGAAGCGAAGCACGAGGGCAGTCGCCCCCCTATATACGAGGTTTGGGTCCTATCCCTGAGGATCGGGAATTTTTTGGTCCTTACACTGAGAGAGACTCCGAATCTTCGGATGATGAAGTGGCCCCGAGAAGGAGGTGTCCTGGAAAAGAGCCAATGGCCGATGGAAGGCAACGCCCCCAAAGCACCCCAGGGGCGAATCCCCAAGAAGTGCAGGAAAGGATCAGGGCTCATGAGGCTGAAATCCAAAGGCTGAGGCGTGATTTGGAGGCTCACCAGGCCACCAGACCCCAGATACCTCCTAGGGGGAGAAATCCTCCTCCTGTCATAGACCTGGATGGTCCGGTACGAAGAAGGGCTACTGTCCCAAGAACTGATCCAAGCAATCTCCTTCCCCTTGGAGATCCTGATGATCCAACCCCACCCTTCACAGAAGAGATAATGAATGCCCATATCTCAAGGAAATTCAAGATGCCCACTATCAAAGCCTATGATGGCACGGGAGACCCCGCTTATCATGTTAGGAAATTCTCTAATGCACTGCTGCTGCAACCCGTGAATGATGCTATAAAGTGTCGGGCCTTCCCTCAAACCCTGTCGGGTATGGCTCAAAGATGGTACAGTCGTCTGCCCCCAAATTCTATTGGATCGTTCAGAGAATTAAGTCAGGCTTTTATTAAGCAATTCATCAAGAGTCCACGAGAAAAGTTCAGCATCTCTTATGAGTTTTGTGCAGGGAGCTAAGGAATTCTTGAGAGATTACCTGAATCGTTTCACAAAGGAGGCTTTAAAAGTCCCGGACCTTGATGATAAGGTAGCCATGATAGCACTGCAACAAGGAACTAGGGACGAGTTTTTTAAGATGTCCTTGGCCAAACGTCCCCCTGAAAGCATGTTGCAGCTCCAAGAGAGGGCAGGGAAGTATATCAAGGTTGAAGAAAGTATGAGGAAGACCGTAGTAAGTAATGAGCCCACTGGAGGTAAGAAGCGGAAAACTGATTTAGAATATATTGCAAAGGACAAACATCCTAGAACCGAACAAAATCCTGATTCAATCCCCAAGAAGGGAGGACCTGGGCAAAAGTTCATTGAATACGCTAAGCTAAATGCTCCTAAAAGCCAGATTTTGATGGAGCTTGAGAAAGACAGAGATATTCGCTGGCCTAAGCCCTTGAAGGCTGATCCCGCCAAGCTAGATAAGAGCAAGTATTGCAGGTTTCACAAAGATGTTGGCCATGACACCGATGAGTGTAGGCAATTGAAAGATGAATTTGAGTTTTTGATTCGAAAAGGAAGATTGAACAAGTATACTGGAGATGGAGGGGACAGAAATAATAATGGAAGGAAGAACTTTGAAGATCGTAGGAGGGACCAAGACGATCAGGGGCGAAATCCCCAACCCAGAGGGTCGGTTATAAATGCGATTTTTGGAGGACCGCGACGCCCTCGAGGCCTGTGATAAACACGATCTTTGGAGGTCCAACTGCTGCTGGATTGTCCAAAAATTCCAGAAAGGCATATACTAGGGAGGTTATGCATATTGTTGGAGAAGCCCCGAAGAGGGCCAAGACAGAAGTAACATTGGCTTTTGATGATTCCGACCTAGAGGGTGTGAAGTTTCCCCATGACGACCCGCTGGTCATAATACCGATAATAGGAAATAGCCCGGTTAAGAGGGTCCTTCTGGATAATGGTGCTTCTGTGGATATCTTGCTCCATGACACCTTTCTAAGGATGGGGTATAACGACTCCCAGTTGACACCAACCGATATGCCGATATATGGATTTGCTGGAGTAGAATGTCCTGTGGAAGGGATAATCAAATTGCCGACCACCATAGGTACGGAACCAAGGCAAGCAACGCAGATGCTGGATTTCGTGGTGGTAAAGGCTAGTTCAACTTATAATGCTATCATGGGGAGAACAGGGATACATGCCTTCAAGGCAGTCCCCTCTTCCTACCATTCAGTCATGAAGTTTCCCACCCGAAACGGAATTGGAGAAGAGAGAGGAGATCAAAAAATGGCTAGAAGCTGTTATGTGGCCTCTTTGAGGGCAGATGGAATCGGGGGGCAGGTTCTTCCTATTGAAGATATGGATGTTCGAGAAAATGATGAGAATAGAGGAAGGCCAGTAGAAGAATTGGTTTCGGTTCCTTTAGACCCCGAGAATCCTGAGAGGATGACTTTCATTGGAGCCACATTAGAGGAGCCCCTTAGAGGGAAGTTAGTGAAATTTTTGCAAGAAAATAGTGATGTGTTTGCATGGTCAGCAGCTGATATGCCAGGCATAGACCCAGAGTTAATTACTCACAAGCTGAACGTGGATCCAAGCCGGAAGACAGTGAAACAAAAGAAAAGAAATTTTGCCCCAGAAAGACAAGAGGCTATAAAACAGGAAGTAGAAAAGCTCTTAGAGGCTGGTTTCATTGAGGAGATTCAATTTCCGGAGTGGTAAGCAAACCCTGTAATGGTGAAAAAGGCTAATAGAAAGTGGAGGATGTGTATAGACTTCACTGATCTGAATGATGCATGCCCCAAAGACTGTTTTTCGCTGCCTAGAATTGATACTTTGATTGATGCCACTGCTGGAGATGAGATGCTGAGTTTTATGGATGGATTTAGCGGATACAACCAGATCAAAATGCATAAGGATGACATTCCAAAGGTATCATTTATCACTGACTTTGGTGTTTATTGTTATCTTGTTATGGCGTTTGGTCTCAAGAATGCAGGAGCCACCTATCAAAGGTTGGTGAATAGAATTTTTAAGGATCTTATTGGTAAGACTATGGAAGTCTATGTTGATGACATGTTAGTCAAGAGTCTAACAAAGACTGATCATATAGCCCATTTAAGGGAAGCTTTTGAGGTCCTGAGGTACCACAAAATGATGTTGAATCCTACGAAGTGTTCTTTCAGAGTAGGATCTGGAAAATTCTTGGGACTGATGGTCTCAAAGAGGGGAATTGAGGCTAACCCGGATAAAATAAAGGCGATCCTGGATATGGAACCACCAAAAACTGTTAAGGATGTTCAGAAGCTGACAGAAAGGGTTGCTGCGCTAGGACGATTCATCTTCAAGTCGGGGGACAAGTGTTTGTCATTCTTCAAGTCACTAAAGAGCATCAAAGACTTTGTATGGTGTGAGGAAAACCATAAGGCATTTGAAGAGTTAAAGAAGTATATGGCCCAGGCCCCGTTGTTGGCCAAGCCAGTTCTGAGTGAAGTTTTATACTTGTACTTGGCTGTTTCAGAGAGCGCCTTGAGCGCGGTGTTGGTTAAGGAGGAGCTAAAAGTCTAGAAACCCGTGTATTATGTCAGCAAAATTCTGCATGGTGCTGAGTTGAATTATTCAACTATTGAGAAATTTGCTCTAGCCTTGGTAATGGCTTCAAGAAAACTGTGCCCTTACTTTCAGGCTCATCAGATTGAGGTGCTAATGAATCAGCCACTGAGAAATATCATTCACAGTCCCAAGGCAAGTGGGAGATTGATTAAGTGGGCAATAGAGTTGGGAGAGTTCGATCTCAAGTATAAACCACGTACGGCCATAAAAGCCCAGGCACTAGCGGACTTCGTGGTGGAATGTACCATACCCAACCAAGAAGTCGGGGGACAGGAAGATACCATACCTCAAGACAAGGGAGTCGATAAGGGAGACAGAGAGAAGGATGATAAGGAGAAAGAATATTGGGTTCTCTATTTTGATGGAGCATCAAAAACAAATTCCAGTGGAGCAGGGTTGGTTTTGCAAAGTCCTGATGGGTTCTTAATTGAGTATGCTATGAAGCTAGACTTCCCAACCACAAACAATGAGGCAGAGTATGAAGCCCTGATAGCTGGCCTTGGTCTAGCTGGGACACTTAGAGTCAAAAACTTAAAGGTCCGTGGAGACTCGAAGCTGATCATATCCCAGGTAAAGGGAGAATTTGAGGCAAGGGATGAAACGATGGCTAAATATGTCCGCCTAGTAAGGGCTGTGATGACCCAATTTAATGAATGTCATGTTGAGCACATTCCAAGGGAAGAAAATGCTAAGGCAGATGCGTTGTCAAAGTTTGCTTCATCTGAGATTGAAGAAAGTTCAGGAAGTGTGTACTTCCGTGTTTTGAAGACACGAAGCATTAGTGTTAAGCTTGTGGCTCCCATAGGCCTGGGGACGTCATGGATAGATCCCATTAAGACTCATATTCAAACTGGTTGGTTGCCAAACGATGCTACTGAAGCACGGAAGTTGGCTGTTCGAGCACTAAGATACTTTTTGATAGATGGGATTTTATATAAAAGATCTTATGTGGTTCCTTACTTAAGGTGTCTCAGGCCCGATGAGTCACTATTGGCTCTTGAAGAACTACATGAAGGTATATGTGGGCAACACTTGGGGGGCAGAACGCTAGCTCATAAGATAACCCGTTTAGGCTTCTATTGGCCGGAAATGATGGCTGATACCAAAGAGTATGTGAAGAAGTGTGACCGCTGCCAGAAGCATGCACCTGTCGTCAGACAACCCCCCGAGATGCTGACCTCCATCAACTCACCCATCCCTTTTGCTATGTGGGGGATGGATATACTGGGACCTTTCCCCATGGCCACGGCACAAAGGAAGTTCCTGATTGTAGCCATTGATTATTTTACTAAGTGGATTGAAGCCAAGCCTTTGGCCAAAATCACAACCAGGCAGGTTGCACAATTCCTGTGGGAAAATATCATGTGTTGGTATAGAATTCCTCGCATCCTAGTCACTGACAATGGAACACAGTTCAACAATGAGGAATTTAAGAAGTATTGTGAGGAGAAAAAATTGAATTACGATTCACCTCTGTGGCTCACCCGCAAGCCAATGGGCAAGCGGAAGTGGCGAATCGAATAATCCTGGATGGACTAAAGAAGAGGATCGAGAAGTCGAGGAATAACTGGGTGGATGAAATACTCCCAATACTATGGGCCTATAGAACTACCTGTAGAGTCACGACAGGAGCAACTCCCTTCATGTTAGCATATGGGGTAGAAGAAGTTGTTCCTGTAGAGATATCACATTCCTCCCCCAGGATTCAAGCTTTCAATGCTGAGGAAAATAAGGAAGGGCAAAGGTTAGCCCTGGATCTAATTGATGAAGTGCGGGATGAGGCACATGTGAAGATAGTGGAATATCAGAAAAAGGCTTCGTTCTACTACAACCTAAGGGTAAAAGAGAGATTCTTCAAGCAAGGAGATTTGGTCCTAAGGAAGGTTTCCTGGTATAGGGAAGAAAGGAAAGCTCGCCCCGGATTGGGAAGGACCATACAAGATTAAGAGTATTCAAGGAAGAGGATATTACAAGCTGGAAACCATGGATGGAGAAGAAGTACCTCGGGCTTGGCATGCTCAAAATCTGAAGATTTACTACATATAGGTCGAACTTATTAAGGGTCGAACCCTCGAGGAACACGTTGGTGGACGAATTGTTGCCTATTTTATGGGCTTACCAAACTACCTTCAAGTTCACAACCGAAACAACCTCAGTCATGCTGGCTTATGGAGCTAAGGTAGTGGTGCTGCTGGAAATTACATATGTATAACCAAAAGTTGAAGCTTGCAAGCCAGAGACTAACAAAGAAGGCATGAGGCTAGCCCTCGACCTAATTTATGAGGTCATGGATGAAGCTAAAGCCCCTCAGTGAAGAGCCTCCATTTACTACAGTAGAACGGTTAAAGAAAATTGCTTTCAAGAAGGAGACTTAGTCTTAGGGAAAGGTTGGGGCATCCAGAGTTAAAGAAAAGGAAAGCTAGCCCCTAATCGTGAAGGGCCATTTTGAGTCAAGTGCGTTCTAGGACAAAAATCCAACAAGTTGAAAACCATGAATGGTGAGAAAATGCCAAAGCCTTGCTATGTCATAAACTTGAAGGATTATTGTGTATGATAAAAAAGTAAATATGTGGCAAGCACAGAATATGTGCCGAGTACTAAAATAGTACGCAAAGAAATGAAAACAAAAGTTGCTAAAGCCTGAAGAGCCCAAGTTTTGTCCGATTAGAGGCTCGTTGGTGTTGCAATCATTCAATTGAAGTTAAATTAAACTCGGGTAACGATTATATACCAGAATATCTTGTACCTGAAGAGTTCAAGTGACATAAGTAAAAGTTTGATACGTGCAAAAAGAAGGCTTTTAGCCCCAAAGATGCCTCGACCTTTTTGGGCTTGCAATATACAAAGCCCCATAGCGTGAATGCATCTAACAGGTAGAAATAAGGTCGATGAAACAAATTTCTATTCAATAAAGACAAATCGCCGAAAATAAAAGATAATTGCATAAAGATAGAAGATCCCGAAAGATCACAAAAAGAGTCCCGAAGGACAATTAGGAGGCACACTGAAAATGTTCAAAGTCCATAAAGGACCGAAAAAGATAAAAGTAAAATAAAGAGCCATAGCAGGCATATAAAGCCATGCAAGGCCGCGAGGTCACTCATCAGAAGACGTTAAAGCCTCGATACGTACAAACTCAGATTATGAGTTGATAACATGGATATGGGTAAAATACGAGGATTGTTAGGCTTGAACCCCAACAACGCCCAGGAAGCACCATTCCTAACCGACGTTACAATACCGTCTCCTAGGCGGGGTAACCCACGCCTAGAATTTATGGTCGAATGAAGGTACCCTTTTCTTATTAAAAGAAAAAAGGGAGGAAATAATTATTAGATTATTAGAAAAAGGAAGACAAAATTCTCAAAATAGAGAATATTATTTAATGCACGAATGCATAAATTAATGTCTGATGACAACAAAAATTACGAGTAAATTCGTAATTTGATATATAAATTCCTTAAAAATTAAGGAATTTAAAAAATAGAATTAATTGGAAATAATAGAAAATAATTTTTAATATTATTTTCTATCCAATTAGTTATATTATGCACGATTGCACAAAAATTAAGTATGTTCGTTGACACAATAAATTATGACAAGAGTTCATAATTTTAGAAAAAAAAAGGAGGTGATAAAAAAAGAGAAGAAAAAGAGAGAAAACAAAAAAATAAATAAAAAAATCAAAAAAAAAACGCTGGTGGAAAAGGCCGGGAATCGTCTTACGGAGAAAAAGACTAGTGAAGATTAAGGAGGCTAAAACCACGCCTAGGAAGCATAGTTCCTAGGCGTTGTTCAAAAGATGTCTCCTAGGCGGGGGGTCAACAACGCCTAGGAAGTATGGAACCTCCAACAACGCCCAGGAGACAATATTCCTAGGCGCTGTTGGAAGGACGTCTCCTAGGCGGGGGTCAACAACGCCTAGGAAGTATGGAACCTCCAACAACGCCCAGGAGACAATATTCCTAGGCACTGTTGGAAGGACGTCTCCAAGGCGGGGGTCAACAACGCCTAGGAAGTATGGAACCTCCAACAACGCCCAGGAGACAATATTCCTAGGCGCTGTTGGAAGGACGTCTCCTAGGCGGGGATCAACAACGCCTAGGATGCATTATGCAATAAAAGCCAATTTTCTGATTATTTAATTAATCAGAAAATGGGCTAAAATTAAGAAAATTGCTGAAAAATTCCAAAAAATAGGGAAAAATAAAGCAAAAATTCCCAGAAAATCAGGAAAATTAAAAAATAATTTTCAATAATTATTTTTAATATTCTTGAAAAATTAGGGAAAAATACCTGTGAGTACCAGTAAATTAAGGAAAAAATCCCAGAAATGAAGGGAAAATTCCTGTAAATTAAGGAAAAAATCCCAAAAATTAAGGGAAAATTCCTGTAAATTAGGAAAAAATCCCCGAAATTGATGGAAAATTCCTGTAAATTAAGGAAAAAATCCCAGAAATTAAGGGAAAATTCCTGTAAATTAGGGAAAAATCCCTGAAATTGATGGAAAATTCCTGTAAATTAAGGAAAAAATCCCAGAAATTAAGGAAAAATTCCTGTAAATTAAGGAAAAAATCCCAGAAATTAAGGGAAAATTCCTGTAGATTAAGGAAAAATCCCCGAAATTAAGGGAAAATTCCTGTAAATTAAGGAAAGAATCCCAGAAATTAAGGGAAAATTTCTGTAAATTAGGGAAAAATCCCTGAAATTAAGGGAAATTTTTGTAAATTAAGGAAAAAATCCCTGAAATTAAGGGAAAATTCCTGTAAATTAAGGAAAAAATCCCATAAATTAAGGGAAAATTCCTGTAGATTAGGGAAAAATCCCCGAAATTAAGGGAAAATCCCAGAAATTAAGGGAAAATTCCTGTAAATTAAGTAAAAAAATCCCAAAAATTAAGGGAAAATTCCTGTAAATTAAGGAAAAAATCCCAGAAATTAAGGGAAAATTCCTGTAGATTAGGGAAAAATCCTCGAAATTAAGGGAAAATTCCTGTAAATTAAGGAAAAAATCCCAGAAATTAAGGGAAAATTCCTGTAAATTTGGGAAAAATCCCCGAAATTAAGGGAAAATTCCTGTAAATTAAGGAAAAAAAAATCCCAGAAATTAAGGGAAAATTCCTGTAAATTAGGGAAAAATCCCTGAAATTAAGGGAAAATTCCTGTGAATTAAGAGAAAATTCTAATAAATTAGGGAAAAATCTCAGCAATTAAGAGAAATATTTTGAAAAATACCAGAAAATTCCTAAAAAAAGGAATAAGGTAAGGAAAATAATAGAGAGGTTCTAAAATAACCCTGAAGCCGTGTGCAAGGTAAATCGTTGTAAATGTGTAGGTCGCTCCACACTTTACGCAAAAACGATACCCTATAAGGGAACAAATGAACTTAACTTCTGCGAAATCTTTTACGATTTCCCAGAAGTTGGGGGGCAAATGATATGGGCCTAAAGTTAGCCTAGAAATATAGTAAATGTTGAATTAATTAGACCAGATACGGTCCAATAACGAAGCCCATTTTATGAGGCCCAAAGCCCTGATTATTTATTAATTTCATAATTAATAAATAGGGAGGATGACCACCTTATTAAATAAGTCCTAACGATGATGTAATTCCATAAGAGATAGCCTCAAGGGCACCTACACCAACTAGGAATCTGATTCCTCTATTCTAGGACTTCAAAGTCTATCCAAAGTCTGAGAACTTGATCAACAAGTCTCCTATCCCTAGTCCAATTCAAGGACTCTTAACATCTATATAAAGGGATCTACCCCTCAACAAGAACTACATTTTTTGGCTTGATTCTCTAATTCACAGAGATACGTAGGCATCTCGTAAAGGCAGAGTTAAGCTACGAAACACGAGAGCAGCCATTAAAGGCCTTGAGCTCCCGAACCTTAGCAATAAATACAGCAAATAATAACCTTAGTTTTTTATCCATAACACCCGGTTACAAAGTTAAATTTTTAAATGATTTTTTCGACGATCCAACCGTACGGATATTAAGATATATTAATTTTAGTCATATGAAAAAATTATTAAAAAATTTAAAATTCATCTTGCATGTTAGGATTAGAAAAATCTAGTAAAAGTATAACTTCCAACAACGTGACTCGTTCCTGATTTACAAGATTAATTTTTAAAAAGATTTTTTCGACGATCCAACCGTACAGATGTTAAGATATATCAATTTTAGTTATATTAAAAAATTATTAAAAAAATTGATATTCATCTTGCATGTCAGGATTAGAAAAATCTAGTAAAATTACCCCTCCCGACAACGAGACTCGTTCCTGATTTATAAGAATAACTTTTGAAATAATTTTTTTGATGATCCAACCGTACAGATGTTAGGATATATCAATTTTAGTCATATGAAAAAATTATTAAAAAATTGGAAATCCATCTTGCATGTCAGGATTCGAAAAATCTAGTAAAAGTACCACTCCCGACAACGAGACTCGTTCCTGATTTACAAGATTAATTTTTAAAATGATTTTTTTGACGATCCAACCGTACAGATGTTAAGATATTTCAGTTTTAGTCATATGAAAAAATTATTAAAAAAATTGAAATCCATCTTGCATGTCAGGATTAGAAAAATCTAGTAAACGTACCACTCCCGACAACGAGACTCGTTCCTGATTTACAAGATTAATTTTTGAAATAATTTTTTCAACGATCCAACCGTACGGATGTTAAGATATATCAATTTGAGTCAAATGAAAAAATTATTAAAAAATTTGAAATTCTTCTTGCATGTGAGGATTAGAAAAATCTAGTAAAAGTACCGCTCCCGACAACGAGACTCGTTCCTGATTTACAAGATTAATTTTTAAAATGATATCCAACCATACAGATGTTAAGATATATTAATTTTAGTCATATGAAAAAATTATTAAAAAAATTGAAATCCATCTTGGATGTCAGGATTAGAAAAATCTAGTAAAAGTACCCCTTTTGACATAGAGACTCGTTCTCGATTTACAAGATTAATATTTAAATATTATTTTTTTCAACGATTCAACCGTAGGGAAATTAATATATATCAATTTTAGTCATATGAAAAAATTATTAAAAAATTTGAAATCCATCTTACATGTCAGGATTAAAAAAATCTAGTAAAAGTACCACTCCCGACAACGAGACTCGTTCCTGATTTACAAGATTAATTTTTGAAATTATTTTTTCAAAGATCCAACCGTACGGATGTTAAGATCTATCAATTTGAGTTATATGAAAAAATTATTAAAAAATTTGAAATCCATCTTGCATGTCAGGATTAGAAAAATCTAGTAAAAGTACAGCTCCCGACAACGAGGCTCGTTCCTGATTTACAAGTTAATTTTTAAAATGATTTTTTCGACGATTTAACCATAGGGATGTTAAGATATATCAATTATAGTCATATTAAAAAAATATTAAAAAAATTGAAATCCATCTTGGATGTCAGTATTACAAAAATCTAGTAAAAGTACCTCTCCCGACAATGAGACTCGTTCCCGATTTATGAGATTAATATTTAAAAATATTTTTTCGACGATCCAATCGTACAGATATTAAGATATATCAATTTTAGTAATATGAAAAAATAATTAAAAAATTTGAAATCCATCTTGCATGTCAGGATTAGAAAAATGTAGTGAAAGTACGCTCCTGACAACGGGACTCGTTCCTGATTTACAATATTAATTTTTAAAATTATTTTTTCGATGATCGAACCGTATGGATGTTAAGATATATCAATTTTAGTCATATGAAAAAAATTATTAAAAAAATTGAAATCCATCTTGGATGTTAGGATTAGAAAAATCTTGTAAAAGTACCCCTCCCGACAACGAGACTCGTTCCCGAATTACAAGATTAATATCTAAAACTATTTTTTCGATGATCCAACCATACGGATATTAATATATATATATATATATCTATTTTAGTCATAATATATGTAGCTTGCGCGATAGAAATAGAAAAACTAATAAATGTACTACTCAACAACACGAGATTTATAGGTGATTGATAAAATAATTTTTTAATATTTGTCATCTATAATTCAACTATACAACTATATTGACATTAGTTATTTATAAAAATAATTAAAAATTTTGAAATTTACATTCCTTTTAATTTGATGTTAATTAAATAAAAAAATAATTATTTAAAAATTAACTACTTTAAATTTGATTTTTTAATAATATCCCACCAATATTTTATTTCCCTCCATCGGTCAACCATTTCCCCCCTTCACAAAATTTGGTTCCCCCTTTAAATCCCCTTTTACTTTCAATCTCAGACCTTATCTAACTTATATCTTCCATTTACCTTTTCTTCTCAAATTAGTCTCCGACTTTATTCTTTATTGATAATTTTTCATCCTCTTTGTTGTTTCTCTGTTGGCTAACTCTCTATATCCCTCTTTCTCTTCTCTCTCTCTCTCTCCAATTGAAACATAATGATTTTGGTCTTCTGTAGTGCTAATTGCATATGAGGGCAAATTTTAAACTGAAGAACTGATAAAGAATTCAACTCTAACAGCTCTCGAGAGTAAAGAATTTTAAAAACCAAGTTTTTAATTTGGGAATGAATTTAAAACCCTATTTTTTAATTAGTTGAGGCTTTGATTTTTTAATTACTTTTAAGTAGTCAAGGATGTGGCTCAAGTAGAAGAAAAAGGCTACCTCTGCTCCCCTTCCTATTTCTATTAACGCTGAAGTCGATCTTTATAATTTCAATCCGAGGGAATTTCCAGGTCATTTATTAATATGTGATTATTTGTGTACAAGGTGATAATCATTTAATTATGAGGATGATGTGTTATGTTATTATATTTGAGATTGGTGATGATGTGTTCTGGTTTGAAAAATGCAGCAAAGGCTTCGTTCGGGGAGCAGGAATGGTACTTTTTCAGTCCAAGGGATCGGAAGTAACCTAATGGCACCTGGCCAAATCGTGAAGCAACTTCAGGGTATTGGAAGGCCATTGGAATTGATAAGCCAGTGCTCACAAACAGTAGCACTGGAGGATCTCAGATGGTAGGTGTTAAGAAAGCACTTGTTTTTTATAGAGGAAAGCCACCAAAAGGGATTAAAACCAACTGGATCATGCGTTGGAGTTATATAGACTAGCCCAGAAAAAATTGAAAACTAGTTTTATTTTTTCTGTAGTTTATAATAATAGTTAAGTCTTTTAAGAATATGTGTTTTCACTGCACAGGTTGTTGTTTGGCTGCACTAACTATTTTAAGGGTCATTGCAGGAAATAAGGGTTACGGTTAGTGCATATTTGCGAGGAGCCAACATTATATATATCTGGATCTGTTTCTGCCCTTTTTGTTGGGGGATTTGCAACACTGGAAATACGAAGTGAACTCCTGTTGCATTTTCCCTATTTTGTCTCTAAAAAGTGAACTCCTGTTGCATTCCCTATTTGAAATTCGATGGATGTTCCAGTAGAGCCACTTCTTCGACTTTCTGTTCCTACACTGCGATTATCATTACCATCTGTCAATTTGAGTCCTGCTATTGGCCATCGAGCCTGAGAAGATGTTAAACACGAGTTCCATATTTGGGATCAAACACGCTGCATTGGTTAATGTTGAGGTATTCTTCAATTCTAGTATTATGAAATATTATGTAGCAGGCCTTGGAATTAATATGTGTAAACATACTTTTATTGATAGTTTGTGATCATATTAACTGAAAAAGATTGAAATATTTAATTCTGACCGTGGGTGTGAATTGACCTGAAAGCTTCTAAAATGTTGATTGAATAATAGTGGCTGCATCATCTTTGTTAACCAATGTAGATGTTGAGTTCTATTTTTTGTGCATATCATAATTTGTGTGCCTACTCTCGACATCTACTACATCAATCAACCCTAGTGGCACAGGTCGTGCATATCACCATTTGACCCCAAGGCTGACAAGTCTGTCATAACGGTAGTCAGTAATATGAATGTTGTAGTTGACTAGCATGGTCGGAAACAGTTACTGATCACACATGTCCATTTGGAAAATTATGGAGTAGCAGGGCAGGCATAATATGAGGTCAAAGTTCTCAGCTCCGAGAGGTTCAAAGATAAATTGATCATCTCACTTGCAGCCAATGGCCAGAAAGTAGAAATTGATGTAAACTATGAACCTGAGAAGATAACCGGACTGCCTTCTTCCAGTAACTTCAGCAATTGGGTCATTGTACTTGTGTGTTCCACTGTATTAGTATCAACATTAATTCTGTTTCTCTATTACCTGGATAGACCAAATAGAGATCAGTCCAATCTAGCACCTACCAGCCCAACTGTCGTAGCACATTTACCGTAAACCCCTTTTCTTAGAAGTACATCCGTCGTGAATGGACACTCTCATACCAAGTAATTGCTCTGTGAACTCGTGTTATACTTTTCTTGCATTGAATGCATGAGCTTTTACATTCAATATATGTTTACACAGAGCAATGTAAATGTTTGCCCAGAAAGTTTAAAAAATGTGATTGTGCATCTATATACAGCTTCACATCTCATTAATAAAACTCGTGTTCCGATTTTAGATCTGGGATTTTTTTGTTATATTCTACATGGTTCATGATTTATTTCCTCTGTAGAATATCTGGTTACTGGTAAAGCTAAAATATTATTTAACCTTACCAGCTTTACTTGTTGGGGAGCTCCTCAGTGGAAGCACTGTCTGGTGAAAAGTATTCGAAGTTGACATCAAATGAGACACTGGTTTTGGTCTGGACATGTATAACACAGAAGGCTACTCTATGTGGTTCTGCAACTACAAGTATATTGATGGGAATACAAGCTATAAGGTCAAATTCAAGAGGGAACTCCAAAACATCAAGGTTGAGTTGCAAGCCACTGATCGAACATAAATGGGACTTGATGTTTTTAATAGCCGAGACGATTAAAATGTGTACCTTAATGAGCATGTTTAGAAATAGATTTTAATTTATAGTTGTAATTTTTGTAGAGAAACATTGTATTATAAATTTAATTTTAATTGTGAAATAACAATTGAATTATTATAATATCATTTTATTTTAAAATTGATTTATTTTAAATAATGAGATTCATTTTGTAAACTGTTGTTTGAAACCCACTTAAAAAATGATGAAAACCGTTGTATCTCTTGCACTTATTATTTTTTAAAAAAACTGTTGTCTTTTGATATTCTTTGCAATGGTTTAAATTTTTTATACCATTGTCTTTTAAATAAAAAACATTCAAGACAATGGTTTTAACTAGTTAAAAAAAGTTTATAAATTGTTGTTTATGAAAATATCGAATAAGTTAACAATAATGGTTTTTCTACAAAACCATTGTTGTTAAGTTAGATAGATAATAGTTGAATAAAAAACAGTTGTTTAAAAAAGTTCCAACTAACGGTTTGTTTAGAATAACTGTTGTGTATTGCATGTTAACACAAACACTCTAACATGTTGTTTAATCTCTCTTTTTACAAGGGTAAAAACAACCATTGTCTCATGTTCAATCACATGAGTGTTGGATAGACAACGGAAAACATACTTGTCACACAACGGTAAAAAAACAGTTGTATGATTGTAAATATATTGTAGTGCAATCCATTCCTAGTATCACGTAAAATTCTCCCAATTTAAAAGGAATAAGGACCACAATAAAAGGTATTCCTTGAATATCTATCGTACAATTAGGGCATACTTGACTAACAGATATAACTTCTTGAATTGCAATTTCTACCATCATATCTTCTTCTATCGATATTAACTCTAATCCCAACTTATTCACAAAATTCTCAGATATAAAGGAACTAGTAGCGCCAGAGTCAATTAACACAAGCATTTGCAAAATTCACTAAAAGCGTACCTGTGATGATGTCATTATCAACGATAACATCTTTTAAGGTCATGTCGAAAGTGCGTGTAGTAGATTTGATGTTGGTGTTTTTGGCACTGCTTTAATTGTTGTTATCCTGAGCCGGAGGTGCCATGAGTCTGGGTACCTCACTTTCTTTCCTGGATTAACAACATACACGTGCGTAATGTCCTTTCCTCCCGCAGTTGTGACAAGAGATTGCCTTGTCCTTGCAATTACTAGCATAATGTCATTTCTTCCCGCATACATAGCAAGTAACGTTCTCTTGGAGGCATTGTCCATTATGCTTTCATCCTCAGGTTTTATAGTCTGGCAGTGGGGGTCTTCCTTGAAGTAGGTTCGCGGTTTGAGGATACCAAAATCTGGTCTCGTTTCCCCGATTATCTTCATGTCCAAACCTTTGTTTATCCATCCTCCGATCCTCTCTTTTCACAAATGGTTTCTTGCTCCTATTTCCATCAGACTTTCTTCCAAAATTCCTAGGATTCTTCGAAAACTTTCTCTTTACACCTCCCTTTTCCTTGGGATATAGATTATTCCTGCTCTATGCAATTGAAGCTTTATGCGCCAAAGTCGCATAGCTAGAGATCTCAAGTACTGCAACTCGATTCTGAATCCAAGGTCGTAGGCCTAGTTGAAAACGCCTAGTTCTCTTTTCTTCAGTGTCAACATAGTACGGTACAAACTTGGAGAATTCTGAAAACTTATTCTCATATTCCGCGACTGTCATGCTTCTTTTCTTCAGTTCCAAAAACTTCAATTCCATTTGTTGTTCCAAATGTTTGGGGAAATATTCTTAAGAAATAAAGTAGTAAATCTTTCCCGTGGAATTACCGGATTTTCTTTGATGGCTCGTTTAGCTTGTCACCAATAATTAGCTTTACCTTTTAACATAAACGCAGCAAAGATGGTTTTCTTGTCTTCTTCCATTCTCAAAATCTCAAAGGTTTTCTCAATCTCTCGGAGCCAAATCCTAACTTCTATGGGATCAGTCATCCCTTTGAATTCCGGTGGGTTAAGGGATTTGAAGGATTTAAAAGTTAGAGTAGATTGAGCCTGCTATGCTCGGATCCTTCTAGGTTCAGGTGGATTCTGAGTTTGTTATAAAAACGCAAGTAGAAGAGCAGTAGGGTCATTATTGATTGGGGTGGATTCTGATTTTGATTATATTCTTTATCTAGATTTTGACCTTGTTCATCCGCTAGTTGAGGATGAGTGTTTCCACTCTCTTCCACCTCAGGGGTTAGGTCTTGGGTTCCTTAGGGTTCTTCCCCTTCTTTTCATAGGCAGCATCTTTTCACTATTAAGAAGAAAACATAAGGATTAATCAAATTGGACCAACAGGGTTTAATAGAAGTTATGAACTCCAATATTTCTAAAATACATAAATTAATTAAATCTTTTATTAAACTTGTCAGATCCTTTTGTGAAAATGTATAGACGATACTTAATTCTTAAGGTCCCTTTTAAAACTGATGGTCGGAAAGGGATAAGAGTTCAACCCATCATTATTTCGAAAACACTTTGGTTGAATATAATAAGAAGACTTATATACATATATATATATATTTCTAAAAAAACGTCGAGCATTATTTGGAAAAAACACATGATTAAATCATTTCACTTGCGGAATCGTCATAGGGAAAACATTTATTTTAACGGAAATAGTTTATTTCGAAAGTTGTGTAGTTGAGATTAAAACATTTATTTAAGAAATTTTTGTGCATAAATTCTGAGTTGTCTCGAAAGAGTTTATAAAGGGATTGTTTAGTTTGGTTCGAAACTATTTTCGAGAAATATCTATATGAAACATTAGTGAAAAACAGAAAACATTTTAAATAATATTGCTCAAAGAAAACATTTGATGTAGTGGTGTTTAAAGAAAACATTTTTGTTACTCTTTAAATTGACAAGTTCATTATACTCAAGTAAAGTGCAACCGTAATAATGTCGTGCCAAAGGGTAAACAATAATATTTCAGGGAAGTATAGCATCATAAAAGATATATCATATAATCATCATGTGTTTGATACAATAATTCATAATATCAAGTTTGACCCATATGTCCAAATATCAGCAGTACAATGATCGTGATAGCATACTAAATCCCTACTATACAATGATCTAGAAGTCAAAAGTCAATATATAAATATCCAGAAACTCAGAACTGTAGCATACCAAAAAGGGTGCAATTCCATCATTATCTCCAAGTCAATGACTCTACTCTACTCGAGTCAGCAACATCAAAATATGTATTGGGTCAACAAAAGAAGTAGGAATGTGCAAGTGATAATATATGTCACTCCTCAAAAGAAAAAAGCACATCTACGGGGTCATATCAATGTGGACCAAACAGGTCATCCACCCACTGTAAGAACTCCTCTCTGGTCTGATCAATCATCTTGGAAACAGTAATCCTATCCAGGGCTTCTGAACTCGTAGATGGAATCTTAGTAATCTCTGTCTGCAAACTAGCAATAAGGGTTGTAGCAGTCTGATGCATTATCTCTCGAGCAAAACTACTCCTAACGGAATCTGCCTCAGGTGCGGGTACAAATGGTCTCTCAGCAATCAATCTTATCAAAGCATCTCGAGTAGCAAACACCTCTCGATATCTGGCATACACCTCATCATACATCTGTCGAAGCTCCTCATACATAAAGGCTAGAATAATAGCCACAACATAACCTCCCAAACCATCAATCAGTGTCGTAAAACCCTCAATCAATCCCCCTAGGCCTACAGTGGCAGGGCTAACAGGAATAGTAGGAGCATGGGCTGTAGTATCATATATTGCCATCTCATAAGGAAAATGAGCTAACACTGGAGAAGGTGGATCTATGTACATATCTAGGGGCTCAGAAGCAAGAAGTCCAGTAGGTGTCATAGTCTGTGTAGGCATCTGCTACTATATTGGCTTTGCCCGGGTGATAATTAAAAGAACAAACATAATCATTAATCAACTCCTACAATCTTCGTTGTCTCATATTCAAGTCCTTCTAGGTAAATATGTACTTTAAACTTTTATGGTCTGTATAGATCTCGCACTTTTCTCGGTACAAGTAATGTCTCCACGGCTTTAATGTGTGATATCCTGTATTTTTAGAATTATTATTATTAATATTTGAATATGTTTATGTGATTTTATGATTTAGAAGGACTAAAATGGTGGATATTTTATTCTTATTTGACAAGTTTGTGTTATTAAATGGTAATGTGCTAATTGTTGAGTGTTATATCGATCCTTGTTAATTTCTAAAAATATTTACTTAAATGTATTATTTTCAAAAGTTTATTTGAAAACCGATCATTTTATTGGTATCGGTAAATTGAGTTCGTTTAGTAATATTCAGGATTGGATGGATATTATGTCTACTATGTGTTGTATGTAATATTAATTGTGGGGGACTCAATTGTGATTGAGGATTTTTTGTATTATTAATTACTGAGTCGTATCGTTTTGTTTTTGTCTTTAAAAGTGATTTTATTGAAAATTTAATTTCATAAATATTTAAATTATCTTTAAAATTATTTTTATGACTTTATAATTACAATAATTAATTTTGAGATTTTATAAAATTTGGAAATCAATATTTCATCAATTATTTAGCCCTATATGATTTTTAGATTTTATTTATTTGTAAAATCCGTATTTAATTCCAAAATTTTTCAAAAATTACGAAACTCATTTTTATTTAAGTTTGAAATATTCTGAGAATTTTAAAATTATTTTGGGAATTTTTAGGATAAATTTTACCCGTGCGTTGAATCGTTTAATTGCTAAAAGCGGGTATAAATTGCGTTTCAAAAATTATTTTAAAATTACGAAATTTATGTTTTTATAAAGTTCGGGATATTTGTAACATTTTAAAACTATTTTCGTGATTTTCTGAATTTGTTTCAAGTGCAGCTCGGTTTGTTAAATCGTATAATGCGGGTATAGTGCGCGAGTCAAAAATGCTTTAAAAATTATGAAAATTTTATTTTATTAGTTTTTAACTATTCCGAGAATTTTAAAACTTATTTGGTAATTTTCGGGTTAATTGTACCCGTAAGTCTGCTCGTTAAATTCTAAATTTCGGGATAAAATTAGGCTTGTATGTTGATAAGTACTGCAAGTAGTACAATGGATAAAAGAAAAAAAACAAAACAAAAACAAAAAAAGAAAAAAAGAAAAAAAAAAGAAACCTGTCAGCCACACCCCCGCCCCACCCGCGTATTACCCCTCCCCCATTTTTCTTTTATCCGCCAGGTTTTTCCCCCTCATTCTCTTCTGTCTCTCTGTATCTCTACCTGTTTATATACTTTAAACTTTCAAAAATTCATATCTTACAAACCGTTTATCCAATTTCAACTATTATATATATAAACGATCATCGCTTCGATACCTACGCATAGGTATATATTTTGCAAGATTTTGAGGAGATAATTTACGGAGCATATTTTCCATTTTAATTTATTTTCGGGGCATAAAAAAGGAGTTTGACGGTGGTGATTACTCCACATGGCATCTCAGCGTATATATGTCTATGGCTATTAATTTCAGATTTTTCTAGAGATATTTTCCGGACATCAGATATTCTCTTCGGGGTAACCAAAATTTATTTTGGGTAACGATTCCGAAATTCCGCCTTCGTACTTGTGTATATTATAGCATGTTAGTGTTTATATATTTATTTCATAATTTTTAGAAATTGTTGGAGCAGTCACTTTTGGTCCGAGTTTTGGTTCAGGTGGCCGTGTTATTCATTTCTGGAGTGTTTATACGCGTAAATATAAAGTATTGTGTTGATTGTTGTTGGTTGTGTCGATATGATATCGACTGGCAGTCCGAGAAATAGAGGAGGTGTTGTCCGATTTCCAAGAAAATATTATTTTTTTAGTTCAGAAGATTATTATTTTTATTATTATTCGAAAATTAATCCAAATTATTTAGTTAATGAATTTTAAATGATTATTTAATTCGGGTTAATTATTTCTTATGATTTAAAAGTCGACCTTTAAAATATTATTTTAAATTATTTTCCAGGCTCAATAATTCTTATAAAATTATTTTCGGGTGTTCGAGCACTATTATTTAGTTATAAAATGATTCGGAGACCCGTTTTAATTCCGAAAAATGTTCAAAAATTCATAATAAATAAACCGTTCATCCGTTTAATACGAAACGAACGCCTTCAGACTCAGAAAAATATTTCGCTTTCAATAAAAATACTTTCGAAACCCAAATCCTTTTGTTTCGAAAGGTCGCTTGTTTTACAAGTTATTCTGAGTCGATTAATTATCGATAAATCATATTTTTGACCCGATATCAGTTTTAAACATACCAAGTCGAACCTTTTGATGAACAGAGTCATATGTGATATGAATTATATAATACGTGAGTTATGGGTTATGTGTTATGTGAATTACGTGCGTACGTGGGTTAAGAGTCTTGTGTTTGACTGTTTTAATTATTGTGCGGGCTATCGTATGGGTTGACGATAGGGTATTGACGCGTAATTCATCGAGTGATTATCGATTAGACGATTAAAGTTCTATATTTTAATTATAGATGCGGATCTCTCGAGTTGATCAGGACAAGGTGTTGGATAAAGAATGAAATGGAATGGTATTGGATATTTGGCTTCTAGCAATCGCAGGAGCAGCATATCGGTGAAGTGTTGAAAAGAAAGACGGTGACGTTTTGAGACAGAATGTCAGAATAGATGTGTCGTTGTGAGTGTGACTAACTACTAAAACCCAAAGGCAAGTATTCCTATCATCACTTATTGTTCAAGTGATATTTATTTCGAATCTTATCATGCAAGTATTGCTTTCCCTATTCGGTTCGAGATAGATAAATGTTTTACATATCGCTGAATTAAATAATTCTGTTTATGCAAGTTTTCATCTGCTATCCTATGTTCAGAATAGGCAAGTGATTTTACTTATCCAATTATCGGATTTATAAATATTTTGATATTTTGAGAAAAGTGATTTGGTTGCGAATATTCCTACACAAGAATTGGGGGAAAAAAATGATTTCAGGTGTCGATTATTATAACCCCATTTCAATAAAAGGTTTTAAGATTAGATCATAATAGCGCAAGTGACCGGGACGGACGGTCCAGCGGAGGGCTATTTCTAAGTGCCATATGGAATATTATGACACAATTTTTGCCACAGGCAGGTATATTGCCTTTTATTTGAGTACTCATGTTTTTGGGGTCACGTTTCTACGAATCATGACCTTGTGCTATCACACGGGCTGATCAGCATGTGATGGTACATCCTTCGGAGAATGATCCTAATCTAAATTATCATATTGTTTTTTATATTCATAGAATAAATGGTTTATCAACTGTTTCTGTTTTGGATTAAAGATGAAATGAGGTTTTAATTTAGTTTCTGATTTTGAGGATACTTAGTTTGTTGTTAAATATCAAAGGTGGTATTAGTACAGATGATTGGTGTTGACTTCAGCATGGGATGTTGTGAGCATCATAGGTCGTATTGATATCTAACTTGATATGACAGCAAAATAAGTATTAATTTCAAGAGTTCGGTTTTGAGTAAAGTTTATGATTCAATCCTTAATCATTGTTTCTTGTTATTGTGGTTTACGATATTTCCGTAAACAATGTTTTACGAGTTTTATTCTCGTCAAGGTTCAAAGTATTTTTGAAGCGTTTCGCTTGAGGATATCAAAATGGTTTTGAATACAATTAAGGAATCAATTCTGGGATTCCTCAACTAAAATTTTATGATTCAGCAATTGTGATTTCAAATGTTCTGCTCTAATGCAGATGTCGGTTTTATATCAAAAGACCCTATATATTATAATGATCTTGCTGAGCATTTCTTCCGCTCATACTTGCCTGTTTTTAAAATTTAACCTCCAGTGAGGATTAGCTTGCGCTGTTTAGCTGCGTAATTCGAGGAAGCAAAGAAGAAGCACTTGGAAGGTGGCTGGTCCAGGGTTTGCGGGCTAGTGTACGTTTTATTGTATAAAGTTGTTTATATTAAATTATAATTGTGTTATTTTATAGCTGGGCCTAGTACACTCTATTTCGAAGTTATACTAGCGGGTTAGTTTAGAGTTGGAAATTTATTGAACAGAGTTTTAAAAGAAAGTGAAAAATTATTTACGGAATTTGGAATTCTTGTTTCTAGAACTGTAACCTTAAAAGATCTTGGATTAGTTGGGGTCATTTATGCTAATTATCTTCTGCTGGCATTTATTTATCGATTAAACAGGTTGATTTGGATTGAGGTTTCATAGTGACGACCAAATCCTATGACCCCGGATTTGGGGGCGTTACAGGTTGGTATCAGAGCTGAGGTTATAGTAAACTAGAAACGAGAGTCTGTAGGAGTGTGTATAGCTATGTGAGGACGATTGAGCTCATATCGAGTTCCTGTTGGACTATCGGATATAGTACCAACGAGTAAGTTAAGATAGGCGCATTCGTTTGGGATGGTTGTATTGAGCTGGACAAAACTCCTGGCAGTTACAAACTTCTATTGTGGAATCTTTCGAGGCTACTACGATTTAACGACGACGAAGATTCCCGATATCCTCAGAACATGAAGAAGTATCTAGAATCGGATGATGAGTCAACTGAAGAGTTCAAATAGAAGATAAGTATTAAGACTTTGGCAATACCTTCTCTTTCTATAATTTCTTTTAACCTCTCTCAAAAGAGATATCTATTAGAGGATATATTCCCTAACACTCGTTTAATCATTTTGTTACATAATCTTATTTTCTGGATTTCATTTTTCTCCAGAAATATCAGCTCTGAAATATTTTCAGTTTTATTAATTTAATTTTGGATTCCTTTGATATTCTTTTATTCTGACTGAGATGAACAACCCTACCTATAGGGGACACAAGGTATACCTGTCTGTGTGATAGGAGTTGGATGGGACGCCATCACTTGTGTGTGTTGTGACTACAAGAAGGTTAATAACCTTTAGTAGTGTCTTAATTTGGACACGCAATACCAAGTTCATTTGATCATATTGATCTCTGAGTTATTCTTTCATTTCAACAACACCTTCTCACAAATTCAGATTTTGGTCCTGTTATAACATGAAATTCTTTTCTCTTTGAAATTCCATGATTTTATCATCTGAAATATCCGAAGGTATGCCATTCAAGTTAAGTTGAGTATCCTGGTCAAGTCAAAGTAAGGCGATATGATGGAATTACGAAGGACGACAGTGGACTGTAATGCGATTAGAATATCAGTGGCATATAGCGAAGTCAATCTGTTCTTTTATTTCCCTCTCTATCTTTCTTTCTTTTCTTCTCTCTATCTTTCTCTCTATTCTTCTTTCTCGCGATCAGTAAAAGTGATTCTATTGAGTAATTGGTCAAAGGATGTAGACGGAACAGTGGTACACAGTGAAACTCCTGTAAAAGTTTTATTATACAAGGAATACAAGATTTGTTTGAGTTTATGGAAAATTGAGGTTATTTGGATATGGAAAGTTGGTTAGAAAACCCTTAGTGCTTTTTCTGTTGATTCCGAGGACGGAATCCTTATAAAGGGGGTAGATTGTGATATCCTGTATTTTCAGAATTATTATTATTCATATTTGAATATGTTTATGTGATTTTATGATTTAGAAGGAATAAAATGGTGGATATTTTATTCTTATTTGATGAGTTTGTGTTATTAAATGGTAATGTGCTAATTGTTGAATGTTATATCGATCCTTGTTAATTTCTAAAAATATTTACTTAAATGTATTATTTATAAAAGTTTATTTGAAAACCGATCATTTTATTGGTATCAGTAAATTGAGTTCCTTTAGTAATATTCGGGATTGGATGGATATTATGTCTGCTATGTGTTGTATGTAATATTAATTCTGTGGGACTCAATTGTGATTGAGGATTATTTCTATTATTAATTACTGAGTCGTATCGTTTTGTTTTTGTCTTTAAAAGTGATTTTATTGAAAATTTAATTTCATAAATATTTAAATTATCTTTAAAATTATTTTTGTGACTTTATAATTACAATAATTATTTTTGAGATTTTATAAAATTTGGAAATCAATATTTCATCAATTATTTAGCCCTATATGATTTTTAGATTTCATTTATTTGTAAAATCCATATTTAATTCCAAAATTCTTCAAAAATTACGAAACTCATATTTATTGAAGTTTGGAATATTCTGAGAATTTTAAAATTATTTTGGGAATTTTTAGGATTAATTTTACCCGCGCGTTGAATCATTTAATTGCTAAAAGCGGGTATAAATTGCGTTTCAAAAATTGTTTTAAAATTACGAAATTTATGTTTTTATAAACTTCGGGATATTTGTAACATTTTAAAACTATTTTCGTGATTTTCTGAATTTGTTTCAAGTGCAGCTCGGTTCGTTAAATCGTATAATGCGGGTATAGTGCGCGATTCAAAAATGCTTTAAAAATTATGAAAATTTTATTTTAATAGTTTTTAACTATTCCGAGAATTTTAAAACTTATTTGGTAATTTTCGGGTTAATTGTACCCGTAAGTCTGCTCGTTAAATTCTAAATTTCGAAACAAAATTAGGCTTGTATGTTGATAAGTACTGTAAGTAGTACAATGGATAAAAGAAAAAAAACTAAAACAACAAAAAAGAAAAAAAAGAAACCTGTTAACCACACCCCCGCCCCACCCGCGTATTACCCCTCCCCCCTTTTTCTTTTATCCGCCAGGTTCATCCCCCTCCTTCTCTTCTGTCTCTCTGTATCTCTACCTCTTTATATACTTTTCAACTTTCAAAAATTCATATCTTACAAACCGTTTATCCAAATTTCAATTATTATATATATAAACGATCAGCACTTCGATACCTACGCATAGGTATATATTTTGCAAGATTTTGAGGAGATAATTTACGGAGCATATTTTCCTTTTTAATTTATTTTCGGGGCATAGAAAAGGAGTTTGACGGTGGTGATTACTCCACATGGCATCTCACCTTGTATATGTCTATGGCTATTAATTTTAGATTTTTCTGGAGATATTTTCCGGACATCAGATATTCTCTTCGAGGTGACCAAAATTTATTTTGGGTAACGATTCCGAAATTCCGCCTTCGTACTTGTGTATATTATAGCATGTTAGTGTTTATATATTTGTTTCATAATTTTTAGAAATTGTTGAAGAAGTCACTTTTGGTCCGAGTTTTGGTTCAGGTGGCCGTGTTATTCATTTCTGAAGTGTTTATACGCGTAAATATAAAGTATTGTGTTAATTGTTGTTGGTTGTGTCGATATGATATCGACTGGCAGTCCGAGAAATAGAGGAGGTGATGTCCGATTTCCAAGAAAATATTATTTTTTTAGTTCAGAAGATTATTATTTTTATTATTATTCGAAAATAAATCCAAATTATTTAGTTAATGAATTTTAAATAATTATTTAATTCGGGTTAATTATTTTTTATGATTTAAAAATTCCGAAAAATAGTTCGAGCTTTAAAATATTATTTTAAATTATTTTCCAGGCTCAATAATTCTTATAAAATTATTTTCGGGTGTTCGAGCACTATTATTTAGTTATAAAATGATTCGGAGACCTGTTTTAATTCCGAAAAATGTTCAAAAATCCATAATAACTAAACCGTTCGTCCGTTTAATACGAAACGAACGCCTTCAGACTCAGAAAAATATCCCGCTTTCAATAAAAATACTTTCAAAACCCAAATCCTTTTGTTTCGAAAGGTCGCTTGTATTACAAGTTATTCTGAGTCGATTAATTATCGATAAATCATATTTTTGACCCGATTTCAGTTTTAAACATACCAAGTCGAACCTTTTGATGAACCGAGTCATATGTGATATAAATTATGTAATACGTGAGTTATGGATTATGTGTTATGTGAATTATGTGCGTACGTGGGTTAAGAGTCTTGTGTTTGACTGTTTTAATTATTGTGTGGGCTATCGTATGAATAGACGATAGGGTATTGACACGTAATTCGTCGAGTGATTATCGATTAGACGATTAAAGTTCTATATTTTAATTATAGATGTGGATCTCTCGAGTTGATCAGGACAAGGTGTTGGATAAAGAATGAAATGGAATGGTATTGGATATTTGGCTTCTAGCAATCGCAGGAGCAGCATATCGGTGAAGTGTTGAAAAGAAAGACGGTGACGTTTTGAGACAGAATGTCAGAATAGATGTATCGTTGCGAGTGTGACTAACTACTAAAATGCAAAGGTAAGTATTCCGATAATCACTTATTGTTCAAGTGATATTTATTTTGAATCTTATCATGCAAGTATTGCTTTCCCTATTCGGTTCAAGATAGATAAATGTTTTACATATCGCTGAATTAAATAATTCTGTTTATGCAAGTTTTCATCTGCTATTCTATGTTCAGAGTAGGCAAGTGATTTTACTTATCCAATTATCGGATTTATAAATGTTTTGGGATTTTGAGAAAAGTGATTTGGTTGCTAATATTCTTACCCAAGAATTGGGGGAATAAAATTATTTCGGGTGTCAATTATTATGACCCCATTTTAATAAAAGGTTTTAAGATTGGATCATAATTGCGTAAGTGACCGGGACGGACGGTCTAGCGGAGGGCTATTTCTAAGTGCCATATGGAATATTATGACAATTTTTGCCACAGGCAGGTATATTGCCTTTTATTTGAGTACTCGTATTTTTGGGGTCACGTTTCTACGAATCATGACCTTGTGCTATCACACGGGCTGATCAGCATGTGATAGTACATCCGTCGGAGAATGATCCTAATCTAAATTATCATATTATTTTTGATATTCATAGAATAAATGGTTTATCAATTGTTTCTGTTTTGGATTAAAGATGAAATGAGGTTTTGATTTAGTTTCTGATTTTGAGGATACTTAGTTTGTTGTTAAATATCAAATGTGGTATTAGTACAGATGATTGGTGTTGACTTCAGCATGGGATGTTGTGAGCATCATAGGTCGTATTGATATCTAACTTGATATGACAGTAAAATAAGTATTAATTTCAAGAGTTCGGTTTTGAGTAAAGTTTATGATTCAATCCATAATCATTGTTTCTTGTTATTGTGGTTTACGATATTTCCGTAAACAATGTTTTACGAGTTTTATTCTCGTCAAGATTCAAAGTATTGTTGAAGCGTTTCGCTTGAAGATATCAAAATGGTTTTGAATACAATTAAAGAATCAATTATGGGATTCTTCAACTAAAATTTTATGATTCAGCAATTGTGATTTTAAATGTTCTGCTCTAATGCAGATATCGGTTTTATATCAAAAGACCATATATATATTATAATCATCTTGCTGAGCATTTCTTCCGCTCATACTTGCCTGTTTTTAAAATTTAACCTCCAGTGAGGATTTGTTGGTGTTGTTATTGTATGAATTGCTGTTGTTGTTGCTTTTGTTGCAGAAATTGTTGTTGCTGCTAGAATTGTTCTTGCTGCTGAACCTTCTAATTAGAATGTTGGCGGAACAAATCTAGCAATTCACCCATGGCTGGGCCCCCAACAGAGTCTCTACTAGAGGAACTAGACGGGATATTCTTCTTAGACGACATTCTCCTAAAACACAACAAAAAGTTTAATATGAAAATTGTGCCCCGGGTAGCAACAATTTTATGCATCAGGAGAACGCTGCCACAATAAAATATTCCCATCCTTATTTACTTTGGGTCCACTAACGGTGCATAGCTAAATTTAACAAAATCAGCAACAAATACAACAATAACAATAACAACAATAATAACAGTAAAAAAGTATTATAAAAACTAAACAACAACTTTTATATAAATGAACTACAATACAACAATAGTGCAAATATCCAACTAAACAGCTACAGTACAACGCTGATAATAAAGCTGAGTTGACAGAAAAATTGGCTGTCATAACAGCCTCCGCCTAATACACGCTACAACAATATAATGTATTTATAAAATAAGTACAAAATTCCTGAGGAACCAACTCTGAGCTCTGTCTATCCCTGTTGTATCTTCGCTCAAACCACTGCCACTGCCACTACGACCGATCGAGCCCAACTCAAACACCAACCAATTAACCAGATCCTGGTACTGAATAACCCTTAGCTCAAAGCTAATAAAAGGGTCAATAGACCTAGCTTGCTCAACAGCAGTCTGAGTCAAAGACCTCACTCGGGACTGGATATCAGGTGAGGGGACAGGGATGCCTTGGAAAGTTCCAACTGGGACTCGGTCAAGATGTGCGGCCAGCTCCAGGATCTTCTCTCTGATAAAATATCGGTTCACCGCCTGGTGAACATGATATGTAATCAGGGAGGAAGTACCTATAGGAGCAGATGGAGGGACTGGAGGTCTAGAGAAGCAAGAGATGGGTCCACAACCTGATGGAAAATCCCTAATAGATGATACATAACTCTGTACCCAACAAGGACGGGCACTAGTTCCAGGAATATCCCTCGGAACAAACTGAGACACTGGTGGGGGAGGCGAAGGACTCTCCTCAGCTACAACATCTAAAGTCCTCTCCAAGTCTGAACTGTTTGAGTAATATATGTTCTCCCAGGATGGAGAACTTGATATCACCATGGGCCACTGTCAACAATAGAAATATAAAGGATAAACACAATAAGGTTAAGGCAGTTCTACCAAAACATCAATAGATTATAGGGTAACGCCTTCGGAACCCTCGACTGATTCTTAAGTTTGCTCCCCTAAATGAGTTGCTGACTCACACCTTAGGACACAGATCCTATACCTTTTTGACTGAATCCCTAACCTAAATCAGGGACTTGTACCTGTAGCACTGATACCAACTGTGACGGTCTCAATCCCGGGGTCAAGATCCGACGTCACCAAATCATTACAAACAAAAAATATAAACTACAAATTTAACATTATTATACCAACACGACCCCAAAACCAAGATCTGATCCAGGTTCAAGTATTATTTAGGTTACAAAACTACAACTAACTTATTCCACAACCCTGACACTCTAACTTATTACCGCAACTCATCAGACCTCATGGTCTGATACAAACTACCTCAAAGGAGTCGGGACCGGAAAGGGCTGTGACTCTGTTCTGCCAAGGTCTGATAAGTCTTTTAGGTATCTGCAATATATTTATATACATATATATATATACAAAACAAGCTGCATTTAATTTATTTACTCTAATGGGTAACCTAACAAAATGAATACATTAAATATTTAATAAAATTAATACCCACATATTTATTTTATATAGCATGTCATCTATGTAGATAAAATATATTGATTACCTATAAGGCTTGCATTTAATTTATTTATATGAAAATAGATGAATATTTTTTATGTTCACTTTAGAGTTTAGATATGAATATAAAATTTTCAGTTTTGATATTATTTTATCATAATTTACATGTGGGTAAATTTTTCACAAAACAGTAACAAACTTATTCAACTTCAATAATTTTTTTATATGTAAGCACATAAAAGTTAGCTAAAGATAGATAGTTGAAAACTTATTCAACGTCAATAATTTATTTATACTTATATATATAAAGCTAACATATGGACCTTTGATTTTTGGAGGTTGTATATTAAATAGGTTTTTAACCTAATTTAATAATGAGTGAACCGCTTTTATCAATTGACCTCTAGTGTTTTTCATTTAAATATTGATAATTAAATGTATAAAAGTTTTATACTTTGAATTCATTGAAAAAAATCACAAGATAAATAACATAACTTATGATTATGTGCTATATTAAATAAAATAAACAATCCATAATATCTATATCTATATTATCTTAAAGGCTACTAATGCCCATTTAGAATTTACCCACTAAATTTACCCATGACCCACTATCCATAACCCATTTAATTTTTTACACATAAAACATTATATTATACACATATCCATGGATCTTTTAAGATTTAAATATTTTATAACCTATATACAAACTAACCTATTATATAGCTAGACCCCCTAATTGTAGCAACTGATTAGTACTTTCAAATTTTTTTGAATTTTTTTCTCTCTTAAACTAGTGCTAAATTTAGTAACTGATTAATATGTTTCCTCTACTGTTCTTCTCAATCGAACGATTTTGCTCCGCCGATCTCCTGTCAAGCATGGATTCACGCTCCCTGGAAGGCTTAGGCTCTGCAAGGACATCACTTTTAGGTTTGATTTCATCATGAATAACTGTTAACTATCATGCACGTTAAGTGTTATATGATTTTGAATGATTTTATGTTTTTGTCCGTAGGGTTGAAACGTTTGATTCGTTGCCAAGATTCATCAGATCAGGGCTCAAATCAATCTTCTCTATTGCAGGCTATCCCAAGTTTTCCTGTTTTTGAGTCGAATGGTGAATATCATTCTTCCTCTTACATTTTATATGTAGATTGTAATGTAATTCATGTTCTTATATTCGTCTCGTTGAATCAGTTGTGAAGCGTAGAAATGTATGTGTTGAAAAATAAAATCAGAGTCCCAATGTTACAGTCTCGAATACACAGTCACCAGGTTCTGCATTATCATCTGGTATGTTTTCCATTATATTTGTTTATTATTTGTTACATTAGTGAATGTTGGGAACTCATGATTCATATGCATTTTGTAGTTGGATTTAGGTCTCCTTTACAGCCATTATTCAATAGTAATACAAATGTATTGCGAGATTCCAGTCCACACAATCCATCTAATTATGTTGCTGATGTTTCGTTTAATAGAACCACCCGGACTTCCTTCACAGGTATTTCGATTTTTTTTACCAATGTAAAGTGTAGAAGTGGGAATGTTTGTATGACTATTTGTTCTGTTTTTTTTTGTGTTGTAGATTTGAAACGTATGAGCAGAAGTGTGGGTTTGAGACCTCTTGGTGGATCAAATAGCATGCCTGTCAGTGTACAGATTTCACCTATTTCAGGGATTACAGTTGAAGAGAATAACACTCCAATTGCTAGGTGCATGGATCAACCTGCTACACTCTCAGATATTACCAATTTGCCGTGTACGTTATATTATAATTTTATACTGAAATAAAGGAATTTTGTATGCTCTGTTGCGTTTACTAAATTGCTAACATTATATTATGTTGTTTGTTACAGCTGTGGAACGTAGAGTACGTGGTCGCAATATTGAGAATATTTAAGCTATTAATAACAGTGTTTCAAAGAATAACCAAGAAAAGAAAATTACGCCTTCAGAAAAATCATGTGTGTTACCTATTAATCAGTTTATGAATTTTCTAATTTATAAAATTTGTAATACTTTATGTTTTATTTGCTATTACGACCAACAAGAATCCATTGTTATTTTTTGCTGCAGCTAAGAAATGTAGATTACGTGGTCCTAATGTTGATAATAGGAAGACAATACCACAGAGTAAGTTTTGTTTGATGCACATTAATACATGATTATGCATGTTCATTTATAAGATTTCATGTTTTTATTGTTGTGCAAAAAATTAAAAATCCATTTATGTATTTTGTTGCAGCTAAGAAATGCAGGGTACGTGGCCTTAATATTGAGAAGATTTATACAGATCCTATGTGTACGTTTTGTTATTACATATTTCCTGATATGCGAATTTATAATTTTTTTTACCTTGCTGGGATTGATCCCATTATTACCATTCACTGATTTGTATGCTGAAGTATTTGTTCACTCTTCAGCAGTGATAGGAAAAAGACCTGGTACATCCTCTATGAATAATGGTGACGCATTGTCAAAGTCTAATAAAATATTTGAATATAGACGAATATGTCAACCTCCGACGTCTCCTTTACGGTCAATTTTCATAATCCCCATGAACTGAAGTCAAGAAAGAGTAAAGAAAAGGATAAAGAACAAGCATCTCCAGAAAAGAGGAATTTGATATCAGATTTTGACAATGTGGTTGAATTTGTGGATCCAGAGTCAAGTGATTCAGATGTTGGGATTGATGATATGTATCTTGATGACATGGAAGAGGTAATATTGAATCAGAATTTATGGCGTGGATATATGGATCTTGGTCCTCCGTCAAAGTTGTGCAATAAATGTGGTGCTACTATTTGGAACGAAGAGCGTAATAATAAATCATGTCCGCGTAAATAGCCCATATTTTCTATGTGTTGTCATAATGGTCAGATACATTTGCCAAAAGAAAGGCCACCACCAGAACCATTAGCTTCTTTGTTACTTGGTGGTGAGAAATCGAGGCATTTTAAACAGTACATAAGAGTGTACAACTGCATGTTCCAATTCACTTCCACCGGTGGTAAGATTGATAACTCAATAAACAGAGGTAGCTCTCCGTATTATTTTCGCTTACAAGGTCAAAACTATCATTTGGTTGGGAGTTTAGTACCGTTAGATGGATCTTCACCCAAATTCTGCCAGCTCTACATATACGACACGCAAAATGAGGTTGAGAATAGAATCAATGCAATTGGAGGTGCTTCTGACAATGTTGATCCGGATATTGTCGAGTAACTTTTAGGTATGTTAGACAAGAACAATGAGTTAGTCAAAGCTTTTCGCATTTAGACCTTATCATAATCAGTTATCATTGTAATTCTACTTCATTACCAAATCACTATCTTCACTGCATCATGGCAAACTTTAACATTTTCAGCATTGATACTGATATTATGGCTATATTGTTTGTATTCATAATACACGATCTTCATAGCTTTCACATGTTTGGAAAGTTGTTGATGGCCTATTTCACTAAAGCAAGCAGAATCCAAGTTAAAGAAATATTGCAGAAACTCAATTGGGATGCTCTATACCAGTACCATAATCATTATCTACAAGTTAGGCGTGACCAATTCCATGGCTTTATTCGTTTTTCCATTTCTCTTGAAGTTGAGCAAGCATTGTTTTATAACTAGGTTCGAATGCTTTTCATGCGTAATAATGTGGATCATAATCTTCAAACTCTCTCTTTTCTCTCCGGTAATTATTTTCCATCTTATTTTAGTTTTGTCTTTTTTAGAGATGTGTACAGACCATATAAAAAAGATCAGGTTGTTGAAGAAATGTCTCATATTGTTGGAATGGTTGATCTTAAATCGAAGTTAGTAGACATTGTTCATTTGCTTGAGGATATGTACTTGTACATATCGGATGTAGACAATTTGCTTCCTCTTTATAAATTTTGTCCAAATGCAAGAAATAAAGACCTGATAAATAGAATTGAAGGTAATCCTTTTGGTGAACAACTTTGGTATTCACTTTGTGAGTTGACTGTGAAAGAGAAGTACCGTGAAGAAGGTGAATTTTATAATCAACGTTTAACCATGTCACACATATGGAATTCAGGTTGTGGTCATTGCAAAGTGCAGATACTTTTGTTCAAGATTTTGCTTGGTGAGGTTTGTGATTGATGTTTTACAGTTTTATTGAATTTAGTACGAAATTGAAACATTTGGTAGTTTAAGGTTTGTAATTTCTAGACTTTATGTTGAATGGAATATTATTGTTTGTTGTTGATCAAACTAAGATGAAGAATGTGTGGTAATATATAAGTTTTGAACATGTAAATGAAGTTAATTTGGTATGTAGTCCAAGATAGATTTTGGCATATAATATCTTTTTATAATAAATAAAGATATGATAGAGATAACAGTTATATAATTATAGATTTCATGATGTCAAAACCACAATTACAAATTAGGCAGAATACATAATTGGGCATATTTTGGCCATAATCAATTATGTCATAGGAAGATAACCTTAAAGTTGTTAGATGTAGTAAGTTTGTAACAGCAAAGAACTTAGAAAATCCTCGAGTCTCCAAATTTTTGGTCATTGAAATCATCATTGTGAAATTATAGTTTTCATGAGTATCATGACATATTAGTTATAATAAAAGTGTAACTCACATAGTTTTTAAATCTACATGTGGGTTATTATATCCACTTTCATTAAACCACAACTACATATATGCAATTCATAGGCCATGAGTTGATACTATGATTAGGTAAGTACCTTAATGTAACCACCCAAGGAATTAATACATAAGCTCAATGTTATCTTCAGTCAATAATTATCAAAAATTATAACAATTCAGTAATACCAAACATGACAAATGCCATGTTTGCAATGATACGTCTTAAAGTGAAATCCATGCCAAAACAATTGGTGACTGTATCAATATTACATTCTTTGTTAAAAGCATAAGTTAAAAACATTAGAATATCGGCAGACACGCAAGCATGGTCATGAAATGTTTTCACTCGAATTCATCTCCATTCTATTATTCCCGAACTAATTTCCCTGGACGTTCTCGGCATCAAGAAAAAGAACATTTGTATCTTTAAATGTGTGTATTTAAATGGAGGTAAACAATCAGTTAAGTATAAATCTAAAATAGTTAATGTAAGTTCATCAATGTGTTGATTGTTGGGATTGCAACAATAGTAAATTACTACTATACTAACACAATGAGGCAGTTATATCTCCATTCCATTATTCCCAAACTAATTTCCCTAGACGTTCTCGGCATCAAGAAAAAGAACATTTGTATCTTTAAATGTGTGTATTTAAATGGAGGTAAACAATCAGTTAAGTATAAACCTAAAATAGTTAATGTAAGTTCATCAATGTGTTGATTGTTGGGATTGCAACAATAGTAAATTACTACTATACTAACACAATGAGGCAGTTATATAACCAATAACAAGAATAAGGGAAATTAGAAACAACCCATCCCCGGTGGATAATGCTTAGTACACCGATGGATAATCCATACTATGTACACTGATGGATAATGCTCACTTAGTACCTTGACGGATAATGTACACTTTGTACCCCGATCGATAATGCACACGTTGTACCCCGGTGGATAATGCACACTTTGTACCCCGGCGGATAATGTACACTTTGTACTCCGACGGATAATGTACACTTTATACTCCGACGGATAATGTACACTTTGTAATCCGATGGATAATCAGTTCAGTGCATTTTATACCCCGGTGGATAATCAATTCAGTGCATTTTGTACCCCGGTGGATAATGCACACTTTTTACCGCGGTGGATAATCAGTTAAGTGCATTACTCCAAATTCTGATATTCAGATTCAATATTCATATTAAATATATATAATAAGTCAGTAAATATTATAATTAAACATTAAGTAAACTTCCTCGCTTACTTAATCAATGTGGGACAAACCCACACAACCCTTTTCAAACTACTAACTTCAACTCAATTTCTTTATGGATTACACTAAGAAAATGACTTAGATCCAAACATGAAAGTTTAAGTCCCCATTACAAAGAACAACCTCCAACAATTAGATTTAGGAAATTACATTAAGAACATGTCTAAAACATGCCTCAAACTTTCCATTTTCTAACACAATGATTGTCAATTAATATGGCCATACTCTATAACAGAGTTTCTATTATTAGAGTTCTCACCAGGCTTTGGGCTCTGATGTGCAAACATCCTTTGCACTCCATATTTGTCAAAAATGACAGCATCAAACCGACCAGCTTCCCAGTTGGTGAACACAATAAAATCTCCCAGGTTGAGTTGAATATATGCTGGAATTTTATAGAGACCAAAGAACCTTTTATCATATTTGGAAAAATAACCTGTAAACACTGTATCCAAAAGGAAACAGTAGAGAACAACATCGGGAATATGCTTGCCAAAGCGTGCCACGAAAGAATGTGGAATATCCTGCATCAAAAGTTAAAATATAGTTATCCTATGTATTTCAATTATTTAAATAGAAAGTTTTGCCCGATTAAATCATTTTACAAGTTTATAAGAAAATAACTTATAACTAAGCCATCATAGATTGTATTTTCATTAGCTTCAATTAAAATCTTCCATCCAGCTCCACCAACATTGGCTGATCATGTTTGTAAAAAGTATAATTACAATCATGACTTAAAATAATGCAATGTTCAACCATATAGTCAAGAGCAAATTAGACTTTACCTCGCTTGGCCATATATGAATTCGGTTTTTCTGGTATGATATACTCTATTTCACATCCCGTCTTATCAAAAATGTGACCCCGGAAATTTCCTTCACCTTTGTAGTAGAGAAGAAGTTTACAACCAATGCCTTTTTTGAACAAATTGTTGAGTTCCCCAACTCTAGTTAAGCTTTCCCTATTTTTCTCATAAGAGAATTGTAGATGTTGGCCATTTGGTAGCATTATTAATCCATTACCAGGAAGATTTTCACCATATGTAGAAACAATGAAGAGTGGTAATTTCTGATGACATAAGCAAATACTTAACAGGAATACTCAATTATGATAGTCAGTACATGTATTGGGACAATTGAGTAAGTTATTTACCAATTCATCCATGAGAGGTTGCATTATGGCATCGACCTCAATGATGAATGCTGGAATGTTAACAGGCTCAAAGTTTTGCTGTTGAGATGGAATATTATACATAAGTATAATTAGTAACAATAAATTATTAAGTCTGATTGGCCAATTACCGAGACCTGTATAATACAACAATTGTAATGTTATTGTATTTTTGGCTTCTAATCCAAGCGTGATCATTTTGTTAATGGATTACAGAATATTGAAGTAGCTCTTGATATTGTGAATCAGGTTAGATGTAAAGTTCAGCCGCAATGCTAAACATCTCTTAATACAATCATGGCAGATACTATTACAAATCAATGTAGCAGAGTTGAATATGTATAATGGTTGTCCCAGTAGTAAACCAATATAACTAAAATCACAACATACACTGCTAGGCAAAACAGATTAAGACTACCAACGACATAGTTAAAAGAATTGGATTGATTTTTCACCATATAAGTGTTTCTTTCAAAGTGGATATATGGGGTGCATTGACTGAAAGTATGACTTCACTGTATGTAGATGATGAAGAGACACCAGTCATTATTGTTCTGTCAAGTGTCAAAGTTATCATATACAAAGGTTAAATTTATGGAGTTAAGATAGTTTATTATATTATTTACTTAGACAAGCACATTGTACGTTTGTAACATGTTATTTTTGGTTGTTAAGGCGTTGCTATTATCACTAATACTCCGGCCTCCAAATTCTACATTAACCCCGGAGTACATGAGGTTTTTAAATTCAGGCATTGGTATGTGTAAAAATATTGTTTTGAAAACTTTGTGCGTTAACTGTTTTTGGGTATAAATCTCTTAATACATTTATGTGTATTACAGGCTTGATGGCATGGGATATGATGGTGCTGATAGTGATTGATGAATTAAATAAGGTAAATATAGCATTTGTTACAGAAGTAATGTCCCATAAGATTGAACACAAGTGACTAGATATATGAAATTAAATATTGTAGCATATTTCTTATTGTTTCCTTTGCAAGAGGAGAGAGTCGAAGGTGGTTTTTGATATTTGGAAAGAGAATGCATTGCACGGATGTCGCATGAAAGAAAACTTTTTATTTCAATCAGAATTTTTGTTAATGATATCTAAATAAGTTTTAGAGACAAGTCATTGTTTATGTTTAAAACTTTATGTTGGATTTGTAGATGGTTTGAATGTATGCCCTTGCTGATTTCTGCTTATTGTTGGAGTTCCCTAGTCTTATTATCATCCTGTTCATTTTCAGCATTTTGTACTGCATCTTCTATATTCAAATCAACCGACTCTTCATTGTTCGCATGATTATCTAACACAACATGTTTGTTCTGTGTTTAACTATTTAAATGGATTGCTCAAATCCCTGATTGTAACATTTGATGCTTAATATTTTCTCAACGTTTAACTGTATAAACTTAGTAAATGTTTTTAGATAATATTGAAAGAAAATCATGAGACACTGGATGCATAACAAAACAGACTTAATCATGTCTGACTGCCTTCTACTTTTGGTATTTTAACTTAAAAAATGGTAACATCAAATTGACGAATTACAAAATCTATGTAGAATTAAAAGTAAAATATTCATAGACATTGTTATACCATGTGAAGTTATTATAATTATTTTCAGAATATTGGATTACTTATGCAGAATCCTAATCCTAACAAACTCATATGTAAAGATTACGCCAACTGGATTAACATCAATCATGTACCTAAATCCATGGTTGACATAGTAATCCTTCTACATATATGGTTAACATATGTTCTATGAGTGTTTAAATTATGTAGCCTTTTAATAATCATTTGGTTGTTGTTCATCTTTGTCATGGCCGGCATGGAAAATAATCTTGCATCAGTTGATAGCACTAGGACTGATTGGAGGGTTCGTGTACGTATTACTCGGATGCGGCCTTCATTTTCTCGCAGTCAGCAATTCCGAGGTATTAATCTAATTTTGCTTGATTCTGAGGTAATGTCGTTCAGTTTATAAAGTAGTTGTATATGATCAATGTTTATATAGAAGAGTTTTTTAATTAGCCAATGTTATGCAGGATTGTCATGTCTTTGCATTTGTGAATCGTGTGATTTGGCATGATGTTAGCAATATCATAGTTGAAGGAAATGCATATGATATTCACAACTTTATAGTAATGGAGCCTGCATGACTTTTGAGACCTATATCTTCTTATAAGATTATTGTTTTTGCACATGATACCATTGTCCATCCCGTTCCTTTTGAAATAAATACCATTCTAAGGCACAAGTTTGATCTTAAGACTATTCCTAAGAATTCTGAACTTGCAATGTCACTTTCTGAACATGAGGTCCCTGTACATGCTATAGGTATTTCTGTATCTTATCACATAATTGTTTTTATTTAAAATTATCCTTTACAAATTCTAATTAGTTGACATTGCATAGATATTGTTGGCATGACTCAAAACATTGAACCAGTAAAGCAAGTTTATACACGGTTTGGTGAGAAAAAGTTTCTTCGTTTTGAGTTATTTGATGGCAGGTAAGACCATGCTTTCCCAATAAATGTAGTTTCGATCAGTGTTTTCCAATGTCAATATGATTGTCTATCTTTGTTTCCATATATATCAGCAACGTGGTTCAGATTTGTGCTTGGGATCAATTTACTGATGATGTAGCAACGGCGCTAGAAGGAAATGTTGTGTATCCTCCAATGGTGATCTTGACAACAATGAGGCCACTAATCCATAAAGGTTCCATTTACCGTCAATCTACATATCTTTACTAGAAACTATAATTATTTTTCATGGTGAAAACTAACTCTTATTGGTAAATTACTTCTAATAGGTTCACTGCAGATAAGAAGTTCATCATGTTCACAGATTTATTTCAATATTAATCATCCGGCTATTGAGGTGTTGAGGCAAAGGTATAAACACTTTTTGGGTAATGTAAATTTGTAGTACTGGGAGAGATATAAACATGATTGAATTGTATAAACTCTAATAAACATGTTGTGTACTATTATGTTTTCAGCCAAATTTTCTCTTATGAATTGGAATAAATTTTAATGTAGACTCATATGAATGTTTTACTCATCTAATCATTTGTTATATGTCATTGCCGAAATCAATGTTTACTTATGACATGTGAATATAATTTTAGATGTTGCTATTACAAATGGGAATAACATACAAAATAAATGATACTCTTTTCCATGTAGATTGGAAGACAATGTTGTAATTTGAATATAGATAACAACAATGTTCACTTTGATCCAATAATCTTACAAACACTTTCTGCAGAATAATATTGTCACTAATTTATAGTAACGTTGATTAAACATTAACATACTAACATTCTTCTAATAATACACTGGAATATGAATCATATATTGTGACCATAATCATCCACTAATATGCGAATTCTACCAATTGCTTCAATCAACTGACCAGCCTGGCCATTCAAATTAGCAAGATGCTCCTTCCACCCATCGCCAAACTTTTGAAAGCCATTCACCATGTCTGTAGCGTTTAGTTTGAAGGTTGTCTCATGACCACGTAGGGAGGTGGACATATCACCTAGGAATCTGAGTGGATTTCCCATATAAGATGGTGGAATTTCATCACTGCTTTGGGATAATTCTCCACGTGTTTTCCTTGATCTATTCTGCAAAATATCTTCTATATTGCTGTAAAGGATAAAGATAAAATTACGAAGCAAACGTCCAGAAATTGGTAAGACATGAAAAGAAACAGACATGTAAAGAATACTTTAACTGTTCCTGGAGGCCAACCGAACGAGCAAACAAATCAGATTGCCTACTTTCCATGGATGCATAAAACTCTGAGAAGAAAATATTTGAATCTTCCAGATCAGTGTTGAAATCTGCGCAAGTGACAGCCAATTGGTTCAACTCCTCCATTGCCACATTTTTAATCCCTGACCATCGTTTCCTCTTTGCACTGCGTGAAGTCATTTTTCACGTTATATAAGAGAAGGTGTAAGAGATGGTGTTTGTGTTAATGTGATTGTATGTGTGAGGTAATGTACCTTTCCCTTATATAAGCATCAAACTTTGATAACTTCCTATTCTATAATGTTCAGTTAAATAACTGCAAGTCAGTTACCTAAAACTTTGGTAACTGCAAGTCTCCATAACTCTCATCATAAACAGTTCTCTGTGAGTGAGTCTTTGAAAACCAACATACAATTCCCAATTCATCATCAAAATACTCACAAATGTAAAAATTTATGACCAAATGTAAACAGGTTCAAATATGGAACACAAAAAGACTTTTATGACGAAAGTACTATGACACAAACGTATAAACCATTCTTATGTTTTTGGTATCAAATAGAGAAAATAGTAAGTGCTTATGATTTTACATCGAAACTATCATCAATCTCAATTACTTCTTCAGAACATGAAGGAAACATGAAATCTTCAAAGCGGTATGTTCCACAACAATGACGAAGGTGATTCACGCATGCCATATCATAAATAGAAATCTGGAAGTCTGAATTACCGCAATATTTAAAAATATAATATAACCCTCACGTACAACATACTTTCGTAAAAACTGATTCATCCCATAAATCTTCTTTTCCGCAAAACAGAATTTAAATTTTGCACTCATCCCACCACCGAGAAAAATCTTTAAGTTATTGGCAAGTTTTGTACCATAAAGACAGTAAAACACATGTGGTACTTCCTGCATAGTAAGATTATCAATTACTGCAAGAACTCATTTTAGTTATTGACTCCTTATAAAACAAGAACGAAGTACAAACATACCAGTTCCCCGAACTGTAACGTATGATCTGTAATAACCTTGAAAATTTTGGCATAATGCTGAACATCATCTGCCTCACATGTTAAAATGCAACATGGGAAACAATTTCAAAATCTCAGGTTTTTAAATAGAAGATGTTAATGACAAGATACCTCCATAAGTTCCATCTTTTGGAATGACAGATTCATCAAAAACACATATTTTAAACTTCAGTGCTTCATCAGTACGGTAGAGAGCAATGATATCACCAATTTTAATTTGTGTATCTCGAATGAACCAATTCCACTCATTAGTAAAAAGGACTGTGTCAGTAACCCATTTTACATGTATAGGCCATTCTTGATCCTCAAAACAAAATGTAATGACTGGAGACTTTTCACATAACCCCAATTTGTCGCAAGTATCTGAATTGATAACCTAGAAGGAACAAAACTATTAGAGACAACACATTAAAAAAATGATAATGTTTTAAAATAAATTTTGAAATATGGACGTCTATTTGTTACCTCTGTGAATGATGTGCCCAACAAATGTTTGCCTTCAATAAGTATGTGCTGAACAGTACAGAAATTAGTTGTAGCATTATAACAAAAAGTGGTACTCAGTCTTTCTAGCTCGGTATCAGTCCAGGTCAAGTCAGAATCCCATGCCACTTCTGTATATTTCATTTCCACCGCATACGGATTATATACTTTAAATTTGAACCGCGCTCCTCCTTCATATTCCAGTAGAACCATATGGTAGGGCTTCATTAAGTAGAAATTCATCATATCAGACAGATTTTCGATGCTCTTAGAGTTTCTCGGATATTTTCCCGTCCAAACAATATTCAAGGGTCCTAACAACTTAACCTCACCAGGGAGGTGACTCCCATAGTTTACATAAAATGGCAATGCCAGAAACTGCATAATTTGAACAAAGTAAGCAAAACAGATACTCTAATATATAACAATTACAATTATCACATAATGAGCAATTGAACTTTAACAAAGTACAAAGCTACATTCTAATACATACCAATTCCCCCTTTCTGTAAAATTCACCCATATTTATACAAACAAAACATATCTGAACTTCTTTTATATCCATTCTGCATCAATTTACATTAAACGATCAATCGAACATCAAATTGTTATTCTAACAATGAGAATACGTAAAACATAATTGAACAACTTACTTCTTTCGGAATGAGTACCCCCGATGAAATTGTATGGATTAGTTATTTTGCTGAATGCAACACTTCAAGCTCTAAGCATAAATTACTTGAATCAGCTTCAATTTGAAAGAGAGAGTGTGTGAATTGTGAATTTTAAGTGAGTTTTGTCTATTTCAAATTGAGAGTGTATGAGTTGTAATTGAGCTATGCTGATTTGCTTTTTCTTTTTGTTTTTGGAATATGTTTGTGTATTATTCAACTATTTTGCCCATCCTAAAAACCTAATTTTAAATGTTAAATTCATATTTTACTTTTCCTTATAAATTGAATGGAAATATAAATGCTCTATTAACGTATTTTAATTAAAATCAAAAAATTATATAATTATGCTTTATATCAATACGATACATAAGTTTAGAAAATCTTTAATAACTTGCCGCTGTACATACTTTTTTAGATGTAGAATATGTGATGTCATCTAAGAATGAATGTAAGTGTTGTATTTTATGTATATCTTTTTTTTCATTAAATTAAATCACATTATTTGACAGAGTTTTGCCTAAACTCGACACCATTATATTTCAGTGAAAAATAAACTATTCAAATGGTAAAAATATTCATTTGGTGCGAATCGTAAAAATTAATAAAAAAAATTGCTAGCATGCATAGCTGACTCATCAAACTGGAAAGGTCATTTTACGTTCCCAGTTACTAATATACAATAAAGACAATTAACCAAAAAAATTCATTTTGCACATAATTTATAATTATAATACTGAATTATACTTTATTCACTTAATCACGTCACGAAAATTCCAGTCGCTATAGTATGGATTGCTCAAATGCATAATTGTAACAATTGATATAAAATATTCTATCAACTCGAACTCAATCCCCAAGTTTTAAATATAATTCATTTCATCTATAAATGTTAAATCATTATATGTTTACTTAATAGTTATTTGATTTTATGATATGAAATCATACCTCCATTTTTTATTCAAGTGATAGTTAATCTATAGTTGTAGTAAAAATAAAAACTAAAATTTTTTGGTGCCTGATAAAAGAATAGGAGATGTGTCAATTGTATTTCAGTTTGGCCACAATTTGGTATCTATACATTTTTTTCATAAAATTAAACCACATTAAGTAATTCATATTATTTGTCTAATTTGAAAATTTTGTTTTTCTCTTATATATTAGCAACAAAAAAATTTAACTAACATCATATCACAACTATTCGTGGAAATATTATTTGAGATACTTTTATCTAAACTCAATAGCATGATTTCCGGCTAAAAATAAAATATTCAAATTATAAAAAGAAATAGTAAAATAATTTATTTGGTGTTAATCGTAAAAAATAATAAAAATATTTTTTTTGGCTAGCACGTGTAGCGCGTGGGTAAAGGTCCCTAGTATATATATATAGAGGAATGATCAAATACAAACTAAAATTAAAATAGAAACTTAGAACTAATCTAACCATTAGATCTACCCAATCTAATGGTCCTACTAAATCACACAACCCAACTATCCTGCACCCTCCCACACCCAATTTCAGTTTTTTCCCTCCGTTTTTAATTTGATATTTCCCGTCAAACCGTAATTTTTTTTTAAAATCCGATTTCACTGTATTTTTCTACATCTCTTAACGATCGATTTGCATACCATATGTGTTATATTTTAAATTAGTTTTTTTTTAAAAAATTATTTGGTTTCTAGTTTCTATTCTAAATTGGTTTCTATTGGAATATAATGTAATTAATCATATATAATTGAACAAATATTAAAATGCTAAATATGGTTACTATAACCTATTTGAGACACAATACGTCTATAAATGTTATATGTTTATATATACATAATGGGAGAGACAAAATTTTCTTAAACTACTTCTCCGTATGTTCCTCCACCGCAGGTTAAAAGGATGAGGACCAGAGTGAGATCCTCAAACCGTATCTCCATAGGTTACTGCATCAGAAATTACGATTATAGAGAGATAGATGAGAGAGAGGAGGGAGAGAGAGATCGGGAAGACAGGGGAGGGAGACAGATCAACAGAGAGAGATATTCTCTACCGCATCTCCATGGAGAGAGATATCAGAGAAGAGAGAGAGTCGGGTTGAAAAATTATTAACAGGAAGTCTTGTCTTGTCTTGGTACTAATCAGTTTTGGTAGATCGAATGTCTTATTTTTTTTAACAAGAAGTCATTTGATTTACAAAGTAGAAGTTCTACGAGTTTTCTTAAGGATGATTGAGTTGAAGATATTAAAAGTATTTTTATGTGGGATAAAAGTGACTAAAATTAGTCACTATTCGGTATTGTGTATAATATCTTTATATAGTAATATTTCATATTTACACATGTTCACATACAAGCCATGGGTTTTTCAGAAAATAGCCTCTTCATTCGAATATTACCGAACTTGAGTTTGGACAAGAAATTTTGTCCGACAAGATTATCGAACAATATTCGGTTCGTTAAGATTTTGTCTCAGTTCGTTAAAAGTCCGTCTGACTTCGTCCGAGTTCGGTTCATTTACGGCTGAGGCCATGTATGATCCTAAATTCTGCAATTTCGTGTATGATCCTAAGATTTTTGAAAATTTAATTTTTGCTTTGAATTTTTTTAATTCGGTATATACCTATTCAATTATGTGCTTAACTGACAAGAATGATATTGTGTATCGAATATAAATAGTTTAAAAAATTTCACTTAGGGTTTTGTGAATTTTTGAATTGGTTCGTGAATTTTGGTTTGATTTTTAAATAGTTGCTCGATTAATTTCAGTTAGATGTATGTCATTATTTGTTTAATATAAAAATTCTCAAGAACATCCTTGATCATTTGGTTAATTTATAAATTTAGGTTTAATATGTATGAAAGTACAAACTTATAAAATTTGAGACTGGTAATGTGAATTGATTGGAATCGTATTGAAATGATAAGGTCGTATCAAATTTTATTCGATTAATTATTAGTTGTTCAGTGTTACACTCCATTAAATGGTCATAATTGTTAAATTTTATTTTGTATATAGAACTTTAATGTGATATGTTTATTGTGGTTTGATTTCAGGTTGGGATCGACAATAAGTTGATTAAATAGCATGGATGTTGCCAAATTATTTTATAAAATCAAATTTGTTTTAAATAGAAAGAATACCACTTTTTTATATCGAAATCTTACACATTTATGTTGAGGTGATATATTTTGCAAAACACATGGAGCCTTAGTAATCATGTTGTGAAAAAACATCTACATTTTTCTCTCGTATCTTCACTGCCCAAACAAATGATTAGGAAATATTGGAAATTTTAAAAAATATTTAATGTGTTTGTTCGGTCTAAAATAAAAATATTTTTGAAAAAAATTGAAATTATTTAAAAAATTTGATAATTTTTTATTTGCAAGGATAAGGGGAGATGTAATACTTTTTTAATAAATTTGTCATAAAATTACCTCACAAGGGTGATGTGAATATTAATGTGAATTCACCGATAGTTTATATTTAGCTAATAAAAATATGATACTTGATAGGGACACGTGACATTTTGTAACTAATTTGGTAACTAACTTTGTACTCGTAGTATTTCCTTTTTCTAAAATTTAAAAAATATCTTTCATGACAGTCAAATGAACAAAAATCTATACCAGTATATTTAGTGTACTTGTTTAATGTAGAAATTCTCCTTGAGTGCAACAAACAAGTATATAATTAAAAATATTTTATTTGGAACTTCATAATAAAAATTATATAAAATCATAATCATGTCCATCAAATAAGTTCAAAATGGGATATCATGTATTCAATACTCAAACCAAGGAAAATAGAAACAAAAGTATTCCAAAAGATTAATTTGATAGAAGAGAAAAAAATGATGCTTGCTACATGTTGTGGTTGTTTCAGATAGAAGGGTCACCAAAATCAACTTGATGCTTTGCCTTTAGTCCTTGACCAACTTCTGATATCCTGCAAAATACTAACCCTAAGTTAGAAAATGTATCCTCAAGAACAATACTAAATTACTATTTAATATATAGATTAGAAACAGAAGCATTATTTCTGTACATTTTGTTCTCTGGTAAAAAACAATTGAGATTAGAGAATAGACAAGAGGATGTATGTGTGTGCCAACTTTTCTAAAGGTACATAGACCTTATTTATCTATATACTTAAAGAAATTTATAAGGACAATAATGAGGGCTACACAAAAGAAAACACATTGAGAGTGGGTCAGAGAAAGGCCTGACCTGGCGCATTGAAATTGTTGGAAGCTACTAACTCCTCCTCTTCCACCACCACTCACTCCTTCTCCCAAAGCTCCCTCAAAACTATTAAACTTCACTCCACTAGGCAAATATCTCCCTAAACTGTTCATAAAGGCCCCATTGATGGAATTTGCTCCAGTTAGTGTGGGAGGATTGTAAGGAGTTCTATTCAGGACATTATATTATTCTACTAAACTACGACCACACATTATGCTATTACTTTTTTAAAAAAAAATTATTATTATTATTTTATTTAAATAATTTTAAAATTAAAATATAACGGAATAAATAAAAAATTTAAATATTAACCGGAACGCGCGCTATGCACGGGATTTAAGATATTATAAATAACAACTGAGCCTCTTAACCTTATACCTAGTACCATGTACGCGCCGATCTTAATTAATATCATTTCACCTCTGGGTTGTTACATCTCCAAGGCTATGCACTATAATATTTACTTGTCACTCTATTCTACCTAAAAAATGGAACACTTTAATTGAGAAAACCTGTTAAGTATAACTTTATATAACTAAAAATAGGCACACCTTTATTGACTGTTCTCCCATTATCTATAATGGGTAGAGATGGGTAGCTTGGCTGTTGGGGTAGATGTTTATTGTGTGCCTAGCCACCTCTTAACCGCAACACAACTTGAGCGGTGAGATATAAAATTATCAAGCCTGCACCAAGTATGAACATTGTTTATATAGGTTTTAACCTTTGTGAGTATTTTCCATCAACAGTAATGCAAGGTGGTGATTGAGCAGTATGTAAGTAGACAATACTAGTAGGGATCAATATATAATGAAACATGACAAGAAAACTATAAGTGAATTTGTAATGTACTCCGAATGTAACATAATATGTAATCATATTAAAATTATTAATAGTTGTATTTTGGTTATTAAAATGTAAAAAAGAAACGCCATAGGTATAAAAATATGAATGTTGATATGGGCCTAAAATTAGACTAGAAATATAGTTAATGTTGAATTAATTAGACCTGATATGGTCCGGTAACGAAGCCTAATTAACGAGGCCCGAAACTCTGATTATTTATTAATTTTATAATTAATAAATAAGGGAGATTAACAGCTCATTAAATGAGTCCAATCAGTGATATAAATCTATAAAAGATAGCCCCAAGGGCACCTACACCAACTAGGAATCTGATTCCTTTATTTTAGGACTTTAAAGTCTATCCAAAGTCTGAGAACTTGATCAACAAGTCTCATATCTCTAGTCCAATTCAAGGACTCTCAACATCTATATAAAGGGATCTACCCCTCAATCAGAACTACATTTTTTGGCTTGATTTTCTAATTCACAGAGATACATAGGCATCTCGTAAAGGCAGAATGAAGCTATGAAACACGAGGGTAGCCATTAAAGGCCTTGAGCTCCCGAACCTTAGTAATAAATACAGCAATTAATATACTCTAGTTTTTTATCCATAACATTTGGCGTCGTCTGTGGGAAATACAACAACAACCATGGCGAAAACACAGAGAACAATTAGAGCCCTTGAAGGAGGAACACCAGCAGGGGCAACCCAAGTAATTTCATCAATCATGGAGGTACCTCCTCATTCAACTTATGCAGACACCCAAGGAGAAGCCCCGATAGGGGCAACTGAACCTCAGCCACAAGGGACGATTCCCTCGGCTACTCAAGGTACGAATCCCCAACTTCAACAACTACACGCGACTGTGACTTCTCGACCTATTGGGTATGAATATTCAACTATTGTGTCTACTAACCCCCCATATGGGATGCCCCTTTACGCCGAGGTTGGAGGAAGTGGACATGTTGGGCGAAGTGAAGCACGAGGGCGATCGCCCCCTATATACGTGGTTTGGCTCCTATACCGGAGGATCAAGAATTCTCTGGCCCCTATACTGAGAGAGACTCCGAATCTTCGGATGATGAAGTGGCCCCAAGAAGGAGGCATTCTGGCAAAGAGGCGATGGCTGATGGTCGCCAACGTCTTAGGAGCACCCAAGGGACGAATTCCAAAGAAGTGCAGGAAAGGATCAGGGCTCATGAGGCTGAGATTCAAAGGCTGAAGCGCGACTTGGAGGCACACCAGAATACCAGACCACCACTGCCTCCAAGGGGGAGGAATCTTCCCCCTTTCATAGACCTGGATGGTCCAATACAGAGAAGGGCTGTTGTTCCAAGGGCTGATCCAAACAATCTTCTTCCCCTTGGAGATCCTGATGATCCGACCCCGCCATTCACTGAAGAGATAATGAATACCCATATCTCAAGGAAGTTCAAGATGCCCACTATTAAAGCTTATGATGGCACCGGAGACCCCGCCAATCATGTCAGGACATTCTCTAATGCACTATTGCTGTAACCCGTAAATGATGCTATTAAGTGTCAGGCCTTTTCTCACACCCTATCGGGTATGGCAAAGATGGTATAGTCGTTTGCCCCCGAGCTTTATCAGGTCATTCAGGGAATTAAGTCAAGCTTTTATTAAGCAGTTCATCAGTGAGAGAGTGCATGAGAAAAGTTCAGCATCCCTCGTGAGAATTGTGCAGGGAGCGAAGGAATCCTTAATAGACTACCTGAATCGTTTCACGAAGGAAGCTTTAAAAGTCCCGGACCTTGACGACAAGGTAGCCATGATAGCACTGCAACAGGGAACTATGGATGAGTTTTTCAAGATGTCAATGGCCAAACGCCCCCCTGAAAGCATGTTACAGCTCCAGGATAGGGCAGGAAAGTATATCAAGGTGGAGGAGAGTATGAGGAAGATAGTCGCAAGCAACGAGCCCACTGGAGGCAAGAAGCGGAAGACCGATCTGGAATACATAGCTAAGGATAAGTATCCGAGAATTGAGCAAAATCCTGACTCAACTCCGAAGAGAGGAAGACTTGGACAAAAATTCACTGAGTATGTTAAGCTGAATGCTCCAAGGAGCCAAATTTTGATGGAAATCAAGAAAGATCGAGATATTCATTGGCCTAAGCCCTTGAAGGTTGATCCTGCCAAGCTAGATAAGAGCAAGTATTGTAGATTTCACAAGGATATTGGTCATGACACCGATGAGTGTAGGCATCTGAAAGACAAAATTGAGTTCCTTATTAGAAAAGGGAGATTGAACAAGTACACTGGAGATGGAGTAGATAGGAGCAACAATATGAGAAAAAACTTTGACGATCGAAGAAGAGATCAAGAAGATCAGGGAAGAAATCCCCAACCTAGGGGACCGGTGATAAATACAATCTTCGGAGGACCGCGACCCCGAGGACCTGTGATAAACACAATTTTTGGAGGACTAACTGCTGCTGGATTATCCAAGAACTCCAGAAAAGCATATACCCGAGAAGTTATGCATATTGTGGGGGAAGCCCCGAAGAGGGCCAAGACAGGAGTAACAATGTCTTTTGATGATTCTGATTTGTAATATGTGAAATTTCCCCATGATGACCCGCTGGTCATAACCCCGATAATAGGGAATAACCCGGTGAGGAGGGTCCTTGTGGATAACGGTGCTTCAGTGGATATCTTGCTCCATGACACCTTTTTGAGGATGGGATATAATGACTCCCAATTGACCCCAACCGACATGCCGATATATGGATTTGCGGGAGTGGAGTGTCCCGTAAAAGGGATAATCAAGTTGCCAACAACCATATGACATGAACCAAGACAAGCAACTCAGATGTTGGACTTTGTGGTTGTGAAGCCTAGTTTGACTTACAACGCTATTATGGGAATGTTAGATATATTTGATAATGTCATGGCTAATATGTTTTATGTTTAGATTTCAGATCTTATTTGAACAGGACAAATCAGTACTTAACTGATCAGTACTTATACTGGACGTCAGGACTTAAGGGATATCAGTACTTATGTTATCAGGAGATAAGCATCAGGAGATAGATATCAGAACTTAAGTGCTGAAGGACGATCAGATAAGGACAGTAGCTGATTAAAGTTAAGAAGATCAAGATAAACATAAGAAGAGATATGCATGAAGAAGGAATTCCGTAAAGAATGGAATACTTGGAAGAAAAGATATCTGATTGATATATATTAGGAAGCAGAATTATATTCCATATCAATTAGCGATTATCTTGTAACTGTGTAATATATAAACACAGACATAGGGTTTACACTAGTAGTGTTATAATTATCGAGAATATTATTTACTGTAACCCTAGCAGCTCTCGTGATATTTTGTTCATCACTGAGAGATAACAGTTCCAGATTGTAACAGAGTTTATTGTTTCAATAAAGTTTGTTTTCTGTTACATAAGTTCTTGAAGTTTGATTTGATTGTAATAAACACTGTATTCACCCCCTCTACAGTGAAAGTGTGACCTAACAAGTGGTATCTGAGCTTTCTGTTAACACACATACAGTTAAAGATCCAAACACAATCATGTCTGACACAGAAACTCCAACTAAGCCTACCAAAACTGAGGAATCATCAAAGACATCAATTCAGAGTCGATATGAGACTATCAGAGTTCCCATATTGAGACCATCTGAATATCCCATATGGAAGGTAAGGATGACCATGTTTCTGGAAGCAACAGATCCAGAATACCTTGATAGAATCAAGGAAGGGCCTCACAAACCTACCAAGCTCGCTGTTGTAGTTGCAGGTGAAGCAGCAAAGACTGTACCAAAGGAAAAGAGTGATTACACTGCTGAAGATATAACATCTATTGCTAAGGATGCCAAGGTACGACACTTACTGCATAGTGCCATTGATAATGTAATGTCAAACAGGGTAATCAACTGCAAGACTGCCAAGGAGATATGGGATGCACTGGAGACAAGGTGTCAAGGAACTGAAATAGTTAAGAAGAACAGGAAGATAATACTCACTCAAGAGTATGAACATTTTGACTCAAAATCTAATGAGTCATTGAATGATTTATATGATAGATTTGTCAAACTTTTGAATGATTTGTCATTGGTTGATAAAGAGTATGATCTTGAAGATACCAACCTAAAATTCCTGTTAGCTCTTCCTGAATGCTGGGATTTGAAGGCAACAACAATAAGAGACAACTACAATCTTGATGAAACAACTCTTGATGAAATCTATGGAATGCTCAAGACTCATGAACTTGAGATGGAACAAAGAAGCAAGAGGAAAGGAGGAAAGTCAAGGACAGTTGCTCTCAAGGCTGAAGAGGAATCCCCCAAAGCACCTTCCTCAAAGAAAGACAAGGGTAAAGCTCTTTTCATAAAGTCTGATACTGAGTCATCAAGTTCTGAGAGTGATGATGACTCAGATTCTGAAAGCTTGCCTGAAACTGATGCTGATGAGGAGATGATGAAGCTGTGTGCTCTTATGGTGAAAGGAATCACAAAGATTGCATACAGGAAGTTCAGGAAGGGAAAGAAGTTTTCCAGGAAAGGCATAAGTTCTGATAAGAAGAATTTCAGAAGATCTGAAGGAAGAGGAGGAAAGTCTGACAGAGGAGATTACGCCAATGTTAAATGTTATAATTGTGGTGAGAAAGGCCACATATCTCTTGATTGCAAGAAGACCAAGAGTGACAAAGGCAAAGCTCTTGTCACAAAGCAGAAAAGCTGGACAGACACCTCAGACTCTGAAAGTGAGGAGAACTATGCATTGATGGCAAATGCTGATAAATCAAGTTCTGAGAGCAGTTCTGAAGCTGCTGAAACAAAGGTACCTCAGACTACTTATGCTTTTCATACTGATGATATTAATGAGTTGAGAAGATATCTTAAAACCATGTTTGTTAGTTATAGAGATCAAACTTTAACATGTGAAAGATTAACTTCTGAAAATCTTGCTTTTAGGAAAAGAAATAATTTCTTAGAAAAAGAGTTAGTCATGTTCCATCAAACTCAGAAGGATAGAGATGATGCTTTTTATGTTAGGGATGAAGTGCTAAAAATGAATGAATCTCTAAAAACTGAGTTAGAAAAGGAGAGAGAGATTATTAGGACTTGGACTAACTCTGGCAAAACAACTCAAAATTTGCTAAGCAGTGGAAACTGGAAAGAGGGCTTAGGTTATGGAGAAAATAAAAATGAAAAAGGAACTGTAGAAATTAAGCCTGTTGATAAGCAAAAGCCGAAGTTAAAACCTGTTAAGTTTGTAACTGAAAAATCTGAAAATGAGAAATCAGAAGTTAAAAAGGAATTAGCTTCTGACAAACTAAAACAGGAAAAGACAGCTGAAGTTAACATAGGCTTAATGACAAAGAAGCAGCTTAAGCATAAGCTGAAAGATGTTAAGAATGTAAACAAGGTAAAATCACCTAGGAAAAACAGGAATGGAAAGGAAGGTGTGAATAAAAGCAATAACTATAAATCTGTTCCTGATGCTCCTAGGAAAGCATGTCATAACTGTGGAAGTTCTAACCATCTGGCTTCTTTTTGCAGGAAGAATAAGAATATTAACTCCTTATCTTCAAAATCAGGAGTTAAGAGTCAGTCTGTTAGATACAAACCACAAAATCCTTGTTTTCATTGTGGTAGTTTATGGCATTCCATTTATACTTGTAAGGAATATCATAGTTTGTACTATGATTATTATCAAATAAAACCTTCTTTAAAGAAAGTTTCTGTTGTTCCTTCTAGTGTAAGTTCTGATTCAAAGTCTGGTAGTATAAGTTCTGATAAGAAAACAGTTAACATAAAATCTGATGCTAAATCCGCTGCAAATGTTAACAAACCTAAAAAGGCCAAAGGATCCAAGCAAGTCTGGGTCCTTAAAACTAATAATTAGTGGTCTTTTTGATTGCAGGGCAACAGGAAAAATATTTTAGTTCTGGACAGTGGATGTTCAGGACATATGACTGGAAATAAGGCCCTGCTATCAGACTTTGTGGAGAAAGCTGGCCCAAGTGTTTCTTATGGAGATGGCAACATTGGAAAAACTTTGGGATATGGCAATATCAATCTTGGGAATGTCATCATTAAAGATGTAGCTCTGGTCTCAGGACTTAAACACAACTTACTGAGTATAAGTCAAATCTGTGACAGAGGTTATCATGTTGATTTCTTTGCAGAACATTGTGAAATAGTTAGTAAATCTAAAGGAAAAGTTGTTCTGAAGGGATTCAGGCGTGGTAACATTTATGAAGCTAAGCTTTCAACAAGTTCTGATGGTTCTGCAATCTGTTTAGTGAGTAGAGCCTCAATTGAAGAAAGCTGGAATTGGCACAATAAACTCTCTCATTTAAACTTCAACAAGATAAATGAACTGATCAAGAAAGATCTTGTGAGAGGACTGCCAAAATCAGTGTTTGCTCCTGATGGTCTTTGTGACTCATGTCAGAAGGCCAAACAAAGAAAATCTTCATTCAAGAGCAAGACTGAATCATCAATTCTTGAGCCTTATTATCTACTTCATGTTGATCTATTTGGTCCAGTGAATGTCATGTCTATTGCAAAGAAGAAATATGCGTTGGTCATAGTAGATGAGTTCACCAGATACACATGGGTGTATTTCTTGCACACAAAAAGTGAAACTGCATCTATCCTGATTGATCATGTCAAACATCTGGATAAATTGATCAAAGATTCTGTGAAAATTTTGAGGAGTGATAATGGCACTGAATTCAAGAATCTGATAATAGAAGAGTTCTGCAAAAATCATGGAATAAAGCAGGAATTTTCTGCTCCTGGAACTCCACAGCAAAATGGAGTTGTTAAAAGGAAGAATAGAACTCTCATTGAAGCTGCACGAACAATGCTTGAAGAAGCAAAGCTTCCAACCTATTTCTGGGCTGAAGCTGTGCAGACTGCTTGTTTTACTCAAAATGCAACACTCATTAACAAGCATGGAAAAACACCATATGAGATGGTGAAGAACAAGAAGCCAAATCTGAAATACTTTCATGTATTTGGATGTAAGTGTTTTGTTCTCAAGACTCATCCTGAACAGCTATCCAAGTTTAATCTAAAAGCTGCTGAGGGAATCTTTGTTGGATATCCACTTTCCACAAAAGCCTTCAGAGTCTATAATTTGAGAACAAAAGTGGTCATGGAATCTATCAATGTCTCTTTTGATGACAAGAAGATCACTGGACTTGAAGATTGCATTGATCATGATCAGCTGAGATTTGAAAATGAAGATTCATATTCTGATACCTTAAATCCTGACAGTCTAAGTTCTAGTACTGTAAACTCTGATGGATTAAACTCTGATGTTATTGAAACTGTGGTGACTACGTCAAAGGAAGATGCACCAATGCAGGGGGAGCATACTCAAGATATTATCACATCTCAAGAAGCATCAGAACACACATCTGGCTCTTCAAGTTCTGATTCGTCAAGTTCTGATAAGCCAAGTACTGATAGTGCTGAAAATCTAAATGCTGAAGAATCCAACTCAGAGAGCATAGTTTCAGGGGGAGCATCAGAAAATGAAAACGAAGACAGCATGAATCATGGGGGAGCATCCAGTTCTAGAGAAAACCTTCCATCTGCAAGGAAGTGGACAAAATCACATACACCTGATTTGATAATTGGAAATCCTGATGCAGGTGTCAGAACTAGAACAGGTACTTCTAATGAATGTCTTTACAATTCTTTTCTCTCTCAGTCTGAGCCAAAGAAAGTGGAAGAAGCTCTTCAAGATGCTGATTGGGTGCAAGCAATGCAGGAAGAGTTGAATGAATTTGAAAGAAACAAAGTCTGGACCTTAGTGCCAAGACCTAAGAATAGATCTGTTGTTGGTACAAAATGGGTATTCAGAAATAAAAATGATAGTGATGGCATAATTACAAGGAACAAGGCAAGGCTGGTTGCAAAAGGATATTCTCAACAGGAAGGAATTGACTATGATGAAACATTTGCGCCAGTTGCTAGGTTAGAAGCCATAAGGGTATTCATGGCTTATGCTGCTCACAAAAAGTTTACTGTCTTTCAAATGGATGTGAAAAGTGCTTTTCTCAATGGAGAATTGGAGGAGGAAGTATATGTTGAACAACCTCCAGGCTTTGTAGATTCCAAACATCCAGATTATGTCTACAGGCTTGATAAAGCACTTTATGGACTTAAGCAAGCTCCTAGAGCATGGTATGAGACTTTAGCTCAGTTTCTTCAGGAAAGTGGATTCAACAGAGGAACTATTGACAAAACACTGTTCTATCTCAACCATGGCAAGGACTTACTTTTGGTCCAGATTTATGTTGATGATAACATTTTTGGGTCTCCAAATGACAAACTTTGCAAAAAGTTTGCCAAACTAATGCAGTCAAGATATCAGATGAGTATGATGGGAGAACTTAGTTATTTTCTGGGCCTTCAAGTCAAGCAGAGTGAAGAAGGAACTTTTATTTGTCAATCTAAGTACACCAGAAACTTGCTGAAGAAATTTGGAATGCAAGACTGTTCAAGTGCATCCACTCCCATGGCCACTGCAACAAAACTGGATAAGGATACTGGTAATTCAGTAGATATTACTGATTACAGAGGTATGATTGGCTCACTTCTCTATCTAACTACTAGTAGACCAGATATCATGTTTGCTACCTGTCTTTGTGCAAGATTTCAAGCAGATCCAAGAGAACCTCACTTAACAGCTGTAAAAAGAATCTTTAAGTATCTTAAAGGAACAGCTGATCTAGGATTATGGTATCCTAGAGAATCAGATTTTAAATTAATAGGTTACTCAGATGCAGATTTTGCAGGTTGCAAAATTGACAGGAAAAGCACAAGTGGAAGCTGCCAATTTCTTGGAGGCAGATTGGTTTCTTGGTATAGCAAGAAACAAAAGTCAATTTCCACATCAACTGCAGAAGCAGAGTATATTGCTGCAGGAAGCTGCTGTGCACAGATTCTTTGGATGAAGAATCAGTTACTGGATTATGGGTTAACATATTTCAAAATCCCTATTTACTGTGATAATCAAAGTGCTATTGCTATGACAGGTAATCCAGTTCAACACTCTATGACAAAGCACATCAGCATCAGGTACCATTTCATCAGGGAACATGTGGATGAAGGTACAGTGGAATTGCATTTTGTTCCCATAGATCAACAAGTAGCAGATATCTTCACAAAACCACTGTGTGAAGCTACCTTTACAAGATTGGTAAATGAACTTGGAATGATTTTAGGTTCTTTCTCTAAATCTGCTTAAACTTGTTCTATGTTATCAGACTTTATGATCAGTATTTACAGAATTAATCTCTTTGTGTATTCTGTGCTTAATTGATAAATGTTTTTAAGTACTGACTGTTGTCTGATATATATCTCTTAACTCTAATAAGTGATATATCTGTTTAAGTAATCATTCAATCCTATGAGGATAATTGTGCTAGATACTGACCTACTAGTCTTCAATAAACAAATGATCCCATGAAAGAAGTAATTATTTCTGTGGAAATCTTATGACACAAGCAAATTCTGATACTTGAGCTTAGTTTAGTTTACTTTATTCATCTTATTACTAAGTCCCAAATTAGAATAATGCTACTCATCTGTTTAAGTTCTGATTCTAGTAAAACTGCTGAATGTACTAAGTGCTGATAAACCTCACTTATCAAAAGAAGAAGAAAAAGAATCAAAGAATAATATCAGGTACTCCTTTGAGATCTAGAGTAAAAATGTGAATGGGCCGACCCAAGTGCATAGCTGGTATTAAGTAAATATGCATTAGAAAAGCAAAATATTTTCTTGGTGACTTTTCACACTCTATGATTACTGGAGAAATACTCTGATAATAGCATAAATTCTGATAAGCAGTCGTAACTCACTTACACTGAGAAGCCACTGTAAAATAGAATTTAAAAAGATGCATAAAATTAGCACAAAAATAGTTGAGGTGGACTCATGCATGAACTCATTTATCAGTAGGTTTCAGGATAATGACAGCTCTTTAGCAAAATTTTAATTATGACTTATTTCTAAGATGTACTGAAGTAAATCAGACTTTACTCTTTATTAGTTATTTAGCTTAATGCACACACAAATCACTCCATATGAATGATGAAATTTTTGTGGTGGTCTATGTTCTTTTAGACAAACAGTCACTGTGTCACCTTGCACAAATTCTGAGGACACGTTCTAGTTATATGTTCTGATGATTAAGTTCTGAAGACTATAACTCAGAACTTGTATGAAAACTTACTAAGATAGATATTCCTTGTTCGAATTAAGACATTATGTTCTGATGACTGTTAAGTTCTGGTATAGGTCTAAGTTCTGATTTTTCAGTCTAACCCTTTACTTGACTTATCTGTGAGTAAAATTTGGTAACAGTCTCAGATTAATTTAGAATATGTTGAAGTGGAAGATTAATAGTCTATGGGTAGGACTAATGGCACTCGTCCTTGAACAGTTCACTCTTGTTACATGTGCACATTCCTTTTCAAATGACTGTTATTCTTTTTCAAGTCTAGGGAGACGAGGTAGACTTAACTCTATCTGTCAGCATTAAATATCTTCGCGTCTCCTGGCATTCTCTTGCCTATATAAACAGCCACTTCACATTAGCCTTTCCATCAATTTTTCTCACAATCTTAACTTCATATTCTTTTTCAAAAACATCATGGTCCGATTCAACATGTTTTTGAATTACCAAAATTTTCATATGGAGCTAAGCTGCGCCGACTGGCAGCAGGAGTGGCATGTAACTGCCATTCCTGAAGAGATATGGGGCTCTGTCCCACAGGCGGTGCTGAACCGACTTCTGTTCTTCGAGATGGACTACCAGCTTCATCTTGATCGATTGGAGGAGGAAAGGCGGGAAGCTATCCGTCAGCAAGAGCGAATCATTCGACTCGCTATCTTGTTTGTCGAAGATAGGAAGAGGAAGATGACTTCATCTCGTCTTCTTCCTGTTCTTCTTCATCCTCAGCTTTGTCAGGCTTCTTAGCTAGGACTAAGGCTGTTGATGTTAGATTTAGAAGCTTAGAACAATATTGTAAAAGTTCTGATGTAATTTCAATTTCATCAATGTATTATTTTGATATATTAATGGAATTTGTTTTTGTCTTATGATCTTGTCTCTGAGAAATTTTGATACGCATTGATAAATCCTGATAAATATTCTGATGATCGTATAAATTGTGTCTGACTTTAAGTTCTGATAATGTTTTATCAGTACTTACTTAACTGATTGATTTTACTCATTCTCACTCACAGTTTTTTTTTCAGAATATTGATATTGCAGAGTAAAATATTTGAATTAGTGGGAACAATTTCAATTTTAAATTAAAACTGATTCACCTTGATTAATGGAATCTAGGTAAGTGGAACGGTTTTTCCTTGAAAAACTGCAAGTGGGTGGTAATTATTCCTTATTTACCGTGCCCATTACTTTTTGCCTTCTCTATGTATAACAGGTGTCAAGGTATTTACCACTACTTTTAAATGCATGTCTGCCATGTGTCCTCAACGGTTACTTTTTGTGTATAAGTAAAAGAGAGCAAAGATTGTCAAATCTTTTATTTACCTTTATATTTTATCTCTCTCTTTACTTTTCAACTCTCTCATCTACTGACGATTTTCTTTTAAGAGGCATTTTCTCAAACACATTACAGGTTACCGATTTCTTTCCAAACATAATGGCACCCAAGGACATTCTCTTTGATGGAGCAAAGTTTGTTCCTAATAACTTCTCTGCGATACTAAACACTACAGAGGCACCCTCTGAACTTCATTTCATTCAGGACTTTTTCACTAGTTCTGATATTGGGTTTGCTCTAACTGAGCCTACATCCATTTCTGGAGTTCAAGTACTGGAGTTTTGGAGGAGTGGAGTATATGACAATGGTGGTGCTCAAGGGTCCCCAAGTATAATATTTTCATCAGGGGAAGATGAGTATGTTGTGACTTTGTCTACAGTTAGACATGCATTACAGCTACCTGAGGACTGTGTTTATTCTACTTTTGATGACTCAGTTCTTCAAAACATGATGGTTAGTCTGGGATATGAAGGAACATTGACCAAGCTTGGACAGTTGAAGAGATCTTTCATAAGGAGGGAATGGAGTTTCTTCTTTGATTACATTACCAAAGCTTTCGCCAACAAATGTTCAAATTTTGATGCAATTCCCATATTCAGCCAACAAATCGGGTATGCACTTCTAAATCACACTGATTTTGATTATGCACGAGCAGTCTTAGGTTTTATTGGGGATAGGATGACAGAAGATCGCAATACTGTATATTTTGCAAGATTTTGTCAGCTTATTTATAGTTTTTGTTGTAATCCGCCCCAAAATTTTGGTGATCTAATTCCATCTTTCAGAATAGCTAAGAGAGCTTTTACTGATTTATTATCTTCTGATACTAAAAAGGCTGTGTTAAGACCCCTCTTAATACCTTTATCTGTCAAACAAGCCTTAATCACCTATGATCCTGTTAAGTACACTGCACTTTATCCTGATGTTCAAACATCAGAACCTGGTTCATCAGCACCTACCACCTCTACTCAGCCACCTCAAACCTCTCAACCATCTCTCAGAACATATCTCAAGTCCTATGTGAAGCCTACATCTTCTAAGTCAAAGAGAACAAAGACTGTTTCTCAAACACCTCAGAAGAAGAGGAGGATTACTTTGAGAGATGAATCAGATTCTGAGGAACAGATTCTTTCTTCAGAACCTGTGGTAACTGCAGCTGAGAAAAAGATTTCTCAGAAGGATTCTGAACATGGAGGATCTAAGCTTCTCAAGAGGCTTAGAAAAATGACAATTCCTGAAACTTCCAAGGACTCTAAATTACCAAGGAAATACAAGAAATAGAGGGCAAAAAGGCCAGTTTCAGATGATGAGGAGGAAGCAGCTAAGGAAGGGGATCAGGAATCTCTGATCTCACAAGAAAAAGAATTTGATCCAGTTACTTCTTCTCCATCTACTCCATCTCAGGAAACTGTATCTGACAAGGCTAATTTCCCATCTGTGTCTCTTGGTAATCAAGGCACAAGTGCTGATAATGCTGATCAACACTTAGTTGTGCCTGGAGTAATTTTCTTAGAAGCTCCAACAGCAACAAATCTTTTGCCAACACCTGTTACTGATGCTATTCAAACTCCGGAATTATCTACGTCACCTTCTCTGCATCTAGACACTGATGATCAGACTTTAGGTGAGCATCAGGATATGGCTTTTGATCAGAACTTAGCATCAGATCAGCAATTAGAGGATGCTGACGCCTCCATTGCTACTCACACTGCTATTATATCAGATGATACTGATTCTATAAGTTCTGATGCTGGACATGCTGGAGATACTGGTGATGCTGCACCAACTGCAGATACTGATGCAGCAGGTCCTTCAGGACATATTCCTCTTTCTAAGTCTGAACTAGTAAAGAAGTTTGTTACAGAGGAACCACCAGTGCCTTGGAGTGAAACTCCTGCAGGTCAGAAGTGGACTAAGGAATGGAACTCAGTTTCATGTATTCCATCTGCGTTACATCTTACTGAGCACTTAACTAAAGCTGATGCAATGTTAAATTCTGATGATTTCAAAATCCAGCTTCGTGTCACTGCATTGAGTACTAAACATCTACAAGGTCTTCATTCAACCACTCATGCAGAAATACACAAGATTCAGGAGAACTTTATCAAGCAGGAACAAGTTTGGAAACTTGATAAGAAAAAGTTCTTTCAACCTTCTACTGACAGGATTGCTTATATTGAGAAGACTCAAGATCGTCAACAAGCACAGATTGATCAAATTCTGCAAAATCAAGCTTCTCAGCAATCACAATTGACTGAAATCCAATCTTCAGTGGAATTGCTTATCTCTCTTCTACTTCCTGCTGATGCCAAAAAGGGGGAGAAAGTGATTAAGTCCAAATGCAAGGATGACAAGACACTGCAAGGAAAGGATGATGAAAAAGATGACCAAGGAAACTCTGGAATGGGTGGAGGTCATAGTCAAGGTAAAAGATTCTCATCAAGAAATGCTGAAATTGCAAGTCACAGGATAAGTTCTGATACTGAGAAGAGAATAAGTTCTGATACTGGTAAAAGAATAAATTCTGATGAACTTCTAGATCTTGATGAAGAAATGTCAAGACAGTTATTTCTTCAAGAAAATCCAGGAATGGACTTGGAAAGTTTAAAGGAAGAAGAAGCTAGACTTAAATCAAAGAAAGCCACATCTAAATCTGAAGCTTCTGGTAAAAAGTCACTTCCAAAACTGAAAGGTATTGTGATTAAAGAAAAGGCACAAACTGAAGCAACATTTGCTAAATCACAACCAAAGATAGATCCAAGATCCAAGGGTAAAGAAAAGGTTGGTGAACCTGTTAAAGTTTATGTACCTCCTGAAGATGAAGAAATTACTGATGACAAAGATAATCTTGCTCTGACTTCAAGAAAAGTTCTTAAAACAACCTCTGACATGGCTCAAGTTGTTCAGAGTCAAGAAATTGTAAGTTCTGATATTCAAAAGAAGCAAGTAACCTCTGACACAGCTCAAGTTAACTTGATATCAGAAGGAAGATCAAAAACACTCCTACCAGGATTCACTAAGGCAAAACAAACTCAATCTTTGAAGACTACTGCAAGTCGTTTTGAAGCTAGAGTAGTTACTGGAAAGGAAGCAAGAGATAAAACTGGATTGGGAAGTGCTGATGAAAGAAGAGTACACAACACTACCAATGATCCAACTTCCTTGAGTGAACCAGGTATTGGAGCAACTCCTGAAAGATTGAATCAACTGGAATCTGTACAAATGGTTTACCATACCTACTTGAAGGAACACATCTTGTTGTATTTCATGACAGATGGTAGGGTTTATCATATAAGACAAAATGCCATTCCATTGAAGTATTTTGAAGAATTGGAGCATGTATTATTCTTACTTCAAGTGGATGACAGATTGACAGGGACTGCTGCAAACTATTTGAAAGAACAGATTCAGAGACAGAAAAGACTTTATTCTGTTAAGTCTGACAGCATATATGTTCCAAAGTACAGAAATCACAATGGTGATATTGTTGATATGAAGCCTAATACTGCACAGATCAGAACATATCTTGGTATTAAGGGGCTTGAATTCAATCTAGAGTCTGACAAAGCTTATGTCATAAGACTAGATCAGGAGTTGAGAAAAGCAAAGATTAATGATCTCAGAGCTGCAATATTTCAAACTGGTGAAGATACCGCAGAGCTTAAAGATGTCAAACGGAGAATGATTGATGAACTCAGATATGCTGAGAAATGTTTGTTGAAGAATTATCTCAGAACAACTCCTGACATCAGAGAGATCAGAAAATGATGAAGCCAAGTCGAAGATCTACAACTGCTTAAATTCTGATGTGTATACAGACTAAAGTTGTTATCAGAAGTTGAATTGGTAAAAGCTTTAAGGACTGTAAGTTGTAGTTATCTTTTCTAATTCTCATACATTTGTACTTAATGTTTTTGACATCATCAAATATCTGTTAAACTTGTATATTTTGCTAATTTACAAGTTGGGGGAGATTGTTAGATATATTTGATAATGTCATGGCTAATATGTTTTATGTTTAGATTTCAGATCTTATTTGAACAGGACAAATCAGTACTTAACTGATCAGTACTTATACTGGACGTCAGGACTTAAGGGATATCAGTACTTATGTTATCAGGAGATAAGCACCAGGAGTTAGATATCAGAACTTAAGTGCTGAAGGACGATCAGATAAGGACAGTAGCTGATTAAAGTTAAGAAGATCAAGATAAACATAAGAAGAGATATGCATGAAGAAGGAATTCTGTAAAGAATGGAATACTTGGAAGAAAAGATATCTGATTGATATATATTAGGAAGCAGAATTATATTCCATATCAATTAGCGATTATCTTGTAACTGTGTAATATATAAACACAGACATAGGGTTTACACTAGTAGTGTTATAATTATCGAGAATATTATTTACTGTAACCCTAGCAGCTCTCGTGATATTTTGTTCATCACTGAGAGATAACAGTTCCAGATTGTAACAGAGTTTATTGTTTCAATAAAGTTTGTTTTCTGTTACATAAGTTCTTGAAGTTTGATTTGATTGTAATAAACACTGTATTCACCCCCTCTACAGTGAAAGTATGACCTAACAGGGAAGAACAGGGATACACACATTCAAGGTAGTCCCTTCTTCCTACCGTTCATTTATGAAGTTTCCCACCTGGGATGGAATCGGAGAAGAGAAAGGAGATCAAAAAATGGCTAGAAGTTGATATATGGCCTCTTTGAGGGAAAATGGAGTTGGGGGGCAGGTTCTGCCTATTGAAGATCTGGATATCCGAGAGAATGATGAGAAAAGAGGGAAGCCGGTAGAAGACTTGGTCTCAATTTCTTTAGCCCCCGAGAATCCTGAAAAGGTGACTTTCATTGGAGCCACACTCGAGGAGCCCCTTAGAGGGAAGTTAGTAAAATTTTTGCAAGAAAATAATGATGTGTTTGCAAGGTCAGCAGCTGATATGCCAGGAATAGACCTGGAACTGATTACTCACAAGCTGAATATAGATCCAAATCGGAAGATTGTGAAGCAAAAGAAAAGAAGCTTTGCTCCAAAAAGGCAAGAAGCTATAAAATAGGAGGTTGAGAAGCTCTTAGAGGCTGGTTTCATTGAGGAGATATAGTTTCCGGAATGGCTAGAAAACCCTGTAATGGTGAAGAAGGCTAATGGAAAATGGTGGATGTGTGTAGACTTCACTGATCTGAATGATGCATGCCCTAAGGACTGTTTTCTGTTGCCAAGGATTGATACTTTCATAGATGCCACTGCTGGGCATGAGATGCTGAGCTTCATGGATGGATTTAGTGGATACAATCAGATCAAGATGCACAATGATGACATTCCAAAGGTATCATTTATCACAGACTTTGGTGTTTATTTTTGTTATGACATTTGGTCTTAAGAATGCAGGAGCCACCTATCAAATGCTGGTAAATAAAATTTTTAAGGATCTTATTGGCAAGACTATGGAAGTCTATGTTGATGACATGTCAAGAGTCAAGTAAAGACTGATCATATAACCCATTTGAGGGAAGCTTTCGAGGACCTGAGGTACCACAAGATGATGTTAAATCCTACGAAGTGTGCTTTTGGATTAGGATCTGGAAATTTTTTGGGATTGATGGTCTCCAAAAGGGGGATCGAGGCAAACCCCGATAAAATGTTCAAAAGCTCACTGGAAGGGTTGCTGCGTTGGGACGATTCGTCTCCAAGTCCGGGGATAAGTGTTTGTCATTTTTCAAGTCATTAAAGAAGGTTAAAAAATTTTTATGGAGTGAAGAAAGCCAGAAGGCATTCGAAGAGTTTAAGGAATATATGGCTCAAGCCCCATTGTTGGCCAAGCCAGTTTTGAATGAGGTTCTATACTTGTACTTGGCTGTTTCAGAAAATGCCTTGAGCACTGTGTTGGTTAAGGAGGAACTGAAAGTCCGGAAACCCGTATACTATGTTAGCAAAATTCTGCATGGAGCTGAGTTGAATTATTCAACCATTGAGATGTTTGCTTTAGCCCTGATAATGGCTTCAAGAAAGTTACGTCCTTAATTTCAGGCTCACCAAATTGAGGTTCTAACAAATCAGCCCTCGAGAAATATAATTCATAGTCCCAAGGCTAGTGGGAGACTGATCAAATTGGCAATAGAGTTGGGAGAATTCGAAATCAAATATAAGCCACGAACGGCAATAAAATCCCAGGCATTGGCTGACTTCGTGGTGGAATGTACAATATCCAACCAAGAAGTCGGGGTGCAGAAAGATACCATACCTCAAGACAAGGAAGTTAAGAAGGGGGACAAAGAAAAGGATGATAAGGAGAAGGAATATTGGGTCCTCTATTTTGATGGAGCGTCAAAAAAAAATTCAAGTGGAGCAGGTTTGGTTTTACAAAGCCCTGATGGGTTCTTGATTGAGTATGCCATGAAGTTAGACTTCCCAGCCAATAATGAGGCAGAATATGAAGCTCTGATAGATGGTCTTGGCTTAGCAGGGACACCTAGAGTCAAGAACTTAAAAGTCTGTGGAGACTCGAAGCTGGTCATATCCCAGGTAAAGGGAGAGTTTGAGGCAAGGGATGATACGATGGCTAAGTATGTCTGCCTAGTAAGGGTCGTGATGACCCAATTCGCTGAATGCCATATTGAGAACATTCTGAGGGAGGAAAATGCTAAAGCAGATGCATTATCAAAGTTTGCTTCATCCGAGATAGAGGAAAGTTCAGGAATTGTATACTTCCGTGTTCTGAAGACACGGAGCATTGATGTTAAGCTTGTAGCTCCTATAGGTCTGGGGACTTCATGGATTGATCCCATTAAGACTAATATTCAAACAGGATGGTTGCCAAATGATGCTACTGAAGCACGGAAGTTGGCTGTTTGAGCACTAAGATACTCTTTGATAGATGGGATTTTGTATAAAAGATCTTTTGTGGTTCCTTACTTAAGGTATCTCAGGCCCGATGAGGCACGTTTGGATCTTGAAGAAGTACATGAGGGCATATGTGGGCAACACTTGGGGGGCAGAGCGCTAGCTCATAAAATAACCCGTTTAGGCTTCTATTGGCCGGAAATGATGGGCGATGCCAGAGAATATGTGAAAAAGTGTGACTGCTGCCAAAAGCATGCACCTGTTGTTAGACAACCCCCCGAGATGCTGACCTCCATCAACTCACCTATCCCCTTTTCTATGTGGGGAATGGATTACTTGGGCCTTTCCCCATGGCCACGACAGAAAGGAAGTTTCTGATTGTAGCCATTGATTATTTTACTAAGTGGATTGAAGCCAAACCCTTGGCCGAAATCACAACTAAGCAGGTTGCACAATTCCTGTGGCAAAATATCAGGTGCCGGTATGGAATTCCCCACATCCTAGTCACTGACAATGGAACACAGTTCAACAATGAAGAATTCAAGAAGTATTATGAGGAGAATCAAATTGAATTATGATTCACCTCTGTAGCTCATCCGCAAGCCAATGGGCAAGCGGAAGTGGAAAATCGGATAATCCTGGATGGACTAAAGAAGAGGATCGAGAAGTCGAGGAATAATTGGGTGAATGAGATACTTCCAATACTATTGCCTTATAGGACTACCTGTAGAGTGACGACCGGAGCAACTCCCTTCATGTTAGCATATGGGGCAGAAACAGTTGTTCCTGTAGAAATATCACATTCCTCCCCCAGGATTCAAGCTTTCAGTAATGAGGAAAATGAGAAAGGGCAAAGGTTAGCCCTGGATCTAATTGATGAAGTACGGGATGAGGCACATGCGAACATAGTTGAATATTAGAAAAAGGCTTCGTTCTACTATAATCTAAGGGTTAAAGAAAGGTTCTTCAAACAGGGTGACTTAGTCTTAAGGAAGGTGGAAGCTTCTGGTGTAGGGCAGATAGGGAAGCTTGACCCAAATTGGGCAGGGCCATACAAGGTCAAGAGTGTTCAAGGTAGAGGAACCTACAAGCTTGAGACTATGGATGGTTTTGAAGTTCCGAGAACTTGGCATGCACAAAACCTGAAGGTTTACTACGTATAAAATGATTAAGTACGATTCACACTTGTCGAGATGACAAGTAGGTTGAAAAGCACCTTGAATCTTTGCTCGCTTAGGATTTACATGATTTAGTTTGATGATTATTAAGACTTGTGTAAGGGATGAATCCCAAGAAGTTTCCATAAATTTGTTTTAGAACTGTTTGGTTCATCTTATTCTAGAACTGTTTGGTTCATACCATATATGGTTGAGTTTGCTTATCTATTTTAGTACAAGTAAGAGAAAAAATTAGGGACAACTTTTTAGAAAGGCTAACAAACTAATAGTACAAGTACTTGAAACAAATAGTAGAATAGCAAACAAATAACTTAAAATAACATAATAAACCCTGAAGGGTAATAAGTTCCAAGTACAAATAAGTTAATATATAAAAAGCCTCGGGGGCCAAATAAGAAAAACAAACTACTCAAGATCCTTGAAAAAGGCATCATCATCGTTTCTCCCTTCGGCAGCAGTAGAAGGAGGAACGGGCTTATCTCCCGTAGGATCAGCATCTCGAGGAGAAATAGTTGTGGCATCAGCGGAAGTAGTGAGAGTAGGAGAGAGAGGAATATCCTCAAGAAGAGGCTCTTGCCCAGGAATATCAGGGACTGGATAGGCTGCGAGAGTCACCTCCGGGATCTTCTTCACAATCTCCTCCACTATATGCTCCCAGCAGCTAGAAAAGGTCTCCGGAAAGTTAGCATCATACTCAGCATTCAGGACATCCTGAAAGTCCTGAGATGCCTTATACTCATCTATCACCTTAGCCCGGCCCTTTGGGAATCCAGCTCCAGCTTGCGAACTTTCTCCTTTTCATCCGCCAGCTCCTTCTCTACCTCACGAAAATGAGTGAAGTTGGCCTCCGAAGCCTTGAGGTACCTATCACTATCTCTCTCAGCAATGGTCAGGCTAGTCCTCGCATCCTTCAGATTGTAAAGGGCGGCCTGGAGATAGGTATTCATCTACACGAGCGTATCCAAATACAGTAAGTAAGTATGAAATAATTAAAAAATAGTCAAAAAGGAAATAAGGAAAACGCTTACAGAAGCCACGACCTGAGCACCCAGACGCTCAATCTGTAGGTCATCAGAAGACTCTACTATCTCGGCCTTGTCATGAGGCGTAATCACGCTCTCTGACCAAACAGCGGCAGCCTCGGAACTCCCTACCACGGTATCCCTCCTCTGATGGCCCCAAGTGACGGTGAAAGGAGAGGTATCCTTATCAAGGCTAAGAGGCCTCTGGGATATAAAGGTAGGGACGACCTCCTTAACCGTTATTGAAGGGCCGCCACTAATCCTAACCCGCTTGTCGCGTTAGGTCTCAACAGCAGAACCCTTGGCAGTACGGGCCTCCCGCTTCTTGAAAATCGTGTCCAGAGCTGCCCTAGATGCAAAAAGATATAGGCACGTAAGAAGAAAGACAAAAATAAGGAGTTAAAAAGTGGAATAAAAGGGGAAAGAAATACCCTCGGGACCTAGGTCACTTAGACCTAAATTTTGCAAATTGCCCTCTGAAAGGATGAGAGCGCAATGATGCAAGTTATCAACTGTGATGGCCTTGATGGCCGCATCCTCATCAATCCCCAATTTTAGATCTCTTAAAGACCCGTCTATACTTTTTGAGAAGTTGGGCCTGAACAAATGGTCCCAACCCTCTTCGGAATCCTGAAACACGTAAAACCACTCACTCTTCTAAGTTGGATACGAGTTAGGGTTGGTGCCAGAAACAAAGCAGGAGCGGGCCAAGGATCTATGAACTATTTTGACCCATCCTTGGTCCTCAGAAGCATTTAAAAACTTAAATAAATAGCGAAAGACACAAACGTTAGGCTCAAAACCGTGTTTACGTGATTGGGCCATATAACAGTGAATGAAACGCCAAGAATCGGGTGTGAGTTGGGTCGGACAGACTCGGGCTTCACCCAAAAGGCGAAAAACGAAAGGATGAGGAGGAAGGAGAAAACCAACATAAAAGGTTTCCTTATAGACCCGAATGGCCCCAGGCTTTGGGTAACAGGCCCTATCATTTGGGCCTGGAGCCATGACCCTATAAGGGTGAGAAATACCAAAAAGGCGAGCTATGGTGCCTACTTGTTCTGAATCAAATCTAGAAGGATAATTATATGCATCTAAGTGTAACATATTAGGGAAGGCTTGTCCAAATTCGGTTAAAAGATCCCTAAGAGAAATAACTGAGGAATGAACGAGAGATTTTTTACCTCGGCTGGCCCTAGATGGACGGGGAACTGCTTGGGGAACCTGGGAGTGGGATGAATCGGAATCCGCCATGGATGAAGACTGAAACCCAGAAAGCTCTTGAAAATAATCGAAGAAGATGAAGATTCAAACGGAATCTTCAAAATGAGCCCAGAATGCGGTGGTGTAGAATGCCGGAAATCACTTTGCGGTGGCTATTCTTGAGAGAATATTTGCAGAGTAGAAAAATCTAGAGGTGAAGAAATTTTGTGGAAGTGAAGTGTGAGAAATGAACTCACACTCCACTCCTTATATAGATGAGCGTGTGGGAGCTCAAACGTGTCTGGGCCAAAAGAAATGGGCCTAGCAAAGGCGGGAAACCCACAAAGTTTGAATTTTGAATAGATGTAGAACATTCTAAACCAAAAAACCAAAATTCACCGAATTAATCAAGGCTTGAAAGCCCAAACCACGCCTAGAGGACATGATTCCTGGGCGTGGTACCAAATATATCTCTTAGGCGTGGGTCTACAACGCCTAGGAATTATGGACGTATAAACCTCCAACAACGCCCAAGATGCAAGTTTCCTAGACGCTGTTGGAAGGATGTCTCCTAGGCGTGGGTCTACAACGCCTAGAAATTATGGACGTATGAACCTCCAAAAACGCCCCAGGACGCAAGTTTCCTAGACGCTGTTGGAAAGATGTCTCCTAGGTGTGGGTCTACAATGCCTAGGAATTATGGACGTATGAACCTCCAACAACGCCCAGGACGCAAGTTTCCTAGACGCTGTTGGAAGGATGTCTCCTAGGCGTGGGTCAACAACGCCTAGGAATTATGGACGTATTGACCTCCAACAACGCCCATGAGGCATATTTCCTACACGTTGTAAGAAGGTTGTCTTCTAGGCCTGGATCAACGACGCCCAGGAAGTATTGACCTCCAACAATGCCTAGGAAGCATATTTCCTAGACGTCGTTAGAAGGTTGTCTCCTAGGCGTGGATCAACGACGCCCAGGAAGTATTGATCTCCAACAGCGCCCAGAAGGTATATTTCCTAGACTTTGTTGGAAGATTGTCTCCTAGGCGCGGATCAACAATGTCTAGGATGCCTTGTGCAGTAAAATCCTATTTTTCTGATTATTTAATTAATTAGAAAATGGGTTAAAATCAGGAAAATTGCTAAAAATTCCCAATAAATAGGGAAAATAAGCATAAAATCCCAGAAAATTAGGGAAAATTAGAAAATAGTTTTCAAAAATTATTTACGGTAAAGTATTGAGGAAAAAATCCCAGAATTGAGGGAAAATTCCTTTAAATTAAGGAGAAAATCTCAAAAACTAAGATAAAATTCTATAAAAATACCAGAAAATTCCTAAAAAAAGAAATAAGGTAAGAAAACCAATAGAGAGGTTCTAAAATAACCCTGAAGCCGTGTGCAAGGCAAATCATTGTAAATGTGTAGGTCGCTCCACACTTTACGCAAAAACGACACCCTGTAAGGGAACAAATGAACTTAACTTCTGCGAAATCTTTTACGGTTTCCCAGAAGTTGGGGGGAAAATGATATGAGCCTAAAATTAGCCTAGAAATATAGTTAATGTTGAATTAATTATACCTGGAATGGTCCAGTAACGAAGCCCAATTAACGAGGCCCGAAACTCTGATTATTTATTAATTTCGTACTTAATAAATAAGGGAGATTAACAGCTCATTAAATGAGTCCAATCAGTGATATAAATCTATAAAAGATAGCCCCAAGGGCACCTACACCAACTAGGAATCTGATTCCTTTATTTTATGACTTTAAAGTATATCCAAATTTTGAGAACTTGATCAACAAGTCTCATATCCCCAGTCCAATTCAAGGACTCTCAACATCTATATAAAGGGATCTACCCCTCAATCAGAACTATGTTTTTTGGCTTGATTATCTAATTCACAGAGATACGTAGGAATCTCGTAAAGGCGGAATTAAGCTACGAAACACGAGGGAAGTCATTAAAGGCCTTGAGCTCCCGAACCTTAGTAATAAATACAGCAATTAATATTTTCTAGTTTATTTATCCATAAAAAATGTATATGTATCTATTGTGCTAGTAAAAAAATTTGATGTTCATTTTATTTATACATATAGAAATTATTTAAAATTGTTTTCTTTTCAAAAAAATATAATTTAATTTACAATAAAAAATAGGAAGATAGCATCAAAACAAAAAAGCTATAAAAGTGCTATAATAAAATTCACTTCCAATTGATAAATTTTAAACTAAGAAAATTTTCATACAAAATTTATGCAAACATGATTATGATTAATGTGATTAATGCATAGACGAACATGAAAAAATTGTAATTATAAATCAAAGAGAGGGTTGGTGTCATCATGATCACGTGGAGAAGTTAATTCCACATTCACATTTATACTTTTTGGTACCACAAATCTTATCATGGGCCTTTAAGTCAGAAAGAACAGCATACTTCTTTTTGCATTCATTGCAGCTAAATGTCTTTTCACCATGTTTTCTGCAAAAAAATTTTTTATTGCAGTAAGATGCCCAAGAGCCCTTGACCCATTGTAATGAACACAACCACTTTCTGGGCACACGTAAACCTTCTTGCTGATTTCATGGCCTGTGTTTTCTTTAAGCTTGGAGGGTAAATTGTGCCCTCTTATGTGGAGTTGGAGGTTCTGCTCCCTTTTAAAACCCTTGGGGCACACGTCACCCATGCACCTATTTGTGCCCAACAAAGGTTGGGGTGACAATGCTACAATTTCAGCATCTGGATCTCTCAAAAAGATACAAAATATAAACAGATTATAAAAAACCAAGGGGCCTTTTGAATAGAAGACATGCCATTTATTAATTAGGTATATCCTTGAAGGCCCAAAAATAAATGAAGAAACAAAAAGACTACACTCATCACACACACACATATATATATATATATAAGATCTTACTTGGATTTCGGGCAATTCTTGTCTGTTTTCTCTCAGCAGCAACAGGTGGGGAAGAGGCCACAACAGAACTAGCTCCTTCTCCAGGCTCCTCTTCTTTCGTACCAGATAAAGTTTCAGATAAAGACCCATCCATTTTTTTAGGTGTTTCTTTAGAACTAAAATTGATTTGTGTAGTTCTAGCAGAAGAATACACAAAGCCTCAGATGTGTGTGTCACATTTTTTTGCATCCTCTCTCAAAATTTATAGTACATTTGTCACTACAAGAAATTTGCAATCAGACAACACTTGACAGACAATGGTTAAAAAAACCGTCATCCTAAAAAATCATACAACGGTGAATTGATTTTGCAGAAAAAATAGTTGTGTGAGCTCCAGAACAAACAACGGATATCCATCTTTTTTAAATTGTTGTACAAGTTGTATCCTCTCATCGAGTCAGATAACGGTTTTTTAAATATAGTGTTGTTGTAGGTCTTTAACACAACGATTACAAACCGTTGTTACTATGTTAACGTATAGGGATAGAAGAAAACGGTTTTGACATTACATTGTGTAATTTAGACAACAGTTTTTCAGAAAGGTTGTCCTCAAAACCATCAAATAACGGAATAAAATAGTTGTCTGAGGAATTTCAGTGGGTACTACGTATTGAGGTGGCAGCACGTGATAGGTGGTAAATCATTCACAAGGATTGATGAGGTGGCAAAATGTGAGCCCTTCATTGATATGAGATTTGATATGGGCCGTTAGATCGAAGAATAGATGATATTCTTATACAACGGTTTTATGTTAAAACAAAAGTGTTGTCTTAGTTGGTCTCATACAAGCTTTTAGATATTACGTTGTGTAATTCACACAACAGTTTTTAGAAGGGTTGTCTTAGATACCTTCATACAATGGAATAAAATAGTTGTCTGAAATAATTTTTTTATAATTTCAATGGGTACCACCTGATGAGGTGGCACTCGATGATAGGTTGTAAACATTTTACTCGGATTGCTGAAGTGTCGAAATGATAGACCTTGATTGAAGTGAGATTAGATATTAGCCGTTAGATTTAAAAAAGCTAATATGCTTACATAACGGTTTAATAATAAAAAAAAGTGTTGTCTTAGTTTATCTTTACACAATGGTGTTTCAAGGAAACCATTGTAAAAGTAATACTGTATAAAATGAGATTCCCGGTTATTAAGTTAAATTTTTAAATGATTTTTATGACGATCCAACCGTACGGATGTGAAGATTTATCAATTTAGTCATATGTAAAAATTATTAAAAATTTTGAAATTCATCTTGCATGTCAGGATTAGAAAAATCCAGTTAATGTACCCCTCCCGACAACGAGACTCGTTCCCGATTGACAAGATTAATTTTTAAAATGATTTTTTCGACGATCCAACCGTACGGATGTTAAGATATATCAATTTTAGTCATATGAAAAAAATATTAAAAAATTTGAAATTCATCTTGCATGTGAGGTTTAGAAAAATTTAGTTAATGTACCTCTTCCAACAACGAGACTCATTCCCGATAGACAAAATTAATTTTTAAAATGATTTTTTCGACGATCCAACCCTACGAATGTTAAGATATATCAATTTTAGTCATATAAAAAAATTATTAAAAAATTTGAAATTCATCTTGCATGTCAGGATTAGAAAAATCCAGTTAATGTACCCCTCCAGACAACGAGACTCGTTCCCGATTGACAAGATTAATTTTTAAAATGATTTTTTCGATGATCCAAACGTACAGATGTTAAGATATATCAATTTTAGTGATATGAAAAAATTATTAAAATATTTGAAATTCATCTTGCATGTCAGGATTAGAAAAATCCAGTTAATGTACCCCTCCCGACAACGAGACTCGTTCCCGATTGACAAGATTAATTTTTAAAATGGTTTTTTCGACGATCCAACCCTACGGATGTTAAGATAAATTAATTTTAGTCATATAAAAAAATTATTAAAATATTTGAAATTCATCTTGCATGTCAGGATTAGAAAAATCCAGTTAATGTACCCCTCCCGACAACGAGACTCGTTCCCGATAGACAAGATTAATTTTTAAAATGATTTTTTCGACGATCCAACCCTACGGATGTTAAGATATATCAATTTTAGTCATATAAAAAAATTATTAAAATATTTGAAATTCATCTTGCATGTCAGGATTAGAAAAATCCAGTTAATGTACCCCTCCCGACAACGAGACTCGTTCCCGATTGACAAGATTAATTTTTAAAATGGTTTTTTCGACGATCCAACCCTACGGATGTTAAGATAAATTAATTTTAGTCATATAAAAAAATTATTAAAATATTTGAAATTCATCTTGCATGTCAGGATTAGAAAAATCCAGTTAATGTACCCCTCCCGACAACGAGACTCGTTCCCGATAGACAAGATTAATTTTTAAAATGATTTTTTCGACGATCCAACCTTACGGATGTTAAGATATATCAATTTTAGTCATATAAAAAAATTATTAAAAAATTTGAAATTCATCTTGCATGTCAGGATTAGAAAAATCCAGTTAATGTACCCCTCCTGACAACGAGACTCGTTCCCGATTGACAAGATTACTTTTTAAAATGATTTTTTCGACGATCCAACCGTACGGATGTTAAGATATATCAATTTTAGTCATATGAAAAAATTATTAAAATATTTGAAATTCATCTTGCATGTGAGGTTTAGAAAAATTTAGTTAATGTACCCCTTCCAACAACGAGACTCGTTCCCGATAGACAAAATTAATTTTTAAAATGATTTTTTCGACGATCCAACCGTACGGATGTGAAGATTTCTCAATTTAGTCATATGTAAAAATTATTAAAAATTTTGAAATTCATCTTGCATGTCAGGATTAGAAACATCCAGTTAATGTACCCCTCCCGACAACGAGACTCGTTCCCGATTGAGAAGATTAATTTTTAAAATGATTTTTTCGACGATCCAACCGTATGGATGTTAAGATATATCAATTTTAGTCATATGAAAAAAATATTAAAAAATTTGAAATTCATCTTGCATGTGAGGTTTAGAAAAATTTAGTTAATGTACCCCTTCCAACAACGAGACTCGTTCCCGATAGACAAAATTAATTTTTAAAATGATATTTTCGAAGATCCAACCGTACGGATGTGAAGATTTATCAATTTAGTCATATGTAAAAATTATTAAAAATTTTGAAATTCATCTTGCAAGTCAGGATTAGAAAAATCCAGTTAATGTACCCCTCCCGACAACGAGACTCGTTCCCGATTGACAAGATTAATTTTTAAAATGATTTTTTCGACGATCCAACCGTACGGATGTTAAGATATATCAATTTTAGTCATATGAAAAAAATATTAAAAAATTTGAAATTCATCTTGCATGTGAGGTTTAGAAAAATTTAGTTAATGTACCCCTTCCAACAACGAGACTCGTTCCCGATAGACAAAATTAATTTTTAAAATGATTTTTTCGACAAACCAAACCTACGATTGTTAAGATATATCAATTTTAGTCATATAAAAAAATTATTAAAAAATTTAAAATTCATCTTGCATGTCAGGATTAGAAAAATCCAGTTAATGTACCCCTCCCGACAACGAGACTCGTTCCCGATTGACAAGATTAATTTTTAAAATGATTTTTTCGATGATCCAAACATACGGATGTTAAGATATATCAATTTTAGTTATATTAAAAAATTATTAAAATATTTGAAATTCATCTTGCATGTCAGGATTAGAAAAATCCAGTTAATGTACCCCTACCGACAACGAGACTCGTTCCCGATTGACAAGATTAATTTTTAAAATGGTTTTTTTCGACGATCCAACCCTACGGATGTTAAGATAAATTAATTTTAGTCATATAAAATAATTATTAAAATATTTGAAATTCATCTTGCATGTCAGGATTAGAAAAATCCAGTTAATGTACCCCTCCCGACAACGAGACTCGTTCCCGATAGACAAGATTAATTTTTAAAATGATTTTTTCGACGATCCAACCCTACGGATGTTATGATATATCAATTTTAGTCATATAAAAAAATTATTAAAAAATTTGAAATTCATCTAGCATGTCAGGATTAGAAAAATCCAGTTAATGTACCCCTCCTGACAACGAGACTCGTTCCCGATTGACAAGATTAATTTTTAAAATGATTTTTTCGACGATCAAACAGTGCAGATGTTAAGATATATCAATTTTAATCATATGAAAAATTTATTAAAAAATTTGAAATTCATCTTGCATGTCAGGATTAGAAAAATCCAGTTAATGTACCCCTTCCGACAACGAGAATCGTTCCCGATTGACAAGATTAATTTATAAAATTATTTTTTCGACAATCCAACCGTACGGATGTTAATATATATAAATTTTAGTCATATGAAAAAATTATTAAAAAATTTAAAATTCAGCTTGCATGTCAGGATTAGAAAAATCCAGTTAATATACCCCTCCCAACAACGAGACTCATTCCCGATTGACAAGATTAATTTTTAAAATGATTTTTTCGACGATCAAACCGTACGGATGTTAAGATATATCAATTTTAGTCATATGAAAAAAATATTAAAAAAATTGAAATTCATCTTGCATGTGAGGTTTAGAAAAATTCAGTTAATGTACCCCTCCCAACAACGAGACTCGTTCCCGATAGACAAGATTAATTTTTAAAATGATTTTTTCGACGATCCAACCCTACGAATGTTAAGATATATCAATTTTAGTCATATAAAAAAATTATTAAAAAATTTGAAATTCATCTTGCATGTCAGGATTAGAAAAATCCAGTTAATGTACCCCTCCTGACAACGAGACTCGTTCCCGATTGACAAGATTACTTTTTAAAATGATTTATTCGATGATCCAACCGTACGGATGTTAAGATATATCAATTTTAGTCATATGAAAAAATTATTAAAATATTTGAAATTCATCTTGCATGTTAGGATTAGAAACATCCAGTTAATGTACCCCTTCCGACAACGAGACTCGTTCCCGATTGACAAGATTAATTTTTACAATGATTTTTCCGATGATCCAACCATACAGATGTTAAGATATATCAATTTTATTTATATGAAAAAATTATTAAAATATTTGAAATTCATCTTGCATGTCAGGATTAGAAAAATCCAGTTAATGTACCCCTCCCGACCACGAGACTCGTTCCCGATAGACAAGATTAATTTTTAAAATGCTTTTTTCGATGATCCAACCCTACGGATGTTAAGATAAATCAATTTTAGTCTTATAAAAAAATTATTAAAAAATTTGAAATTCATCTTGCATGTCAGGATTAGAAAAATCCAGTTAATGTACCCCTCGTGACAACGAGAGTCGTTCCCGATTGATAAGATTAATTTTTAAAATGATTTTTTCGATGATCCAACCATACGGATGTTAAGATATATCAATTTTAGTCATATGAAAAAATTATTAAAATATTTGAAATTCATCTTGCATGTCAGGATTAGAAACATCCAGTTAATGTACCCCTCCCAACAACGAGACTCGTTCCCGATTGACAAGATTAATTTTTAAAATGGTTTTTCCGACGATCCAACCATACGGATGTTAAGATATATCAATTTTAGTTATATGAAAAAATTATTAAAATATTTGAAATTCATCTTGCATGTTAGGATTAGAAAAATCCAGTTAATGTACCCCTCCCGACAACGAGACTCATTCCCGATTGACAAGATTAATTTTTAAAATGATTTTTTCGATGATCAAAAAGTACGGATGTTAAGATATATCAATTTTAGTAATATGAAAAAATTATTAAAATATTTGAAATTCATCTTGCATGTCAGGATTAGAAACATCCAGTTAATGTACCCCTCCCGACAACGAGACTCGTTCCCGATTGACAAGATTAATTTTTAAAATGGTTTTTCCGACGATCCAACCATACGGATGTTAAGATATATCAATTTTAGTTATATGAAAAAATTATTAAAATATTTAAAATTCATCTTGCATGTCAGGATTAGAAAAATCCAGTTAATGTACCCCTCCCGACCACGAGACTCGTTCCCTATTGACAAGATTAATTTTTAAAATGATTTTTTCGACGATCAAACAGTACGGATGTTAAGATATATCAATTTTAGTCATATGAAAAAATTATTAAAAAATTTGAAATTCATCTTGCATGTCAGGATTAGAAAAATCCAGTTAATGTACCCCTACCGACAACGAGAATCTTTCCCGATTGACAAGATTAATTTATAAAATGATTTTTTCGACTATCCAACCGTACGGATGTTAATATATAAATTTTAGTCATATGAAAAAATTATTAAAAAATTTGAAATTCATCTTGCATGTCAGGATTAGTGTTATTCCCAGTGGACTAACAATGAGATTTACAGAAGGGGGGTTGAATGTAAATCTCAAAACTTTTTCAAGTTTTGAGCAGTTTCTAAGGCTAAGTGTTTTTGAGAACAAGTGTGTGAATTGCTTGAAGCTAATACAGACAGATATATATTCAAACACAAATGTAAAGAACACAAAGAACTTAAAAACTTTTCTGGTGGATTTGTTGTTCCACCAGAGATGTGTTATTTCAGAAAATCTGTGATTCAAAGAATTAAATCACAGCTGCTTCCTAGTACAAACTAGATGATTTTCTCTCTGGATATTTCTAAACAGCTCAGGAAAATTCTTATCTAATTACTAGCTGCTACTTGGTTTATATATCACCAAATTTACAAGTGAAGACAAAACTGTAAAATATAATTAAAAAATTCTACACATGTTTCTTCTTCATTTCTCTATCAAATGCAATTTAGGCTTGGCTGTAGATCTTTGAATACTTCCTTGTTTGCATTAGAATGGAAATGCTGCATTTTCTTGATTCCTCCTAGAGGCTTCCACATTCCAGTTTATCTCTGTCAACCCATGTGCCTCTGTCAGCTTGTGAATTGTCACTACCAACTGCTAATGAACTAAGCATCCGTTGAAGCTTTCATCCGTTGATGCCTTATCCGTTGAGGCTTTATCCGTTGAAGCTTTATCCATTGATGCATTATCAGTTGAAGTCTTTATCCGTTGAAGCACTTATCCGTTGATGGATATTATCCGTTGAAGCATTAGAGACATCCGTTGAAGCTTTGTTTCTTATCCGTTGAAGGTCTTCAATATCCGTTGATACTTCTTCACTTATACAAAATTACAAGGCATGAAATATTTACAATTAGCCCTCCTATTTGCGTATCCACTAGTAGTCAACATGACTGATAATTTCCTACAACATCTAAGAATTACAACTTGAATCCAGAGAATGAAATGTGCTACAATACTAAACTTATTGCTAAGTAAAGCTACTCCTTCAACGGATAGCCAAGATGGTCTTATCTGTTGAGGCTACAAACACTAGATCTCTACTTAAGTGTTTTGTTTAACTTAGCCTGAGCAGATTAGTTTCTTTTCCTTTGATTCCTTGTTTTCTTTCCTAGCCTCCTGTCATTCTCCTCTATTTGAAGTTAAAGTTGTCTATAGAATTCAGCCTCATCTTCTTCATTGATGTCCAACTTAGATTGCATATCCTTGAGAGTTTCATTACTGGCAATCTTGAGCTGATCTTCAATTCTGAAAAATCTTCTGACTCCTTTGTTGTCTCTAAACTCCATCAACCAATGAGGTGATTTGTGAACTGTAATTCCTCTTTCTTGAATGAGTAATGTTCTAGGCAAGGCATTGGGCTCCCACCAAGTTTTCCTTATGTTGGCAATCTTGTTGAGAATCTCAGTCTTGGCAGTCCTGGTAAAGCCAGAATCCCTTTGTATGGCTGAGTAGACTCTAACCAAGGTAGAGTAGCCTTCATTCAGAATCCTGTAGAGAGGCCAAGTTCTTTCCCCATCTCCTTTGTATTTGAACACTAGTCTTTCTGGTAGCTGTCTGTAGGCAGCTATTCCCCCTTACTTCCTCCAGCTCATCCAGATAGAGTTCAATATCTGAAAATTCTTTTATGTCACAGAGGTGAACATAATCATCCTTAGAGGCTTGAGGCTTAGGCTTAGGCTTCTGTGTGAATTTGATTGAGGCTTTAGAGGGTGTTGATTTGATTCTTCTTTTCTGCTTCTTTGATGGTGGAGAAGAGGTTAGGAAGGTGGGCAATTTGATGGTGTCCCAATCAATTGGTTCCTCCTTGGGAATGATTGTTTCACCATGAATGTTCATGAAGGGGTCAGGCACAATGGGTTCAGGAATAGAGGGTAGTGGTTTGGATTTTGATTGGGTTTCTTCAGTCTTATCTACCATCTTTCTCTTTGCATTGGCCTTCTTTCTGTTCCCTTTCTGCCATTCTTCTCTTTCCTTACTTCTCTCTTCCATATCAGTATCAACCATGTCCCCCATAGCTTCATCTTCACTTTTGTCTTCAATTTCTTTCTGTTCTTCAGCCTGACTTGACTTTAGTTGTTTTTCAAGCTTTGCTTGTGCTCTTTTATCAGCCTTTAGCTGTTTGGCTTCTTCCTTCAACCTTCTGGTTTCTTCCCTCTTGGCTATTGAGAATTTGGGATGTCCTTGCATCACACATATGCTCTTTCCCTCTCTGAAGATAATAGCCATGTTCCTCCTTACAGCCACATCCAAGGTCTCTTTGAGCTTTGTGATACTTCTACCCAAAAGCTTGTCCTCATCAGCCTCTGGAAGAGGAAAATCCACTTCTTTCAGAGGATTCTTTGTAGAGTCCTTAATGGATCTGTTGTTGGGATTGAGAACCATAGGTTTCAGATCCTTGGAAGAAGTCTCTCCAACCTTATTCCTCCCTACTGGCTTGAGCTCCATAATAATTGATTCCACTTTTGTGCTATGCTTCACATATTGTGATTGAGAAGTTGTAGAACCAAAAATTTGTTGCATCTTTTCATCAATCTTCTTCCTTTGCTCTTTGACTTGCAATTCAGCTGCAGCTATCTGGATTAGATCAATTCCATCAAGCCTTCCTTTGATTTGAATAATTGGAGAAGTGGTGATGGCAGGAACTAGCACTTGAGAAATTTGAACTGTTGTTGATGGCTCTCCTTCCCCTTCCCTTTTATTCTCCCCCATTTTGTTATCATCAAGGGTAGGGGTCAAGCCTTGTGCTTTTGCCAGCTGCATGAGTAGATTTGTTTGAGTTTGTTGATTCTGAAGAATAGTGACCATAGAGTCTTCAATGATCTGAACTCTGGTTTCCAATCTGGCCAGCCTCTTGTCAGCATCAGATTCTTTCCTCAGTCTCCCTAACAAATCTTGCATAGTACCATAAGGTATGACTGAATCCAACTTCTCAGCATTGTAGGATTTCAGATCAACAATGTCCTGCTTGAGCTCATCCACACTTAGATTCTATTTGAAATGCTGCAACTGCAAGGGATGTAGAGATTCCAGATGAGCTTGAAGTATTGCCTTGGTACCAGCATCTGTAGTCTCCTGAAGGGCCTTCTGAATTGTCATGACTTGTCTGACCAAAGTGACACCAAATCTCCTGGTGTTGATGCTTTTGCCCATGCCCATTCAGGAAGATCTGGAACAGAACTTGGGCCTGCTACTCCCCCTAAGTTCATGCTCTTATCCAAAGAATCAGAGTCATCATCATCAGAATTTACTCCAAATTCTTCAGATGGCTCACCAGCTTGAGAAGGCAGCCTGTTAACAGCAGCTTTGTCTCTGAGAAGAGATTCTGAATTGTGTACAATGTTTAATGTCTGTTCTGCATCCACATTGCCCTGAGCAGCCAATAATTGATAGGCTGAAACAGGATGAGTAAAAGTGTCAGAATCCAAGGAAATGTTATCAATTACAGCTTTATAATGTTGCTAAAATTGTCTTTCCTTTTCTGCATCATCCACTTTTATTGACTCACTAGCAATGGCTGGATCCACCCTTATAGCTTCTGTACCTGCCTTTCTCTCATTTTCTCTATTTTCTTGCATCAGGGGCTCCCCCTGGCTCACACACACCCTCACACCCTCACCCTCACCTTCTAAGGTGGCACTCCCCTCACTCACTTTTGCCATGCTGGAAGAAATAGCATGCATATGGTGACTCTCAACCTCTCCTTTTGCCTGGAGCAACCCAACCTCTCACTCAAAAGATCACTCCCTTCCCTCAAACCTAAAAGTGATTGTACAGTAACCATGTCCTCTACAGTTGGAATTGTTTTTGTTATGTGTGTAGAGACCATCAACAGATAGGGAGTATCCGTTGAAGTGGAAACTGATGGTATCAACGGATAACTGCTGTTAAGCTTATCCGTTGAAGAACAACCACTTGTCAACGGATGAGAGATATCCGTTGAAGAAGGAAAAGATGTAGATATAGAAAGTGACATAATTGTTGAATCTGTGTGAATTGATTTTAAGTGTGGTGACACAGATTCTTCAACTACATCTGAAAGAATTGGCTGATGATCCAACAAATCATCTAAAAGATGATGATCATCAGGTTTTGAGTGGGGCTCCTCCCTGAGTTTTAATTAGGGAGAATCAGGAATTGATATGAATATCATATCCACATCCAGAGAGGGTGATGGAGAGTTTGATGATTGGTGTGTTTCTATTATGAGAGAATGGGGCTGTGACTCCACATTTGCTGGAATCACATCAAGCTGAATTTGAGAAGGCTCAGATACAGGTGGATGTATATGTGATGTGTGTGTCCCTTGTGTGGAAACTAGGGTCTTGGCATTCTTCTTCCTTGAAAAGGCTTTAATTGGTGAATGTGTGGCTTCAGTGTCCCTCCCTCTTTTGGTCTGTGTCCCTGGTTGGGGACTATTTTCAATAGTTGTACCCTTTTGGGAGGATGCAACCAGGGATGTGTTTGACTCCTTTTGAACCACAACAGTCGTTTGAGAGACTGTGGCTTGGCTGGCTTGGGTACCACTCACCTCTCCCACCTTATCCTGGGGGGTTTCTTGATGTTCACCCCTCCCCTCACCACTCACATCCTGTTCACTCCCTTCAGGGTTTATGGTAGTTGTTACAACTGTTGTATTTTGAGAAACAACAGAGGTAGTTTTCTTTGACTTGAGTTTTGAAACTTTAGTTTTGGTGGCTTTGGTAGGAACCTGTTTGGACAAAGACATAGATTCCATGGCCACACTAGAAGGCAAAGAAACAATGGGGTTGGAAATAGTAGGAGTTATAGAAGTGTTTACCTCACTTACCTGTGGTGTATTCATGATTGGCAAATATACCAATAGCACCTGGCTGTTGAGGTTCATTCTCAAAAGGTCTGCAAGGACCCTTTTCTCTTGTGCCCAGCATTTGAGTTTATTATTCTCATTTCATATAACCAATCCTTCAGCAACATGGTTAGCCAATAACATAAAGAATCTAGCATAGTAGATGTTATGTGGTCTATTAGCTTTGTTACCTAATCTGGAACCTAATTCTACCATGACACAGTTGCTAAAATTAAAGTACCTATCAGAAACTAGCATATAAAGCATATTAACAAGAGATGAAGTTATGGCATCAAAATTGCTAATCTTCCCAGAGAAAACCTTAATAAAGGCATCTCCAAGAAAACTCCATTCTTTCCTAAGGCCTTTCCTTCTAATGCTACCTAAACTAGCAGAATCAAAAGCATAGCCTATGGAATCTAACATAGCAGATACATCTTTATCAGTGTGTGGTGTTATGACATTATTCTCAGGCAACTTAAAGCAAGACTGTATATCATCACAGTTAATGTAATAATCCTTACCTTTGAGAGAGAAGGCAATAGTCATATCTGTGGAGTTGAACTCTGCAGTTGTCCAAATCTCCTCAATCACCTCACAGTAGATGGTTGGGGCTTCCAGCATTGCATAGCTCAGTTTGCAGTTTTTGATGAAGTCCATCATCTTGTGATAATCAGAATGGTCTTCATTCTTTTCAACCAAGGCTACGAAATTATTCTTTTCATAAACAAATCCTGTTTGAGACATAATTTTGACTACTGGTGCCATTGTTGTGAGTAGAGGTTGCAGAGAAAAACTTGAGAATTTTGGGAGAGAAGGAGAATGAAAATTGCAAGAAGGCGTAAAGTGAAAATAAGAGTTCAATGGGCTTTTATACTTTCTTGAATTAAAATGTAAATAAAATGATACTTTTAAGTAAATTACAGTCGTTCAAAAATAAATAAAACTATAGAAATTCTAAACTGCCTTTAAACAAATACATACAACAGTGTATATCTGTATCAACGGTTAAGTAAAGAAATCAACGGCTGTGACTTACTAAAGTAACTGATGTGACACTTCAACGGATAAGGTAAATAGTTATCCGTTGATGACCAACACTATTTTATCCGTTGAGGGATAAAATTACCAGAAATGTATTTGTCTTTCAACGGATAATGAACATCCGTTGATAGAACAATTTTGGCTTTCAACGGATAGGGAATATCCGTTGATAGGATAGGTCTTTCTTAAAGCCAACTTTGTTCTTGCAGCAAATTCATTTCAGGCTTCAATGCAGATTATATAGAGGACATAAATTTATGAATAATTAAGCATACCTAGCTCACTTACTAATCTTGTGAATGTTGATTCATCAAGTGGCTTGGTAAATATGTCTGCAATCTGCTTTTCACTTGGAACAAAATGAAGTTCCACTGTACCTTTCATCACATGTTCCCTAATGAAGTGGTACTTGATATCAATGTGCTTGGTTCTTGAGTGCTGCACTGGATTTTCAGTAATGGCAATGGCACTTGTGTTGTCACAGAATATTGGAATTTTGTCAACAGTCAAACCATAGTCAAATAGTTGATTCCTCATCCATAGTATCTGTGCACAGCAACTACCAGCAGCAATGTACTCAGCTTCAGCTGTTGATGTAGAAACATAATTTTGCTTCTTGCTGAACCATGACACAAGCTTGTTCCCTAGAAATTGACAGGTGCTAGTTGTGCTTTTCCTGTCTATTTTACAGCCTGCATAATCTGCATCTGAGTAGCCAATTAGATCAAAACCAGACTCTCTAGGGTACCAAATTCCTAGATTTGGAGTCCCTTTGAGATATCTGAAGATTCTTTTAATAGCCACTAAGTGAGATTCTTTAAGGTCAGCTTGAAATCTAGCACATAGACATGTAGAAAACATTATATCAGGTCTACTAGCAGTTAAATATAAAAGTGAGCCAACCATGCCTCTATAACTTAAAATATCCACAGACTTTTCAGCCTTGTTTAATTCAAGCTTGGTGGCAGTGGCCATGGGAGTTTTTGCAGATGAACAATCCATTAAGTCAAACTTCTTTAAGAGATCATAAATGTATTTGGTTTGACTAATGGAAATTCCAATCACTGACTTGTTTAACTTGTAAACCAAGAAAATAAGTTAGCTCTCCCATCATGCTCATTTCATATTTACTTTGCATTAACTTAGCAAACTTTTTACAAAGCTTATCATCTGTAGATCCAAATATAATATCATCTACATAAATTTGAACAAGTATTTTAGAGCCATTAACATTTCTAAAGAAGAGAGTTTTGTCAACAGTACCTCTTGTGAAGTGATTATCTAGAAGGAATTTTGACAAAGTCTCATACCAGGCTCTAGGTGCTTGCTTTAGTCCATAGAGTGCTTTCAACAGATAATACACATAGTCTGGAAAGTTTGGATCTTCAAATCCTGGAGGTTGGCTTACATAAACTTCTTCCTCCAATTCCCCATTTAGAAATGCACTCTTGACATCCATTTGATAGACTTTGAAATTGGCATGGGCTGCATAGGCTAGAAAGATTCTGATGGCCTCAAGTCTGGCAACTGGAGCAAATGTTTCATCAAAATCTATTCCTTCTTGTTGAGAATAGCCTTTAGCAACCAATCTGGCTTTATTCCTTATGACTAATGCCATTTTCATCCATCTTGTTTCTGAATACCCATTTTGTGTCAATAGAACTCTTGTTCTTTGGCTTGGGTACCAGCTTCCATACTTTGTTCCTTTCAAATTGGTTTAGCTCCTCTTGCATTGCTAAAATCCAATCTGGATCCAATAGAGCTTCTTCCACTCTCTTAGGTTCCTCCTGTGATAGAAAGCTACTATACAGACATTCATCTTGAGTAGCCCTTCTAGTTTGCACTTTAGATGTAGCATCACCAATGATCAGTTCAAAAGGGTGATTCTTGGTCCATTTCCTTTGAGGTGGTAGATTAGCTCTAGATGAGGTTGCCTCAGTATTGTCATGATAGTGAGATAGAATGTTGATTGGTTGAAACTCCCCCTGAGTTGCTGATCCTTTGAAAGGAATTGGGAGCTCTATCAACTGATGAAGTGAATTGATTATCCGTTGACAGACTGTGATCAACGGATGTTTCATTATGAACTTCAACGGATGATGCACTTTGTCTTTCAACGGATGCTGTATTGCTTCTTTCAACGGAAGCTGAATTATGACTTTCAACGGATGCAGCATTCTGTGCATTATCCAAAGGCAGATTCTGAATTCTTCTTGAGATGCCTTCTTCATCATTCTCATCTTCACTATCATCACAATATATCTCAATGTTGTCAAATTTGAGTCCTTCATGATGTCCCTCATCTATTAGTCCATCAATCTTTTTATCATCAAACACAACATGCACAGATTCCATGACAATGTTGGTTCTTAGATTTAGACCCTATAAGATTTTCTAGCAGAATAGCCAACAAATATTCCTTCATTAGCCTTTGTATCAAACTTCCCTTTATGATCAGATTGATTCCTTAAGATGTAACATTTGCAACCAAAGACATGCAGAAAGTTTAAAGTTGGTTTTCTTCTCTTGAATAATTGATAGGGAGTCATGCCTTTTGCCTGATTGATTAGAGAAATATTTTGAGTGCAACATGCACAGTTAACAGCCTCAGCCCAAAAGTAAGTTGGGAGTTTTGACTCTTCAAGCATTGTCCTTGCAGCTTCAATTAGTGATATGTTCTTCCTTTCCACCACACCATTTTGTTGTGGAGTCCTTGGAGCTGAGAACTCATGCATGATCCCATTTTCTTCACAGAACAACTTCATGGTTGAATTCTTGAACTCAGTTCCATTGTCACTCCTAATATTCCTTACTTTGAAATCATGATGATTGTTGACTTGCTTGATATGATTGATAATGATTTCACTAGCTTCATCCTTTGATCCAAGAAAATAGACCCATGAAAACTTAGAGAAATCATCAACAATCAATAGGCAATATCTTTTCCTTGAAATTGACAATACATTAACTGGTCCAAAAAGATCCATGTGTAGCAGTTGTAATGGTTCATCAATTGTAGATTCAAGCTTCTTACTGAATGATACTTTCTTTTGCTTTCCTTTCTGACAAGTATCACACAGTCCATCCCTTGTCAATTCCACTAGAGGCATTCCTCTAACTAAGTCCTTTTTGACTAGATCATTCATTGTCTTGAAATTCAAATAGGACAGCTTCTTGTGCCATAGCCAACTTTCAACTGCACTTGCTTTGCTGAAAAGACAAGTAATGGATTCTGCATCTGTAGAGTTGAAGTCAGCTAAGTACACATTCCCTTTTCTAACTCCAGTTAGAACCACTTTATTGTCCTTTTTACTTGTGACAATACAGGCTTCAGAATTGAAGGAAACAGTATTCCCTCTGTCACATAGTTGACTGATGCTCAATAAGTTGTGTTTGAGACCATCAACCAATGCAACTTCATCAATGATGACATTTTCTTTTGAAATCAAGCCATATCCCATAGTGAATCCTTTGCTGTCATCTCCAAAGGTTATGCTAGGGCCAGCTCTCTCCTTAAACTCTGTGAGCAGGGTGAAATCTCCTGTCATGTGTCTTGAACAACCACTGTCCAAGTACCATAGATTCCTTCTTTTTCCCTGCACACAACAAAATCAATCAAGTTGATTTTGGTACCCAAGTTTCCTTGGGTCCAGCCTTGTTAGTCTTTTTCCTAGACTTCATTCCTCCTGCATCTTTTGACTTAGGTAACTTTGGGTCAACCTTGATCTCAGATGTGGTTGGTTGAAGTATAGGGTTAGTCACAGAATCATTTAGCATATTTGATTGAATTTGATAAGGCATAGATTATGCAAACATGTTATTCCACATAGGCATATTGTATGGCATTTGAGGCATACTAAATGCTTTAATAAAAGGATTATTAATATATGACATGTTTGCAAAATGTGCATGGGGATTCTGATGAGACATAACAGGCATGGCATGCAGAGGTGACATAGACATGTTAGGCATGGAGGGATTTGAAGACATGGGAGAATTTTTAACAGATTTGCAATTATCAGATAGGTGATTAACACTTTTACAATGCACATAGCTTTTTCTAAGAGCATACCTATCAGGTGTGTAATTGTTATGTTTATTAATCCCTAGCTTCCTATTTCTTTTAGATTTTCTTTTAGTTTCCTTCTTATCCTCAACCAACTTAAGCCTATTTTTCAGTTGATCTAAAGTCATGTGTCCTATATTCACCTTACTGACATCTTTGGATGTGCTAGCTCCTTCTCTGACAAAGTTCTTGAGAGTTGAATCATTCTTCTTATTGAGATTTTTATTTTTAAAATTACTTGCCTGTTTTAATTGATGAGCCTTCAATGGATGCTCCTTTTCTTCCTTCAACGGATAACTTTCATCATCCGTTGATTCCACATCCGTTGATAATCCATCAATTAATTCTAACTCCTTTTTGTTTTTCTTCCAGGCATCCTCACAGAATGATTCAATTCCCTGAACCTTGGCAATCTGAACGTTAACATCCCTAGATGTTTTCCAGGCCTTGATTACCTCTTGCTCACTTTCTAACTGTTTAGAAAGAATTTCTACTTTCTTAACAGCTTCTTCTAGTTCACTTTCAACAGTCAAGCATTTAAGTTTAATCTTTTCAAGCTCAATTGCCTGATTCTCTAACACAGCATTCCTATCACTTAAAAACACATTATTCTCTTTGATCCTAGTGTTTTCTTTAGCTAGTGATTTAAGGGAAACACGCAAATGATATAATTCATTGTACATATCATTTATGGCTTCATTGCATTCATATTTAGATTGCTGAGAGAGATCAGTAGTAATTACCTGGTTGCTTGATGAACTAGTTTTATTTTCATCAGAATTAGCCATCAGGGCTAGGTTGACATATTCCATATCATCATCTTCATTGACCCCATCTGCTGCCCAATCATCTTGAGTGAGAAAAGCTCTTTCCTTTTGTTTGAGCAAATCAAAATACTTCTTTTTGTAATCAACTTGCTCAAATTTCTTTTTATCAGAGGTTGGCTTCCTACACTCACTTGCAAAGTGTCCACTAATGCCACAGTTGTAACATTTGAACTTTGATTTGTCCACCTTGTTTTTGTTTGGTTTAGTGAATTTTGTATTTTTCCTGAACTTCATCTTTGCAAACCTCCTGGACAGAAAAGCCAGATGTTCATCAACATCATCAGAGTCATCCTGACTGGAATTGTCTTCATCCTCAGCTACTTGCACTTTACCTTGCTTGATTCTGATTTGCTTGTACCAATTTTGAGACTTGGCATTGTCTTTTCCTCATTCCTGGCTTCAACCTTCTCACTGTCAGCTACAAGTGCAACTGATCCTCCTTTTCTCTTTCCCTTTTCCAACAGCTCATCTTGCTCCATCTCAAGTTCATATGTCTTCAAAATTCCATATAATCTTTCAAGTGTGAAGTCCTTATAATCTTGAGAATTTCTTAGAGAAACAGTCATAGGCTTCCATTCCTTTGGTAGAGACCTTAGAAATTTTAAATTGGAGTCCTTGACTTGGTAAATTCTCCTATACAGCTTCAATCTATTCAACAGTTTCTGAAATCTGTTGAAGGTATCATTCAATGATTCTCCTTCTTCAAAGTGAAAATATTCATACTGTTGAATGAGAAGCTGCATTTTGTTTTCTCTAACTTGCTCAGTGCCTTCACAGATAAGCTGCATAGTATCCCAAATTTCCTTAGCAGTTTGGCTGTTGATGACATTGTCAAACATATCTTGATCCAGGCCATTAAACAGAATGTTCATGGCTTTCTTGTCCTTGTGGACCTCTTCAATATCTTCAACAGTCCATTCTGCCTTTGGCTTGGGAATGGACTGTCCAACAACAACTGTTGCAGTAGCAGCTGTTGCCCCCTTGTGTGGGATGTGAGGACCATTTTCAATGCAGTTGATGTAGCTTTCATCTTGAGAGAGAAGATGTAAATGCATCTTCACCTTCCAATGATGATAGTTATCTCTTTCCAGGATTGGAATCTTTACACCAATATCCTTCTTACTCATGATGTTAGGAGAATAGATCTTTAAACTCTTTGTATGTTAAGAGCAGGCTCTGATACCAATTGTTATTCCCAGTGGACTAACAATGAGATTTACAGAAGGGGGTTGAATGTAAATCTCAAAACTTTTTCAAGTTTTGAGCAGTTTCTAAGGCTAAGTGTTTTTGAGAACAAGTGTGTGAATTGCTTGAAGCTAATACAGACAGATATATATTCAAACACAAATGTAAAGAACACAAAGAACTTAAAAACTTTTCTGGTGGATTTGTTGTTCCACCTGAGATGTGTTATTTCAGAAAATTTGTGATTCAAAGAATTAAATTACAGCTGCTTCCTAGTACAAACTAGATGATTTTCTCTCTGGATATTTCTAAACAGCTCAGGAAAATTCTTATCTAATTACTAGCTACTACTTGGTTTATATATTCATAAGTTTACAAGTGAAGACAAAACTGTAAAATACAATTAAAAAGATTCTTCACATGTTTCTTCTTCATTTCTCTATCAAATGCAATTTAGGCTTGGCTGTAGATCTTTGAATACTTCCTTGTTTGCATCAGAATGGAAATGCTGCATTTTCTTGATTCCTCCTAGAGGCTTCCACATTCCAGTTTGTCTCTGTCAACCCATGTGCCTCTGTCAGCTTGTGAATTGTCACTATCAACTGCTAATGAACTAAGCATCCGTTGAAGCTTTCATCCGTTGATGCCTTATCCGTTGAGGCTTTATCCGTTGAAGCTTTATCCGTTGATGCATTATCGGTTGAAGTCTTTATCCGTTGAAGCACTTATCCGTTGATGGATATTATCCGTTGAAGCATTAGAGACATCCGTTGAAGCTTTGTTTCTTATCCGTTAAAGGTCTTCAATATCCGTTGATACTTCTTCACTTATACAAAATTACAAGGCATGAAATATTTATAATTAGCCTTCCTATTTGCATATCCACTAGTAGTCAACATGACTGATAATTTCCTACAACATCTAAGAATTACAACTTGAATCCAGAAAATGAAATGTGCTACAATACTAAAGTTATTGCTAAGTAAAGCCACTCCTTCAATGGATAGCCAAGATGGTCTTATCCGTTGAGGCTACAAACACTAGATTTCTACTTAAGTGTTTTGTTTAACTTATCATCAAACTAATACATATATTCCTAACAATTAGAAAAATCCAGTTAATTTACCCCTCCCAACAACGAGACTCGTTCCCGATTGACAAGATTAATTTTTAAAATGATTTTTTCGACGATCCAACCGTACGGATGTTAAGATATATCAATTTTAGTCATATGAAAAAAATATTAAAAAATTTGAAATTCATCTTGCATGTCAGGTTTAGAAAAATCCAGTTAATGTACCCCTCCCGACAACGAGAATCGTTCCCGATTGACAAGATTAATTTTTAAAATGATTTTTTCGATGATTCAACCGTACGGATGTTAAGATATATCAATTTTAGTCATATGAAAAAAAATTATAAAAATTTGAAATTCATCTTGCATGTCAGGTTTAGAAAAATCCAGTTAATGGACACCTCCCGACAACGAGAATCGTTCCCGATTGACAAGATTAATTTTTAAAATGATTTTTTCGATGATCCAACCGTACGGATGTTAAGATATATCAATTTTAGTCATATGAAATAATTATTAAAAAATTTAAATTTCATCTTGCATGTCAGGATTAGAAAATTTCAGTTAATGTACCCCTCTTGACAACGAGACTCGTTCCCGATTGATAAGATTATTTTTTAAAATAATTTTTTAAAAGATCCAACCGTACGGATGTTAAGATATATCAATTTTAGTCATTTGAAAAAATTATTAACAAATTTGAAATCCATCTTGCATGTCATGATTATAAAAATCTAGTAAAAGTACCATTTCCGACAACGAGACTCGTTCCCGATTTACAAGATTAATTTTTAAAATGATTTTTTTGACAATCCAACCGTACGGATGTTAAAATATATCAATTTCAGTTGTATGAAAAAATTATTAACAAATTTGAAATTCATATTGTATGTCTAGAATAGATAAATCTTTTAGAAGCACTATTTCCTGGAATGAGATAAGTTATTAAAAAATATTAAAAATAATTTATTGCATGATTATAAAAAAATTGAATAAAAGTGCAAATCCAAAAATTAAGATTATTTCTCGATTAAAGATTTAATTTCAAGAAGATTTTTTTTCGATGATCTTGGAGAATGCTAATGTTATTACTTTCGATATTATAAAAAAAAATTAAAATTTCAATTTTTATAAAAATTGAATAAAAGTACAAATCCAAAAATTAAGATTATTTCTCGATTAAAGAAATAATTCCATGAAGATTTTTTTCCGATGATGTTGTAGAATGTTAATGTTATTACATTTAATACTGTAAAAAATAATTTTCAATTTTCAATTTTTATACTGAAAATTATTTGATGTTATTATTATTTAAATGCAGCTACTTGTAAATTTGATATTTTTTTTACTAAATCATGACTAAGATTTGGTTCCCTCAACCGGCCAATATTTCATTTCCCCCTTCTCAGATTTTGGTTTTCCCCCTTCTTTCTCAATCCCTAAACATCATACCCGCCGCTATTCAATCTCAAGATCATACAATCTCCCTTCTCAATGTATCCCCTTCTCTCCTTCCCTCTCCTTCTCTCCGTCTCTCCCCCTCTATCTCCCTCTCTCTCAATCTTACAACCAGAACCAATACAATTCATACACACCCACATCGATGTATGTGTTCTTTTCTTCGATTTGGGGTTGTTTTCTATTTTCCATTCTTCCATTTGTAATTGGGTTTCAATTTATGTTTGGGCATAAAGTTATGCAGGTTAAGCATTTTGGGTGTAGTAGAAGGATGAAATGGACACTACTGATTGCCATAACCCGGTATGTTCATCACTATTATCTTAAACCTCTGTTTCAGTTATCCAGAGTAATTTGTGACTTAAATCTAGAGTAATTTTTATTTCAAATAGCCAATTTATGTGAATTACAAGAAGCTTGGCATCTCTAGTAGTACTACATACATACTACTTTATTTTAAGCAGAAGTACTTAAGTACAGTGATAGATTATGTAGGGTTTGCAGAGGAATATGAATCAAAGTTAGTCCAGAGGAAGGCTCCCATGTCGAAGGCTCTCTTGTAGGAAATATCCCCGTGGGGCGACAGCCCGTACGCAGCTAGAAGCATGTCAGAGAATTGATTCAGGCATGTCTTGGTAGTCTTTCTTGGTGTAGCGTGGGTAATGTAACGGCATCCGAAAGTACCTGACAACATTGTTAAAACTTTTCTTCTTGCTCTCCAATTATTTCAATATCCTTGTGTACACATGTGCCAAATTTGTACATGAAACTTGTTGATACAATGATATATACACCGGCATAAAAGCACGCGTATGGTTTGGATTTAAGGTGAGACAAAGTCACATGAATGTGGTGCATATTCTACAGAAGTTTAAGAACGCGTATGAACTTTGTTGTTTAAGACTGGTCCGAGTCCTTTAATTGATGTTTAATTGTTACAGTGCTGCCTGTTTTTTGCCTTTATCAGTAATGTATTTTTTGTTAGTTACTCTTTATATGCCTATATTTGCTTTTGTATAAGGGTGGCAGACAAGTTGAGGCCTTTTGTTGAGATATGAATGCACTTCATATGTATTGTTTTTAGTCATTTAGCATAATAGTAAGCATAAGATATTGTTGAATGCTCCCCAAAAATTTTGAATGCTCCCCACAAATGCAAAGTTGCAGAGTGATGATACGGTAGTTTACTACTGGCAGAGTTAAGTTTTGTCATAGATTTTATCTGATTTTCGAGTTTAATCATTTGTTTTTGCAGTTTCCCCAAACAGTAAGTCTTGGGCCTGGTTTGAGGCATCCGAGGGTTCCATTTCATCCAGTGGTCAGGCACCTAAGTTGTTCTGAGTCCTTTAACTTTGCCTCACAGTATTGTATTACTGAATTGCCGAACTGAAATTATATAATGCACTACATCCATATCCATTATCAGCATTTTATTTTTGTGGTTTGACTTGTATGTAATGTTTTAATTTAACTATTAATATACACAGCGTCACATCCATATATATTACTGCATTATTTCCTGTTAACCTTCTGCACAATAAATCAGGTTTTACTTGCTGCAACTCTATTCAAGTATCAGAACATGTGAAGCTCCCTGTGAAATACCTTGGATGCAATTGCAGTGGCAATTGTGTATATTCCAAGACCTGTTCTTGTGCTACGCTTAATGGTTCTAACTTATCGTATGTACATCGTGATGGAGGAAGGTGAGAAGGAAATTAGACTGTATTGGTTAAGTATTTTCCAAAATTGAATTTTTTTATCAGCTGTGAGTACTTTTTTCTCTATATATAACTTATGCATGCAAGAACACAGTCGGGTATTTCTGTTTTCATTGGTATAGCCACTAATGTCTATGCATGTATAAAACTGAGATATTTCTTAGTCTTAGAGATTAACTTATAAAAACATTAAGGAAGTCGATTCAAGAATCAACTATTGAGATGACATTTTTCACTTGAACTTCAGTTTATGTCTGCCATTATTTGATAGAGAATAATGTGAGTAGTGATTGTTTGGAGGCTGTAACTATATTTTTGATTTTAATAGTTTCAAATAACTGCAACTTAAGTTGTATCCTTGCCTCAAATTTGTGTGAGCTACAAAAGAGTGTATTTATATGCAAAACATCTTTAAGATGATACCTGTGAAGTTGTTACAAAGTCAAAAGCCATTAAGCTTTTTAGATATAATTTTTTTGTAATGTGTTTTCTTGTAGACTTTTATGTCAAGTTTGTGCCTTGCAGACTGATTGACCCTAAGGTAGTCGTATATGAATGTGTACCAAACTGCGGCTGTGGACCTGGATGTGTGAACTCGATATCTCAGAGAGGAAGTAGTATGATACATTACCAGTAGCTCTTGAATCTACTTCAATAACTTGCATTCCGGCTAGTTGTAATGGTGCGGTTTCAGCTGGTGAAACAGTTGGAATAGTTCTTGTAGAGATAGATTCTTGTAATTCCGGCTGGTTTAGAAATATATTTTAAGTTATAGTTTTAATTCTTGTAGATAACCTTTGTATTATAAATTTATTTTTAATTATGAAATAACAATTAAATTATTATAATATCATTTTATTTTAAAATTGATTTATTTTAAATAATGAGACTAATTTTATAAACAGTCGTGTGAGACCCATTTAAAAAATGATGAAAACCGTTGTATGTCTTTGCACGAATTTTTTTAAACAAAAAACTGTTGTACTTTGATATTCTTTGCAATGGTTTAATTTTTTTACACCATTGTCTTTTAAACAAAAAACATTCATGACAATGGTTTTAACTAGTTAAAATTTTTTTGTAAACTGTTGTTTATGAAAATATTGAATAAGTTACCAATAATGGTTTTTCTACAAAACCATTGTTGTTAAGTTAGATAGACAATAGTTTAATAAAAAATAGTTGTTTAAAAAAGTTCCAACAATGGTTTGTTTAGAATAACTGTTGTGTCTTCCATGTTAACACAAGTACTCTAACATGTTGTTTAATCACTCTTTTTACGAGGGTAAAAACAACCATTGTCTCATGTTCAATCACACGAGTGTTGGAAAGACAACGGAAAACATACTTGTCACACAACGACAAAAAAACATTGTATGATTGCAAATATGTTGTAGTGTGTAGTTCATTGTGAATAAATATTTGATATCTGTTTTTTCTATGGATTATGCCCTTATTTTGGCCATATGCTAGGGCCCAATAACTTTTTATTGCAAATTCTCTTTTTTCTCTATCATTTAATATATATATTGATTCCACCTAATCTTTTATGTCATATTAATTTTTTGATATCTTTGATTTTTGTAACGTATAACTGCATAAATATGTTTAAATAACAAATATACAATAATTCTTAACTTATACATGTGTGTATGCATGCCCATATACACGTAATGCTTTCTCAACGTATATATGATATATATGTAATTACTTCATACACAAGTCACTCTTCACCTATACATACGTGTATACTATAAGCACTACAAGAAAAACGGATATATTCGACCGGTCTAAAACCGGTCGCATTTAGCTAAATTCGACTGCTTCGACTGCTGGCCTTTCTAAATTTGAGCTTGCATTGATTCGTCCGAGTTAGCTGAGAAGCTCACCAAAATTATAAGGAAGTTTTTCAGTTTTCGGCAAGATTTTTTTTAAAAAATTGGTGTTTGTTAATTCGATCGATGGCAGTCAAATTTAGAATTTTATTTTTGACTATATTAAGTTGAATTTATTTTTTTGGGCGGACTATTTAAATTTTTTTAAAAAAATAAATTTTATTGGCCCAATTTTACAATTTTAACTCAAAATTTAAAAATAAATTTCAAATTAAATTCGACTGTCATATTAATTTTTTGATATTAAATTCGACTGTCATATTAATCTTTTATGTCATATTAATTTTTTGATATCTTTGATTTTTGTAACGTATAACTGCATAAATATGTTTAAATAACAAATATACAATAATTCTTAACTTATACATGTGTGTATGCATGCCCATATACACGTAATGCTTTCTCAACGTATATATGATATATATGTAATTACTTCATACACAAGTCACTCTTCACCTATACATACGTGTATACTATAAGCACTACAAGAAAAACGGATATATTCGACCGGTCTAAAACCGGTCGCATTTAGCTAAATTCGTCTGCTTCGACTGCTGGCCTTTGTATTTAGCTAAATTCGACCGGTTTTGGGACCGGTCGTACATATGAGAATGATATTTAGGATGTCGGTTGTATTTAGTCTAAATTCAACTGCCTAAATTCAATCGGTTAAATACGAACGCTAAATTATACCGGTCAAATTCGATCGAAGACAGTCGAATTTAATTTGAAATTTATTTTTAAATTTTGAGTTAAAATTGTAAAATTGGGCCAATAAAATTTATTTTTTTAAAAAAATTTAAATAGTCCGCCCAAAAAAATAAATTCAACTTAATATAGTCAAAAATAAAATTCTAAATTTGACTGCCATCGATCGAATTAACAAACACCAATTTTTAAAAAAAAATCTTGCCGAAAACTGAAAAACTTCCTTATAATTTTGGTGAGCTTCTCAGCTAACTCGGACGAATCAATGCAAGCTCAAATCAACATTCTTTTAAACTCGTTTGTGAACACCAAACAATTCAACACTGGAAAATTGTCGTCATCTTCTCCGGTGAGTCAGTCGGAATCCGGCAAGACCAAAAACTACTAAACAGCTACCAAAGTAACATGACAAATATATTGTTCGACAATATATTCCATCATGCTAACAGAAATACAACCAAACAATGTAACAGAATATCAGCAGCAAAAACCCGGCCAACACCAAACTCGAAACAAAACCTAACCAATAAACCAAACAACACAAGAACTAATTATGACTCAAAAACAGTGGCAGCATAACTTTGTCCGGTAAACACAACAGCAAAAAATGAAATAAAACTTGAGTTTTTCCAGAAATGAGGCAAGGGAAATCCAAGGGTTTTGCGGGCTGCTGGTTCTGGGAAAATATTATATTAAATTATAATGTGTTACTTAGATTGTAAAGCAAACATGCACCTTCTCTTGACATGAGATGTTCTTGAAATTTAAAAATACCTGATGATTTGTTTAGATAACTTGTATAAACAAGTTTAAGTTTTTAGGTAGAAAAATGGAAATGTAGATAAGAAAAAGAATAGATTCCCAAAATTTAGAATTGCATATACATTTTAAAGATTTTTTTATTAATAATTGATCGGCTGGCACACCTTTCTTGTCTTTAATAATATTTGGATTAAACCTCCATGAAGAAAATGAGAAAGACATCGTTATATCAAGATTATAAGAATTTAATGTATCCTAATTGTTTTCGTTTTAGAATTTAAAATTAAAGATTGAAAGTGAAAACATTTTGATTTTGTCTACATTTTCACTTTATTGAAGCATAGAATAGGTAGTTAAGATAAACTTTATGTATTATACTTCTTTTATTCCTACGTCGAAATAATTTTATCATAATATTGTTTCTAACCTTAATATATATATTTATATATATATATGACTCTAATATTAATAATTTACCATAAATTAAAACACTTTAAGGTTGAACAATGCATTTATTTAGGATTGGTGTTTTGTTGTTGCTTTCTAAATTTCTTTTTTGAAGAAAAATGGAGATAATTCAATAAAGAAAAATCATACCTCATTTACAAAAATGATTGAGTCCAACAAATATAAAATAGATCTAATCTCCTGTTTTCAAACAGAGAAAATCAAGCGATATGTTGAAATTGTTGTACATCCACAATGAAATTGTTGTACATCTTTTGAAAGCTACTAACTCCCCCTCTTCCACCACCACTCACTCCTTCTCCCAAAGCTCCCTCAAAATTAGCAGGGCCATTGAAACCTAAATTAACCATGTTAGTGGGCGCTGTCTTGGACCGAAAATCTTCAACTCCAGAAACTCCGGTAAACCTTAGCTTTGGCTCCCCAAATGGATATAGAGTCATATTTGGTGGGTGCATTGGCTGAGATCCTACAGAGTGACCGGAAAGTAAACCAGTAAATAAAATAAGTGGTGAGGCACCGAGTGCAGGTAGAGATGGGAGTTGCTGAAGACAAGCCCAGGCTGATGGAGGCAGGATTACTAGCATTAGAAAGAATGCTAGCTGTAGCTTGGCTGTTGGGGGAGCTGTTTATTGTGTGCCTAGCCACCCCTTCAGCAACGGCAACACTACTTGAGCGGTGAGATATAAAATTATCAAGCCTGCACCCAGGGGTGGACCTAGGGCTGGGCTAGGGTTGGCTCCAGCCCTGGTAACCCATATGTGAATACAATCTGCGATTAATACATATAAATCAAATAAGTGTGTGCGTGAGTAAACGAAATCAAACAGAGAAAGAAAGAATATAACCAAATGGAAATCCTCGAGTCCAGTTGAAACTGTCTCCTTAAAGCTATTTCGCCTCTCACCGTATGTGCGAGTCGATAGCCTCCCAGGATAAAACAAGATACCAGTATAATCGATAGATCAAATATACTCTCAGCGAACTTGAACTAAGCCCGAGAACTATCACCGGAGTATTGGAAAATTTAAGACTAAAGAGACCGAGAATGAAAGAGAGGACTCTTATTCCCTTGACTTGATAAAACTGATGCCCTAAGACTCTATTTATAAAGAGAGGCTTGAAAGGACTTTTTTTTTCTTTTCGATGTGGTACATGGTATTTATAAGAAAAACTAAGGAATAGGTTTGTGCTACTCTCGATGTGGTACAAAACCACTTTTCATATTAAAAGGTAAAACTTTGGAACATCAGTTCTCATTCACCTTTTACTCATTTTGAGCATGTAAATATGCGTTGGAATCCCCTCGAAGAGGAGAATACATTCCAATAGATACACACCACTAACACATAATGTGTCTCACTCATATAGAGTCTCAAAATGATTCACAACTTAGTCTAAAATACTAAGTTTGACCAACAATCCCCCACAAATGAGATTGATGGTCCAGTAGCACGCACCACATAGACAGACAGACGCGGAGCTTGACTTGGTGATAGTTCTGGCGGTCAGATATAACATACGATAGGTAGAGAATGCTCCTTGAACCTTCGCTCGAATAAGTATATCGACTTTACTAGTAGACAGTATGACGCGATGTCCTTGAACTGTTTGACCGTTTGTGTAAACGGTGACATACTCATCACTATATCTTTCCTGACTCATTCAGTTCTCATGATTATGTCCATTTTGGCCATGGAACATCGCCCTAGTTCTGCAGGAGTTTTTAAAGAATTGTGCTTCGCAATTCTCCTTTGAAGCGGCCCCACTTCTCTCCCACATAGGTGATCTTTATCTTATAGAGTAACCCGCGTTTACTCAACTAAATTCCATGCGTTCACTCTGAACTCCATGTATTCATCAAAGATCATTAAAAGCTCAAAGCTTAACCTCGTACCTTACGGGTCTCACTGTTTCCTCATCATAGGAACAGGCCAGGGGTTACCCCCACAGTGATTTGGTCATCATGATTTAGTTGTCCCATTGAACCAAGTTCTTGGGATCTCCAGTCAGCAATGGTTGGTTGTCCACCATGATGCCGTTAAGCAATAGGCTTAAGGCCCATCCCTCTCGATGATTTCTCAACCACTTCTTTTGATAACCCTTTGGTTAGTGGATCCGCGATATTATCTTTTGACGGTATATAGTCAATAGTGATAATTCCGGTTGAGATCAATTGTCTAATGGAACTGTGTCATCGTCGTATATGACGAGACTTTCCATTATACATCGTGCTCGGCGCTCTGCCAATAGCGGATTAACTATCACAATGAATCCCTATTACAGTTATAGGCTTTGGCCATCTTGGAATATCCTCCAGAAACTGACGTAGATATTCAGCCTCTTTGGCGCATTTATCTAGTGCCACAAACTCAGCTTCCATCGTGGAATGAGTTATCACCATTTGTTTTGAGGATTTCCATGATATTGCCGCTCCAGCTAATGTAAACACATAGCCGCTCGTAGACTTAAGTGCTTTCTTGCTAGATATCCAATTTGCGTCAGTATATCCTTCTAATACTGCTGGGTATCTGCCATAGTGCAGTCCATAGTCTCGAGTTCCCCTCAATTACCTTAGTACCCTTATGATCGCTTTCCAGTGATCAGCTCCCGGATTACTCGTAAACCTACTCAACTTTCTAATTGAGTATGCAATGTCTGGTCTTGTACAGCTCATGAGGTACATCAGACTACCAATTATCCTTGAGTATTCCAATTGGGAAACAGCTACACCTTTGTTCTTGGATAGGTGCAAAGTCATATCCACAGGTGTCCTAGCTTTCTCAAAGTCATCCTTAAGAAACTTCTCAAGGATCTTGTCAATATAATATGGTTGACTTAATGCGAGACCCTCTGATGTTCTAGAAATTTGAATTCCCAGAATTACATTTGCCAGTCCCATGTCTTTCATGTCAAATCTTGATTTCAACATGTTCTTGCTAGATTTGATCACTTTATCATTGCTTCCGGTAATAAGTAGATCATCTACATATAGCGTCATCATGACATAGCCACTCTCGTTATCCTTGTAATAGGCACAGCTATCACATTCATTGATTTTGAAGCCATTAGCCAGCACGACCTCGCCAAATTTTTCATGCCATTTCATAGGCGCTTGCTTCAAACCATACAATGATTTCACCAATCTACAAACTTTCCTTTCTTGTCCTGGGACAACAAACCCTTTGGGTTGTTCCATATAGATTTCCTCATCTATGTCCCCATTTAGGAAGGCTGTTTTCACATCCATTTGATGTATAGTTAGATTACGCATTGCAGCAATAGCAAACATCATCCTTATGGACGTTATTCTCATTACAGGAGAATATGTATCAAAATAATCAAGGCCTTTTTGTTGCTTGTATCCTTTAATCACAAGTCTGGCCTTATACTTATCAATAGTGCCATCAGTTTTCAACTTCTTCTTGAAAACCCACTTGCTACCTAATGGTTTGCAACCAGTTGGCAAGTCCACTAGTTCCCAAGTATGATTCTGCATAATTGAATCAACTTCATTCTTGATGGCCTCTTTCCACATATGTCCATCAGGTGAGGTAACCGCCTCCTTATAGGTTTTTGGGTCACCTTCTTCGAGCAAATAGGTCATAAAATTAGACTCATAGGATTTCTCCGTTCGTTGTCTTTTGTTCCTTCTCACTACCCCCACATTTTCGTCTTCACTTTCGTCACTCTCATTATCGTCATCTACAGACTCAAGAGATCGTTTAGACGTCGTAGGTTGTTGGTTTCCTGGATTACAGGGAAACATCGTCTCAAAGAATGAGGCATTCCTTGATTCCATAATGGTATTCTTTTGAATATCAGGAATCTTGGATTCATGAACAAGAAACCGATATACAGTACTATGTAGGATATCTGATGAAAATACAATCCACAGTCTTAGGACCTATCTTCACCTTCTTCGGTGTATGGATTAGTACCTTTGCAAGGCACCCCCACACTTTCAGGTGTTGGTAACTTGGTTTCTTTTTCTTCCACATTTCATAAGGACTTACATCCTTATTCTTGCGCATCGTAATATTTAAAATATTATTTGCGCTTAAGATGGCTTATCCCCACATCGATTGTGGAAGCCCAGAGCTTAACAATATCGCATTCATCTTTTCTTTCAGAGTGCGATTCTTCCTTTCAGCCACACCATTTGACTGAGGGGAGTATGGTGCAGTGACCTCATGGATTATACCATGTTGTGAACAGAATTCTCCAAATGGTTCAACATATTCACCTCCACGATCACTTCGTATCGTTTTGATTTTCTCAGTCTGTTGTGTCTCAACTTCTTCCTTATAGATTTTAAATTTATCTATAGCTTCGTCTTTGCTTTTCAACAAATATACATAGCAGTATTTTGTACAATCATCAATGAATGTAATAAAATACTTGTTTCCTCCTCTTGTTGGAGCGAATTTTAAATCACATATGTCGCTATGTATTAGGTCTAGCACTTTGATGTTCCTTTCCACACGTTTAAATGATGATCTCGTTAATTTAGCCTCAACACAAGTCTCACACTTATGTTTTGAATCGATAGTAAGTTTAGGTATGTATTCTTTTGCACTTAAACGTTGTAAAGTGTCATAATTTACATGTCCTAATCTAGCATGCCATAAATTAGGAGACTCAAGCAAGTAAGCAAAAGAATTCTTCATTTCATTATCGACCTTAACGGACATTATATTGAGCTTAAAAAGCCCATCGGTTAAATAACCCTTGCCTACAAACATACCACTCTTAGACAAAATTACTTTATCTGACTCTATTACAATGCGAAAGCCATACTTACTCAACAGAGAACCAGACACAAGGTTCTTGCGAATATCAGGCACATAAAGTACATTCTTCAAAGTCAGATTCTTCCCAGAGGTCATCTTCAGGATCACCGTGCCTTCACCCTCAATGGTAGAAGTTGCTGAATTCCCCATGTAGAGCTTCTCACCAGCATTAGAAGCTTTGAGGCTAGAGAAAATCGCCTTGTCTGAGCAAACAGGCCTATTAGCACCAGTATCAATCCACCATTCACGTGGATTAGAACCGACCATGTTCACTTCAGAGACCGTAGCACAGAGGTCTATATCACCCATATCCTTGGAGATATTCTCTACCATGTTTGCTTCTTTCTTCTTATTGGGCTTCTTGCAGTCAGAAGACCTATGACCAACTTTATCACAGTTGTAGCACTTCCCCTGAAATTTCGACTTCGAAATCCCTCCTTTGGGTGCCAGCTTTGCCCCTTTACTAGAATTAGTCTTCTTGGGCTTGGAGCTTTGAGCGTGCTCCACCATGTTTGCCTTCTCAGTGGCAACATTAACTTTCTTCTCGGACCCTCTGTTGTCTTCTTCAATATGAAGTCTAACAATAAGATCCTCCATAGACATCTCCTTTCGCTTGTGCTTAAGGTAGTTCTTAAAATCTTTCCATCCAGGTGGAAGCTTTTCAATAACAGCAGCAACTTGGAAAGACTCACTTATGACCATTCCCTTAGCATGAATGTCATGAATGATCACCTGCAGTTCCTGCACCTGACTGACCACAGTCTTAGAGTCTGCCATCTTATAATCAAGAAAGCGGCCAACAATCCACTTCTTTGAGTCTGCGATTAATACATATAAATCAAATAAGTGTGTGCGTGAGTAAACGAAATCAAACAGAGAAAGGAAGAATATAACCAAATGGAAATCCTCGAGTCCAGTTGAAACTGTCTCTTTAAAGCTATTTCGCCTCTCACCGTATGTGTGAGTCGATAGCCTCCTAGGATAAAATGACATACCAGTATAATCGATAGATCGAATATACTCTCAGGGAACTTGAACTAAGCCCGAGAACTATCACCGGAGTATTGGAAAATTTAAGACTAAAGAGACCGAGAATGAAAGAGAGGACTCTTATTCCCTTGACTTGATAAAACTGATGCCCTAAGACTCTATTTATAAAGAGAGGCTTGAAAGGACTTGTTTTTCTTTTCGATATGGTACATGGTATTTATAAGAAAAACTAAGGAATAGGTTTGTGCTACTCTCGATGTGGTACAAAACCACTTTTCATATTAAAAGGTAAAACTTTAGAACATCAGTTCTCATTCACCTTTTACTCATTTTGAGCGTGTAAATATGCGTTGGAATCCCCTCGAAGAGGAGAATACGTTCCAATAAATACACACCACTAACACATAATGTGTCTCACTCATATAGAGTCTCAAAATGATTCACGACTTAGTCTAAAATACTAAGTTTGTCCAACACCATATAGCCGGAAAAAATTCACCAGTAATTTGTGATCTGAAAATGAATTCAGCCCCGTCCAATTTATGTACCATTATGGGCTGATATGATTGCTATTATAAGAAAAATGAAGAATCACATTGTGCAGTCAGGGAGTATATAAAGTAGTTCACATTGTTTTGAAAATCACTAAAATTAGTTAAAGGTAATTTTATTTATTTTGTATTTTATATTTAGTGTTATAAGCTCTGTTATAGAAATCGACCGATTTTCCAAAAATCGCCGATAAATCGCTTAAAAATCTGTAAAAAATATTGATCCGATTTGACCGATTCCCGATAAATCGCCGATAAATCATCCGATTTTTTAAAAATCGTCCGATAAATCGTAAATCAGTATCTCAACCGAATAATTCCGATTTCCTAAATCTGTAACACTGGTTATAAGTTCTTTTTCTGAAAAAAAGTTTTGTATTATAATAAAATTTCAAGTTTAATATAGATACCTCTGTATATCTTGCTACTAGTTTGATATTTTTTTTATGAGCAGTGCTAGGTAAATAAAATTTTATACAAAATATTTGTAAATAATGACATGACATTTGATGTAGGGTATTTTAATTGGTTTTGTTGATGTAAATAGAGGGCTCATTTCAATTAAAACACACCACATGTCATTCTGTACAAAATTTATACACCAAGCATTTTCCTTTTTTTATTCATATTTACAATTAAAATCTTTCAAATTTCTTTGGTGCAGTTTTTAATAAATCATTTAGTGTGCATAACCTAAAATACTCTATCTTTAAATATAGTTTTTAAGCATATTCTAATTTGTATTAATTTTTTATTGTTAGCTACACTATAACGTATTTAAGTTATTAATCTCATTTTCTCATTTATTTTGTAAAGATCAGTCGTGATTTATTATTATTCTTTTTTTTTATTTTATGAACTATAAAAAAAATTAAGATTTATTGTTTCAAATGACGCGTTTTTTAATTCAAACTGTCTAACATTTCGTTTATTAATTTTTATTTGATTTTCTTCAAAACATTCAAATGATAAGTTAATAATACACAATATATTATCCGGTATTTATATATTTATTTAATAAAATTTTAATCATAACAAGACTTAAATTATAATGTGATAATTTGATTCATTCCATCTTTAAAAATATGAGAAACTAAATAAAAATATTATAAAATTTACTTGTTCACATTATTTATTACAAACAATATTATATGGATGTCTACCCGTTAAAAAAAATTCAGCCCCGGTGAGTTGAGTATGCTGGGTCCGCCCCTGCCTGCACCAAGTATGCACATTCTTTATATATGTTTTAACCTTTGTGAGTATTTTCCATCAGAGAATTTGTCATGTACTCACAATGTAACATAATATGTAATCATATTAAAATTATTAATAGTTGTATTTTGGTTAATAAGATGTAAAAAAGAAACGTCATAGGTATGAACATATGAATGTATATGTATCTATTGTGCTAGTAAAAAAATTTGATGTTCATTTTATTTATACATATATAAATTATTTAAAATTGTTTTCTTTTCAAAAAAATATTATTTAATTTACAATAAAAAATAGGAAGATAACATCAAAACAAAAAAGCTATAAAAGTGGTATAATAAAATTCACTTGCAATTGATAAATTTCAAACTAAGAAAATTTTTAAACAAAATTTATGCAAACATTAATATGATTAATGTGATTAATGCAGAGAAAAACATGTAAAATTTGTAATAATGCTACAATTTCAGCATCTGGATCTGTCAAAAACAAACAAAAAATAAACAGATTACAAAAAACCAAGGGGCCTTTTGACTAGAAGACATGTCATTTATTAATTAGATATATCCTTGAAGGCCCAAAAATAAATGAAGAAACAAAAAGACTACACTCCTCACACACACACATATAAGATCTTACTTGGATTTACGGCAATTCTTCTCTGTTTTTTTCAGCAGAAACAGGTGGGGAAGAGGCCACAACAGAACTAGCTCCTTCTCCAGGCTAATGCTGAAGTTCTTGCTTCTGGTTGGTCACAAGCTCCTCTTCTTTCAAACCAGATAAAGTTTCAGATAAAGACCCAGCCATTTTTTAGGTGTTTCTTGAGAACTAAAATTGATTTGTGTAGTTCTAGCAGAAGAATACACAAAGCCTCATATGTGTGTCCACATTTTTGTGCCTCCTCTCTTTAATTTATAGTACATTTGTAGGATACTGTGAATAAATATTTAATATTTGTATTTTTATGGATTATGCCCTTATTTTGGCCATATGCTAGGGCCCACTGACTTTTTATTAGAAATGCTCTTATTCTCTGTCATTTATTATATTGGTCCCACCTAATTTTTTATGTCATATTACTTTTTAGATATCTTTGATTCTTGTACGGTATAACTACATAAATATGTTTAAATAACAAATATACAATAATTCTTGACTTATACATGTGTGTATGCATGATGGTTATACACGTAATGCTTTCTTGACCTGTACATGACAATATATGTAATTCTTCCATACACACGTCATTCTTGACCTATACATATGTATATACTATAGGATAAGAGAAATAATAAAAATTAATTTTAAATTAAGAAGAGGTATAATGTTATGTATAGTTTGGATGACTCTTGTATTTTCCCACCTTTTGTATTCCTTCATTAATTGCCAAACTTTTGGCTTTTCACTATCTTTATAACTTAATTTACAGGCCTATATATAGAGCCATTTATGTAAGATTGAGATACACAACAAAATGATTATACAATTTTTTCTTCTCCCTCTTTCTTATACTCTTTGAGCTAGTTATATTACACTTATTTTCATAACACGTTATCATCACCAAAGAAGAAAAAAATGGGTGGTAGATTTTTCAGCTTAACTGCGGCACTATTGAGCAGCACTGGTAAAACTGAACCTTGCGTAAATCTTGCACTCTGTGAGCACTTTTTTTTATAGTACTCGATCGTTGTTTTGATTGGTTTTCTATTTGATTTTCGTGTATTGTTTTGATGAGTAGTTGGCTTGTGAGGAACTGTTATATTTTGCTTGCTTCGTAAATTGTACAAACCCTGTACCTTATTACAATAGTTAATCATTCTAAACGGTGACATTGCCTAATAACTAGAACCTGCTTATTTAACTTTCATGAAAGTCCGTGATCCGTTTTGCTGTCGTATATCCTTCATATAGGTTTTTGGTGTCTATGAAAATTTGGTGTGATAGTGTATGCATAGAGCACCTATTCTTTTACTTGTCATTATAAAAGCATCTACTCTTACTTGTCACTATTGGGGCTGACAAAAAATAAAAATAAATAAAAAAAATAAGATACAAGCATGAGAATACCAATCGGCTAGCTTTGCTTAATTGTCTTTGACGTGCCTTGTTTCTGTGCCTTCACCTGTTCACATACATTTATAATTATTTATAATAGTGCTTCATGTATTTTTGGCTTTTATCATAATGCTCAATTTGTTTTAAATTATATATATTTAGTAGCATGTTTAGGTACAATTTGTAGGCATGGTTTTGGATATTTAAATGTTTAATGACACTATAGCTAAAAGGAGACATTTACTTTTATTTGGGATTTAATAATATTTAGGTCATGTTTGTTATTAAGAAATTTTAATCCCGGTTATTTCTCTAAATTTAAATGAAAGCATGGCTAAAAGTATTCTAATCGCGGCTAATGACATGATATATTAAGTTTCGTTAGTCTAGTTAATGGACCCAGTAGATTATTTTGACTTGACATGCTAGCTTATGTAGGAACCGGCACTAATGTAATAATTACAAAAATATATACTTGGTGGAATCTGGCATATCTTAACCAAACCTTTCGCATGGGCTCGACGCAAGAAGAAGGGGTTGATCCGTATCATCTTGACTTGGTTCTGCTTCCTCTATTTTTTTAATAATACCGGTCGGGTTCTTCTCTAGGAAAACATATCTTATTAAAAACAGTAAGCATAGACTATCATAATTTGTTCAAATATTTATATATTAACTGTTAGTGGTTTTGTGTATGTGATAACTATGTTTTCTATCGCTTTTTTACTCCAATCTTGTCGCAAACAAATTATTGCATTATATTTAGGCGTATTCAAATTTTTATTCTTCATGCATAATATATTTTATACATAACTTATACACACATATAGTTGTCAAATTTTTATTAATTTGTGCATATAGTGCGTGTTTCAATATGTTTTCTTGATTATATGTGTTTGTTTTCGTGAATTAATATTTATCTTAATTATATTTTGTAGTAAGAAAAATGTCAAATCTCATGAAACTTGAATTCAACGCACTTGATATCACCTGCAATAATTATTTAACGTGGATTTTTGATGTTGAAATCCACCTTAATGTTATGGGTCTTGGAGACACCATAAAGGAAGGAAATGTGAAAACTGAGCAAGAAAAGGAAAAAGCCATGATATTCCTTCGACATCACCTTCATGAAGTCTTGAAAACTTAATACTTGACTGTTAAGGATCCGTTAAACCTTTGGAATGATCTAAAAGAGAGATATGATCATCAAAAAACTGTGATACTCCCTAAGGCTTGCTATGATTGGCTACACTTGCGCTTGCAAGATTATAAAAGTGTAAGCGAGTATAATTCAGCAATGTTCAAAATCACTTCTCAACGGAAATTATACGGTAAAAATGTAATCGATAAAGATATGCTGGAAAAGACTTATTCCACTTTTCTTCCAATAATATGCTCCTGTAGCAGCAATATCGTGAACGGGGGTTCACGAAATATTCTGAACTTATTTCTGTTTTTCTTCTTGCTGAGCAAAATAATGAACTTTTGATGAAAAATCATCAAGCTCGTCCAACTGGTTCAACACCATTCCCTGAAGTGAATATTGTTACTAATAATGATTTTGGATGTGGATGAGGACGAGGATGTGGTTTTGGACGAGGTCGTGGACATGCCCGTGGACGTGGTTTTGGGCATGGTCGAGCTCATAAATATCGAAACTTCTCATATTTTAAAAAGAAGCCTTACCACCAGAACTGGACAAAGAATGAGGAAAAGCCTAAGGGAAATATGATACGTCAAAGGGTTGAAAGCATTTGTCATCGTTGTGGAATGAAAGGGCACTGGAGTAAAACCTGTCGTACCTCCAAACACCTTGTTGATCTCTACCAAGCTTCTTTAAAAGGTGTTGAGACTAATTTTACTGAGCAACATGATCCTCTGGGTCTTTCCCAGCTTGAAACTCTCCTTGGTGGAGATAATCAAATTGATCCACTCAACTCTACTCACATGGATGTGTCTGATTTCTTTGAAGATGACAATATAGAGGTGGCCAAATTTGGCGGTGATGATGCCAATTAAATAAAAGACCTTGCTTTATTTTATTAAATGTTTATGTATTTGCGGATGAACTATAAACTCTCTTTTATCTGGGTTTTTAAGATGTTGTTTAATTTTAAATCTATGGAAAGTTATGAGATGTTTTATTTCTAATTTTGCTTTAGTTTTGTATGAAGAACATGGCCAACAGCCTCTCATCATATGTTATAAAAGATGAGGAATCACTTTGCTTAGCAGATAGTGCAACAACACACACAATTCTAAAAATTCAAAAATATTTTTTGCATCTAAAGTTAGCTAAAGCTAATGTGAACACCATATCTGGTGCATCAAATCTTATTGATGGCTCCGGAAGAGCAAATACCGTGTAATGGAACACGACTTACTATTGATGATGCAATATTTTCCACCAAATCAAAAAGAAACCTTTTGAGTTTCAAAGATATACGTAAAAATGATATCACATAGAGACAACAAATGCAAATGATAAAGAATTTTTATATATCACATTAGTTATGTCATGGGTAAAGCAGTTAATTGAAAAGCTCCCCTCATATAAATCTGGATTGTATTACACCTTCATAAATCCAGTTGAATCATATATGGTGGTGAACAAAAAATTAGAGGACCCAACTAATTTTATGATGTGGCATGATCGTTTAGGCCATCCGGGTTCAACAATGATGCGAAGAATTATAGAAAACTCAAATGGACATGCTCTCAAGAACAAAATTATTCCTTTATCTAAAGATGTCCCTTGTATTGCTTGTTTTCATGGAAAATTAATAACTAGACCATCTCCTGTGAAAGTTTCAATTGAATGCCCAAAATTTTTGGAGCGAATACAAGGAGATATATGTGGACCAATTACCCCATCTAGTGGGCCATTTCAGTACTTATGGTAATCATTGATGCATCAACACGATGGTCACATGTTAGTTTATTGTCCACTCGTAACGTTGCTTTTACACGACTCCTTGCTCAAATAATTCAGTTAAGAGCACAATTCCCTGATCATAACATAAAGAAAATAAGATTGGATAATGCAGGGGAATTTACATCCCAATCTTTTAATAATTATTGTATGTCAATTGGGATTGAAGTGGAACATTCTGTTACCCACGTACACACTCAAAATGGTCTGGCCGAATCTTTCATCAAAAGGCTACAACTGATTGCTAGAACCGCATTCTACTTAGGGACATGCAATTTTACAAGCGGCTTCTTTAGTGCGGTTACGATCGACCTCTTATCATCAATATTCTCCTGTGTAACTTGTAAATGGTACAGAACCGAATATCTCTCATTTAAGAGTTTTTAGGTGTGCAGTTTATGTTCCAATATCCCCTCCCCAACGAACAAAAATGGGACCCCAAAGAAGATCAGGGGTATATGTTGGGTTGAATCTGCCTCAATTATTAAATATTTGGAGTCCGTGAATGGTGATTTATTTAAGACAAGGTTTGCCGATTGTCAACTTGATGAGACAGTTGTTCCTACATGAGGGGGAGATAAGATAAAATTTGAAAAAGAAAGGCAAGAAATTTTATGGAATGCAGCATCCCTGTCTTATTTTGATCCTCATACAAATCATTTTGAACTTGAAGTTCAAAAGATTATCTACCTACAAGAAGTCGCAAATAGATTGCCTGATACATTTACTGATGTCAAGAATATGACAAAGTCACAAATACCAGCTGTTAATGTTCCTTGTAAAATTTAACTTCCTGAAGAAGATAATAAAATAATGCTAGCAAATGAGTCTAAAGCACGCCAGAAGCGTGGTAGACCTATTGGATCCAAGGATAAAACTCCAAGAAAAATAAGGAAACTTGATAAGGAAGTTGGTACTTCAAATGACATCACAAAATTGATCACTGAAGAGACGTCTTCTAAGGATGATCAAACACCTAAAATTGTTGACAATGAAGAGATCTCGATAAATTATGTAATTTCAGGAAAGAGGTGGAACAGAAAAGAAATTGTCATGGATAATATATTTGCATATGCAGCTGCACTTGACATTTCTGAGGAAATCGAGGATCATGAGCCTAGATAGATCTATGAATGTAAAAGAAAAAATGATTGGCCAAAGTGGAAAGAAGCTATTGAAGCCGAGCTGAAATCACTTGAAAAACACCAAGTTTTTGGACCTATTGTAGCAATATCATGGCGATCTACAATATCATGCAGGAACAACTCTTGCAGCTGCAATATCATGGCGATCTACAAAACAGACTCTTGCAGCAACTTCTTCGAATCATGCTGAGTTGTTAGCACATCATGAAAGACGTCGAGAGTGTGTATGGTTAAGATCTCTAGTCCATCATATTCGAGAATCAAGTGGTCTTTCAGTTAATAAAGGAACCCCTACTCTTCTTTTCGAAGATAATGAAGCATGTATCACTCAGACCAAGGAAAGCTACGTTAAAGGAGATCGAACAAAGCACATTGATCCAAAATTCTTCTTCACTCACGAACTTCAGTAGAGGGGAGATATTAATGTTTGTCAAATTTGCTCATGTGAAAATCCAGCAGATTTGTTTACAAAAGCACTTCAACATCTTCTTTTGAGAAGTTAGTACATAAGATTGGAATGTGCAAACTTCGAGACATCTTGTAGTTATGTTAAAATGAGGGGAGATGTAATAACCCCAATTTTTGGAATTTTGAAACACGGATGAATAGTAACTTTTGCTGATGATGCTGATTAAGTAAAAATTATCAGACCACGCTATATAGGAGTACTTTTATGGAAATTCTAAGATCGTATTAGTATTTCATAAAATAAATGAGTGTATGTCAAGGTCGTTAGAATTCGAATCCGGACACTTTGGTTTTTCCCGAAAATCCACCAGATACCGAAAGAAATGAGTATAAGGTAACATAATTAAAAGGATTTAAATTCAAGGATTATAAGAGAGGATCATAAAAGGAATATAAAATATTGAGAAAGGTTTAGGTGAACCCAAGTAATAAGATCCCAGATATGATCCCTCAAACGACGAACGAGAATGAAAGTTAAGCGAACCGTAAAACAAATAAGCGACCAAGAGACAAGCTTGTACAAGAAGCCAAAGATTGTGACATCATCAAACCACAAGGAAAGGACATGTGTTAAAAAGGTGACACAAGCATGGTGACATAAGCATGACAAAAAGAAGTGTGTTGTTGGTTGATTCTTGGCCATGCAAAAGTTACCATGGTAAAAGATCAAAATTTGCCAAGCCAAAAAGGAAATCAACCAAGCAAAATATCATAACACAAAAATTAAAAATTTGACTTTGCTCCCATGAAGAGAAGCTCTCGGCCAAAATAAACCCAGAAACTTGAAATTGTCATATCTCCTTCAATACTCACTCAAATGTTGTGTTCTATAGCTCGTTGGAAAGGTATTGAGATGACCTACAACTCTTGTTCACAAGTATTGTCCAAATAAGCACGGTAAAACCCTCATTTTTACAGTTCTTTCAATCGTACTTTTAGAAATTTCAAAGCCTAACTTTGTGTTCTTGATTTCTTTGGAAAGATCAAGCTTGTAGGAGGCTCCCTAAGGCTTCCTAGCAACTTAACACCTACCAAGGAAGGTATAAACTTCAAACCATGGCCTTTAATTTTACTATTAGTGAGTTTGATGGTTGGTTTTCAAAATGAGAAGCATGATCTTTGATTATTAGTAGTTTGATTTGAAATTGGAGTGATTTGGTGAATAAATCTTGTTATAGTTAATAGAACTTGATTGTGGTTGGTTGAGATGAAGAATCTGGAGAATAAGGACTGGTATAGTATTATGTAGTTGAGGTTTTGATGTGTTAATAATTGTGGGTTGTTTGGTGAGGTTTTGGTGTAGTGAGAAACTTGGAAAACTCATAAATATAGCCTTCGTAATGCCCGTTTTCCTTAGACTGTTGTACATGAATCTCGGACTAGATAACTCACTGACCAATCTTTAAATTTGCCATGTTTAGCTAGATCATGTCGTAATCTTCATTTTGGTATGTGGTTTGCTTAGATCCGATTTACGGTTTAGGAGAAACGACCGTTTTAAGTAACAGCGTTTCACGAACGAACCTTTACCCCTCACTTTACTTTGAGACCTTGGTTAAGGCCCTTAAATGACTAATTGGAGTATGAAACAATTATGTAAAGTGGATTAGGTAGTTGGTAGAGTAATTGCGAAAGAATCACCTTAAAATTCTTAATGGTTAATTTATTAAAAATGGTGGAGCCAAGGGTACTTGAACGACTTATGTGATTCGTTAAGCGTAGAAGTGACCATAAGCGAACGTTAGGGGTCTAATTGGTTAAAGTCTAGTTTCTTAAGTGATCGGGGATTAATTCCGGATTATGTTGTTGTTCATAGGTTATCGGACCCACTCTAAGCTTAAGTCTACCCCGGAGCACTCAGGCAAGTTTTCTACCAGTTATACTGTTGTTGTGATGTATATATGTATATGCATTATCTTGTGATAAGTGCATGATTGTTATTAGCAAATCTTGCGATATATTAGAGCATGTTGATATGGTATATATGCATGCCTTTTTTGTAATCTTGATATCTAATTGTTGATTCAATTGCTTATAAACTGCATAATACCTATGCTAGAGATAAGCAGTAGTTGCGTATACCCTTAATATAGGGGACCCAAAGGTGAACATTTTCTAAACCGGGAGTCGATGTTCTCAAGTATAATATATATATTTATATATATATAGATATAGTTTTCAAAACTATTAATCGAATAAGGTTTATTCGATGACTTTATTTTATTTAATGAATATCATTTTGAATATTCATTCGAGGACTTATGACTCCACTTATTTTATTAAATAATATTCTTTATTTTATTAAAGAATAATGTTTCGATAATCAAACTTATTTTCGATTATTCAAATAAAGATCGTACTTTCGTATAAGTATATCTTTGGTTATTTATTATTCATTTCAAGTATAAGTTTTAAAACTTTTACTTCAGTTATTTTTATAAGGATTATCCTTATGGGAATATTATTTAAATAATAATATTCAGATATCTTCTAATATATCGGGACTGATTTATTTCATTAAATCAGCATTACTCCAAACATTCTTAAAAATGTTTTCGAGTCTTCAAAATGATTTTAAAAGTTAGAGCGGATCCCAAAACTCGTTTTCAGATTTAAGATCTTCCTTTCGAAGGAGACTTGAATATTCGCTCAAAAAAAATCTTGGGGATCCGGCTCTGTGGTGTATTTATATTCGCAACGAGGTTGCTGTTTTGAGAAAACAATTTGATTACTTTCCCAACGTTCGGGAAGTAAGTCCATCTAATTGAGTCGGCATAAGCGACATGCCGGGGTACGGTCTATGAAGGTGTAAGAGGCTGGGTGACAGTCCATCCACGCGTGAGTGGCCGGGTAACGGTCTAGCGCGAGGTCCTAATGCGGCCAGGGTGATGATCGGCGAGGAATTCATCCATCTACAGTAGAAAAGGTTACTTATTGGTATCTTTGCCTGATCAGCAAGATATCGGGTTTATGCCAAAATTCTTTTCTTTCCAAATTCATTGGATATTACAACCCTGTTCATACTTTACATGACAGAGGTTTTCAGGAAATGTATGAGATATATATATATATATCGGGACTTAATGAAGTATCTCGTAACTTCATTTCTTTTGAATGATATTTCAATGATTGAATCTATTCAAATCTTACCTTGTAGTCTCATCTATGTGATGAACTTTTGAAACTGATTATAACTTGAACGGTGGTAGTTCAAGTAGTATTTGGAAAAGATATAAGTATATTGGAGTATCTTGCAACTTCATCTTTTCAACTTATATCTAGTTAATGATTATCTTATGCATGACAAAGATTTTCAGAAAAACGTTGAGACAAGGTTAGATATATGAGATCACCTTACAACGATATTTTTATACAAGTTATAAACTGGAATTCTATGTATATTATGCATGGAAGAGGATTCTAAGGTTTTGAAAAGTATATATACTTATATACTGAATATTTTGCGACTTGGTCGCGTTAAGATATCAAACTTGGTTCATTTCTTCTTGACCAAGACTTTCATGAGTACTATGAGAATGCTCATATATTGTTAGTTATTATACATATTATTTCGGTGGGCATGTTGCTCACCCTTGCTTTCTTCTTTCATCATACAACAACAGATAGACAAGATGAACAGGATCAAGCTCCCAATTCGCGAGCGAATAGGAAACGTTCCGCAGTTTCCTGTAGGCGTTGATGCCGTTGTAGCTGAGGTAGGATCTACCAATAGTCTAGGATTTTAACTTTTGATGTACCAGACTTATGTATATTTATGAATTGGAATAATGGCAAGGAAAATGTAAATTTATTCAGAAACCCTTTTAAGGTGTAATGGCAAATAATTGTGGAATAAAATGACTCGTGTTATTTTTGGATATTCATCTCTGAGACTATAACTTGTGGTGTGTGTGTTTATTGTGGGGTCACAGTACGGAGTAGTTGATTGTTTATTAAGATTGGGTGTTATTAAGGGAAATGGAACTCGTGACAACCCGGATCCCCGACCCCGGATTTTGGGGTGTTACAGGAGACATCATTTTAAAATTATGTACAACACATGTACTCTTTTTCCTTCACTAGGGTTTTTCCAACCGGGTTTTTCCTAATAAAGGTTTTAACGAGGCATGATGGAGTGTTATGTATAGTTTGGATGACTTTTGTATTTTCCCACCTTTTGTATTCCTTCATTAATAGCCAAACTTTTGGCTTTTCACTATCTTTGTAATTTAATTTACAGGCCTATATATAGAGCCATTTGTGTAAGATTGAGATACACAACAAAATGATAATACAATTCTTTCTTCTCCTTCTTTCTTATACTCTTTGAGCTAGTTATATTATAGTTATTTTCATAACATAAAAATATTTTTTTCATCATCAAAATAGAAATTTGTTTGAAAATCTGAAAAAAAATTTATAAATATAGTATACAATCTTTTTTGAATTTAATTACAAACAACAATCAATTAGAAAATTTAACAAAAAATACTGAAAAAATATTATAATCTCTTTAATATTAAGAATCTATTTTTGAATCTCATAATAATATTAAATAATAAATAATTATTTTTAAAATAATCTAAAATGTATTTAAAATGTCTAAGGTTTCTTGTTTTTTTAAAGGTACTCTAATGAACCTTACAAATTATATGCATGTCTATAAAATTCAATTAGAAGAAAGATGGAAAACAATTTAATAGAATTTATTATTCAATTGTTTTTCAAATTCAATTAACAAGTTAATAGAATTTAATAATAATATTTTTTGAACAAATATACAATAATAAAAGTTAATTCTATTATTAATTTTTCAGTTTAGTACATTAAGTTGACATTATATTAACTATCATATACAATAAATAAACAACTAATCTTGTCTAAGGAAACCTAGTCGACCACGTCAAAAGGAAAAAAACAATTAATGAGATCATGCTCTCACTTATATCACACAAGACATCACTATTAGCATTTATGTTAATCATTTAGGTGTATATATATATTTTAAATAGTTTTCATGTATATATAAACATATACCAAACCAAAGGTACCCAATATATCTCGTAAAAGGGTGTACTTATGGTATGATGTAATCAGCGTTCCCCTCATTCAAAAAGAACCAAACACTAACTGTTCGCAAACATATTGAACCGAACAAAATACGAAGGAACACGAACTGTACATGAGCATTATATGTATTTTTAAAAAAAATATATTTTTAAATATTATTTTAATTAAAATATTGTATCAAACTATTAATTAAATATTCTTACATCAATAAAATTTTTATTTTAAATATTTATAAAATATATCTAAACATATAATATTATAAATGTACAAATTTTTTAAGCGAACTCGAGCTTAACCAAAGAATCAAACTCGAACCATACAGAAACCGAACTCGAGTGGAACATCTTAAAAGTTTAGTTCGGTTCTTTAAGATTATCGGATAAGAAATGTTGTTCAAACTCAAGTTCGAGAAGCTTATAGGATGAGCTTATCGAACTCGAACGAACCGGATGAGCTTAAAAAACAGGTCGGTTCGTTTACAGCCCTAATTAGTAAATAATTGATATGTTCTAAAATGACTCAAATCATACATCACCTTTGGCACTGTTCTTTAAGCCATAATAATGTGTAACACATTTCCGAGTAATAGATGATTTATACTTGGAAATATTTGATGTGAATCACACAAAGAACACGATCCTCGTCTCATTAGAAAAATCACTAAAACTCATTTCACTGGACAAGCTAAATGAATTACCGAATGATTAAAACTAATACATAGTGATGTGTGTGTTCTTATCCTTGAATTAAAGAATTTCTTAAAGAAGTGTTGTATTGTACCAAAATACACTTCGGCTGAAATACCTCAATGGAATAGAATTTCAAAGAGGAGAAATTAAACATTGTTAAAACATGGTTTGAACAATGATGAGTCTAGCAGATCTTTCTGTGAATCCCCCAAATCCACCCTTTCGTAGATTCAGGTCACCACGATATCAAGCTTCGCACACCTGTATTATTATTACAAACCATACCCAAATATATTATTCATTGTGGACATCACTCCACAGATCTCGAGATCGAATCTCTCCCACAACCTGTTTATTAAACATGATATAGAAACCTACTACAAGTCTGGATAGTAGTTTTATATTATTACAGATTATAGTAATTATATAGCAATCCAGTAGATGTTGTTACACAGAACATATTCCTTCCCCTTCCTCTGTCTTGACTGATCAAATGGTTTGTAAATCTCATTCTTCACTACTTTGGAGAATACAAGAGTAACAAAAGTGATCAACCGAGTGCTCAACAAGTATGATTGACTATAAGAATAAAATAATGAAAATAGGTGCCAAGAGCGACGAAATTTTAAATGCCAAGAATAGTAACCATCACATCACAAATGTAATAAAGAAACTTTTATCTGGCACAATACCGACTGATTCAAGATTAACTGGTCATTTCCATCCTCGGTACATCAACGATGCAAGCAACTATCATAATGTACCGTCCTCCTACGAATCTTACGCTCACCCGATCACGGCTCGTCGTAAGAACGCCTAACACATACTTGTTAGCATAAAAGTAGGGTTAACATTTTAACCCTAGGATGCACTAGAGCCGGATAACATGTCCACATATTGGACTGTTACAATGAGTACCGTGGTTTAAATCCCACGTTGACCAGTATAGATGAACACATCCCGATTTAATTCTTCATATCACATCACAGTATTTCAAGATCATATCACAAAATCTGGTTCAAATAATAAACCAGTCTCTATTTAGCGAGGATATTATTTATCATCGATATGAATGATATATCGATAAGTTTAAAGCATAGGGATTATCTCAAACGATTGAGAATAATCATACTGAACGAAATCTCGAATAATACCAAAACATAGATTTAAAGGGTATCTATAGGGATAGAAAGAAGAAATAACTATTCGATTCATACCTTATAAATCTTGAAGGGATTCATTGAATTGATAAAATATAAGTTTCCCCAAATTAAATTCATAATATATACCATCACGAAAGTCATAATATATACCATCAATAAGCCAAACTGACATAGGTCAAAAAAAGGAAGGGAGCAGAGAGAACTTGCCTGATTTCCGATATTTAGCGCACTAGCACTAAGATTTCACCTTCTCAATCCTTTGAAATTTCTAAAATAATAAACAGGCCAAAATATTTTAGTATAACTATTTTCTAAAAAACAAAACTCCAATCAAAATATTAATTAACTATCGGAGAATTTATTCGACTCCTAGGAGTGACTCAACTAATCATATAAATAATCTAATTATATTTGACAATAATATATTTTCTTTTTAAGTAAAGACAATATCTCAAATTCTATGATGTTATTAGTTATTTATAAATATAAATTCTCATTTAATATGATACTATGCCGCACGCCTAAGTATTTATTTAGCGATCTAAAAGAAAATCTGTGCATCACTCACAAAAGAACTCCTTTCTAATATGACAATTTTCTACGTCAATTATTTAAAATAATCATTCACCAAAATACATTTTAGTGATTATTTCTATTTATCGATTATTCGATAATTGAGAGAATTTAATGTGATACTGGGGATGGATTGGTTGACTTGATACGATGCTCAGATTAATTGTAGATTGAAAATAGTGAGTCTAAAGGGACCCGATAATAAAAGTGTAATTCTACGCGGTCAGAAACAAACTCGTAAGTTTCTCACTATTTTGCAAGACAAACAAAAATGCTACACCAAAGAGGTCAGACATATCTTGCTCACGTCATAAATATAGAAAAGTCTAACCCAAGGTTGAAAGAAATATTAATTTTCAATGAATTCGACGATGTATTTCCTGAAGATTTATCCAGATTACCCCCTGATAGGGAAATCAAATATATAATTAATCTCAGTCCACGAACGGTACCAATTTCTAAAGCCTCATATAGAATGGCCCCTGTAGAGATGAAATAATTAGCTACTCAACTTCAAGAGTTATTGAATAAAGGAGTGATTTGACCCAGCGTGTCCCTGTGGGGAGCACCAGTCTTATTTATTAAAAAGAAATATAGATCTATGAGGCTATATATTGATTATCGAGAATTGAATAAGATAACCATCAAAACTAAATACCTTATACCAAGGATTGATGATTTGTTTGATCAACTAAATGGAGCCGCTTATTTTTCAAAGATTGATTTAAGATCTGGCTATTACCAGTTGAAGATTAAACCGGAAGATGTGCCAAAGACAGCGTTCAGGATAAGGTATGGACATTATGTATTTCTAGTAATGCCATTTGGATTGAAAAACGCCCCTGCTGCTTTCATGGACTTGATGAATCGAGTATTTAAGAAATATCTAGACAAATGTGTTATAGTATTCATTGACGACATCCTGATTTACTCTAAATCTCACGAGGAACATGCAGAACACTTGAGATTGACATTAGAGATTCTGAGGAAAGAAAAGTTGTTTGCCAAGTTCTCTAAATGTGAATTTTGGTTAGAAAAAGTGCAATTCTTAGGACATATCATCAATAGTGAATTTTGTACAAGTCTTCTCGAAGATAGCTACGCCATTGACTCGACTCACACGAAAGAATGAGAAATTTAAATGGACTCCAAAATGCGAGGAAAGTTTCCAAGAGTTATAAAAAAATTGATTTCTGCCCTAGTGCTAATTTTACTGACGATTCAAGAAATTTCGTGATTTATAGTGACGCATTTCTTAAAGGACTAGGATGTGTGCTAATGCAAAACGGGAAAGTCATTGCTTAAGCCTCAAGCTAATTGAAAGAATATGAGACAAGATATCCTACTCGTGATTTAGAGTTAGCGAATAACAGTTTTTGTGCTTAAAATTTGGAGACACTGCCTATATGGAGAGAAATGCGAAATCTATACAGATCATTAAATTCCGAAGTACATCTTTACCCAAAAAAATGAATATAAGGCAAAGAAGATGGTTAAAATTGATCAAGACTATGATCGTACTACAAATTATCATCCTGGGAAGGAGAATGTGTCGCATATGCTCTAAGACAAAAATAAAGATTAAGGATGTTAGTGACATCGAGGGAATTGATTCAAGAAATTGAGAGAATGGAGATGGAGATAAAGATTCCAGTTCAAGCAAATGAAAGGATTTATGAAAATCAAGTTCAACCGCAAGTAATAGAAAATATTCGACGTTGCCAGGAAATGATGATGGAAAGCAGCATTTCTGAATTAACAGGAGACGAAGTTTTAATTTTGAGGGATAACCAAGGAATCATGAAATTCGCTTCAAGAATATGGATTCCCAATGTACCAGAGTTGAAGGATGAGATTAGGTGGGAAGCGCACAACCCTAGATATTCGATCCACCCTAGAATTATGAAGATGTATCAAGATATAAAAAGAAACTATTGGTAGAAAAATATGAAGAGAGCAAATACGGAATCGGTGAATGAGTGTTTGACATTTCGGAAGATGGAGATGGGGAAGGGGGTAGGAGGAGACTAACGAAAGGAAAAAGGGGGGGTGGATCAACTAGGCTCGAAGAGAAAATGGTTTTCGTTGTAAAACTGAAGCAAATGGTTGAGAAATGAGTCAGATTGTGTGAGATAGGGAGTCACGGAAAAATAGAGAGGCCGAGATCGAGAGAGATTTCGAGAAAGAGCGAGAGATGAGAGAGAAGAGATGAGAAAGAGAGAAGAAGGAAGAGAGGGTTAGGGGCGGTCACCGGGGAAAGAATCCGGCCGGTGGCTCACCGAAATTAATGGTGGTTGAAGAAAGGGGGTGAGGTAGGAGGAAGATGATGAAGAAGGGTAAAATAATCTTTTATTAATTAATAATTTGAAATGTAAAATTTAATAAAGGTAAATAAAGAGAAATAATAATAGAAAATAAGTGAGGGTGGTAGAGATGAGTAATAATTGACTAATTTAGAAATAATAATGGTGAGAAAAGAATTGAAATTTAGGAAAGTTATTGATTTACTCGAATATTAAATTTTAAGTAATTAAGCGATTAAATCAAGATTATCCATATACTTTAATTATGAAATTATATTTGTGGTGAGTAAATGATATTTTGTCAAGCGAGAAATTTAATTAATAATTATAGACTAGAAATAAAATAAGACGAAATAGAATTGGCCTTTGATCGTTAAACTACTTTAATAGAATTACTGAATATGAATCAAATTGTTTATTAAAATTTATGGAGGTTTATATAAGAAAAATATTATCTTTGGATTTTCAAAAATACCAAAGAGTGGATTTTGATAAGCATTAATTAGTAAGTAGTCGATAAATATTAATTGACGATAAAAGGTTAATAAAAAAAGAATTTAATTAGGGTAATTTCCAAAATTATTAAAATACCTTGTCAAATGACTATTTTTTAAAAAAAAAATATTTTTGTGGACAGTTGCTTATAACGGGAAGATTATATATTTCCAAGTCATGCGCTGTTTGTTAAGTGGCATTTATATCGACTTAGAATGCTTTATAAAGCCTAGAATTAGTGTTGTGTACTCAAGTTATTTGTGTATTTGATGCATTTTTGTAGTATTTTGCAGTTCAGGGCATAGATGAAGGGAGGAGATTTAACAATATTTTGGTGCTAAATTGGTGTTAGGAAGTGTCTCGGATGATTGCTTGTTGATCGCCATCAAAAACCAGCCAATAAAACAGAAGTTAGAAATTTTTCCTGTAGCTTACCACGCCCGCACGGTTTTAGCGCGCGCCCGCGCCGGGATAGCGCACGGTCCATGTCGATTATGAAGATTCCTGATTCAAGTAGAAGATTGATTTTCTGGACTTCTATTCAGAATGGGAAGCTATTTAAAGACATCTTAAAGATGTTTTTAATATCGGAGACTAATGAGAAGATGGCGAGAAGACCTAGGAGCACAAATACAATGAAGGAGAAGAAGAGCTTATTTTACTTGTGATTCTTTGATTGAGTTGTAATCTTGGATGCTAGTAATCTTATTTGTTAAATCTATTACTCTTGATTACGTAATTTGATTATTTATTCAGTTTATAAAGACCTAGTTTATTATACCATGCTTTCATCGGAACCCACAGTGACGATGAGTTTAGTTATGAACTAATCGTTATCGTGGGGTTCTAACATATTTACTTATGGATTTCAAAAGTTAATTTGTTTCAATATCTTACTGTATGGTGATCGTATGATATCCTAGTATTGGTTGTGCTTATTCGTCTTATGAGCATCGCGATCTTATAAGAAAGCGTGTTAATCTTAGAGATTTAGAACTTGTCATGCTAGCATAGGTTCATTTATTTTTTATGCATGATTTGTAGGTAATTTTAACCATATTACTTTCCCTATGTAATCACGATAGATAACTAGTGCGTTAAACCTTTATGTTGGAAAATTCAATAGACATATAGGGTTTCAACACACTACGCCATAAGTGCACATAGGCAACGGTTTTTATCCAGCGTTGCACGAAAATTATTGCATTATCTACAAAATATTCAGTTTATTACAACAAAGTGGAGAAAGCGTTACAGTACATTGAAGCTACCGTTACTAATAACTGTTAGTGTTGCGGACCATGCAACAGTAGAGGTCATAGCGTTGCAATATATATTTCTTTTTATTTAATAAATGCTAACATGGAAAATAAATCTGAGGTGGCATGTTTGGGACCCATAGTTGATGACGTGGCATGCCACGTCGGCATGCCACGTCAGCATTTGGGGCCCCATATGTGGGACCCACTGGTGACATGGCATGCTGAAATGGCACTTCAGGCGTTGCATTTGCTTTCTGGTGTTGCAATAGGTTATTTAGTGTTGTCTTAGTTATTGTACTATTCTTAAAATTTATTTGTTATATTCATGTTCTAATTTTTTTAAAATAATTTTTAATTGATCCAACCGTACGAATGTTGTTTCCTACTAGTTTTAGAGATGCGTAATTTTGTTTCAAAAAAAATAGGTTTTGTATCACGTACTTTTATAATAGTCAAACCACGGTGCACACGGGTTCCCATTACGTAATCTTATTTCGGGTGGTGATTCTATTTTTTTAAAATTTTTCTTTAATGATCCAACCGTACAGATGATGATACCTACTAAATTTATAGATGTCTACATGTATTTTAAAAAATTTAGATTTTATAGCGTGTATTTTTGTAATAGTCAAATTATGGTCAACACGGGTTCCAATAACCAAGTCTTGTCCCGAGTGATAGTTTTATTTTTTTTAAAATTTTTGTTCAACGATCCAACCGTACGGATGATGATACCTACTAATTTTAGAGATATCTAATGTTTTTTAAGAAAAAATTAGATTTTACATCGTGTGTTTATATAATAGTCAAATTACGGTCAACACGAGTTCCAATAACCAAGTCTTGTCCCGAGTGGTGATTCTATTTTTTTAAATTCTTGTTTAATGATCCAACCATACGGATGATGTTACCTACTAATTTTAGAGATGTATAATTTTTAAAAAAAAAAGATTTTAGGTCGTGTGTTTTTATAATAGTCAAATTACGGTCAACACGGGTTCCTATAACTAAGTCTTGTCCCAAGTGGTGATTCTATTTTTTTTAAATTCTTGTTTAACGATCCAACAGTACGGATGATGATATTCACTAATTTTAGGGATGTATAATTTTTTTTAAAAAAATTAGATTTTATATCGTGTGGTTTTATAATAGTCAAATTGCGGTCAACACGGGATCCTATAACAAAATCTTGTCCCGAGTGCTGATTCTATTTTTTTTTTAAATTCATGTTCAACGATCCAACCGTACGGATGATCTTACCTACTAAGTTTAGAGATTTATAATTTTTTTTAAAAAATTAGATTTTACATCGTGTGTTTTTATAATAGTCAAATTACTGTCAACACGGGTTCCTATAACCAATTCTTGTCCCGAGTGGTGATTCTAGTTTTTTAAAATTTTTGTTCAACGATCCAACCGTACGGATGATGATACCTACTAATTTTAGAGATGTCTAATTTTTTTTAAAATAATAGATTTTATATTCTGTGTTTTTATAATAGTCAAATTACGGTCAACACGAGTTCCTATAACCAAGTCTTGTCCCGAGTGGTGATTCTATTTTTTTAAAATTCTTGTTCAACGATCCAACCTTACCGATGATGTTACCTACTAATTTTAGAGATGTATAATTTTTTTTAAAAAAATTAGATTTTATATTGTGTGTTTTTATAATAGTCAAATTACGGTCAACACGGGTTCCTATTACCTAGTCTTGTCCTAATTGGTGATTCAATTTTTTTAAAATTCTTTTTAACTGATCCAAACGTAGGGATGATATTACCTACTAATTTTAGAGATGTGTATTTTTTTTAAAAAAAATAGATTTTATATCGTTTGTTTTTATAATAGTCAAATTACGGTCAACACGAGTTCCTGTTACCTAGTCTTGTCCTAAGTGGTGATTCTATTTTTTTAAAATTCTTGTTCACTGATCCCACAGTAGGGACGATGTTACCTACTAATTTTAGAGATTAAAATAATCAAAAAATATAATGCTCAGTTTGTGTCGTATCGTAAGAAAAAACGATGTAATAAATATATTAAAAAAAAGAAATTTTGTCTAAAAATATAGGCATCTTATTTCCCCCAAATGAAAATATAGGAGCCATATTCCCCCTCCCTCCACATAAAATTGTTAAGCCCTATCTCTATTTCGTAATAAGTTCATGATTTATATCTAATTATCTATAATTAATATATAATTAATTCTCCAAATATTTTAATATTATATTATTTTTTTATAGATATTGAAAAAATGGGGAAATATATTAAAAATAAGAAGTTTTATTTTTATAATTATCTAAATAATTGTTTGAGTGTATAGTAGTTTTTATAGAATTTTTAAATTTTCAAGCTATTTAATATTGATTTTTAATTAGTCTTTAATTCAGTAAATAGAAAATAGAAAATCAGCCACTTGATTGCTACGTGGCAGAAGAGTATTGGATGGTGGATACATCACGCGGATCAGTAGCTTCCGTTTTAATCAGAACCGTCTAATCAATTTAAACAAACAAAATGTGGATAAATCCTGATCGTTGGTTCACATAAACCCCAAAACCTATAGCAGTGTGCAACATTCTTATCAGTTCTTCCCCTTTTCCTATGAATCTTCCAACTTTTCCGTTAAAAAAACAATTATGAAAAAAATCATTTCTTTTAATCCTTCGTGAAATCCAACCATGGCTAATACCCATCGAGTGGAGGAGTGGAGAAAGTTTGGGGCTTTCGATAGTTTGGGGCTTTAGCTAGTTTTGATAGGAGGAGAGAGGGAGGGTTCGAGAGTGACAAGAGTTAGGGGAAGAAGAGGGAGGATGTTGTGAGGCCTAAGCTTAATTTAGGGGAAGAAGAGGGGCGAGAAAGGTGCTGATTGCTGAGGAGGTGTTGTGGGTGCTGTTTAGCCTAAGAGATCGAATCCATTTGGCAATGCGAGGCCTAGGGAGGAGGATTGGAAGGAGGTTGATGAAACGTTGGAGTCCTTAAAGTTGAAGGAGAAAGAAGCGGCGGGGTTAAGTGATGGACCGAGTTTTGGAAATAGAAGTTTCGATGGGTATGTATACAATTTTATGCTTTTAAGCTGAACATGCAATAATGTGATCTAAATATTTTTAATTTCAATAGTTGTTGACAGTTACCTTCTTCTGATTACTTTGCGAGTCTTCACTTTACTATTAGTATTATTCTCTTAAAGAAGTAAATTCTTAATTTTTTGTTTAGGGAAGTAAATTTGTTTATATCAGTTTGAAAGTTTTAAAATCCCAGCATAGTTGTTTATGAACTCAAGATTAAATTGGAAGTTTTGTTTTGTTAGTTGTATGCTTGGTAAATAGTTTTGTATGTTTTTTAATATCCTTTACAACTATGCAGGAAGACATTGCTCATGAAGCTAAGACTGGAAAAATTTACAAAGCTGATTACTTTGACAAGCATGGGAGGCCCGTTGTTGTCATGAAACTAGGTCATGAGGTAGATAAAACTGTAAATTATACCATATATAAATTTCATATGTAATGTCAAGTTTTTCCTGGTTTCCTAGAGTTCCTTTTGTCCCTTATTGCTGCATCTACCGTCTTCTTAGCCAGATGGATGTTTGATTAGTCAAACCAACCATGGGTCTATACTCCTATATATGTGCCTTTTTTATGTAATTATTTTTGTCAGTTTTATCTAATAACCAATAATTCTTATTGAACTTTCTGCAGGTGATTAACTTCCGGTTTATATTATATTTTGTTGGATTTATTAAAGACGATGAGGTTGATGTGAAGGAAGTCGCAGCACATGTAATTGGTGGAGTTTAATGTTGAAAATTAAAGAGCATTTAAAATGTGAAAATGTTGAGAATAATTGGCGGGAGCAGTTGGAGAACGCCTTTCTGAGATGTTTCAGAAATGTTGATATGGAGATTGCAGGAGTCCATACAGGCGACTGGCATAATACTAATAGAGAGGAACATATTACCGAACCTGTTGCTTTTGATGATGTTGGTTCTATAGCTTTTGTTGCTGTTATTTATTCAACCCATATTTAAAGTTAGAATTTGGTACTTGATAGTTAGAACCAAATGCTTGTTAATAAGACTTCAGAAACTGTTTAGTAAGTTTTAAATTTCATTGGATGTTTGTTGTATTGATTGTTGGATGCCTTGTTTGGCAGGAATAATGTAAAAGTAGTATAACTATGTCAATTTTTTTAATTTTTGAAGTGTTGCATTTGACTCTATATGGTGTTGCATAAGACTAAACATGATGTCATATATGAATAAAAATGGTGTTGCAAAGACTAAAATCAGTGTTGCATTATATATTGTGGGACCCACTCCTGACGTGGCAAATGTAGAGCCCACTGCTGATGTGGCAAATATGGGACCCCTTGCTGATGTGTCAAAGTAGGGACCACTGCTAATGTGGCAAAATTATGTGTCACTTGCCATGTAGGACACGGTTGTGATGTGGCTTCATTTTATGCAACACTAAATGTTGTTGTCATTGTATGTTTTTATTGCTGCAAAAGACGCATAATGCAACGCTTTCTAATGTTGCATAATTCGTTGCCTTAGGGCTCTACGGCCACGTCCATATTGGCAACCCCTTCCTGGTGTTGCCTTTTACCTTATGCAACACCATCTAGGCCTTATGTAACTGTATAGTAGGGGTTTCCTATGTGCACTTGTGGCGTGGTGACATATTTGGTGTCTATTCAGCTTCACTAGTTTAGTTTTGTCTAATTAGTTGTCATCACCATTGCATGCTAAGGTTAAGGAAAATGACTTTGAATGAAGTAGTAATGAAGTTAGAATCCCATGTCGGTCTCATATAGTAAATGAAACCCTTTAATCTTTTAGTAAATTGCATGTTAGTTAATATCTTAGTTATAAACAATCTCAACTTGTTAATCTTAAATTAACCAAAAAAGTTTATATGGGAACGAACTAGAAAGAATTATATATTATTTGCGAACGCGTATACTTGCATGTAAATTTAGCGTGTGTTTTCATCCTAACAAGTTTTTGGCGCCACTGTCGGGGACTTGGTGTTAATTTTTAGTTCATGTGCTTGTCATCAGTGGTCGTTAAAGTTCACTGACTCGAATATTTTACTTACTTGTTGCTTATTGCTTTTTCAGGTACTCTAGAGGACGTGTATGCTAACGCGTTCTCGATCTCGCAAGAGAAAATTGAATAAAGCGGAGGAAGTAGTTGAAGATTGTTATTGTAATGGGAGAACCAGCAGTGAATCCAAAGGCTTTGATGGACTATTTTCAGCCAAAGATCAATGATATTCAGTCTAGCATTATCAGGACAGCCATCACGGCTAACACCTTTGAAATCAAGTCGAGCACGATTCAGATGATACAAAATTCAGTTCAGTTTGGGGGTTCTCCTATAGAAGACCCCAACATGCACATCAGAGATTTCATCGAGATCTGTGACACTTTCAAGTTTAATCGAGTTTCTGAAGATAATATTAAGTTGAGGCTTTTCCCATTCTCTCCGAGGGATAAAGCTAAGTGTTGGTTTCATTCTCTACCACCAGGTTCTATCACTAAATGGGAGGATCGTGCTCAAAAGTTTCTAACTAAATTCTTCCCTATGGTGAAGACAGCTGCAATCAGAAACGCTCTTACTCAATTTGCCCAACAATCGGGAGAATCTTTGTATGAGGCTTGGGATCGCTACAAGGAGATGTTTAGGAAGTATCCTCATCATGGGATGCCTTACTGGATGATCATTAACTGCTTTTATAATGGTTTGGGTGCAACTTAGACCCATGCTTGATGCAGCATCAGGTGGAGCCTTATGGGCTAAAAGCTACGATGAAGCTTATGAGTTGATTGTGCTGATGGCTGCTAATGAATACCAGAACCCAACTCAGAGAATGCCTCAAGGCAAGGTAGCAAGAATTCTAGAAGTGGATACAGCTACTGCTATAGCTGCTCAGCTTTAAGCTTTGAAAATGAAGGTGGATTCTTTGGCTAATTATGGAGTTAATCAGATCACTACTGTCTGTGAGCTTTGTGTTGGTGCGTATGAGACGGAGCAATGTGCTATTTTTATTGAATCAGCTCAGTTTATGAGCAACTTTCAGAGGTTACAACAACCAGTTCTAGCCGCCTATCATCCCATAACCGCAATCATCCTCACTTCAGCTGGAGCAACACTAAGAATATGGTGCACCAGCCGTATCACCAGTATGCAGCAAAGCAATACAACCCTCCTGGTTTTCAACAACTGCAATATGTACCGACAACAACTCCAACTTCCGCAACTGCCACAATTTAATGAAAAATATAAATTGGAGGAGTTGAGGCTCATGTGCAAGAGCCAAGCGGTTTCTATTAAGACCTTGGGGAATCAAATTGGGTAAATTGCAATTGCCTTGCTGAATCGACAACCTGGTACACAGAAGTACCAGGTAAGAGGGAAGCTAAGTAGCGGGTCAAGGATATCGCATTGAGGTTTGGGAAAGTTGCAAATCCGAAAAAATCTCAAGTTCCAGAATCTGAAATGGTGGTTGAAGAGGATGTGCAGAAGGAAGCAGAGGTGGAACCAAGGAAGACTACTGTTGTCAACACACCTTGGAGGGTAATACAGGGGAAAAACAAGTCTATCCTCCACCTCCTTTTCCTAAGAGGCTGCAGAAGCAAAAGCTGGATAAGCAATTTGCTAGTTTCTGAAGGTGTTCAAGAAACTTCATATCAACATACCTTTCACTGAAGCTCTTAAACAGCTGCTTAGCTATGCGATATTTATGAAAGGTATTTTCTCTCAGAAAGTGAAGCTCGATTGTGGCGCCCTCCAAACCCGGGTCAGAGTTTGGGGTCCACACACATACACACACATCTTATTTATAACCTGCTTATAACAATAATAAAGATAACAATAATATGCAGTGACCCTATTTACCAACTACCACGGATTGCAACAGGTTAAAGTATGCACACAAGCCACACATCTACTTATATTACATATCGTTCAAATCCCAATCATTCAAACTCAAACTGAGTATTAAACTTTATTACAACTTTTACAAACTGAAATTATTCCAAAAGAAGCCTACTAGCTCAGCTTTCTCAACCTGAACCCCTAGCTCTCGCGCTGGACTGGGGATCCTCGTTACCAACTGGTTCCTTTTTAACTGGAAAAAATATAAACAACATCGCACAAATGAGCTAACTAGCTCAGCAAGTCACAATGACAAAACTGAGAATAATGATCATCAGGTGAACATGATTATGATATCAAGTGAACAATGGATTATGATTTAGAATTGGATATTATACTTTGAATTTAAAAACCAAGGTTAGGCTATTGATCAGTCACGCACTAACCCCGAGCAAGGCACACAACATTGCTCTAACTACTAGATCCAAGGCACACATTGGCCTAACTTGACCATTATATGGTCTGACCACGAATCTGGTCCACAATTTTATAAAAACAATCTAATTCTAACATAATAATAGAATAAGCAATAATAAACAATAATTAGAATCATTAACAACAATGAGTGTTTAACAATGAAAGGGTTTCAATCCTTGTAAGAATCAATAAGATAATTTAAAAGCTTGGATGCTGGTATTGAAAGAATTGGATAACAAAGGAATCAACATTTCAGGGTTTCAAAGATTTGGGCTTTTAAAGCATATGATACAATGTTTGAGTATATAATTAATTCAGTTCAGTGTTTGGGATTTTGTTTGCATGTATTTGTGGAGTAGTATCGTATACTTGAGGTTCGTGTTTGGGTATACAACAATCAATGGTCTAGAAAGAATAAGGTTCATGGCTCTAGATCAATAACTGTAATCAGCGTTTAGGTTTCTGTGCTTCAAAGCACTTGCAATATCACAGGATTATCAAGTACTACAATATCTCGAGAAAGTTCAGAACACTTGCCTGGTACTAGCTTACTATTCTGCACTCGCTTCCAATCACAATCGTCTTACTCCTCAACTATCTGTTTCCCTTTCCTACGCCTTGCCTATTCTGCTCACATATCATAAACATCTATCAATAATTGACTCATAGAGTTCTATTCAACACATACTTCTATCTACCCTTCGTTTTACCCAAATCCGATTAACGGATTGAAAGTTATACAATAATCAAGCAAACACCGAATATACAGACTGATAGTCAATCAACAAGTCACATATAACACATAATACATCACGTAATCAATGATATATTATTTATAAAGAAGTCTCGGGTCATAAATAAGCTTTCGGGTATTTAAAATGATTTTTAAAATATTTTTCGGAATTAAAACGGGTCGTTGGATCAATTTCGGGTTAATAAACAGGGTTCGGTTGCCCAATTCTGGCTCCGAAACAATTTTATAATAATTATCGAGCCTTGGAAATAATTTAGAATAATATTTTAAAGCTCTAAACTATTTTTCGGAATTTTTAAATCATTTTTAAGTAATTAAATCTAATTAAATAATAAACTAAAATCAATTTATAAATAATTAAATCAATTAATCAATTAATTTTCGAATTAATTGACCAATTAATCAATTAAAAATTAACTAAAATTAATTAACTAATTAATTCAGATTTATTTTTGAATTAAAAATAATTTTCGGAATTAAAATACTAATGTTTAGAATTTTCAGAAATTAAAAATGAATTTTTATAATAAAAATAAATAGGAAATATGATTTTTAAACATTTTTAAAACAGGAATCCTAAATTTGCAAAGTCTAACTTCAGGGACCAAACTACATCGTTTTCAAAATTATAGGTACTAAACTGTAATTTTCCAGCCCCGTCGCCGGAAAATACAGGGGTGGCCGGAGAACACGTTCCCGGCGTCCTCATCCCACCAACACCTCCAGATCACATCTATATTTCACCAGGAACTTAACCATACCAACAAATCATTCTAATCACCCCTGAGTTGGCCGGAATTTGGCCGTGAAGTTTTCCAGTTTGCGGCGAACTTCGGAAAATTTCAAAGACAACTCCCTTCTCTACAGACCTTGGTGATTCATGAAACTTATACGACTAGATTGCAAATTTCACAGAGAACACAATCCACTATATCACAACATCAATCTATTCCAGAATAAGAAACCCCCAAATTTCAATTAAGAACATTCATACGGGTTATAAACCCTAATTTTTAAATTCGAAAATCAAACTCAAATTTGAACATGTTATTGAACTCCAAATCAGACGTATAATATATCAAAATCATCAGGAAAACAAGCTCTATAACATGCAATCATCAAATCATACAAACAATCATCCGAACAAAAATTCATATTTTTAATAAATTTAATTCAAAAATAAATAAAATTATAGAAAATAAACGTTGATTTCTGCAGTAAAACAAAGCTCAGAATCTAGTAGAACACTTCAAATCCTTCGTTTTGGTTACTCAAGCTTTGAAAACAGAGATTGGTAACGCCTTCGTTTTGCTGTTTGATTCTTAGAACAGTTTATGTAATTAGGGTTTTTCTCTGAAAATTATAAAATTAACTATCTACAAATAATTTTGATATGAAATAAAATACGGTAAAAGGCTATTTATAATTACGGAAAATTAGTATCCCGTTGGATCATTCCGGATATAAAACGGTACGTTTATTTATAAAAACTGATCCAAACGGTATCGGTTTTTGGGATAATTATCCAAATCAGTACAATTTTACTGCGGTCTTGGTCTCAGCGCCGGGTTACACGTACTACGAAGTGATAATTGGGATAGTTTAATAAAAAGCTCCCGTTTATCGAAAATACGGGTTTTATTGACTTACCGAAACGAATATTGTATCGAAAATGTTGCGCTGGGACCCGCGCAGAACAAACGGTACGCCGGATCGAAAAAGTCGAAACATGGAATATGCTCGGAATATTACAATTAGGTTAGGAAGGAGTTCTCGGAAGAGTTTCGGGTTCCAAAAACGTAACAACAGTTGACGTCAGTTGGTTCCCGTTTTTATAAAATAGATTTTAAATACTCGGAAAAAGATTTTATAAATTTCAAATTATCCTTATAAATTCATAAATCAACATAAAAATAATTAGGAAGATATGACAATTATATATGTTTTATTTTGGACATATAAAAATTAAAATACTCAATTAATATTATTTTTGAATATCCAAGCACAGATAACATTTAACAATTAACTCACAGAATAGATACTGAACACACATAATAATAGCAAAATAATTACACGATATATCCCAGATATTACATCCTTCCCCTCTTAAAAGGATTATGTCCTCAGAATCTCCTAAGAAAACAAATGAGGGTATTTTTCTCTCATATCACTTTCTAACTCCCAAGTTGACTCTTCAACCTTTAGGTTTCTCCACAATATTCTTACTAACTTTACTATTTTATTCCTCAATACTTTCTCTCTCTCCTCTAGAATCTCTATCGGGCTCTCTGTGTATGACAAATCTGCCTGAAGCTCTATTGGCTCATATTCTATTACATGCCTGGAGTCTGGATTATATTTCTTGAACATCGATACGTGAAAAACATTGTGAATGTGCTCCATGTGCGGTGGTAACGCCAACTCGTAAGTTACTTTGCCAACACGATTTAGGATCTCAAAAGGTCCGACATATCTTGGACTCAGCTTTCCTTTCTTTCCAAACCTCGTTAGTCCTTTCTACGGTGATACATTTAGTAATACCAAGCTTCCTTCTTCAAATTCCATGTCTTTTCTTGACTGATCTGCATACTTCCTCTGACGATCTTGTGCGGCTATTAATCTCTTCTGGATTATTTTAACAACTTCCTTTGTCTGCTGCACCAATTCAGGTCCGAGTATTTTGTGTTCTCCTACTTCGTCCCAATATACTGGAGATCTACATTTGCGTCCATAAAGGGCTTCATAGGGTGGCATCCCAATGCTGGCGTGATAGCTGTTGTTATAAGCAAACTCTACCAGGGGTAAATGCTCGTCCCAACTTCCTTTGAAATCAATAGCACAAACACGTAACATGTCCTCGATTGGCTGGATCGTTCTTTCACTTTGGCCGTCCGTCTGCGGGTGATAGGCCGTACTCATATTCAATTTTGCTCCTAAACATTCTTGAAAACTCTTCCAAAATCTTGAATTAAATCGTGGATCTCGATCAGATACAATAGACACTGGAACTTCATGACGAACTACAATTTCCTTAAGGTACATATGGACTAACTTGTCGAGCAAAAATCTTTCATTTATAGGCAGAAAATGAGCTAACTTGGTAAGTCTATCCACTATAACCCAAATGGCATCATGATTAGCACTTGTCCTTGGTAATCCAACTATAAAATCCATGGCAATGTGTTCCTATTTCCATTCTGGAATCTCCAATGGCTGTAGCAATCCGCTTGGTCTCTGATGCTCTGCTTTAACCCTATGACAGGTATAACATTTGCTAATCCATTCCGCAATTTTCCTCTTCATGTCTGGCCACCAATAATGCTTCTTTAAATCTCTATACATCTTGGTACTTCCTGGATGGATGGAATACCTTGAATTATGTGCCTCCTGTAGAATTTCATTCTTTAACTTTGTCACCGGTGGAATCCAAATTCTAGATGAAAACCTCAGAATACCTTGGTCATCTTTCTGCGTGCATAACTCTTCCCCTACCAAACGATTTATATCTTGATCCATTACATCTTCCTGACATTTCTTTATTTTCTCTAATAATTCCGGTTGGAAAATCATACTGTACACTTTTACTTCCTCAGGCTTGCAAACTCTAATCTCCAATTCCAATTTCTGAAATTCCTTATATATCTCTTCAGGTACGGACAACACATTTAACCTTTCCTTCCGACTTAACGCATCTGTTACAACATTCGCTTTACCGGGATGATAATTAATCGAGCAATCATAATCCTTGATCAACTCTAACCATCTCTTTTCCTCATATTAAGTTCCTTCTGGGTAAATATATACTTTCAGCTTTTGTGATCCGTGAAAATCTCGTACTTTTCTCCATACAAATAATGTCTCCAAATCTTCAAAGCAAAAACTATGGCAGCTAGCTCCAAATCATGAGTAGGATACTTCTATTCGTGTGGTTTCAATTGCCTTGACACATACGCAATCACCTTTTCGTGCTGCATTAGAACACATCCTAATCCTTTGTGAGAAGCATCACTATAAATTACGAAATTCCCTTGATCGTCTGGAAGTGACAAAATAGGTGCCGTGATCAATCGTCGCTTCAACTCCTGAAAACTTTCCTCGCATTTATAGTTCCATATAAACTTCTCATTCTTTCGTGTAAGCTTTGTTAATGGTGTGGCAATCCTCAAGAAATTTTGAACAAATCGACGATAATATCCCGCCAATCCTAAGAAACTTCTTACCTCGGTGGGTGTTTTCAGTCTCTCCCAATTCGTAGTTGCCTTGATCTTTGCCGGGTCCACTTTGATCCCTTTATTACTAACTATGTGCCCTAAGAACTGAACTTCCTGTAGCCAAAACTCACACTTCGAGAATTTAGCATATAACTTCTTTTTCCTTAAAATCTCCAAAGCCATTCTCATATGTTCCGTATGATCCTCTTCCGTCTTTGAATAGATTAAAATATCATCTATAAACACAATAACAAACTTATCCAAATACTCCTTGAAAATTCTGTTCATCAGGTCCATAAACGCTGCCAGGGCATTGGTCAATCCAAAAGACATCACTAAAAACTCGTAATGTCCATACCTTATTCTGAAAGCTGTCTTTGGTATATCTTCTGGCTTGATCTTTAGTTGATGATATCCTGATCTTAAATCAATTTTGGAGAACTACTTGGCTCCCTTCAACTGGTCGAACAGATCGTCAATTATGGGTAACGGATACTTGTTCTTGATTGTAAGCTTATTGAGCTCCCTGTAGTCAATACAAAGTCTCATGCTTCCATCTTTCTTCTTGACAAATAATACCGGGGCTCCCCACGGGGATACACTGGGTCTGATTACTCCTTTTTCTAACAGCTCTTGCAATTGCTTCGCTAGCTCTTTCATCTCAATAAGAGCCATTATGTACGGGGCCTTGAATACTGGTTTTGTTCCAGGTGCAAAGTCGATCACAAATTCAATTTCTCTATCTAGAGGAAGTCCTGGTAACTCGTCGGGAAATACGTCTGGAAATTCATTCACAACTGGAATATCTTCAAGTTTTGTTGGTTCTTGACTTTTGTCAATCACATATGCCATGAAATGCTCACATCCTTGTCATAGTAACTTCTTGGCTTGAATCATCGTTAAGAACTTCTGTACTTGTTTTTGACCATTGAACGTTACTATCCTTTCTTCTGGCATTTTCACCATTACCTTCTTATTTCGACAATCTATCTGGGCATCGTGCCTAGATAACCAATCCATCCCTAATATAACGTCAAATTCTCCTAACTTAAATAGTATCAAATCTACACAAAACTTACTACCAGAAATCTCAACCTCACAATTCCCACAAACTTGATTCACAGTTACACGTTCTTGGTTTGCTAATTCCACAGTCATTATTTCATTTAAATACTCTACTGGACAAGTTAACTTGCTAACAAAATCTTGTGAAACAAACGATCGAGTTGCTCCCGAATCTATTAACACTTTGGCACATAAAGAATTCACATTGAGCGTACCTACCATGACATCTATATCCTGGATAGCATCCTTCACTGACATGTCGAAAACTCTCGCCCTTGGAGTCTCATTCACTGTTGGGGTAGATCCCATAATCCTCAATGTATTACTGACTGGGGCTGGTGTCTTGAAATCCCTGGCCATATGTCCTGGCTTTCCACATTTGAAGCACGTAAATCCAATGGCTGGAACCTTTACTGCTGGATTCCGGATAGGCTGATCCTTACTTGCTGGTTCTGTTGCTGGTTGATTTCGGCACTCCCTCGAGTAGTGCCCTTTCTGGTTGCATTTAAAATATACCACATTCAACTTATTACAAACTCCTCCATGCTTCTTTCCACATACTTGACAATCTGGAAAAGTTAGTCTCAACTGATTTGGCTGATTTGTATTAACTGGACGGTTGCCCTGGCCTCCGTCTCCTGCATTTTGTCTTCTGAAATTAAAATTTCTCCCTGGCTGAAACTTGCCCTTTTAAAATTTGGAAATTTCCCTGGTTGTGACTAACCCTCACTTCCCTCAACTTTCCTTTTCTTGCTTTCCTTTTCCTTCTAGAACATCTCACTCTCTGTCTCTGCGATCATAACCTTCTGTACTACTCCTGCATAGGTATCCAATTCAAAAATGGCTACCTTCCCTCTGATCCATGGTTTCAAACCTTGCTGAAATCTTTTAGCTTTCTTCTTATCAGTATCCACATACGACGGTACATACCTTGACAATTCCTCAAATTTACCCTCATAATCTGTTACCGATATGTTCCCTTGCTTTAATTCTAAAAATTTCAGCTCCATTTGATCCTGAACAAAATGAGGAAAATACTTTTCTAAAAACAATTCCTTAAACCTTTCCCAAGTAATAACATCTGTACCTTCCAATGTCTTCACCATCTCCCACCAATAGGTGGCTTCATTCTTCAGATAGTAACTTGCAAACTCAACCTTATGTTCCTCCTTTACTTTGACTAAGGCAAATGCCTTTTCTATTTCCTTTAACCACACATTTGCTTCAATTGGCTCTAAGGAACCCTTGAATTCTGGTGGGTTTACTGCCTGAAAAGTTTTAAAAGTTACCTGGGGGTTGGTCTGTCTTTGTTGTTGTTGTGCTAGGTGAACTATTTGTTGGGCCAAGATTTGAAGAATCTGGGCTATTACTGGGTCCATGGGTCCTGGGTTCACATTTGGATTTGTATCATCTTGGTTGTTATTGTTGTTGGTTTCTTCATTCTTGGTGTTGGTGCGGGTATTTCTTCTGGGAGGCATTTTCTGTAAAGAATCAAACAATTTATTCAGCTTTTGAATCAAATCTTTGTATAAAAGAAAAGTTTTGTAAAACAGAGGTATCTCTTTTTTTGAAAACAGTTGTAACTAAATAAATTGCATGCTTCTTTACAGAATATAAACAGTCATGGAAGACTGGGTACATGGTATCACAGGGTATAACTGGTGCAATAAATAAGGTAAAGTAAAACAGGTGTGATAAAGTAAATGACAGTGCTGGAAAGGAAAAAGGTACTGATATATATAGATCAAAAGTTTTAGGTAGTAAAAGCGTAAAGACGCTTCGGAAGTAAAAGCAAAAAGGGTACAACAACCTACTCACTAGTCAGCATAGCTAGTCTATAAAGACAACTCAAAAGTCTACTGATACACACTACACACTACTGTACATACTACATAACCATAACAACATTGCTCAGCATCTCCATCTCTAAATCTCTGGCTCATGGCAAATCTGGACCTCCAATCTCCTCAAGGTCCTCTAGAACCCACTTAACCCACTCCACTAAGAAATCAGGAGTGATATCCTCATGTGTAGCCTCAGCAATCCTCACAGCAGCTGCTATAGGAAACGCCTGGATCCTCTCCCTAAGTCACCTCTCACCACTCTCCATCTCTCTGGTACGCATAATATGCAATAACTCCTGGATCTGACCCTGAAGGAATCACTGCTCCATAAGGCAAGCCTCAAACTGATGATATGGGACAGGATAGGAAGAGAACTGAAAAGGTACTCCTGTAACTGAATGACTAGTAAAGCCTGAATCAGCAGGTGGGGGTCTTCTAATAGGTGGCCTCATGCCTGGAGGTGGAATAGCCTGCAGTGGTACGGGCTGCAACACCGGTGGAGGTAGAATAGCCAATACTGGTGGAATAACAGGACGTGGATCCGAAGATGGCACTCCAACTGAAGGCTCTGAATGATCAGCTGATACAGGAATAAAAGAGTCAGCCATCGCTGCTATCTAAAATTATATACCACGACGCGAATTATACTACTACTGGTTATACCGTAACACTCAACCTCTCAACGTTCTATCATTCTATTCCTTACTTCTAATCCTAACCCTCTACCCATTCCTGTCAACCTAGGCTTGTGTTAGTGACTTATAACCTGTAGCTCTGATACCACACCTGTGGCACCCTCCAAACCCGGGTCAGAGTTTGGGGTCCACACACACACACACACATCTAATTTATAACCTGCTTATAACAATAATAAAGACAACAATAATAGGCAGTGACCCTATTTACCAACTACCACGGATCACAACAGGTTAAAGTATGCACACAAGCCACACATCTACTTATATTACATATCGTTCAAATCCCAATCATTCAAACTCAAACTGAGTATTAAACTTTATTACAACTTTTACAAACTTAAATTATTCCAAAAGAAGCCTACTAGCTCAGCTTTCTCAACCTGAACCCCTAGCTCTCGCGCTGGACTGGGGATCCTCGTTACCAACTGGTTCCTTTTTAACTGGAAAGAATATAAACAACATCGCACAAATGAGCTAACTAGCTCAACAAGTCACAATGACAAAACTGAGAATAATGATCATCAGGTGAACATGATTATGATATCAAGTGAACAATGGATTATGATTTAGAATTGGATATTACACTTTGAATTTAAAAACCAAGGTTAGGCTGCTGATCAGTCACGCACTAACCCCGAGCAAGGCACACAGCATTGCTCTAACTACTGGATCCAAGGCACACATTAGCCTAACTTGACCATTATATGGTCTGACCATGAATCGGGTCCACAATTTTCTAAAAACAATCTAATTCTAACATAATAATAGAATAAGCAATAATAAACAATAATCAGAATCATTAACAACAATGAGTGTTTAACAATGAAAGGGTTTCAATCCTTGTAAGGATCAATAAGATAATTTAAAAGCTTGGATGCTGGTATAGAAAGAATTGGATAACAAAGGAATCAACATTTCAGGGTTTCAAAGATTTGGGCTTTTAAAGCATATGATACAATGTTTGAGTATATAATTAATTCAGTTCAGTGTTTGGGATTTTGTTTGCATGTATTTGTGGAGTAGTATCGTATACTTGAGGTTCGTGTTTGGGTATACAACAATCAATGGTCTAGAAAGAATAAGGTTCATGGCTCAAGATCAATAACTGGAATCAGGGTTTAGGTTTCTGTGCTTCAAAGCACTTGCAATATCACAGGATTATCAAGTACTACAATATCTCGAGAAAGTTCAGAACACTTGCCTGGTACTAGCTTACTATTCTGCACTCGCTTCCAATCACAATCATCTTACTCCTCAACTACTTGTTTCCTTTTCCTACGCCTTGCCTCTTCTGCTCACATATCATAAACAACTATCAATAATCGACTCATAGAGTTCTATTCAACACATACTTCTATCTACCCTTCGTTTTACCCAAATCCGATTAACGGATTGAAAGTTATGCAATAATCAAGTAAACACCGAATATATAGACTGATAGTCAATCAACAAGTCACATATAGCACATAATACATCATGTAATCAATGATATATTATTTATAAAGAAGTCTCGGGTCATAAATAAGCTTTCGGGTATTTAAAATGATTTTTAAAACATTTTTCGGAATTAAAACGGGTCGTTGGATCAATTTCGGGTTAATAAACAGGGTTCGGTTGGCCAATTCTGGCTCCGAAACAATTTTATAATAATTATCGAGCCTTGGAAATAATTTAGAATAATATTTTAAAGCTCGAAACTATTTTTCGGAATTCTTAAATCATTTTTAAGTAACTAAATCTAATTAAATAATTAACTAAAATCAATTAATAATTAATTAAATCAATTAATCAATTAATTTTCGAATTAATTGACCAATTAATCAATTAAAAATTAACTGAAATTAATTAACTAATTAATTCAGATTTATTTTTGAATTAAAAATAATTTTCGGAATTAAAATACAAATTTTTAGAATTTTCAGAAATTAAAAATGAATTTTTATAATAAAAATAAATAGAAAATATGATTTTTAAATATTTTTATAACAGGAATCCTAAATTTGCAAAGTGTGGAAACTTCAGGGACCAAACTGCATCTTTTTTAAAATTATAGGTACTAAACTGTAATTTTCCAGCCCCATCGCCGGAAAATACAGGGGTGGCCGGAGAACACGTTCCCGGCGTCCTCACCCCACCAACACCTCCAGATCACATCTATATTTCACCAGGAACTTAACCATACCAACAAATCATTCTAATCATCCCTGGGTTGGCCGGAATTTGGCCGTGAAGTTTTCCAGTTTCCGGCGAACTTCGGAAAATTTCAAATGACAACTCCCTTCTCTACAGACCTCAGTGATTCATGAAACTTATACGACTAGATTGCAAATTTCACAGAGAACACAATCCACTATATCACAACATCAATCTATTCCAGAATAAGAAACCCCCAAATTTCAATTAAGAACATTCATACGGGTTATAAACCCTAATTTTAAAATTCGAAAATCAAACTCAAATTTGAACATGTTATTGAACTCCAAATCAGACGTATAATATATCAAAATCATCAGGAAAACAAGCTCTATAACATGCATTCATCAAATCATACAAACAATCATCCGAACAAAAATTCATATTTTTAATAAATTTAATTTGAAAATAAATAAAATTATAGAAAATAAACGTTGATTTCTGCAGTAAAACAAAGCTCAGAATCTGGTAGAACACTTCAAATCCTTCGTTTTGGTTACTCAAGCTTTGAAAATAGAGATTGGTAACACCTTCGTTTTGCTGTTTGATTCTTAGAACAGTTTATGTAATTAGGGTTTTTCTCTGAAAATTATAAAATTAACTATCTGCAAATGATTTTGATACGAAATAAAATACGGTAAAAGGCTATTTATAATTACGGAAAATTAGTATCCCGTTGGATCATTTCGGATATAAAACGATACGTTTTTTTATAAAAACTGATCCAAACGGTATCGGTTTTCGGGATAATTATCCAAATCAGTACAATTTGTACTGCGGTCTTGGTCTCAGCGCCTGGTTACACGTACTACGAAGTGATAATTGGGATAGTTTAATAAAAAGCTCCTGTTTATCGAAAATACGGGTTTTATTGACTTACCGAAACGAATATTGTATCGAAAATATTGCGCCGGGACCCGCGCAGAACAAACCGTAAGCCGGATCGAAAAAGTCGAAACATGGAATATGCTCGGAATATTACAATTGGGTTAGGAAGGAGTTCTCGGAAGAGTTTCGGGTTCCAAAAGCGTAACAACGGTTGACGTCAGTTGGTTCCCGTTTTTATAAAATAGATTTTAAATACTCGGAAAAAGTTTTTATAAATTTCATATGATCCTTATAAATCCATAAATCAATATAAAAATAATTAGGAAGATCTGAAAATTATCTATGTTTTATTTTGGACATATAAAAATTAAAATACTCAATTAATATTATTTTTGAATATCTAAGTACAGATAACATTTAACAATTAACTCACAGAATAGATACTGAACACACATAATAATAGCAAAATAATTACACGATATATCCCAGATATTACATCGATGACTTAGAGACCGTTGCTCTTACGGAGGAATGCAGTATTGTGCTGCAATAGAAGTTACCTTCGAAACTTAAAGATCCTGGAAGTTTCACCATTCCTTGCACCATCGGAAACTTGTTGTTCGACAAGTGTTTATGTGATTTTGGAGCTAGCATCAATCTGATGCCTTTGTCTGTCTTCAATAAGTTGGACTTACCTGATCCTAAGCCTACTTATATGTCCTTGCAGTTGGCCGATCCTTCTATTACATATCCATGAGGCATTGTGGAGGATGTCTTGGTCAAGGTGGATAAACTCATCTTTCCTGTTGACTTTGTAATTCTTGATTTTGAGGAGGATAGAAAGATTCCCATAATCTTGGGAAGACCATTCTTGGCTACTGGCCGAACTTTGACAGATGTGCAGAAGGGCTAGCTCACTATGCGAGTACTGGATCATGATGTGACTTTTAACGTATTCAATGCCATGAAATTCCCTACTTATAATGAGGAGTGCTTAAAAGTGGAATTGGTTGATTCTGTGGGTACTTCAGAACTTGATCAAATGCTAAGTTCTGATGCGTTAGAGAAAGCCTTATTGGGAAATTCAGACAGTTAAGATGATGAAGGTGACGAGCAATTGCAGTATTTACTTCTCCTTGGAAGAGAAGGCTAGATATACCTTTTGAATCTCTTGGAATGTCAGAACTCAAAAATGTTGAGGGGCGTCTCAAGCCTTCTATTGAGGAAGCTCCTACACTTGAGCTTAAACCATTGCCTGAACACTTAAGGTATGCTTTTTTAAGAGATGCATTTACTCTGCTTGTTATTATTGCATCTGACCTTTCGAGTAGTGATTGGGAAAAGGTTTTGAGAATTCTGGGAGAGTTCAAATCAGCAATTGGATGGACTATAGCAGATATCAAGGGAATCAGCCCTTCTTATTGCAAGCACAAAATTCTGCTAGAAGAAGGAAGCAAGCCAACTATTGACCAACAAAGAAGGTTAAATCTGATAATGAAAGAGGTTATGAAGAAGGAAATTCTCAAATGGCTAGATGCGAGATCATCTATCCTATTTCTGACAATTCTTGGGTGAGTCCAGTTCTGTGTGTGCCGAAGAAAGAAGGTATCACTGTGGTCGCTAATGAGAAGGATGAGCTCATTCCTACTCGAACAGTCACGGGGTAGAGAGTTTTCATGGATTACCAAAAGCTGAACAAAGCCACGAGAAAAGATCCCTTCCCTCTTCCTTTTATTGATCAGATGCTTGACAGGTTGGATGGGCATGAATATTATTGTCTTTTGGATGGCTATTCGGGCTATAACCAGATTTGCATTGCTCAAGAAAATCAGGAAAAGACTACCTTCACTTGTTTGTTTGGTACTTTTGCCTTCAGAAGAGTTTCTTTTGGGTTGTGTGGTGCACCTACCATATTTCAGAGATGTATGATTGCCATTTTCTCTGACATGATTGGTCAGAATGTGGAGGTGTTCATGGATGATTTTTTTATGTTCGGGGATTCTTTCCATGAGTGCTTGCTAAACTTGGCGCAATTCTTAAAAGGTGTGTTAAGACCAATCTGGTTCTCAATTGGTATCACTTTATCATGCAACAGGGCATTATTCTTGGGTAGAAAACCCTTAGAAGTTAGTACTCTATCCAAAGACCCAAAAAAATCAGAAAAAAACTGGCTGAATTTTTTTTTTCAGGAACCTTCCAAGCGCCCGCCTGCAGGTTCCAGGAGGCCGCTTGCTGGCAGGCACCGGCCTGCTGGTTCCAGGTGACCGCCTACGGCCCAAATTTTTTAAAATTCATTTCAGCTTATAAAAAACACAAAAAAACATAAAAACAATTCCACAGCACTACAACCCCATTACCCACGATTTCCTTCTCGAAATTAGCCACAACCCCACTCCTAATCTAATTCTAACCTAAGTTCTACCCTATATATACACACAACCTCTCCATATACACTCCCACATACTTTCAACTTATAAACCCTTTCCTACACACAAAACACAACTCTCAAACTCTTATTCTCAGTTTCAATAGCCCCAAAGAGATCTCGAACTGTCGATAGCAGCAGCACCATTCCTACTGCTGATTCTTCAAGGGGTACTGCTGCAAGGCCCCGATTAGTGGATAGGGCTGCTGAGGAGGATTATGCTAGGCTTCTGACTAAACCGATTCTGAAGGAGAAGGGATTTTTGCCATCGGGGAGGGATGGTGAGTTATTGCCGATAATTACAGAGAATGGTTGGATTAATTTTTGCGAGTTGCCTGAGGCGGTCCCGATGAGTGTTGTTCGCGAGTTCTATATGAACGCCAAGGCCGACAAGAATGGGTATTTTATGGTTCGGGGGATTACGGTTGATTATCAGCCCGAGGCGATTTACCGTGTTATTGGGCAGCGACAAAGGAAGCCCCAAGAAGAGAATTATAATGAGAAGACCCCCGAGGATTTTGACTCAGATTTGATCATTGCTACTCTCTTTTAGCCGGGCACGGTGTGAAAGTTTAAGACGGGATCTAACGAATATCGTTCTTTTCTGGCTGTTGCGATGAACAGGTATGCCCGTGCATGGAATGCCTTTATTTGTGCTAATATTTTGCCCTCTTCGCATGCACATGAGGTTACAGTTGAGAGAGCCAGGTTGTTGTGGGGGATTCTGAATGAGGAGTATTATGTGGACCTTGGTGAGTTTATCTACCAAGGGATTTTGAAGTTTTTGAGGGGGAGGACGCATAACAACATCCCTTATGCCTCTGTTGCCACGAAGTTGTGCAAGGCAGTTGGAGTCCACTGGCCTTCTTATGTGCAGCTACAGATACCGGCCGCTCCTATTGATTCATCGACGCTAAATGCGATGCATGAATGGACGGGTGGAGAGCCCGAGGAGCATGGTTTGGGATATCGACTTCCAGGAGGACAGCAGCTGGTGCTACGATGGCTAGGCCCAGTCAGGCTCATGGTGAGGCAGGTTCTTCTAGAGCCCAGGGAGGTGATGATTTAGGGATGACTGATGTCCAGTACAGGAGGCTTTCCAGGAGGATGGATGTGATATATGAGTCACAAAGTAGGTTTGCACAGGAGCTCACCCTAGCACTTGGGACTGCTTTCAGAGGCCTTGGAGCTGACATCCACTGGCCCGTTTTTAGTGAGGACTCTGCTTATCCGCCTCCTGAAACTCCACCCTCTAAGGGTGATGATGATGATGATTTCTCTGAGTAGGTATACCTTGTGTTCCTTTCTATTACCGTCACAGGGACAGTGAATATTTTAAGTTTGGGGGTGGTAGTTAAGGAACATATATGTGTGTGTCATGTAGTTGCATATTCATGTTAGTTTAGTTCATATAGTTGCATATTTTTGCCATATTGTTTTTTTATTATTTTATAGCTTTATTTATCATGTCATATAGCTCATGCATATACCATGATCCCTTTCTGTTGCTTTACCAATTGATATGTGATATTCATGCGAGTGTAGTGATAGCGTTAGAGTGATGTTGAATCTTGTTAGGTTGGCATGCATGCTAGAAACACTTGTATTTCACTAATTCTTAGAGTATGCTTAAGGACTAGATTGTTGTCATGGTTTGATGGTTTTTGAGGTTAATCTATTGCTTATGCTTAGAATGTATGATAGGCTCTTATCGATAAAAGGCATGAAAAGATAAAATTGGAGTAAAAATTGGAATTCATTGCTAGTTGTGGCTAGGCGTCAAATGGCTAGTAGCCGGCTCGTAGTGTATGCGAGTAGTCTAGGGTTAAGCAAGATGGAGCGAAACGCACTTGCTTAGAATTTCAAAAAAAGAGAAAAAAAAAGAAAAAAAAAGAGAAAAAAATATGGTTTAATGTATAATTGATCACGGGTAAGCTCTTTGGTATTCGAGTTATTAAGTTCTTAGGGGACTTTGTGCCTAGTGACCTAAGGCTTTTATAGTCTGGGATCCGCTAACCTAACGCTCGCTAAATGGATGCCATTGCATAAGTTTTTTGTGGACCTCACTCATTGCACGATCAAATAAGCATTTGTTTATTGTGTTGAATAAAAGCATGATTCCGTAATAAGATCCAGTCATCTTGAAGTGTTATAAGTCATTTTGTGTCTAGAATATATTCTTCGTATAATCTTGTGATTGCCTTGAGGATAATTGAGTTATGATAATTGATCTAGTTTCGAAGCATATCTGTTAAGCATTCGCATACACCACATTTCTAGTTGTACGTTAGCTTGCCTGATATGATTGATCTTTAGTCGCCTAATTGCATTTGTTGAGATGTTATGTGTTGGTTGGTTTAGTCATTGCGATGGGGATCGCTGTATTTCATGTAGTTTGCATTCATGCATGTTTTTATTTTGTTTTTGAGTCTGAGACGCTTGAGGACAAGCATCGATTTAAGTTTGGGGGTGTTATAAGTGGCATTTTATACCCCTTAGAATATCTTATAATGGCTTGAATTGATGTCTTTAAATCAAGTATTTTGTGTATTTGATGCGTTTTTCTAGTGTCTTTGTATTTCAGGGTATTACTTGTGTAATTAGGGAAATTTCATCATAATAAGCCTAGGGAAGTACTTGGGATCAGTTGCGGGGAGTTGTGTGAAGAATTCAGCAAAATCAGGTGCAAAAAGATGATGTTTCCAGAAGCTGTGCAGGAGCCCGCCTGGGATGTGCAGTCGATCGCCTGGAGATGCAGGCGCCCACCTGGGAACTGAGGCGGCCGTCTGGGGTCTTAATTTTAGAATCTGGATTTTCTAATTTGAGTTCTACTGGGCTTCTGACAGTGTTGTTTCTTGAGGACTTCTATATAAGTAATCTTGGAAGACGTTTCTCAATAATAAGTATCAACAAGCGACAAGCAAGGAGCAAGGAGAGAAGATTAAGAAGACCATTTTAGCACACCACAATGAAGAAGAGGAAGCTTACATTATCTTGTGATTCTTTTATTCGTTGTAACAGTGGATGTTGGTTTTCTTTACTTTAAACCTTAATACTCTTGTGAGGTACTCTGGTTTTTATAAGTATTTTTATTAGTTTATATCGTTGTGTGATTATCATGTTTTCATATGAACCCATGGTGACGATGAGTTCTATCATGGGCTAATCGTGATCATGGGGTCGTAGCGGATTTACTATGGATTTCTTTAGTTAATTATTTAATACCTTGGTATGTGATGATTAAATGATATTTAGCATAGGTTGTGCTTATTCGTCTTATGTTTGTCGTGAATATATAAGATAGTCTGTTAATCTGTTGTGAAGTGACAGTGAATCTTGAGATTTAGAACTTGCCATGCTAGAATAGGTTCATGTGTTGTATGCATGATTAGTGGGTAACTCTAACCGTTTTACTTGCCCTGTGTAATCTTAATGAATAACTTGCGCTTAAATCGTTATGTTGTCAAATTCTGCAGATATATAGGGTCTCAACATAATTGATGCTTATTCAACTTCTATCTTAATTATGGATGCTTGATAGAATGGTACTTGTGCAATGAAAGTTGGCTTTTATCAGTTTCGTGTTGTTCGATTAATATCATCACTGTTACATGCTAAGGGTAGTAACAATAACTATAGAATGAAGTAGTAATGAAATTATGATCTCATGTGTGTTTAATATTGTTAATTCAAGTGTTAATTTAAGTGTTTAATTCTCGTAGTAATAATTAGTTAATCAACCTTAAGTGTTATTGTCTTGACATTGAGAAGTAATCATACATTGGTGAGTAAGTGTTAATTAAATATAATTAGTCAAAGTCTCTGTGGGAACGAACTAGAAATCATTCTATATTACTTGTGAACGCGTATACTTGCATGAATTATTAGCGCATGCTTTGTGCCTAACAGAAATATGCACCAGTTGTTTGACAACCCCCCGAGATGTTAACTTCCATCAACTCTCCCATCCCCTTTGCCATGTGGGGAATGGATATACTTTGGCATTTCTCATGGCCGCGGCAGAAAGGAAATTCTTGATTACAGCTATTGATTATTTTACTAAGTGGATTGAAGCCAAGCCTTTGGCCAAGATCACAACTAAGCAAGTTGCATAATGCATGTGGAAAAATATCATGTGCCGATATGGAATTCCCCGTATCCTGGTTACCGATAACAGAATAAAGTTCAACAATGAAAAATTCAATAAGTATTGCGAGTAGAATGAGATTGAGTTACGGTTTACCTCCGTAGCTCAACCGCAAGCCTATGAGCAAGCGGAAGTGGCAAATCGTATAATTTTGGATGGACTGAAGAAGAGGATCGAGAAATCAAGTAATAATTGGGTGGATGAAATACTACCAATACTATGGGCCTATAGAACCACTTGTAGAGTCACAACTGGGGCAACTCCCTTCATGTTAGCATATGGGGAAGAAGCGGTTGTTCCTATGGAGATATCACATTCGTCTCCCAGAATCCAAGCTTTTAATGCTGAGGAAAATAAGGAGGGGCAAAAGTTAACCTTGGATCTTATTGATGAAGTGCGAGATGAGGCACATGCGAAGATAGTGGAATATCATAAGAGGGCTTCATTCTATTACAACCTAAGGGTTAAAGAAAGATTCTTCAGGCAAGGAGATTTGGTCCTGAGAAAAGTGGAAGCCTCTGGAGTAGGGCAGAAAGGAAAGCTCGCCCCAAATTGGGAAGGGCCATATAAGGTTAAGAGCGTTCAAGGGAGAGGAACTTACAAGTTGGAGACCATGAAAGGAGAAGAAATTCCTCAGACTTGGCATGCTCAAAACCTGAAAGTTTACTACCTATAGTTAATACATACTATAGGGGAAACAAGGTTGAAAAGCACCTTGAAGCTTTGCTTGCGTAGGATTTTGTATGACTATCCAGTTCTACGAAGAATATTATGTAAGAGATGAATCCCAAAGAGTTAACAATTTAAAAAGTTTCCATTTAGAATGTATCATAAACTATTTGGTTTATCTTATGTGTGATTGAGTTTGCTTATCTATTTTCAGTACAAGTACGAAAAATGAGAGGGAAAGCTAAAAAAAGGAAGGAAAACTATCTAAACTCCCATAAATAGTGCAAGTACTTGGAAAAAATAAAAGGCAAATAAGTAGCTGGAAAATGACATAAATAAATCCCCGAAGGGAATGAGTTCAAGATAAAATAAGTTAAATAAAACAACAAACATAAAGAACTAAAAACACTACTCCTCCATATGGGAGCCTTCCTTCCCCTGCTCCTTCTCAGCACCTCCCTTCTCAGCATCAGTAGAAAGCTCAACATCCTTCGCGGGAGAAGCCGGAGGAGAGGTAGTGCTGGGATCAAGGATACGATCATCAAGATGAGAAGAGTTGAAGAGAGCATCCAAACTATCCTCTGTCTCTGACTGTTCAGGACTTATAAAGTCCTTAGGATCTATTAAGCCAGGATGCTTCTCCGAAACCGCCTTCACAGCCGCATCCCATCCCTGGGTAAACTATAGAGAATAAAGACACTCATCATGAATTTCCATGAGATTCTTGAATTTCTCATAATCCATGTAATCATCAATGATGGTTTCCTTATCACTCTGAAGCTTAACCTGCTCGGATTGAGCTTTAGATAGCTCCTCCCCTTTGGTCTCCAGCTTTTTCTTAAAAATCTCAGCCCTCTCCTTCCACTTCTTCATCTCCCTCTCGAACTCATCTGAGTTCCCCTTCCAGGACCTAGCTTGGTGAAGGGCCTCCTGGAAGTAAGTGTTGCTCTGCACAAAGAAGTATAACTTAACACAGTTCTATAAAAGAGAGAGAAAAGTTGGAATTAAAAAGGGAAAAAAGGGATGTTACCGCAGCTTGGGCTTGAGAACCCATGAGCTCAATGGACTCAATGTCACTCCCCGTGATAATGTAAGTAAAGTCGTGGGGAGTGATAGAGTGATAAGACCAGTCCTTGGCATGTTTGGTGGATCCTACCACCGCATCACTTCTTCTGAAGCCCTAGTTGGGCCTAAAAGAGTGCGCCTTCAAGGGGGAATCCACATCATTCCCCATCTCCACCACAGAAATGTGGGGCCTAAGGAAGGAAGGAGTATTAGACTTGCTCCTGGGGTCTTTGTTCAGCTTGGCCCTCTTCTGGCAGCCAGATTCCCCCTTCTTAGGCCTATTGATGTTGTTAATAGCCTTGCAAGCTGAAATATAAAGAAGAAAAGTGTTAGAAATCTGGAAATAACCGAATTTCAATAAAAGAGAGAATGGAATAGTTATACAGGTAAAGTTACCCTTATCACTAGCCCGAGAGAGACCAACATTCTTCAAGGAGAACTCCTCTAATAGGGTCCAAGTATCTGTTTTTCCGTTATCCAAAATGAGGGCTTGATATGCCACCTCCTCTTCATCAGTTAACCCCTCACTTTACTTTGAGACCTTGGTTAAGGCCCTTAAATGACTAATTGGAGTATGAAACAATTATTTAAAGTGGACTAGGTAGTTGGTAGAGTACTCGCGAAAGAATCGCCTTAAAATTCTTAATGGTAAATTTTTTAAAAATGGTGGAGCCAAGAGTACTTGAACGACTTATGCGATTCGTTAAGCGTAGAAGTGACCATAAGCGAACGTTAGGGGTCTAATTGGTTAAAGTCTAGTTTCTTAAGCGACCGGGGATTAATTCCGGCTTATGTTGTTGTTCATAGGTTATCGGACCCACTCTAAGCTTAAGTCTACCCCGGAGCACTCAGGCAAGTTTTCGACCAGTTATACTGTTGTTGTGATGTATATATGTATATGCATTATCTTGTGATAAGTGCATGATTGTTATTAGCAAATCTTGCGATATATTGCAGCATGTTGATATGGTATATATACATGCCTGTTTTGTAATCTTGATATCTAATTGTTGATTCAATTGCTTATAAACTGCATAATACCTATTCTAGAGATAAACAGTAGTTGCGTATACCCTTAATATAGGGGACCCAAAGGTGAACATTTTCTAAACCGGGAGTCGATGTTCCCGAGTATAATATATATATTTATATATAGATATATAGATATATAGATATAGTTTTCAAAACTATTAATCAGATAAGGTTTATTCGATGACTTTATTTTATTTAATGAATATTATTTTGAATATTCATTCGAGGACCTATGACTCCGCTTATTTTATTAAATAATATTCTTTATTTTATTAAAGAATAATGTTTCGATAATCAAACTTATTTTCGATTATTCAAATAAAGATCGTACTTTCGTATAAGTATATCTTTGGTTATTTATTATTCATTTCAAGTATAAGTTTTAAAACTTTTACTTCAATTATTTTTATAAGGATTATCCTTATGGGAATATTATTTAAATAATAATATTCAGATATCTTCTAATATATCGGGACTAATTTATTTCATTAAATCAGCATTACTCCAAACATTCTTAAAAATGTTTTCGAGTCTTCAAAATGATTTTAAAAGTTAGAGCGGATCCCAAAACTCGTTTTCAGATTTAAGATCTTCCTTTCGAAGGAGACTTGAATATTCGCTCAAAAAAAAATCTCGGGGATCCGGCTCTGTGGTGTATTTTATATTCGCAATGAGGTTGCTATTTTGAGAAAACAATTTGATTACTTGCCCAACGTTCGGGAAGTAAGTCCATCTAATTGAGTCGGCATAAGCGACAGGCCGGGGTACGGTCTATGAAGGTGTAAGAGGCTGGGTGACAGTCCATCCACGCGTGAGTGGCCGGGTAACGGTCTAGCGCGAGGTCCTAATGCGGCCAGGGTGATGACCGGCGATGAATTCATCCATCTACAGTAGAAAAGGTTAATTATTGGTATATTTTCCTGATCAGCAAGATATCATTGGATATTACAACCTTGTTCATACTTTACATGACAGAGGTTTTCAGGAAATGTGTGAGAGATATATATGGATATATATATATATATATATATATATATATCGGGACTTAATGAAGTATCTCGTAACTTCATTTCTTTTGAATGATATTTCAAAGATTGAATCTATTCAAATCTTACCTTGTAGTCTCATCTATGTGATGAACTTTTAAAACTGATTATAACTTGAACGATGGTAGTTCAAGTAGTATTTGGAAAAGATATAAGTATATTGGAGTATCTTGCAACTTCATCTTTTCAACTTATATTTAGTTAATGATTATCTTATGCAGGACAAAAATTTCCAGAAAAATGTTGAGACAAGGTTAGATATATGAGATCACTTTGCAACGATATTTTTATACAAGTTATAAACTGGAACTCTATGTATATTATGCATGGAAGAGGATTCTAAGATTTTGAAAAGTATATATACTTATATACTGAATATTTTGCGACTTGGTCGCGTTAAGATATCAAACTTGGTTCATTTCTTCTTGACCAAGACTTTCATGAGTACTATGAGAATGCTCATATATTGTTAATTATTATACATATTATTTCCGTGGGCGTGTTGCTCACCCTTGCTTTCTTCTTTCATCACACAACAACAGATAGACAAGATGAACAAGATCAAGCTCCCAATTCGCGAGTGAATAGGAAACGTTTCGCAGTTTCCTATAGGCGTTGATGCCGTTGTAGCTGAGGTAGGATCTACCAATAGGCTAGGCTTTCAACTTTTGATGTACCAGACTTATGTATATTTATGAATTGTAATAATGGCACGGAAAATGTAAATTTATTCAGAAACCCTTTTAAGGTGTAATGGCAAATAATTGTGGAATAAAATGACTAGTGTTATTTTTTGATATTCATCTCTGAGACTATAACTTGTGGTGCGTGTGTTTATTGTGGGGTCACAGTACGGAGTAGTTGATTGTTTATTAAGATTGGGTGTTATTAAGGGAAATGGAACTCGTGACAACCCGGATCCCCGACCCCGGATTTGGGGGTGTTACAGGAGACATCATTTTAAAACTATGTACAACACATGTACTCTTTTTTCTTCACTAGGGTTTTTCCCACCGGGTTTTTCCTAGTATAGGTTTTAACGAGGCATGATGTAGTGTTATGTATAGTTTGGATGACTTTTGTGTTTTCCCACCTTTTATATTCCTTCATTAATAGCCAAACTTTTGGCTTTTCACTATCTTTGTAACTTAATTTGCAGGCCTATATATAGAGCCATTTGTGTAAGATTGAGATACACAACAAAATGATAATACAATTCTTTCTTCTCCTTCTTTCTTATACTCTTTGAGCTAGTTATATTATAGTTATTTTCATAACATAAAAATATTTTTTTCATTATCAAAATAGAAATTTGTTTGAAAATCTGAAAAAAAAATTATAAATATAGTATACAATCTTTTTTGAATTTAATTACAAAGAACAATAAATTAGAAAATTTAACAAAAAATACTGAAAAAATATTATAATATCTTTAATATTAAGAATCTATTTTTGAATCTCATAATAATATTAAATAATAAATAATTATTTTTAAAATAATCTAAAATGTATTTAAAATGTCTAAGGTTTCTTGTTTTTTTAAAGGTACTCTAATGAACCTTACAAATTATATGCATGTGTATAAAATTCAATTAGAAGAAAGAAGGAAAACAAGTTAATAGAATTTATTGTTCAATTGTTTTTCAAATTCATTTAACAAGTTAATAGAATTTAATTATAATATTTTTTGAACAAATATACAATAATAAAAGTTAATTCTATTATTAATTTTTCAGTTTAGTACATTAAGTTGACATTATATTAAGTATATAACTAGAGAATGGGAGTAATATAACTATCATATACAATAAATAAACAACTAATCTTGTCTAAGAAAACCTAGTCGACCACGTCAAAAGGAAAAAAACAACTAATGAAATCATGCTCTCACTTATATCACACAAGACATCACTATTAGCATTTATGTTAATCATTTAGGTGTATATATATTTTAAATAGTTTTCATGTATATATAAATATATACCAAACCAATGGTACCCAATATATCTCGTAAAAGGGTGTACTTATGGTATGATGTAAGCAGCGTTCCCCTCATTCAAAAAGAACCAAACACTAACTGTTCGCAAACATATTGAACCGAACAAAATACGAAGGAACACGAACTGTTCATGAGCATTATATGTATTTTTTTAAAAAAATATATTTTTAATATTATTTTAATTAAAATATTGTATCAAACTATTAATTAAATATTTTTACATCAATAAAATTTTTATTTTAAATATTTATAAAATATATCTAAACATATAATATTATAAATGTACAAATTTTTTAAGCGAACTCGAGCTTAACCAAAGAATCAAACTCGAACCATACAGAAACCGAACTCGAGTGGAACATCTTAAAAGTTCAGTTCGGTTCTTTAAGATTATCGGATAAGAAATGTTGTTCAAACTTAAGTTCGAGAAGCTTATAAGATGAGCTTATCGAACTCGAACTCGAACGAATCGGATGAGCTTAAAAAACAGCTCGGTTCGTTTACAGTCCTAATTAGTAAATAATTGATATGTTCTAAAATGACTCAAATCATACATCACCTTTGGCACTCTTCTTTAAGCCATAATAATGTGTAACAAATTTCCGAGTAATAGATGATTTATACTTGGAAATATTTGATGTGAATCACACAAAGAACACGATCCTCGTCTCATTGGAAAAATCACTAAAACTCATTTCACTGGACAAGCTAAATGAATTACTGAATGATTAAAACTAATACATAGTGATGTGTGTGTTCTTATCCTTGAATTAAAGAATTTCTTAAAGAAGTGTTGTATTGTAGCAGAATACACTTCGGCTGAAACACCTCAATGGAATAGAATTTCAAAGAGGAGAAATTAAACATTGTTAAAACATGGTTTGAACAATGATGAGTCTAGCATATCTTTCTGTGAATCCCCCAAATCCACCCTTTCGTAGATTCAGGTCACCACGATATCAAGCTTCGCACACCTGTATTATTATTACAAACCATACCCAAATATATTATTCATTGTGGACACCACTCCACAGATCTCGAGATCGAATCTCTCCCACAACCTGTTTATTAAACATGATATAGAAACCTACTACAAGTCTTGATAGTAGTTTTATATTATTACAGACTATAGTAATTATATAGCAATCCAGTAGATGTTGCTACACAGAACATGTTCCTTCCCCTTCCTCTGTCTTGACTGATCAAATGGTTTGTAAATCTCATTCTTCACTACTTTGGAGAATACAAGAGTAGCAAGAGTGATCAACCGAGTGCTCAACAAGTATGATTGACTATAAGAATAAAATAATGAAAATAGGTGCCAAGAGCGACAAAATTTTAAATGCCAAGAATAGTAACCATCACATCACAAATGTAATAAAGAAACTTGTATCTAGCACAATACCGACTGATTCAAGATTAACTGGTCATTTCCATCCTCGGTACATCAACGATGCAAGCAACTATCATAATGTACCGTCCTCCTACGAATCTTACGCTCACCCGATCATGGCTCGTCGTAAGAACGCCTAATACACACTTGTTAGTATAAAAGTAGGGTTAACATTTTAACCCTAGGATGCACTAGAGCCGAATAACATGTCCACATATTGGACTGTTACAATGAGTATCGTGGTTTAAATCCCACGTTGACCAGTATAGATGAACACATCCCGATTTAATTCTTCATATCACATCACAGTATTTCAAGATCATATCATAAAATCTGGTTCAAATAATAAACCTGTCTCTATTTAGCGAGGATATAATTTATCATCGATATGAATGATATATCGATAAGTTTAAAGCATAGGGATTATCTCGAATGATTGAGAATAATCATACTGAACGAAATCTCGAATAATACCAAAACATAGATTTAAAGGGTATCTATAGGGATATAAAGAAGAAATAACTATTCGATTCATACCTTATAAATCTTGAAGGGATTCAATGAATTGATAAAATATAAGTTTCCCCGAATTAAATTCATAACATATACCATCACGAAAGTCATAATATATACCATCAATACGCCAAACTGACATAGGTCAAAAAAAGGAAGGGAGCAGAGAGAACTTGCCTGATTTCCGATATTTAGCGCACTAGCACTGAGATTTCACCTTCTCAATCCTCTGAAATTTCTAAAATAATAAACAGGCCAAAATATTTTAGTATCACTATTTTCTAAAAAACAAAACTCCAATCAAAATATTAATTAACTATCGGAGAATTTATTCGACTCCTAGGAGTGACTCAACTAATCATATAAATAATCTAATTATATTTGACAATAATATATTTTCTTTTTAAGTAAAGACAATATCTCAAATTCTATGATGTTATTAGTTATTTATAAATATAAATTCTGATTTAATATGATACTATGCCGCACGCCTAAGTATTTATTTAGCGATCTAAAAGAAAATCTGTGCATCACTCACAAAAGAACTCCTTTCTAATATGACAATTTTCTACGTCAATTATTTAAAATAATCATTCACCAAAATACATTTTAGTGATTATTTCTATTTATCGATTATTCGATAATTGAGAGAATTTAATGTGATAATGGGGATGGATTGGTTGACTTGATACGATGCTCAGATTAATTGTAGATTGAAAATAGTGAGTCTAAAGGGACCTGATAATAAAAGTGTAATTCTACGCGGTCAGAAACAAACTCGTAAGTTTCTCACTATATTGCAAGACAAACAAAAATGCTACACCAAAGAGGTCAGACATATCTCGCTCACATCATAAATATAGAAAAGTCTAACCCAAGGTTGAAAGAAATATTAATTTTCAATGAATTCGACGATGTATTTCCTGAAGATTTATCCAGATTACCCCCTGATAGGGAAATCAAATATACAATTAATCTCAGTCTACGAACGGTACCAATTTCTAATGCCTCATATAGAATGGCCCCTGTAGAGATGAAAGAATTAGCTACTCAACTTCAAGAGTTATTGAATAAAGGAGTGATTTGACCCAGCGTGTCCCTGTGGGGAGCACCAGTCTTATTTATTAAAAAGAAATATGGATCTATGAGGCTATGTATTGATTATCGAGAATTGAATAAGCTAACCATCAAAAATAAATACCCTATACCAAGGATTGATGATTTGTTTGATCAACTAAAAGGAGCCGCTTATTTTTCAAAGATTGATTTAAGATCTGGCTATTACCAGTTGAAGATTAAACCGGAAGATGTGCCAAAGACAACGTTCAGGACAAGGTATGGACATTATGTATTTCTAGTAATGCCATTTGGATTGACAAACGCCCCTGCTGCTTTCATGGACTTGATGAATCGAGTATTTAAGAAATATCTAGACAAATGTGTTATAGTATTCATTGACGACATCCTGATTTACTCTAAATCTCACGAGGAACATGCAGAATACTTGAGATTGACATTAGAGATTCTGAGGAAAGAAAAGTTATTTCCCAAGTTCTCTAAATGTGAATTTTGGTTAGAAAAAGTGCAATTCTTAGGACATATCATCAATAGTAAATTTTGTACAAGTCTTCTCGAAGATAGCTACGCCATTGACTCGACTCACACGAAAGAATGAGAAATTTAAATAGACTCCAAAATGCGAGGAAAGTTTCCAAGAGTTAAAAGAAATATTGATTTCTGCCCTAGTGCTAATTTTACCGACGACGCAAGAAATTTCGTGATTTACAGTGACGCATTTCTTAAAGGACTAGGATGTGTGCTAATGCAAAACGGGAAAGTCATTGCTTAAGCCTCAAGATAATTGAAAGAATATGAGACAAGATATCCTACTCGTGATTTAGAGTTAGCGAATAACAGTTTTTGTGCTTAAAATTTGGAGACACTGCCTATATGGAGAGAAATGCGAAATCTATACAGATCATTAAATTCCGAAGTACATCTTTACCCAAAAAAAATGAATATAAGGCAAAGAAGATGGTTAAAATTGATCAAGACTATGATCGTACTACAAATTATCATCATGGGAAGGCGAATATGTCGCATATGCTCTAAGACAAAAATAAAGATTAAGGATGTTAGTGACATCGAGGGAATTGATTCAAGAAATCGAGAGAATGGAGATGGAGATAAAGATTCCAGTTCAAGCAAATGAAAGGATTTATGAAAATCAAGTTCAACCGCAAGTAATAGAAAATATTCGACGTTGCCAGAAAATGATGATGGAAAGCAACATTTCTGAATTAACAGGAGACGAAGTTTTAATTTTGAGGGATAACCAAGGAATAAGGAGATTCACTTCAAGATAATGGATTCCCAATATACCAGAGTTGAAGGATGAGATTAGGTGGGAAGCGCACAACCCTAGATATTCGATCCACCTTAGAAATATGAAGATGTATCAAGATATAAAGAGAAACTATTGGTAGAAAAATATGAAGAGAGAAAATACGGAATCGGTGAATGAGTGTTTGACATATCGGAAGATGGAGATGGGGAAGGGGGTAGGAGGAGACTAACGAAAGGAAAAAGGGGGGTGGATCAACTAGGCTTGAAGAGAAAATGATTTTCGTTGTAAAACTGAAGCAAATGGTTGAGAAATGAGTCAGATTGTGTGAGATAGAGAGTCACGGAAAAATAGGGAGGCCGAGATCGAGAGAGATTTCGAGAGAGGGCGAGAGATGAGAGAGAAGAGAGGAGAAAGAGAGAAGAAGGAAGAGAGGGTTAGGGGCGGTCACCGGGGACAGAATCCGGCCGGTGGCTCGCCGAAATTAATGGTGGTTGAAGAAAGGGGGTGAGGTAGGAGGAAGATGATGAAGAAGGGTAAAATAATCTTTTATTAATTAATAATTTGAAATGTAAAATTTAATAAAGGTAAATAAAGAGAAATAATAATAGAAAATAAGTGAGGGTGGTAGAGATGAGTAATAATTGACTAATTTAGAAATAATAATGGTGAGAAAAGAATTGAAATTTAGGAAAGTTATTGATTTACTCGAATATTAAATTATAAGTAATTAAGCGATTAAATCAAGATTATCCATATACTTTAATTATGAAATTATATTTGTGGTGAGTAAATGATATTTTGTCAAGCGAGATATTTAATTAATAATTATAGACTAGAAATAAAATGAGACGAAATAGAATTGGCCTTTGATCGTTAAACTACTTTAATAGAATTATTGGATATGAATCAAATCGTTTATTAAAATTTATGGAGGTTTATATAAGAAAAATATTATCTTTGGATTTTCAAAAATACCAAAGAGGGGATTTTGATATGCATTAATTAGTAAGTAGTCGATAAATATTAATTGACGATAAAAGGTTAATAAAAAAAGAATTTAATTAGGGTAATTTCCAAAATTATTAAAATACCTTGTCAAATGACTATTTTTTTTAAAAAAAATATTTTTGTGGACAGTTGCTTATAACGGGAAGATTATATATTTCCAAGTCATGTGTTGTTTGTTAAGTGGCATTTATATCCACTTAGAATGCTTTATAAAGCCTAGAATTAGTGTTTTGTACTCAAGTTATTTGTGTATTTGATGCATTTTTGTAGTATTTTACAGTTCAGGGCATAGATGAAGGGAGGAGATTTAACAATATTTTGGTGCTAAATTGGTGTTAGGAAGTGTCTCGGATGATTGCTTGTTGATCGCCATCAAAAACCAGCCAATAAAACAGAAGTAAGAAATTTTTCCTGTAGCTTGCCGCGCCCGCACGGTTTTAACACGCGCCCGCGCCGGGATAGCGCACGGTCCAGGTCGATTCTGAAGATTCCTGATTCAAGTAGAAGATTGATTTTCTGGACTTCTATTCTGAATGGGAAGCTATTTAAAGACATTTTAAAGATATTTTTAATATCGGAGACTAATGAGAAGACGGCGAGAAGACCTAGGAGCACAAATACAATGAAGGAGAAGAAGAGCTTGTTTTACTTGTGATTCTTTGATTGAGTTGTAATCTTGGATGCTAGTAATCTTATTTGTTAAATCTATTACTCTTGATTACGTAATTTAATTATTTATTCAGTTTATAAAGACCTAGTTTATTATACCATGCTTTCATCGGAACCCACAGTGATGATGAGTTTAGTTATGAACTAATCGTTATCGTGGGGTTCTAACAGATTTACTTATGGATTTCAAAAGTTAATTTGTTTCAATATCTTACTGTATGGTGATCGTATGATATCCTAGTATTGGTTGTGCTTATTCGTCTTATGAGCATCGCGATCATATAAGAAAGCGTGTTAATCTTAGAGATTTAGAACTCGCCATGCTAGCATAGGTTCATTTATTTTTTATGCATGATTCGTAGGTAATTTTAACCATATTACTTTCCCTATGTAATCACGATAGATAACTAGTGCATTAAACCTTTATGTTGGAAAATTCAATAGACATATAGGGTCTCAACACACTATGCCATAAGTGCACATAGGCAACGGTTTTTATCCAGCGTTGCACGAAAATTGTTGCATTATCTACAAAATAATCAGTTTATTGCAACAAAGTGGAGAAAGCGTTGCAGTACATTGAAGCTACCGTTACTAATAACTGTTAGTGATGCGCACCATGCAACAGTAGAGGTCATAGCGTTGCAATAGATATTTCTTTTTATTTAATAAATGCTAACATGGAAAATAAATCTGAGGTGGCATGTTTGGGACCCATAGTTGATGACGTGGCATGCTGACGTGGCATGCCACGTCAACATTTGAGGGCCCCATATGTGGGACCCACTGGTGACGTGGCATGCTGAAATGGCACTTCAGGCGTTGCATTTGCTTTCTGGTGTTGCAATAGGTTATTTAGTGTTGTCTTAGTTATTGTATAATTCTTAAAATTTATTTGTTATATTCATGTTCTAATTTTTTTAAAATAATTTTTAATTGATCCAACCGTACGAATGTTGTTTCCTACTAGTTTTAGAGATGCGTAATTTTTTTCAAAAAAATAGGTTTTGTATCACGTACTTTTATAATAGTTAAACCACGGTGCACACGGGTTCCCATTACGTAATCTTATTTCGGGTGGTGATTCTATTTTTTTAAAATTTTTGTTTAATGATCCAACCATACGGATGATGATACCTACTAAATTTATAGATGTCTAAATATATTTTAAAAAATTTAGATTTTATAGCGTGTGTTTTTGTAATAGTCAAATTACGGTCAACACGGGTTCCAATAACCAAGTCTTGTCCCGAGTGATAATTTTATTTTTTTTAAATTTTTGTTCAACGATCCAACCGTACGGATGATGATACCTACTAATTTTAGAGATATCTAATTTTTTTTTAAAAAAAATTAGATTTTACGTCGTGTGTTTTTATAATAGTCAAATTACGGTCAACACGAGTTCCAATAACCAAGTCTTGTCCCGAGTGGTGATTCTATTTTTTTAAATTCTTGTTTAACGATCCAACCATACGAATGATGTTACCTGCTAATTTTAGAGATGTATAATTTAAAAAAAAAAGATTTTAGGTCGTGTGTTTTTATAATGGTCAAATTACGGTCAACACGGGTTTCTATAACTAAGTCTTGTCCCGAGTGGTGATTCTATTTTTTTTTAAATTCTTGTTTAACGATCCAACAGTACAGATAATGTTATTCACTAATTTTAGGGATGTATAATTTTTTTAAAAAAAATTAGATTTTATATCGTGTGGTTTTATAATAGTCAAATTGCGGTCAACACGGGATCCTATAACAAAATTTTGTCCCGAGTGGTGATTCTATTTTTTTTAAATTCATGTTCAACGATCCAACCGTACGGATGATCTTACCTACTAAGTTTAGAGATTTATAATTTTTTTAAAAAAAATTAGATTTTACATCGTGTGTTTTTATAATAGTCAAATTACTGTCAACACGGGTTCCTATAACCAATTCTTGTCCCGAGTGGTGATTCTAGTTTTTTAAAATTTTTGTTCAATGATCCAACCATACGGATGATGATACCTACTAATTTTAGAGATGTCTAAATGTTTTTAAAAAAAATAGATTTTATATTCTGTGTTTTTATAATAGTCAAATTACGGTCAACACGAGTTCCTATAACCAAGTCTTGTCCCGAGTGGTGATTCTATTTTTTTAAAATTCTTGTTCAACGATCCAACCTTACCGATGATGTTACCTACTAATTTTAGAGATGTATAATTTTTTTTAAAAAAATTAGATTTTATATTGTGTGTTTTTATAATAGTCAAATTACGGTCAACACGGGTTCCTATTACCTAGTCTTGTCCTAATTGGTGATTCAATTTTTTTAAAATTCTTTTTAACTGATCCAAACGTAGGGATGATATTACCTACTAATTTTAGAGATGTGTAATTTTTTTTAAAAAAATTAGATTTAATATCGTGTGTTTTTATAATAGTCAAATTACGGCCAACACGAGTTCATGTTACCTAGTCTTGTCCTAAGTGGTGATTCTATTTTTTTAAAATTCTTGTTCACTGATCCCACATTAGGGACGATTTTACCTACTAATTTTAGAGATTAAAATAATAAAAAAATATAATTTTCAGTTTGTGTCGTATCGTAAGAAAAAATGATGTATTAAATATATTAAAAAAGAAAATTTTGTCTAAAAATATAGGCATCATATTTCCCCCAAATGAAAATATAGGAGCCATATTCCCCCTCCCCCACATAAAATTGTTAAGCCCTATCTCTATTTCGTAACAAGTTCATGATTTATATGTAATTATATATAATTAATATATAATTTATTCTCTAAATATTTTAATATTATATTATTTTTTATAGATATTGAAAAAATGGGGAAATATATTAAAAATATGAAGTTTTATTTTTATAATTATCTAAATAATTGTTTGAGTGTATAGTAGTTTTTGTAGAATTTTTAAATTTTCTAGCTATTTAATATTGATTTTTAATTAGTCTTTAATTCAGTAAATAGAAAATAGAAAATCAGCCACTTGATTGCTACATGGCAGAAGAGTATTGGATGGTGGATGCATCACGCGGATCAATAGCTTCCGTTTTAATCAGGACCGTCTAATCAATTTAAACAAACAAAATTTGGATAAATCCTGATCGTTGGTTCACATAAACCCCAAAACCTATAGCAGTGTGCAACATTCTTATCAGTTCTTCCCCTTTTCCTATGAATCTTCCAACTTTTCAGTTAAAAAAACAATTCTGAAAAAAATCATTTCTTTTAATCCTTCGTGAAATCCAACCATGGCTAATAACCATTGAGTGGAGGAGTGGAGAAAGTTTGGGGTTTTCGATAGTTTGGGGCTTTTGCTAGTTTCGATTGGAGGAGAGGGGGAGGGTTCGAGAGTGACGAGAGTTAGGGGAAGAAGAGGGAGGATGTTGTGAGGCCTAAGCTTAATTTGGGGGAAGAAGAGGGGCGAGAAAGGTGCTGATTGCTGAGGAGGTGTTGTGGGTGTTGTTTAGCCTAAGAGGTCGAATCCATTTGGCAATACGAGGCCTAGGGAGGAGGATTGGGAGGAGGTTGATGAAACGTTGGAGTCCTTGAAGTTGAAGGAGAAAGAAGCGGCGGGGTTAAGTGATGGACCGAGTTTTGGAAATAGAAGTTTCGATGGGTATGTATACAATTTTATGCTTTTAAGCTGAACATGCAATAATGTGATCTAAATATTTTTAATTTCAATAGTTGTTGACAGTTACCTTCTTCTGATTTCTTTGCGAGTCTTCACTTTACTATTAGTATTATTCTCTTAAAGAAGTAAATTCTTAATTTTGTGTTTAGGGAAGTAAATTTGTTTATATCAGTTTGAAAGTTTTAAAATCCCAGCATAGTTGTTTGTGAACTCAAGATTAAATTGGAAGTTTTGTTTTGTTAGTTGTATGCTTGGTAAATAGTTTTGTATGTTTTTTAATATCCTTTACAACTATGTAGGAAGACATTGCTCATGAAGCTAAGACTGGAAAAATTTACAAAGCTGATTACTTTGACAAGCATGGGAGGCCCGTTGTTGTCATGAGACCAGGTCATCAGGTAGATAAAACTGTAAATTATACCATATATAAATTTCATATGTAATGTCAAGTTTTTCCTGGTTTCCTAGAGTTCCTTTTGTCCCTTATTGCTGCATCTACCGTCTTCTTAGGCAGATGGATGTTTGATTAGTCAAACCAACCATGGGTCTATACTCCTATATATGTGCCTTTTTTATGTAAATATTTTTATCAGTTTTATCTAATAAACAATAATTCTTATTGAACTTTCTGCAGGTGATTAACTTCCAGTTTATATTATATTTTGTTGGATTTATTAAAGACGATGAGGTTGATGTGAAGGAAGTCGCAGCACATGTAATTGGCGGAGTTTAATGTTGAAAATTAAAGAGCATTTAAAATATGAAAATGTTGGGAATAATTGGCGGGAGCAGTTGGAGAACGCCTTTCTGAGATGTTTCAGAAATGTTGATATGGAGGTTGCAGGAGTCCATACAGGCGACTGGCATAATGCTAATAGAGAGGAACATATTACCGAACCTGTTGCTTTTGATGATGTTGGCTCTATAGCTTTTGTTGCTGTTATTTGTTCAACCCATATTTAAAGTTAGAATTTGGTACTTGATAGTTAGAACCAAATGCTTGTTAATAAGACTTCAGAAACTGTTTAGTAAGTTTTAAATTTCATTGGATGTTTGTTGTATTGATTGTTGGATGCCTTGTTTGGCAGGAATAATGTAAAAGTAGTATAACTATGTCAATTTTTTTAATTTTTGAAGTGTTACATTTGACTCTATATGGTGTTGCATAAGACTAAACATGATGTCATATATGAATAAAAATGGTGTTGCAAAGACTAAAATCAGTGTTGCATTATATATTGTGGGACCCACTCCTGACGTGGAAAAAGTAGAGCCCACTGCTGATGTGGCAAATATGGGACCCCTTGCTGACGTGTCAAAGTAGGGACCACTGCTAACATGGAAAAATGATGTGTCACTTGCCACGTAGGACACAGTTGTGATGTGGCTTCATTTTATGCAACACTAAATGTTGTTGTCATTGTAAGTTTTTATTGCTGCAAAAGACGTATAATACAACGCTTTCTGGTGTTGTATAATTCATTGTCTTAGGGATCTACGCCCACGTCCACATTGGCAACCCCTTCCTGGTGTTGCCTTTTACCTTATGCAACACCATCTAGGCCTTATATAACTGTATAGTAGGGGTTTCCTATGTGCACTTGTGGCGTAGTGACATATTTGGTGTCTATTCAGCTTCACTAGTTTAGTTTTTTCTAATTAGTTGTCATCACCATTGCATGCTAAGGTTAAGGAAAATGACTTTGAATGAAGTAGTAATGAAGTTAGAATCCTATGTCGGTCTCATATAGTAAATCAAACCCTTTAATCTCTTAGATAATTGCATGTTAGTTAATATCTTAGTTATAAACAATCTCAACTTGTTAATCTTAAATTAACCAAAAAAGTCTATATGGGAACGAACTAGAAAGAATTATATATTATTTGCGAACGCGTATACTTGCATGTAAATTTAGCACGTGTTCATCCTAACAAGTTTTTGGCGCCACTGTCGGGGACTTGGTGTTAATTTTTAGTTCATGTGCTTGTCATCAGTGGTCGTTAAAGTTCACTGACTCGAATATTTTACTTACTTGTTGCTTGTTGCTTTTTCAGGTACTCTAGAGGACGTGTATGCTAACGTGTTCTCGATCTCGCAAGAGAAAATTTGATAAAGCGGAGGAAGTAGTTGAAGATTGTTATTGTAATGGGAGAACCAGCAGTGAATCCGAAGGCTTTGATGGACTATTCTCAGCCAAAGATCAATGATATTCAGTCTAGCATTATCAGGACAGCCATCACGGCTAACACCTTTGAAATCAAGTCAAGCACGATTCAGATGATACAAAATTCAGTTCAGTTTGGGGGTTCTCCTATAGAAGACCCCAACATGCACATCAGAGATTTCATCGAGATCTGTGACACTTTCAAGTTTAATCGAGTTTCTGAAGATAATATTAAGTTGAGGCTTTTCCCATTCTCTCCGAGGGATAAAGCTAAGTGTTGGTTTCATTCTCTACCACCAGGTTCTATCACCAAATGGGAGGATCGTGCTCAAAAGTTTCTAACTAAATTCTTCCCTATGGTGAAGACAGCTGCAATCAGAAACGCTCTTACTCAATTTGCCCAGCAATCGGGAGAATCTTTGTGTGAGGCTTGGGATTGCTACAAGGAGATGTTTAGGAAGTATCCTCATCATGGGATGCCTGACTGGATGATCATTAACTGCTTTTATAATGGTTTGGGTGCAACTTCTAGACCCATGCTTGATGCAGCATCAGGTGGAGCCTTATGGGCTAAAAGCTACGATGAAGCTTATAAGTTGATTGTGCTGATGGCTGCTAATGAATACCAGAACCCAACTCAGAGAATGCCTCAAGGCAAGGTAGCAAGAATTCTAGAAGTGGATACAGCTACTGCTATAGCTGCTCAGCTTTAAGTTTTGAAAATGAAGGTGGATTCTTTGGCTAATTATGGAGTTAATCAGATCACTAGTGTCTGTGAGCTTTGTGCTGGTGCGTATGAGACGGAGCAGTGTGCTATTTTTATTGAATCAGCTCAGTTTGTGAGCAATTTTCAGAGGTTACAGCAACCAGTTCTAGCCGCCTATCATCCCATAACCGCAATCATCCTCACTTCAGCTGGAGCAACACTTAGAATATGGTGCACCAGCCGTATCAGCAGTATGCAGCAAAGCAATACAACCCTCCTGGTTTTCAACAACTGCAATATGTACCAAGACAACAACTCCAACTTCCGCAACTGCCACAATTTAATGAAAAATATGAATTGGAGGAGTTGAGGCTCATGTACAAGAGCCAAGCGGTTTCTATTAAGACCTTGGGGAATCAAATTGGGTAAATTGCAAATGCCATGCTAAATCGATAACCTGGTACACAGAAGTACCAGGTAAGAGGGAAGCTAAGTAGCGGGTCAAGGAAATCGCATTGAGGTTTGGGAAAGTTGCAAATCCGAAAAAATCTCAAGTTCCAGAATCTGAAATGGTGGCTGAAGAGGATGTGCAGAAGGAAGCAGAGGTGGAACCAAGGAAGACTACTGTTGTCAACACTCCTTGGAGGGTAATACAGGGGAAAACAGGTCTATCCTCCACCTCCTTTTCCTAAGAGGCTACAGAAGCAAAAGCTGGATAAGCAATTTGCTAGTTTCTGGAGGTGTTCAAGAAACTTCATATCAACATACCTTTCACTGAAGCTCTTAAACTGCTGCTTAGCTATGCGATATTTATGAAAGGTATTCTCTCTCAGAAAGTGAAGCTCGATTGTGGCGCCCTCCAAACCCGGGTCAGAGTTTGGGATCCACACACACATACACACATCTTATTTATAACCTGCTTATAACAATAATAAATATAACAATAATATGCAGTGACCCTATTTACCAAATACCACGGATCGCAACAGGTTAAAGTATGCACACAAGCCACACATCTACTTATATTACATATCGTTCAAATCCCAATCATTCAAACTCAAACTGAGTATTAAACTTTATTACAACTTTTACAAACTTAAATTATTCCAAAAGAAGCCTACTAGCTCAGCTTTCTCAACCTGAACCCCTAGCTCTCGCGCTGGACTGGGGATCCTCGTTACCAACTGGTTCCTTTTTAACTGGAAAGAATATAAACAACATCGCAAAAATGAGCTAACTAGCTCAGCAAGTCACAATGACAAAACTGAGAATAATGATCATCAGGTGAACATGATTATGATATCAAGTGAACAATGGATTATGATTTAGAATTGGATATTATACTTTGAATTTAAAAACCAAGGTTAGGCTGCTGATCAGTCACGCACTAACCCCGAGCAAGGCACACAACATTGCTCTAACTACTGGATCCAAGGCACACATTGGCCTAACTTGACCATTTTATGGTCTGACCACGAATCTGGTCCACAATTTTATAAAAACAATCTAATTCTAACATAATAATAGAATAAGCAATAATAAACAATAATCAGAATCATTAACAATAATGAGTGTTTAACAATGAAAGGGTTTCAATCCTTGTAAGGATCAATAAGATAATTTAAAAGCTTGGATGTTGGTATTGAAAGAATTGGATAACAAAGGAATCAACATTTCAGGGTTTCAAAGATTTGGGCTTTTAAAACATAGGATACAATGTTTGAGTATATAATTAATTCAGTTCAGTGTTTGGGATTGTGTTTGCATGTATTTGTGGAGTAGTATCGTATAATTGAGGTTCGTGTTTGGGTATACAACAATCAATGATCTAGAAAGAATAAGGTTCATGGCTCAAGATCAATAACTGTAATCAGGGTTTAGGTTTCTGTGCTTCAAAGCACTTGCAATATCACAGGATTATCAAGTACTACAATATCTCGAGAAAGTTCAGAACACTTGCCTGGTACTAGCTTACTATTCTGCACTCGCTTCCAATCACAATCGTCTTACTCCTCAACTACCTGTTTCCCTTTCCTACGCCTTGCCTATTCCGCTCATATATCATAAACATCTATCAATAATCGACTCATAGAGTTCTATTCAACACATACTTCTATCTACCCTTCGTTTTACCCAAATTCGATTAACGGATTGAAAGTTATGCAATAATCAAGTAAACACCGAATATATAGACTGATAGTCAATCAACAAGTCACATATAGCACATAATACATCACGTAATCAATGATATATTATTTATAAAGAAGTCTCGGGTCATAAATAAGCTTTCGGGTATTTAAAATAATTTTTAAAACATTTTTCGGAATTAAAACGGGTCGTTGGATCAATTTCGGGTTAATAAACAGGGTTCGGTTGGCCAATTCTGGCTCCGAAACAATTTTATAATAATTATCGAGCCTTGGAAATAATTTAGAATAATATTTTAAAGCTCGAAACTATTTTTCGGAATTTTTAAATAATTTTTAAGTAATTAAATCTAATTAAATAATTAACTAAAATCAATTTATAATTAATTAAAACAATTAATCAATTAATTTTCGAATTAATTGACCAATTAATCAATTAAAAATTAACTGAAATTAATTAACTAATTAATTTAGATTTATTTTTGAATTAAAAATAATTTTCGGAATTAAAATACTAATTTTTAGAATTTTCAGAAATTAAAAATGAATTTTTATAATAAAAATAAATAGGAAATATGATTTTTAAATATTTTTAAAACAGGAATCCTAAATTTGCAAAGTCTGGAAACTTCAGGGACCAAACTGCTTCGTTTTCAAAATTATAGGTACTAAACTGTAATTTTCCAGCCCCGTCGCCGGAAAATACAGGGGTGGCCGGCGAACACGTTCCCGGCGTCCTCACCCCATCAACACCTCCAGATCACATCTATATTTCACCAGGAACTTAACCATACCAACAAATCATTCTAATCATCCCTGAGTTGGCCGGAATTTGGCCGTGAAGTTTTCCAGTTTCCGGCGAACTTCGGAAAATTTCAAAAGACAACTCCCTTCTCTACAGACCTTGGTGATTCATGAAACTTATACGACTAGATTGCAAATTTCACAGAGAACACAATCCACTATATCACAACATCAATCTATTCCAGAATAAGAAACCCCCAAATTTCAATTAAGAACATTCATACAGGTTATAAACCCTAATTTTAAAATTCGAAAATCAAACTCAAATTTGAACATGTTATTGAACTCCAAATCAAACGTATAATATATCAAAATCATCAGGAAAACAAGCTCTATAACATGCAATCATCAAATCAAACAAACAATCATCCGAACAAAAAATCATATTTTTAATAAATTTAATTCGAAAATAAATAAAATTATAGAAAATAAACCTTGATTTCTGCAGTAAAACAAAGCTCAGAATCTGGTAGAACACTTCAAATCCTTCGTTTTGGTTACTCAAGCTTTGAAAACAGAGATTGGTAACGCCTTCGTTTTGCTGTTTGATTCTTAGAACAATTTATGTAATTAGGGTTTTTCTCTGAAAATTATAAAATTAACTATCTGCAAATGATTTTGATACGAAATAAAATACGGTAAAAGGCTATTTATAATTACGGAAAATTAGTATCTCGTTGGATCATTCCGGATATAAAACGGTACGTTTATTTATAAAAACTGATCCAAACGGTATGGGTTTTCGGGATAATTATCCAAATTAGTACAATTTGTACTGCGGTCTTGGTCTCAGCGCCTGGTTACACGTACTACGAAGTGATAATTGGGATAGTTTAATAAAAAGCTCCCGTTTATCGAAAATACGGGTTTTATTGACTTACCGAAATGAATACTGTATCGAAACGTTACGCCGGGACCCGCGCAGAACAAACCGTACGCCGGATCGAAAAAGTCGAAACATGGAATATGCTCGGAATATTACAATTAGGTTAGGAAGGAGTTCTCGGAAGAGTTTCGGGTTCCAAAAACGTAACAACGGTTGACGTCAGTTGGTTCCCGTTTTTATAAAATAGATTTTAAATACTCGGAAAAAGATTTTATAAATTTCATATGATCCTTATAAATCCATAAATCAACATAAAAATAATTAGGAAGATATGACAATTATCTATGTTTTATTTTGGACATATAAAAATTAAAATACTCAATTAATATTATTTTTGAATATTCAAGTACAGATAACATTTAACAATTAACTCACAGAATAGATACTGAACACACATAATAATAGCAAAATAATTACACGATATATCCCAGATATTACATCCTTCCCCCCTTAAAAGGATTCTATCCTCAGAATCTCCTAAGAAAACAAATGAGGGTATTTTTCTCTCATATCACTTTCTAACTCCCAGGTTGATTCTTCAACCTTTGGGTTTCTCCACAATATTCTTACTAACTTTACCACTTTATTTCTCAATACTTTCTCTCTCTCCTCTAGAATCTCTATCGGGCTCTCTATGTATGACAAATCTGCCTGAAGCTCTATTGGCTCATATTCTATTACATGCCTGGAGTCTGGATTATATTTCTTGAACATCGATACGTGAAAAACATTGTGAATGTGCTCCATGTGCAGTGGTAACGCCAACTCGTAAGCTACTTTGCCAACACGATTTAGGATCTCAAAAGGTCCGACATATCTTGGACTCAGCTTTCCTTTTTTTCCAAACCTCGTTAGTCCTTTCCATGGTGATACTTTCAGTAATACCAAGCTTCCTTCTTCAAATTCCATGTCTTTCCTTGACTGATCTGCATACTTCCTCTGACAATCTTGTGCGGCTATTAATCTCTTCTGGATAATTTTAACAACTTCCTTTATCTGCTGCACCAATTCAGGTCCGAGTATTTTGTGTTCTCCTACTTCGTCCCAATATACTGGAGATCTACATTTGCATCCATAAAGGGCTTCATAGGGTGGCATCCCAATGCTGGCGTGATAGCTGTTGTTATAAGCAAACTCTACCAGGGTAAATGCTCATCCCAACTTCCTTTGAAATCAATAGCACAAACACGTAACATGTCCTCGATTTTCTGGATCGTTCTTTCACTTTGGCCGTCCGTCTGCGGGTGATAGGCCGTACTCATATTCAATTTTGTTCCTAAACATTCTTGAAAACTCTTCCAAAATCTTGAATTAAATCATGGATCTCGATCAGATATAATAGACACTGGAACTCCATGACGAACTCTAATTTCCTTTGGGTACATATGGACTAACTTATTGTGCGAAAATCTTTCATTTATAGGCAGAAAATGAGCTGCCTTGGTAAGTCTATCCACTATAACCCAAATGGCATCATAATTAGCCCTTGTCCTTGGTAATCCAACTATGAAATCCTTGACAATGTGTTCCCATTTCCATTCTGGAATCTCCAATGGCTATAGCAATCCGCTTGGTCTCTGATGCTCTGCTTTAACCCTCTGACAGGTATAACATTTGCTAATATATTCCGCAATTTCCCTCTTCATGTCTGGCCACCAATAATGCTTCTTTAAATCTCTATACATCTTGGTACTTCCTGGATGGATGGAATACCTTGAATTATGTGCCTCCTGTAGAATTTCATTCTTTAACTTTGTCACCGGTGGAATCCAAATTGTAGATGAAAACCTCAGAATACCTTGGTCATCTTTCTGCGTGCATAACTCTTCCCCAACCAAACGATTTATATCTTGATCCATTACATCTTCCTGACATTTCTTTATTTTCTCTAATAGTTCCGGTTGGAAAATCGTACTGTACACTTTTACTTCCTCAGGCTTGCAATCTCTAATCTCCAATTCCAATTTCTGAAATTCCTTATATATCTCTTCAGGTACGGACAACACATTTAACCTTTCCTTCCGACTTAACATGTCTGCTACAACATTCGCTTTACCGGGATGATAATTAATCGAGCAATCATAATCCTTGATCAAATCTAACCATCTCCTTTGCCTCATATTAAGTTCCTTCTGGGTAAATATATACTTTAAGCTTTTGTGATCCGTGAAAATCTCGTACTTTTCTCCATACAAATAATTCTCCAAATCTTCAAAGTGAAAACTATGGCTGCTAGCTCCAAATCATGAGTAGGAAACTTCTGTTCGTGTGGTTTCAATTACCTTGACGCATACGCAATCACCTTTTCGTGCTGCATTAGAACACATCCTAATCCTTTGTGAGAAGCATCACTATAAATTATAAAATTCCCTTGATCGTCTGGAAGTGACAAAACAGGTGTCGTGATCAATCGTCACTTCAACTCCTGAAAACTTTCCTCACATTTGTCGTTCCATATAAACTTCTCATTCTTTCGTGTAAGCTTTGTTAATGGTGTGGCAATCCTTGAGAAATTTTGAACAAATCGACGATAATATCCCGCCAATCCTAAGAAACTTCTTACCTCGGTGGGTGTTTTTGGTCTCTCCCAATTCGTAATTGCCTCGATCTTTGCCGGGTCCACTTTGATCCTTTTATTACTAACTATGTGCCCTAAGAACTGAACTTCCTGTACCCAAAACTCACACTTCGAGAACTTAGTATATAACTTCTTTTTCCTTAAAATCTCCAAAGCCGTTCTCACATGTTCCGCATGATCCTCTTCCGTCTTTGAATAGATTAAAATATCATCTATAAACACAATAACAAACTTATCCAAATACTCCTTGAAAATTCTGTTCATCAGGTCTATAAACGCTGTCGGGGCATTGGTCAATCCAAAAGACATCACTAAAAACTCGTAATGTCCATACCTTGTTCTGAAAGCTGTCTTTGGTATATCTTCTGGCTTGATCTTTAGTTGATGATATCCTGATCTTAAATCAATTTTGGAGAAATACTTGGCTCCCTTCAACTGGTCGAACAGATCGTCAATTCTGGGTAACGGATACTTGTTCTTGATCGTAAGCTTGTTGAGCTCCCTGTAGTCAATACACAGTCTCATGCTTCCATCTTTCTTCTTGACAAATAATATCGGGGCTCCCCACGGGGATACACTGGGTCTGATTACTCCTTTTTCTAACAGCTCTTACAATTGCTTCGCTAGCTCTTTCATCTCAATAGGAGCCATTCTGTACGAGGCCTTGGATACTGGTTCTGTTCCAGGTGCTAAGTCGATCACAAATTCCATTTCTCTATCTAGGGGAAGTCCTGGTAACTCGTCGGGAAATACGTCTGGAAATTCATTCACAACTGGAATATCTTCAAGTTTTGTTGGTTCTTGACTTTTGTCAATCACATATGCCATGAAATGCTCACATCCTTATCGTAGTAACTTCTTGGCTTGAATCATCGTTAAGAACTTCTTTACTTGTTTTTGATCCTTGAAAGTTACTATCCTTTCATCTGGCGTTTTCACCATTACCTTCTTATTTCGACAATCTATCTGGGCATCGTGCCTAGATAACCAATCAATCCCTAATATAACGTCAAATTCTCCTAACTTAAATAGTATCAAATCTACACAAAACTTAATACCAGAAATCTCAACCTCACAATTCCCACAAACTTGATTCACAGTTACACGTTCTTGGTTTGCTAATTCCACAGTCATTATTTCATTTAAATACTCTACTGGACAAGTTAACTTGCTAACAAAATCTTGTGAAATAAATGATCGAGTTGCTCCCGAATCTATTAATACTTTGGCATATAAAGAATTCACATTGAGCGTACCTGCCACGACATCTGTATCCTGGATAGCATCCTTCACTGACATGTCGAAAACTCTCGCCCTTGGAGTCTCATTCACTGTTGGGGTAGATCCCATAATCCTCAATGTATTACTGACTGGGGCTGGTGTCTTGCAATCCCTGGCCATATGTCCTAGCTTTCCACATTTGAAGCACGTAAATCCAATGGCTGGAACCTTTACTGCTGGATTTCGTATAGGCTGATCCTTACTTGCTTGTTCTCTTGCTGGCTTATTTCGGCACTCTCTCGAGTAGTGCCCTTTCTGGTTGCATTTAAAACATACCACATTCAACTTATTACAAACTCCTCCATGCTTCTTTCCACATACTTGACAATCTGGAAAAGTTAGTCTCAACTGATCTGGCTGATTTGTATTAACTGGACGGTTGCCCTGGCCTCCGTCTCCTGCATTTTGTCTTCTGAAATTAAAATTTCTCCCTGGCTGAAACTTGCCCTTCTTAAAATTTGGAAATTTCCCTGGTTGTGACTGACCCTCACTTCCCTCAACTTTCCTTTTCTTGCTTTCCTTTTCCTTCTGGAACATCTCACTCTCTGTCTCTGCGATCATAGCCTTCTGTACTACTCCTGCATAGGTATCCAATTCAAAAATGGCTACCTTCCCTCTGATCCATGGTTTCAACCCTTGCTGAAATCTTTTAGCTTTTTTCCTGTCAGTATCCACATACGACGGTACATTCCTTGACAATTTCTCAAATTTACCCTCATAATCTGTTACCGACATGTTCCCTTGCTTTAATTCTAAAAACTTCAGCTCCATTTGATCCTGAACAAAATGAGGAAAATACTTTTCTAAAAACAATTCCTTAAACCTTTCCCAAGTAATAACATCTGTACCTTCCAATGTCTTCACCATCTCCCACCAATAGGTGGCTTCATTCTTCAGATAGTAACTTGCAAACTCAACCTTCTGTTCCTCCTTTACTTTCACTAAGGCAAATGCCTTCCCTATTTCCTTTAACCACACATTTGCTTCAATTGGCTCTAAGGAACCCTTGAATTCTGGTGGGGTTACTGCCTAAAAAGTATTAAAAGTTACCTGGGGTTTGGTCTGTCTTTGTTGTTGTTGTGCCAGGTGAACTATTTGTTGGGCCAAGATTTGAAGAATCTGGGCTATTGCTGGGTCCATGGGTCCTGGGTTCACATTTGGATTTGTATCATCTTGGTTGTTATTGTTGTTGGTTTCTTCATTCTGGGTGTTGGTGCGGGTATTTCTTCTGGGAGGCATTTTCTGTAAAGAATCAAACAATTTATTCAGCTTTTGAATCAAATCTTTGTATAAAAGAAAAGTTTTGTAAAACAGAGGTATCTCTTTTTTTTAAAAACGGTTGTAACTAAATAAATTGCATGCTTCTTTACAGAATATAAACAGTCATGGAAAACAGGGTACATGGTATCACAGGGTATAACTGGTGCAATAAATAAGGTAAAGTAAAACAGGTGTGATAAAGTAAATGACAGTGCTGGAAAGGAAAAAGGTACTGATATATATAGATCAAAAGTTTTAGGTAGTACAAGCGTAAAGACGCTTCGGAAGTAAAAGCAAAAAGGGTACAACAACCTACTCACTAGTCAGCATAGCTAGTCTATAAAGACAACTCAAAAGTCTACTGATACACACTACACACTACTGTACATACTACATAACCATAACAACACTGCTCAGCATCTCCATCTCTAAATCTCTGGCTCATGGCAAATCTGGACCTCCAATCTCCTCAAGCTCCTCTAGAACCCACTTAGCCCACTCCACTAAGAAATCAGGAGTGATATCTGAAAGGAATATGTCCTAAGTTCAATCATGTATGAGGATTTAGGAATAACTTTTATGTAATCTGTTTTGATTTCATTGATATTAATAAAAGACTTGTTTTATTTTTATTACGGGCTTTATCTATTTAAGTGTTTAAATAAGATATACCATAGTTTAGAGTAAAGCTTTTTATGGATTATGATGAGATCATAATAGTGAGACCTAAAAAGATGATAACTCTAAACTTAAATAGTTCCTGGTCATAGGATTACTAACTGGTAATTAATAATCCGCAAAGATCGGTACATACTATGTTTGCTTCATTATGAAGGATGTCTGTTCTCATAGACATTTGTGTGGTGACACTATAGCTAGTATGTAGGTGCTTATTATAGAATAAGTTCACTGAACATGACTTGCACAGCTGAACAACGGATGGAGTTCACTCACGTGTCAGCAGTTGTTCACATAGTGATAGTTGTACAAGTATCCTTAGACTGGATGTCATCATAGTCATCTTGTGTACACTGAACTGTGCTTTGGTTTAGTTCTTAGTCTCCAGGGACAATTATTAGGGCTCTACTGGGTATAGGAATTTGTACACGAAGATAGTGTATGATCAATATAGGATCTACCCCTTCCAGTGAAGGAAGCGAATGTTCAAGGCTGATCCACTTATGCTAGTTCAGGAATCTCTGGCCAGAGTGAATGAAATTAGAAAGGAGTTTCTAATTTGCATAGAACTACGCATAATAAATGGTAAGCAAGTGATTAAATTAGATAGGCTTGACACGAGATCCATGCCTTGTATTTAATCGGGACATTGTAGGGTACAAGGAATTTATTGTACGGTAACTATTTATTGAATAGGTTCTTGGTATTCTAAGCAGTGAATTCATATTATCCGGATAGTCGCGATATGCTGAGAAGTATCCCTCACGATGTAGAATAAATGTGATTGATTAATTAATCATATTTAATAAATTAGAGAATTTATATAAATAATGATAAAATAGTTTTATTATTATTTATTTCTACTACCGGCTTAATATTGAACCTACAGGGTCACACCATAAAAAGAGAATGATTTAATGGTGGAGGAATTAATTAATAATGGCTAATAATTATTTATTTGTGAAATAAATAATTAATTGGAAAATTTAATAATTGATTAAATGAGATTTAATTGATTATAAATTAATTAAGAAAAGTTCTTAATATTATTAATTAAGGATTTAATTTTTGGAAATTAAATCAAGAGAGAGAATTATTTCTAAAGTGTTTAGAAAAAGGATTAATAATTAAAAGGTGTTTTAATTATTAATGAGAATAATAAATGGGATAATAATAATAATATTTATGGGAAAATTTCAGCTGAAAATTTTGCCTATAAATACACTATTATAGACCCTATTTTTATTGGAACCCCAAAAACCCAAAAAGTTTGGAAAACCCAATTCTCTCCACCTCCTTCCTCCTCCTTAACATTGTTTTCTTGGAGGATACCGGTGGAGTGCTTCACACTTGAGGAGCAACTGCTAAGGATCTCTGATCGTTGTCTCCGAATTATTTTAAAGGTTATATCCAATACCTCGAATTTTTATTCATGATCTGTATGCTTTTATTTGGATTTTATATGTGTAAAAGTGTTTTGCCATGCCCCCGCTGCGTTTAAAATCCAACAATGGTATCAGACCATAGGTTGTATGCATATAGATATGTGGTAAAAATTTCAGAATTTTATGTGCTTGTATGAATTAATTATGATTTTTACAAGTTATATCATGAATTAATTTTGTCTGATGAGAAATCATTTCTCAGAATAATTTTGAATGTTGATCTGGGTTCTACAAGTGTTGTAGATCGTCTGGGTATTTTTTTCATAATTTTATGATGTATAGATTTTTTATTATGATTTTTTGAAGATCTTGCAATTAAATTCGTAATTAAATAAGTAAATATATGTATATATAGTATATATATATATGTTTGTATGTCTGCATACTGCTGTTGTCTGTGTTGTTCTGCACGGAGAAAAGAAAAGGAGACAAGGAACAGAGGTCTGACAGGTACGGCGGCACGCTAATCGAGAAACGGCAGCTGCTGCAGAAAAAAAAAGGGTGTCGCACATTCCGGGAATGCGTTACACACCTGTGGCGCATTCACGGAATGCGTTACACCTTTTAATGGCTTAAAAGGGTTGTAACGCATCACCGGAATGCGTTACAGGGCTTGTAACGCGTTCCTGTAATGCGTTACAGCCCGACTATTTACATTAAAATTGATTTTCTAGGAGTTTCGTAACTCCGTTTTGGGCGTGCAATATACCGTTGGATTCGTTTTTCCGAGACGGATCTAATGGAGTGATCAATTTTAGTTTATATAAAAGTTTTGAACTGTTTATATTTCCATGAAGTGTTTTAAAGCTGTTTTTGACTATTTTTAATTGCTTTTAAATGCTTCATGTGATACATAGAGATGTATAATGCTTAGACTAATGTGCTAGATAATATAACATGCCTACCTTGATGTTTATTCATGTTAATATATGTGATATATGCTTAGTTTATCATGCGATGATAGATTTAGGTGAACTTAAATGAACATAAGGCGTTTGTTAGACAACCTAGTATAGTGAAATTGTTTCATAACCTTAATAACAATATTATAAATGCAATCATGAGATTCTTGTGTTTATGAAACACGTAATTGAATATGAATTTCGATATGAGAGAAAGGATGATTCTGTCAACAACAGATTTCTATCTGTAAGAAAGGGTTATTAAGTGACGCCTCTTGACAATGCTCCACCCGATCTGGGAATCATCTGATTATTGATTATTGATTTGAAATATTTAATTTAAAAGGAAGAATTTCTTTATAATATGATTATGATTGTAACGTAATATAATCCCTCTAAAATTAAATAATATCAAGTAGTAATTGGCCAATGACACAACGGGCTTGTGTCGGTCATAGCCTTCCAACATGATAGAAAGTAGTTCTTATTTTTGAATCATTGTCGGTTCGTGCTACAGCCGAGGGCTTTGATTTTGAAATAAGAAATACTTGTCTATTACACAGAGATGTGTACATTGAATAAGAATCTAAAGGTCGTTACGTGCCCCAGCCGTGGGCCTTTGGGGACTGATTCAATTGTACGGAATGTTGGGTTAGACTTGACTTAGAATATTGAGTTTGTCGTGCCACAGCCGTGACTCAATTATTCAAGAGGCTAAAGTTTGATTAGGGAATAACATTAGATATAATTGACAAGAGTTGTCTGCCTATTGAACATTACATGGCGTTTCGTGCCACAGCTGGGGTTGTGTAATGGAATGTAGGATCCCTATTCCCACTAGCATTATGAATGCTTAATTTTTCATGTAGGGGGTTGAATAAATTAGGAAAACTAGTGGGAGCCACTTATGAATAAAGACCCAATTCATATAGTATTTTGAAATGAAATCGAATATTTGCTAAGTGTTGTTATGTGTTTATCATTTACAGATTTACTTTGTACATTATGTCTTCTGCACTATCACTCAGGAGCATACTAGATGCTCACAAATTGACTGGTCCTAATTATGCTGACTGGCTTCGAAACTTGAGAATTGTTCTCAGGATTGAGAAGCTGGAATACGTGATTGACTCACCTAAGCCTACTGAACCTGCTATTGATGCACATAATGATGAACATGTTGTGTATCGTAAATGGGTAGATGATACAAATGTTGCTCAATGCATCATGCTAGCTTCCATGAACATTGAGCTACAGAAGCAACATGAGCATATGGATGCTCACACTATCCTCATGCATCTACAAGAGTTGTATGATGTGGCGGGGAGGACAGCTCGATATGAGATATCGAAGGAGCTGTTCGGTTGTAGGATGTCTGAGGGATCATCTGTGAATGACCATGTACTTAAGATGATCAATTTGATTGAACGTCTTGGACAACTTGGTTTTGTCATGGATGGGGAGCTGAGCCAAGACATGGTCTTGCAATCGCTTCCGAGTTCGTTCTCGCAGTTTGTTGTGAACTTTCACATGAATAAGTTGGATGTCAGCCTGGCTGAACTCCACAACATGTTGAAGATTGCGGAATCGAATTTTCCCCCTAAGAAGAGTTCTGTTCTTCTAATTAGTGAAGGTTCCAATCCTAAGAAAAGGAAGAGGAACCCTTCCAAGAAGAAGAAAGTAGGTGAAAAAATGCCGGTTCCACCAAAAGCTGAAGACCCCAAGAGCAAAGTTGTTTTCTTTCACTGTAACAAGGTGGGGCACTGGAAGAGGAACTGCAAGGTTTACCTTGCAGAATTGAAGAAGAAGGGTAGTGAGACTACCGCTTCTGATTCAGGTATGTTCGTGATAGAAGTGAATATGTCATTAAGCCAAATTTCTACTTGGGTATTAGATACCGCCTATGGTTCTGACATCTGCAATTTGTTGCAGGGACCAAGGAGAAGTAGGACTCTTGAGGAAGAGGAGGTGATTCTACTGATGGGAAATGGAGCAAGAGTTGCTGCTGAAGATGTAGAATCATTTCATTTACATATGCCTACGGGCAAGACTGTTATTTTAAATAATTGTTATTTTGTTCCCTCGATTGTGAGGAATATTATTCCATGTTAGACTTGGCTGGATTTTCATTTATTATTGAGAATAATGAATGTTCTATTCTTAGAAATAATATTCTTTATGGACGTGGTGCTTTAAATAATGTTTTGTATTTATGTGACATAATTTACTTCAGATTGAACAAACTAATAAAAGAAAAGGGATGATGAAAATCTCACTTTATAGTGGCATTGCAGTCTCCATTTAGTAGACATGGAGAGAGGACTGCAAATTTGCTAGGAATGGTACACACAGATGTATGTGGACCAATGTCTACGCAAGCCATGGGTGGATTTTTATACTTCATTACTTTCATAGATGATAGATCTGGATTCGGATATGTGTTTGATGAAACACAAGTCTGAGGCCTTTGAAAGGTTCAAAGAATATAAGTATGAAGTGGAGAAACAACCAAACATAGTATTATAACTCTTCGATCAGATCGAGGTGGTGAATACTTTAATGGAGTGTTTCTAGATTATCTCAAAGTAAATGGTATAGTCTCCCAGTGGACTCCTCCAGATTGGTATCTGAAAGGAGAAATCAAACTTTGTTAGACATAGTTCGGTCTATGATGAGCTATGCAAATCTTCCAGTATTCCTATGGGGTTATGCATTGGAAACCTCAGCATATTTACTGAATATGGTGCCTTCCAAAATCTGTTCCTCAAACTCCGTATGAGATATGGAAAGAAAGGAAACGGAGTCTTAAACACGTTAAGATTTGGGGATGTCCAGCTTATGTCAAGTAAGTTAACCCAGATAAGCTGTAATATCGATTTGTAAAATGTAGTTTTGTGGGATATCATAAAGAGACTTTAGGGTATTACTTTTGCACCGATCATCGGGTGTTTGTCTCCAGACATGCTACCTTCTTGGAAAAGGAGTTTATCCTTGAAGGAAACAGTGGGAGCAAAATTGAACTTGATGAAGTTCAAGAAGCACAAACTACTACGGTTCAAGTGGAAACACCTGTTCTGACTGAACAACCTTTTGTGGAACAGCCCATTCATAGATCAGGGAGAGTGTCTCGCCAACCTGAGAGGTAATATGGCCTTGTCATTGAGAATGACAATGAGTTGTCGATCATTGATGATGACGACCCTGTGATATATAATGAGGCTAAGAGTAGTGTTGACTCAGAGAAATGGCATAGTGCCATGAAATCCAGAATGGAATCTATGTATACGGTATACAAAAGATAGATTATAGCAGATGGCCAGGTGGAGACCTATAAGGCCAGGCTTGTGGTAAAAGGATTCAAACAAAGGCAATGGATTGACTTTGATGAAACCTTTTACCTGTAGCCCTGTTAAAATCAGTTCGGATTTTGCTTGCGATTGCTGCTTACTACGACTCTGAGATCTGGCAATTAGCCAGATGGTTTTCTTTCCAAGAGAAATGAAAACCTAGTGTGTAAGCTGCTGCGAACCTTATGTGGTTTAAAGCAGGCCTCTCGAAAGATGGAACATTCGTTTTGATGAGACAATCAAAGAGTTTGATTTTATCAAAAACGTAGATGAACCATGCGTCTACAAAAGGGTTAGTGGGAGCGCGGTAACATTTCTTATATTGTATTGAATTAGAGTTGACACACATAACAAAATAGCAGACCCACTCACAAAGCTACTTTATGAAAGTCACTTTGATCGTCATAAAGACAAGATGGGTATTAGATACCAGAGTGATTGGCCTTAGTACAAGTGGGAGATTGAAAGGAATATGTCCTAAGTTCAATCATGTATGAGGATTTAGGAATAACTTTTATGTAATCTGTTTTGATTTCATTGATATTAATAAAAGACTTGTTTTGTTTTTATTACGGGCTTTATCTATTTAAGTGTTTAAATAAGATACACCATAGTTTAGAGTAAAGCTTTTTATGGATTATGATGAGATCATAATAGTGAGACCTAAAAAGATGATAAATCTAAACTTAAATAGTTCCTGGTCATAGGATTACTAACTGGTAATTAATAATCCGCAAAGATCGGTACATACTATGCTTGCTTCATTATGAAGGATGTCTGTTCTCATAGACATTTGTGTGGTGACACTATAGCTAGTATGTAGGTGCTTATTATAGAATAAGTTCACTGAACATGACTCGCACAGCTGAACAACTGATGGAGTTCACTCACGTGTCAGCAGTTGTTCACATAGTGATAGTTGTACAAGTATCCTTAGACTTGAGGTCATCATAGTCATCTTGTGTACACTGAACTATGCTTTGGTTTAGTTCTTAGTCTTCAGGGACAATTATTAGGGCTCTAATGGGTATAGGAATTTGTACACGAAGATAGTGTATGATCAATATAGGATCTACCCCTTCTAGTGAAGGAAGCGAATGTTCAAGGCTGATCCACTTATGCTAGTTCAGGAATCTCTGGCCATAGTGAATGAAATTAGAAAGGAGTTTCTAATTTGCATAGAACTACGCATAATAAATGGTAAGCAAGTGATTAAATTAGATAGGCTTGACACGAGATCCATGCCTTGTATTTAATCGGGACATTGTAGGGTAGAAGGAGTTTATTGTACGGTAACTATTCACTGAATAGGTTCTTGGTATTCTAAGCAGTGAATTCATATTATCCGGACAGTCGCGATATGCTGAGACGTATCCCTCACGATGTAGAATAAATGTGATTAATTAATTAATCATATTTAATAAATTAGAGAATTTATATAAATAAGGATAAAATAGTTTTATTATTATTTATTTCTACTACCGGCTTAATATTGAACCTACAGGGTCACACCATAAAAAGAGAATGATTTAATGGTGGAGGAATTAATTAATAATGGCTAATAATTATTTATTTATGAAATAAATAATTAATTGGAAAATTTAATAATTGATTAAATGAGATTTAAATGATTATAAATTAATTAAGAAAAGTTCATGGATGATTTTTTTGTGTTCGGGGATTCTTTCCATGAGTGTTTGCTAAACTTGGCGCGATTCTTAAAAGGTGTGTTAAGACCAATCTGGTTCTCAATTGGAAGAAATATCACTTTATCATGCAACAGGGCATTATTTTTGGGTAGAAAACCCTTAGAAGTTAGTACTCTATCCAAAGATCCAAAAAAATCAGAAAAAAAACTAGCTGAATTTTTTTTTCAGGAACCTTCCAAGCGCCCGCCTGCAGGTTCCAGGAGGCCGCTTGCTGGCAGGCGCCGGCCTGCTGGTTCTAGGTGACCGCCTACGGCCCAAATTTTTTAAAATTCATTTCAGCTTATAAAAAACACAAAATCAACATAAAAACAATTCCACAGCACTACAACCCCATTACCCATGATTTCCTTCTCGAAATTAGCCATAACCTCACTCCTAATCTAATTCTAACCTAAGTTCTACCCTATATATACACACAACCTCTCCATATACACTCCCACATACTTTCAACTTATAAACCCTTTCCTACACACAAAATACAACTCTCAAACTCTTATTCTCAGTTTCAATAGCCCCAAAGAGATCTCGAACTGTCGATAGCAGCAGCATCATTCCTACTGCTGATTCTTCAAGGGGTACTGCTGCAAGGCCCCCATTAGTGGATAGGGCTACTGAGGAGGAGTATGCTAGGCTTCTGACTAAACAGATTCTGAAGAAGAAGGGATTTTTGCCATCGGGGAGGGATGGTGAGTTATTGCCGATGATTACAGAGAAGGGTTGGATTAATTTTTGCGAGTCGCCTAAGGCGGTCCCGATGAGTGTTGTTCGCGAGTTCTATGTGAACGCCAAGGCCGACAAGAATGGGTATTCTATGGTTCGGGGGATTACGGTTGATTATCAGCCCGAGGCGATTTACCGTGTTATTGGGCAGCGACAAAGGAATCCCCAAGAGGAGAATTGGAATGAGAAGACCCCCGAGGATTTTGACTCGGATTTGATCATTGCTACTCTCTTTCAGCCGGGCACGGTGTGAAAGTTTAAGACAGGATCTAACGAGTACCGTTCTTTTCTGGCTGTTGCGATGAACATGTATGCCCGTGCATGGAATGCCTTTATTTGTGCTAATATTTTGCCCTCTTCGCATGCACATGAGGTTACTGTTGAGAGAGTCAGGTTGTTGTGGGGGATTCTGAATGAGGAGTATTATGTGGACCTTGGTCAGTTTATCTACCAAGGGATTTTGAAGTTTTTGAGGGGGAGGACGCATAACAACATCCCTTATGCCTCTGTTGTCACGAAGCTGTGCAAGGCAGTTGGAGTCCACTGGCCTTCTTATGCGCAGCTGCAGATGCCGGCCGCTCCTATTGATTCATCAACGCTAAATGTGATGCACGAATGGACGGGTGGAGAGCCCGAGGAGCATGGTTTGGGATATCGACTTCCAGGAGGACAACAACTGGTGCTACGATGGCTAGGCCCAGTCAGGCTCATGGTGAGGCAGGTTCTTTTAGAGCCCAGGGAGGTGATGTTTTAGGGATGATTGATGTCCAGTACAGGAGGCTTTCCAGGAGGATGGATGTGATATATGAGTCGCAAAGTAGGTTTGCTCAAGAGCTCACCCTAGCACTTGGGACTGCTTTCAGAGGCCTTGGAGCTGACATCCACTGGCCCGTTTTTAGTGAGGACTCTGCTTATCCGCCTCCTGAAACTCCACCCTCTGAGGGTGATGACGATGATGATTTCTTTGAGTAGGTATACCTTGTGTTCCTTTCTATTACCTTCACAGGGACAGTGAATATTTTAAGTTTGGGGGTGGTAGTTAAGGAACATATATGTGTGTGTCATGTAGTTGCATATTCATGTTAGTTTAGTTCATATAGTTACATATTTTTTGCCATATAGTTTTTTTTTATTATTTTATAGCTTTATTTTATAGCTCATACATATACCATGATCCCTTTGTGTTGCTTTACCAATTGATATGTGATATTGATGCGAGTGTAGTGATAGCGTTAGAGTGATGTTGAATCTTGTTAGGTTGGCATGCATGCTAGAAACACACTTGTATTTCACTAAGTCTTAGAGTATGCTTAAGGACTAGATTGTTGTCATGGTTTGATGGTTTTGAGGTTAATCTATTGCTTATGCATAGAATGTATGATAGGCTCTTATCGATAAAAGGCATGAAAAGATAAAATTGGAGTAAAAATTGGAATTCATTGCTAGTTGTGGCTAGGCGTCAAATGGCTAGTAGCCGGCTCGTATTGTATGCGAGTAGTTCAGGGTTGAGCAAGATGGAGCGAAACGCACTTGCTTGGAATTTGAAAAAAAGAAAAAAAAAAGAAAAAAAAAAGAGAAAAAAATATGGTTTAATGTATAATTGATCACGAGTAAGCTCTTTGGTATTCGAGTTATTAAGTTCTTAGGGGACTTTATGCCTAGTGACCTAAGGCTTTTATAGTCTGGGATCCGCTAACCTAACGCTCGCTAAATGGATGCCATTGCATAAGTTTTTTGTGGACCTCACTCATTGCACGATCAAATAAGCATTTGTTTATTGTGTTGAATAAAAGCATGATTCCGCAATAAGATCCAGTCATCTTGAAGTGTTATAAGTCATTTTGTGTCTAGAATATATTTTTCGTATAATCTTGTGATTGCCTTGAGGATAATTGAGTTATGATAATTGATCTAGTTTCGAAACATATCTGTTAAGCATTCGCACACACCACATTTCTAGTTGTATGTTAGCTTGCCTGATTTGATTGATCTTTAGTCACCTAATTGCATTTGTTGAGATGTTATGTGTTGGTTGGTTTAGTCATTACGATGGGGATCACTGCATTTCATGTAGTTTGCATTCATACATGTTTTTATTTTATTTTTGAGTCTGTGACGCTTGAGGACAAGCATCGATTTAAGTTTGGGGGTGTGATAAGTGGCATTTTATATCCCTTAGAATATCTTATAATGGCTTGAATTGATGTCTTGAAATCAAGTATTTTGTGTATTTGATGCGTTTTTGTAGTGTCTTTGCATTTCAGGGTATTACTTGTCTAATTAGGGAAATTTCATCATAATAAGCCTAGGGAAGTACTTGGGATCAGTTGCGGGGAGTTGTGCGAAGAATTCAGCAAAATCAGGTGCAAAAAGATGATGTTTCCAGAAGCTGTGCATGAGCCCGCCTGGGATGTGCAGGCGATCGCCTGGAGATGCAGGCGGCCGCCTGGGAACTGAGGCGACCGCCTGGGGTCATAATTTTAGAATCTGGATTTTCTAATTTGAGTTCTACTGGGCTTCTGACAGTGTTGTTTCTTGAGGACTTCTATATAAGTAATCTTGGGAGACGTTTCTTAATAACAAGTATCAACAAGCGACAAGCAAGGAGCAAGGAGAGAAGATTAAGAAGAGCATTTTAGCACACCACAATGAAGAAGAGGAAGCATACATTATCTTGTGATTCTTTTATTCGTTGTAACAGTGGATGTTGGTTTTCTTTACTTTAAACCTTAATACTCTTGTGACGTACTCTGGTTTTTATAAGTATTTTTATTAGTTTATATCGTTGTGTGATTATCATGTTTTCATATGAACCCATGGTGACGATGAGTTCTATCATGGGCTAATCGTGATCATGGGGTCGTAGCGAATTTACTATAGATTTCTTTAGTTAATTATTTAATACCTTGGTATGTGATGATTAAATGATATTTAGCATAGGTTGTGCTTATTCGTCTTATGTGCATCATGAATATATAAGATAGTCTGTTAATCTGTTGTGAAGTGTCACACCCCCAACTTAAATAGCGAAATAAATATAGTTATTACATCATTTTAATGAAGGATACACAACCAATCCAAGATCTTACAGTTTAGGGTTTGGAACAGCCCATCACTACCAGCTATTACATTTGATTACAAATACCGAATCCTCACAGCTATTATTACTTATTCTACCTGAGCTCGAACATAAGCATCAGCATCACAGGTCTTACGGGCAGTCTGCTTAAATCTAACCATAGCTGCTAGCTGTAATATCAGGGTAAAGCAAGAAGTGAGCCAAAAGCTCAACAAGTGCTAACAGTACAACGCAAAACATAAATCGAGATATACCTTTAGGAATGACAATGGAAAGACGTAATCAATGATAACGAGAGATAAAACTTATGTGAGTTGGCATCATTTTGCTTGCATCAAAACAAATTTTAAAATCATTCTTAATCAAAATCATTTTATGACGCTACGGATTACAGCCGGTGATCAGCAGCGAAGTAATCCCGAACCTCGCTGGGTTCTAAAACATTATTGGGAATCCCTAGGCAACTTTTAAGCCTAATATAAGTGTGGAAAGGACTCGCGTCTCAGTCCAGATCCACCATTCAAGAAAACATTTATCCCCCTTTGGGACTGAAAATCCACATTTTATTTATTTCAAAAGCTGATGCCGAATTGTAACAAAATCTCTTTTAACAGTAAATATTTTTATTAAGGAATTATAGATCAACTCGAAATACGGGAAACAAGGTACTGAATATCAGAGCCATGATTCACAGAACTATTCTATATTCAAGTAATTGAATGGTTTTCATATATCAAAGATTGGACAAGAGGATTTAGTGAGGCTAATGGATAATATGAAGGGTAATGCCAATTTGGGCTCAAAGTAATGGTTTCTCATCAAGGTTCAAGTGCTGGATCATTAAGAATGTAAGCTTCATGAATATTAAGGGTGTTAAGGTATGAATAATGATTTTTAGCTCAGGGTATATCAGAATTTTCAAGCTTTAGGATAAGAAAGAGGGTATCAATTAATGAGGAATCAAGCTGGGAAGTATCTGACTATCAGAATTCAAAGTAAGGTTCTATAGGGGTTCAAGTATCAGGATGAGATATCAATGCATAGGAAACATCAACATGTTAATCAAGAGGATCAATCAAGAAAGTTATCAACTCTTCATTTTTATCATGGCATTAAACTATCATGAAAGACTTTTAAACTACTTGCAATACGTACTCGAGGGTTCATGGCATCTCTATGTAACTCAAAGATAAACAAAAGATACGCTTGATTTAAATATATCAAAATGACTCAGGATAATTGCATCGATATATATATGAACTGTTTACAGTAAATACGAAGGTCAAGTTGAATCACTTGCCTTGAGATAGACTGGTCTGGTCAGACTGGTAGGAGCAACAACTGGAGCTTCACTCGACTTTTATGGCAAGTTTTCCCTCGTCTCGAGATCCTACATAAATAATAATAATCCTCATTATAATATATTCTTACCATCTTAACCTATTTACAACCCGAAATTAAACATGGATGGCACTTAGGCCTATACACACTTAATTCATATCCACCATTATATTTTCAAATGTACACACGTAGCCACATAATCACATATCGTATATTAATACCAAATAACATCATATACACCATAATGCCACACTAGGCTTGGATGATCTCGACTCACCACTTAAGTCACTTGGTCACTAACTAAACAAAGTCTTCAAATTTGGGCTTCCTAACTCAATGTGCCTTTCCTAAATTATCCAAAACCTATTGACCCTCACTTGTGCCTTTTGCTCTACTGACCTTATACTATCTTACAACTATGGTGGTCGACCTAATACTCACTTCTAAGTGTTCTAAAGCTATGTGATAAGTGAAAGTGCTCACTGGTGCAAATTTCAGAATGGTAACTAAGGTTTCTTGAGTGCATTAGACACTCTTAAACTACAAGTTTTTCTTCAAAATTTTTACACAAGACTCTCCTGACCTAAGGGCATCTCACAAGCTTGATGTGGCTCAAAGGACTGGCTTGGGCCTTCTTGGGCCTAAGCTAAAAGTCCAAGGTTCCCCTATTTTTCTGGGCAGAAAATGCCCTGACTTGAATTAACTTGTGACACATGGTTCTAGCTCATATCCTATGAACTATGGTTGGAAAAACTTCTCTGACATACCCTCTAACTAAGGCCCAATTGGGCCTAATGAGGGCCTACCCATGACATGGCCAAATCTCCCTATTCCTAAGTTGCAACAAAACTGTCCCCTGCTGGACAGATTTTGTTATTCTACTTGTGCACCTAACCAAATGACATGCAAACCTCCAACCAACTCCTAAAACCTATTATATACTCCCCATACTAACTTCTGGTAGCTTGGGCCTCAAAGTGCACATCAATGACATGGTCAAAACTCACTCTAAACCTCAGGGTACTAAACTGATTTTTCTGCAGAAACTATAACTCTCATTTTTCCAAGGCTTTGACTTGACAAACCTATCTAACAACAACTCAAAACTTAAACAAAGACTTATACATGGTATTCTACTGAACTAACTCCCTTTTTCTCAAAATAACCTTGGTGAGATCATCCTTACCTAAGGTGCAACTATGGCAAAACAAAAGAGACTACTCTTTACAAATCACAAACCTTTATGCTCTTGAAGCAACAAGATATATTTTTTTTTTATAATAGATAACCACGAATTATTACCATGCAATAAGAAGTATAAATCAATATTAATACATTATTCCTACTGAAATTAAGGCTCACTAACATCATGAATCTAAATGATCAAAACTTCCAAAAAAAAAATCAAAGTGATTTACATGCATGCATGCTTTCGGATCTTTCAAGCCAAAGCAACATGATTTCCAAATAAATTTTTATCATAATTCAACATGCAAGCCTAACATGGATTACAACTAAATGATCAACTAGCATGCAAAAGGGTTTTATCAAGCTTTTACTATAAAATTCACGTTATCATCACAAAATACACAAAAATGTAACAAGGCAACAAAACACCATCCATTCGGCTCCTATCAAGTCATGGCCGGATGGATTAGGGTAAGAACAACATTTCATAAGTGTAACTCTCTTATTTCTAGCCATTCTTGACCCTATGATACTATATCTCATGGTGAAAGCCTTAGATTCACAAGAATCAAGGAGGTTCACTTTGAGTTTAACAAAAACATCACCATGCAAGGTCAAAACATAGGTTTTTCACTCTAAACTTTTGAAATATATATAAGAATAACATATAGGGAGTAAAATTACTTGGATATAAGATGATTGTTTGAGTGAGAGTTGAAGAAAGAAGGGGATGGGGCTCGGTTTTGGTGGTTGCCGAGAGGGGAGGGGAAAAACCGAGAGGTGAGGGAGGAGGGAGGGAGAAGAGAGTGAAGTGGTGGGGTGAAGTGAGGTGATGATCACTTCTTGGACTTGTTTTTATGCATTGATTTGACTATAATGTGAGTGGGTTTGAGATTTTACAAGAATAACCCTCCAATATAGTTAGGTAGATTTGCATGCAAGGGTAAAGGGGTAAATTGGTTAGCAAAATGTGAGTTAGTAGGGTTGAGAATGTCTTCTTTGCCCTTTGATTAAATAGAAGAGAGTTTGCATGCAAGGTTATTCATGTAATTTGGTAAATATGACAACTAAAATTTATAATGATTTATTTTTATAAAATAAAATACAAGTTCAAAAATTATAAAATTTATACCATAAATTAACTTGTATTTTTAGAGACTTTATAAAATCATTTTCAAAATTTGTGAACAAAATGCCTTTTAAAAGAAGATTTTTCCAAAGCTTAGAATATTCCTTATAAATCAAAAATAAAGAAATTAAATAAACTCTTGCTTTGAAAAATCATATACTACCCAAAGCAAATTTATAATACAGAAATTTTCACTCACACAAACGTACAATCATTGAATATATTTTCATTTGACTTAATATTATACCAAATTCACAAATAATATTACATAAAATGCCGGTCGTAACATCCTCTCCCCCTTAAGGGATTCTGTCCCCAGAATCTAAGAGAACAGATGAGGATACCGGGAACGCATATCAGACTCTAACTCCCAAGTCGACTCTTCGACCTTAGGGTTCCTCCAAAGTACTTTTACTAACTTTACTGACCTATTTCTAAGACTCTTTACTTGCCAGTCGAGTATTTTTACCGGTTGCTCCACAAATGACAGGTCTGCCTGAATTTCTACGGGTTCATATTCTATCACATGGCTAGTGTCAGGATTATATTTCTTAAGTAACGACACATGGAACACATTATGCACATGCCGATACTGAGGTGGTAAGGCCAACTCGTAGGCCACCTTTCCTACTTGACTCAAAATCTCAAAAGGACCTATGTATCTAGGTGCTAACTTTCCTTTCTTGCCATATCTCATCAACCCTTTCCTAGGTGACACCTTTAGCAACACAGCTTCGCCAATTTGGAATTGAACATCCTTACGCGCTGGATCCGCATACTTCCTTTGTCTATCTTGAGCAGCAAGCAACCTTTTCTGAATTAACTTGACTGAGTCATGCAACTGTTGTACCAATTCTGAGCCGAGAATTCTTCCTTCTCCTACTTCATCCCAACTTGTTGGTGATCTACATTTTCGCCCGTACAAAGCTTCATATGGTGGCATGCCGATACTGGAATGATAGCTGTTGTTATATGAGAATTCAATCAATGGCAGGTGGTCGTCCCAACTTCCTGCAAAATCGATTGCACAACTGCGCAACATGTCTTCGATTGTTTGAATCGTCCTTTCGCTCTGACCATCAGTCTGCGGGTGATACGCCGTGCTCATATTCAACGTCGTGCCAAGACATTCCTGGAATTGCTTCCAGAATCTCGAGTTAAATCGGGGATCTCTGTCTGAAACTATTGATACGGGTACTCCATGCCTTAATACGATTTCGTGCACATACAGATGAACCAACTTGTCCAGTGACGACTTCTCATTTATTGGAAGGAAATGCGCCGACTTCGTAAGACGATCAATTATAACCCATATTGCGTCATGTCCGGATTTTGTTCGCGGTAGTCCTACTATAAAGTCCATAGCGATATTTTCCCATTTCCATTCTGGAATCTTCAGGGGCTGAATTAATCCGCTTGGTCGTTGATATTCTGCCTTTACTTTCTGACAAGTATAGCACTTCGCAACCCATTCTGCCACGTCTCGCTTCATATTTGGCCACCAAAAGTTCTTCTTTAAGTCTTGATACATCTTGGTGCTTCCCGGGTGGATTGAAAATTTCGAATGGTGGGCTTCACGGAGGATCTTATTCTTTAATTCAGGTACATGAGGAATCCATATTCTGGATGAAAACCTTAGTATTCCTTGCTCATCCCTTTTAGTATTAATCTCTTCTCCAGATAACTGATTTTTCTCTTTTTCCATTACTTCCTCTTGACACTTCTTTATCTTTTCCATTAGTGTTGGCTGAAAGGTCATTGCACGACAAACTTCTTTGACTTTCCCATAAGCACAAAGTTCCAATTCCAATTTTCCGATTTCTTCAGATAACTCTTTTGATGTTATCATCATATTCAATCTCTCCTTCCGACTCAGCGCATCGGCCACTACGTTCGCCTTTCCAGGATGGTAATTTATCGAACAGTCATAGTCCTTGATCAATTCCAGCCATCTCCTCTGCCTCATATTGAGCTCTTTCTGAGTAAAAATGTACTTTAAACTCTTGTGATCCGTGTAGATTTCACACTTCTCTCCATAGAGATAGTGTCTCCAAATCTTGAGTGCGAACACTATGGCGGCTAGTTCCAAGTCATGCGTCGGATACTTTAACTCGTGCGACTTCAACTGTCTTGACGCATATGCTATTACCTTACTGTGTTGCATCAACACACAACCCAAACCCTTATGTGAAGCGTCACTGAATATTACAAAATTCCCTTGATCATCTGGAAGTACCAACACCGGAGCTGTTACCAACTTCTGTTTTAACTCTTGAAAGCTATTTTCACATTCTGCACTCCATTCAAACTTTTGATTCTTTCTGGTTAACTTGGTCAATGGCGTGGCGATCTTCGAGAAATCCTTGACGAATCTTCTATAGTATCCGGCCAATCCTAGAAAACTTCGCACTTCCGTAGGAGTCTTTGGCCTCTCCCAACTCATAACTGCCTCAATCTTCGCCGGATCCACTTTAACTCCCTCATTTCCAATAACATGCCCCAAAAATTGAACTTCCTTTAACCAAAACTCACATTTGGTAAACTTGGCATACAACTTCTCTTGTCGGAGTATCTCCAATGCTATCCAGAGGTGCTGCTTATGTTCTTCTTCCGACTTAGAATAAATAAGGATGTCATCAATAAATACCACGACAAATTTATCCAAATACTTCTTCAATACTCGATTCATCAGATCCATAAATGCGGCCGGAGCGTTGGTCAATCCAAACGGCATTACTAGGAATTCATAATGCCCATATCTGGTCCTAAATGCGGTCTTGGGAATATCTTCTTCCTTGATCTTTAATTGATGGTATCCCGATCTCAAATCAATCTTCGAAAAGCATTTTGCTCCCTTTAACTGATCAAAAAGGTCATCTATCCTTGGTAGCGGGTAGCGGTTCTTGATCGTTACTTTATTCAACTCCCGGTAATCTATGCATAGACGCATACTCCCATCTTTCTTCTTCACAAAGAGAACAGGTGCTCCCCATGGCGACGTACTTGGTCGTATCACTCCCTTATCCAATAATTCTTGTAGCTGGCTCGCCAACTCTTTCATTTCTGCTGGTGCCATCCTATACGGAGCCTTTGAAACTGGTTTCGTGCCTGGAGCAAGGTTGATCTCGAACTCAATTTGTCGATCTGGTGGTAAGCCTGGTAGTTCATCGGGAAACACATCGGGGAACTCATTAACTACAGGAATATCTTCCATGCTGGGGCTGCCTCTCTTTGAATCCATTACATATGCTAGGAACGACTCACAACCTTTTCTAAGTAACTTCTTAGCCTGAATAATTGTAAGAAATAGTTGCTCTTGCCTCTGCCCCTTAAATACTACCTTTTCTCCACTCTTCGTCTTTAAATACACTCTCTTGGTCTTACAATTTATCTGAGCGTTATTCTCTCCTAACCAATCCATTCCTAAAATTATATCAAACTCTCCCAGCTTGAAGAGTATCAAGTCGGCTGAGAACTTATATCCTGAAATATCAATCTCACATTTTGGACAAAATTGATTCACAGGAATCTTCTCTTGGTTCGCAATTACCACATTTACTACCTCACTCATAACCGTTTTATCACATTGGAGCTTATCAACAAAAGATTCTGATATGAAAGATCTTGTTGCTCCCGAATCAATCAATACTTTAGCTTTGACATTATTGAGTAAAAGTGTACCTGCTATCACCTCAGAATTCTGAACAGCATCTTTCATCTTTAGATCAAATGTCCTTGCTGTTGCTTGCGGGGTTGGTGCGGGTGGTGGAGGTAATGCCAATACCTCAGCTGGTACGCTTGCACTGGTACTTGCCACGTTCATCAGAGCTCTGACTGGTCCTGTTGCCTTACACTCCCTAGCCATGTGTCCAGTCTTCTCACACTTGTAGCACATAACTCCTGGCTTCGGCATCTTGCACTCGTTTGCCAAATGTCCCTTCTGATTGCACCTATAACAGGTCATACTCAGCTTATTGCATACTCCGGGGTGCCTTCTTCCACAGTGCTTGCATTCTGGCCTCTGGAACCTGTTTTCTCCAACTTGCCCTTGGCTTGCCTGATTGTTCCCTTTTGATTCTTGCCTTTTGCCCAAATTTCCCTTCCTTTGAAAATTTCCGCCCTTCTGGAAACCAATCCTCTTTACATTCCGATCTTGCGAACTTCCAGCTTCAGACTTTTCTCCATAAAATGGAACCTTCCTCTTCTTGTTATCCCTCTCTTTCCTTGACTGCATCCCATTATTCTCAATCAGAGCAGCTTTCTGTACTACTCCCGCATAAGTTTCAAGCTCAAACATAGCCACCCTATCTCTGATCCAAGGCTCCAATCCTTGCTGAAATTTCTTTGCTTTTTCCTCCTCAGTGCTGGTATACTTTGTCACAAACCTTGACAACTCAGTGAACTTCTTCTCATACTCCAATACAGTCATGTTCCCTTGCTTCAACTCAAGAAATTTTAGCTCCATCTGATTCTGCATGTACTTAGGGTAATACTTGTCCAGAAATAACTTTTTAAATCTCTCCCAAGAAACCTGCTGAGTGACTTCCATAGCTTTTACTGATTCCCACCAATAGATGACTTCTCCCTTCAAGAAGTAAGTGGCATACGGCGTCTTCTGATCGTCTCCTAACTGTACCAACTCAAAAGCCCTTTCCATCTCCTTGATCCATGTGTTTGCTATCACTGGATCAGTGGTATCATGAAATACAGGTGGATTCACATTCTGAAAAGCTTTGAAAATGACAATTTGTCTAGGTGGTACTGGTGGTTCAGGTGGTTGGTGTGGCTCACGGTTATCTTGGTTTTCAATTCGTTGTTGAAGAGTTAGTTGTTGTTGAGCTATAGCATTGGTTTGCTGTTGCAAGGTTTCCAGTAGTCGAAGAATATTTGGGTCTGTGGTGAAGGTGGTTGTTGGGTTCTTCTTTTTGGGAGGCATGATCCTGAAATAAGAGTTGTGTCAAAACAGATATGAATGATAAAATGATTCGAGGGTATCGCATGGCATTCTCATTTACATATGGGGTCAAGTTTCCAAATTAAGCAGATATGATGATAAAAACATAAAATAACAGTTGAGAGCAAATGGAACAATAGCACATAATTATTGAAATTTTAAAGGTTACAGTACATAGGATTAGGACATAGTCTGATTCTAGGAATAACAGGCTTATTTAAAGGAAAGACGGAAACAACTGGGGATTCCATAGAGTCTGATAGTACAACAACATGAAAGGTAAATGGAAAGAACTAAGGCTCCACTCCATCTGAACGGGGCTTGGTAGTCTTTTCCTCTCGAAGCGTCTTCACAATGCTCTGGAGCTCATCCGCCACCATCTGAATGACATACTGGCTGGTATGGTCCCGGTGCGCTGGCATCTCCTCAAGCTTAGTGTTGACGTACTGAACCAAGGTCTCAAGTCTCGCAGTCATCTGCTCCTTGGGCTTCCCTTCGTAGTTTCGGCTGTCCGGATACACGTTCTTCAGTCGGTCTATCAGTCGGTCATACTTGCCCTGAAGCATGTCGAACTCGCGCCTCAACTCAGCATACACGGAGAAAGCAATAGTGTCGTCATCCCCAGAGGATGACGAGGAATGCGCCCTTTGCTGACAACCAATAAGAGGAGTATTAATAATAATTTACTTAACCTACTCTCTCGCATAATATCTATAACCTACACACAAATCCTATAACCTATTTGGGCTGTCCAGGGACTCTAAACCGTAGCTCTGATACCAAAACCTGTCACACCCCCAACTTAAATAGCGAAATAAATATAGTTATTACATCATTTTAATGAAGGATACACAACCAATCCAAGATGTAATAACCCCAATTTTTGGAAATTTTTGAAACCCTTATGAATAGTGTTTTTGCTGAATGAGAAAACTGTTCATGCCACGCTATGTAGGGGTTCTGTTATTGATCTTATGGGATATTATTAGTACTCTATGTGGTATATAAGTGTATGTAAAGATCGTCAGAATCCAATTCTGAACACTTTGATTTTTCCCGGAAATCCACTAGATACGGAGAGAATTGAGTATAAGGTAACAGGATAAAAAGGATTTAAATTAAAGGATTATAAGAGAGGATCATAAAAGGAATACAATATATTGAGAAAGGTTAAGGGAACCTAAGTAATAAGATCCCGGGTATGATCCCTCAAACGATAAACGAAAATGAAAGTTAAGCGAACCGTATAACAGATCAACGGTCATTAGGCAAACGATTAGGAAGTTAATCAAAGGGATTAGTGGGAATGATGTCATCCAACCAATAGAAAGAGGACAAGGAGGGGAGGATTACATCACGAGGATGACATAGGCATGACAAGAAAGGAAGGAGATGTGGTGACTTTTTAACCACACAAAACCAAGGGCAACTAGGTAATTCACTAAAGCAAACAACAAAAATCAACCAACCAAAAGCAAATCAAGCCAAAACACAAAAATCTCTCTTCTTCTTCTTCATGCTCTCGGGTTTTTTCTTAAAAAATGAAAGTCCAAGCTCCTCCACTTACTATTTAGCAAGGTAATTATCTAAGCTTCCCCATGGATAGTTACATACTTCCTATAAGTTTAAGCTTCTAATTCCAAGCCAATCTTTTTCTATAAATCATGAAAGAAGATGGTGAATAGTGTTTTCAAGAACTAAAATTTGTGTTCTTGAAGTTTTGTTTAGATTAAGCTTGGATAAGGGCTTTAAAGGTGATTCCAAGCCATTCTCTTGATTCTCCACTCTCCAAGGAAGGTATAAACTACAAACCCTAGCTTTAGTTTTGAGTAATTAGGATTGAATGTGTTTGATATAGCATATGTGAAGCATGATGCTTGATTGGTTGAAGTTTGGTTGAGTTTGTAGAGATTAGTTGGTTTTGTTGCATTGTTGGAGTTGTAAATCTTGGTAATTAGTTAAAGAACCTAAGTAAAGCTTTTAGTTCATGTGAGGAATAAGTATAAATGGTTAATGTGGATTTGTTGGGGCTGTTATGATGTGGTTTGGAGGGATATTGGTTGTATGATTGATTTGGGGTTGATTTGTGGTTGGTATTGAATGGTTTAAAATTGGGAAAACGCGTAAACATAGCCGTCGTAACGTCCGATTTTCTTTAGACTGTTTTTGTGCATAACATTAGGACCCGAGAACCCCCTGCTAGTTTATGACCACTGCCATGTTTAGATAGCTCATGTTACGAGCTTCGTTTTGATATGTAGTTCGTTCGATTCCGATGCACGGTTTAGGAGAAACGACCGTTTCAAGTAACGGCATTTCGCGAACGAAACTTTTCCCCTCGCCTTACTTTGAAACATAGATTAAAGACCAAAAAGGGTTAATTAATGTATGAAACATTTATGGTAAGTGTGTTAGGCAGTTGGTAAGACACTCGCGAAGGAATCGCTTTAAAACTCGTAAAGGTTAAATTATTAAAAATGGTGGAGCCGAGGGTACCCGAGTGGCTTAAGCGAATCAGTGAGCGTAAAACAAGCGTTAGAGTCTAAGTTAGTTAAAGTATAGATTTACAAGTGACTTTGGTTTAATTCCAACTTACTTGTTGTTTATAGGTTACCAGACTCGTCCCGAGCCATTCGTAACCCCAGTCGCTCAGGCAAGTTTTCTACCCGTTATACTGTTGTTGTGATGTAAATATATGTATATGCATTATCTTGTGATATTGCATGATTGTTATTAGCAAATTTTGCGATATATTGGAGCATGCTAATATGGTATATATGCATGTCTGTTTCGTAATCTGGTTATCTATCTGTTGATTTCAATGCTTATAGTTGCATAATACCTATGCTAGAAATAAGCAAGTAGTTGCGTATACCCTTAGTATAGGGGATAAAAGGTGAACATATTTCTAAACCGGGAGTCGATGTTCCCGAGTATATTTATATATATATTTATTTATATATATATATATATATGGATATAGTTTTTAAAACTATTAATCGAATAAGGTTTATTCGATAACTTTAACTTTATTTTATTATTGAATATTATTTCGAATATTATTCGAAGGCGTATGACTCCTTTACATTATTTATTGAATATTATTTGAATATTCATTTGAGGATGTATGACTCCTTTATTTTATTTAATGAATATTATTTATAATATTCATTCGAGGTATTATGACTCAGCTTATTTTATTTATTGAATATTATTTGAATATTCATTTGAGGATCTATGACTCCGATTGTTTGCTGAGATATATTCTTTATTTTATTAAAGAATAAGGTGTCGATAATCAAACTTATTTTTGATTATTCAAATAAAGATATTACTTTCGTATAAGTATATCTTTGATTATTTGCTATTCATTTCAAGTATAAGTTTTAATACTTCTACTTCAATTATTTTATAAAGATTATTTTTTATGGGAATATTATTTAAATAATAATATTCAGACATTTTCTAAATATTCTGGGGACTGATTTACTTCATTAAATCAGTTTTACTCCAAACACTCTTTAAAGTGTTTTCGAGTCTTTAAAATGATTTTCAAAAGTTAGAGCGGATCCCAAAACTATTTTTATATTTAAGATCTTCCTTTTAAAAAGGGGATTTAAATACTCGCTCAAAACCTGGGGGATCCGGCTCGGTGGTGTGTTTTATATTCGCAACAAGGTTGCTGTCTTGGTAAAAGAGTTTTTGATTACTTACCCAATATTCGGGAAGTAAAATTCTTGGAACAAGTTAATCCATTAACAGGCATCGCCTGGGAAATATCGGTGAGTTTTCCTTTCCAACTAGGTACGACTTCTTGGTGGAGCCGTATCAACAAGTTTCTACTTGGGGAAAGGGGGGAACGAGCTTTACGTTTCAGAGTCATGGATTTCATCTGAACTAGGAGTGGCGTAAGTGGTCGAGTAGCGCCGGCCCAGCCTTATTATATTGGCCCAAATGGCCTGGAAGTTCCGCTAAGGCGGTCCATTCCTTAGGAGTTCAGTGTTCGGTTGACAAGTAAATCCGACAGGTTCTCCTCTACATGTAGAAAATGGTGGGGTTGTACTACTACGACTGATCATCGTAAGTGGTCTTCCTGGCGCGGCAAACTCCCGTAATGAGTTCATCATCCAATTGGATAATTTTTGCAACACTACCCAGAGCACTTCGATGGAAAGGCTACGGTTGGGCGATTGTTGAGTGTTGGCAGGGTCAAGTTTTCAAAATGATGTTTACATCAAATGAAGTATCTCGTAACTTCATTTTATTTTGATAATATTTTAAAGATTTAATCTATTCAAATCTTGTCTTATAGTCTCATCTATGTGATGAACTTTTGAAGCTAATTTATAACTTGAACGGTGGTAGTTCAAGTAGTATTTGGGAAAGATATAAGTATATTGGGGTATCTTGTAACTTCATCTTTTAACCTTATATCTAATTAATAATTGTCTTATGAATGACAAAGATTTTCAGAAAAACATTGAGACAAGGTTAGATATATGAGATCACCTTGCAACGATATTTTTTTATACAGTTATACACTGGGACTTTGTGTATATTATGCATGGAAGAGGACTTCCAATATTTTGAAAAGTATATATGTATATATACTGAATATTTTGCGACTTCATCGCATTAAGATATCAAACTTGGTTCATTTCTTTTGACCAAGACTTTCATGAGTATTATGAGTAGGCTCATATATTGTAAATCATTATACATATTATTTTGGTGGGCTTGCTGCTCACCCTTGCTTTATTTCTTCATCACACAACAACAGTTAGGAAAGATGGCCAGACTCCAGCAGACCCAGCGCAAGCGCGTGGGAAGCGTCCTGCGTCTTCCCGTTGATGTTGTAGCTGCTATAGCTGCAGAGGTAGATCTATTGTAGATCAGACCATCTACTTTTGAGAATCAATTATGTATAATTATAACTTGTGGCAGATAATGGCAATTAACTGTAAATTTATCAAGTAATCATTTTGGGTTGTAATAACTTTTAAATTGTGGATTCAAAGACTTGTACTTATTTAAATTTCATCTCTGAGACTATAACGGGTTGTGGTGTGTGTTAGTGTGGGGTCACAGCATAAGGTTATTTATTAATTAAGTGAAGTGATATTGTGGAAAGAAAGACCGTGACGACCCGGATCCCCGACCCCGGATCTGGGGGTGTTACAGAAATGGTATCAGAGCTAAGCGTTATAAACCTCAGAGATGATGGGACGTTAAGATAATAAGATTCACTAAGATAATAAGAACTCTTTCCAAGTTCATAGTCGGGCTACCTAACGTAGTACTGACGGTTAAAACCCTTATGGGAACCCTTATAAATATCGTGATAGGAGCGTAGTTCGTTATCGTATATGGTAGCGGGACTCCGAACCCTGAAGTTGAGGAACATCAACGCGATGATGTTTTATTAGTTATTGGAGATCAGATTGTGGATCCGATAGAGTGTCCTAATGCAGGACCGGATGATGTTGATATTGAGGATGTTGTCCTAGTAGGGATAGTTGTTGAGAAGGACCCCATGGAGGATCCTGACAGGATTGGATAAAGGACCACTGATGAATTGATGACCATGGTTTGGTCGACTACCAGAGATAGGATTGGCCGGTCACTACCGGAGGTTCGTTCAAGTTGTAAAGATAGTAGCCCCTTTAACGCGGCTTACTCGTAAGACTGAGAAGTTCGAATGGACAGAGAAATGCGAGAACAGCTTTCAAGAACTGAAGCAGAGGTTGGTGATGGCCCCTATGCTGGCATTGCCGGATGGAAAAAGGAGATTTTGTGATTTGTAAGTGACGCTTCGCATAAGGAATTAGGGTGCTTCTTAGCACAGCAAGATAATCGCGTCTGCGTCAAGACAATTAAGGTAATATGAAATTTGATATCACCGCCCATGAGCTTAGGCTCGTGGCAATAGTTTTACCCTAAAGATTGGAGGCACTACTTGTATGGAGAGAAGTGCGAGAATTACCTAAGCCTTAAGTGCTCTAGTACATTCTTACGTAGAAAGGGCTCAACATACGCCAGAGGAGGCGGTTAGAGCTAATCAAGAATTATGATTGGCAGATTCTTTATCATTCGGGGTAAGCCAATATGGTGGCTGATGCCCTTAGTAAAAAGGAGAGACTCAAGATGATAATGTCTTTTGGAGAGTTTATAAGAGATTTTGAGAAAATGGAAATAGTAGTGAAGGTAACCGGAGCCGGTACCGAAAAGCTGTTTGAGATAGCAATACAGCCCGAATTATTGGAGAAGATCATATTGTGCCAGAAAAAGTTATGAATGAAGGCAGAGAGCCAACAAATAGATAAGAGGTTAATATCGAGAAAGATGATAAGGGAATAATGAGGTATTCCTATAGAATTTGGGTTCCGAAAGTTCAAGAGCGTAAGGATGAGATCTTAGATGAAAGCTAGTTTGAGGAATAAGATTTAGAGCAAACCCTGAACGTGATAGTCAGGGAGGTCGCCATCAAGATAGAAGGAACCCATGACATAATGGAGTGGAAAATGAGGATTTTAAATTAAAAGATGACCCCAATTATGGGGAGTAGGATGAAACATTTCATACTAAGGAAATAGAAAGTCGAGTAAGGAAAGGAGACCCGAGACGGTACTCCTATACGGCAATTCATGGACCTGTCTAAAAAGAACTTAGACTATTATCCCCAACCACCACCCTGAGGAGACAGTGCGGTGGGAAATTCTTTCAGGACCTTTAAGTCGCTAAGCTCTCAGAGTTCCAAGGAACAGGTTGACCCAGTCGAGGCAAGAGCCTGGCTAAAGGAAATATAGGAATTATTTGAGATTCTAAATGATTGATGAATCACAAAAGACTGTTTTTGTCACTTACCCTCCTAAGAGAGAGACCACCCGCTGGTGAAAGACCAAGAAAGGCACGGAGCCAGAGGTTAGAATAAACTGATTTAAGTTCAGTCAATTGTTTTCAGGAAAGTAATTCCCAAAGATAAGGAGATAGTGTAAAAGCTTTGGAGCTAGAACAAAAGTGGATGAGTATGATGAATTATGAATCTAAGTTGTAAAAGTTATCAAGATTCGTTCTGAGGACACGAATCCAGAATGACGGGATGTTTGGAATCAATACTTATGTTGTGTTGGTTCATGAAATAATGATAAGAGAAAGGAAAATAAAAAGAAACTGAAGTGGAAAGGAATACAAGGGCAATAGAGTTTGAGGTGTGATAAGGGAGTTGGGTATGAGGAAACCCTAAAGACTCGTAGCAATAGACATAGAAAAGTATGCATTCGTCAGGATGAGGGTGATTCACCATGAGTTAAAGTTGATGGTTGAAGGCATAAGAGATACATATAGTTTACCCCTGTAAGTTGGGAAGATTCGAGGAAACCTTAAGATAATTCGAAGGATAAATAATGAGATGCGAATAGACTGAGGACACAAGAAAGTAAGAAATTAAGAAAATTGGATGAAGGAAGTGACCTTCAAGAAGGTGAAGTGTAAGACCGGTGGCAGGATACCCAGAAAGGGAAACGCCAGGTATGAGAGATATCCCAATATTGAGATGACTGTTGAGATAAACAACAAAAGTAAATAAGGAATTATTAAGAAGAAGTTCACGTTGAACACGACCAATATCTTCCAGAACATCCTTGTTATCGTTACCAAATTAGGCAAGAAAAGCGGATGACCATTGTTATCTTTTGGAGGCCATATGGATTGACCTCAATTTGAATAAGGATGCTATTATGAAGTTAGGTATAGACTATCGAGGTGGGATTGATTGAATAAGACACCCTTATCAGGGATATATGACTTGATTTATCCATGGAAGGATGCAGGTACCTTTTAAAGGTGGAATTAAGGATAGAACATCGGTAACTTAAAATGAATCCTAGGGGAATGCATAAAGGTTGGCGTTTCACCCTTAGTAGGGATAGTATGAGTTTGACAGTAGGATTTGGAAAGGGTTAAGGTAACAACAACCTTCAAGTATCAGTGGAGAAATTTTTCAGAAGTATATAGACAATGATTCTGGTATTAGTAAACGGTATTTTGATATGCCCTGTATCTAAGGAATACAGGAGGAACAATTCAAGGATAACCCTAGAGGTTTTACAAGGAGAAAGGTAATATTCAAAATTTTCAAGAATAGAAATGTTGATAAAGGAAATATGACGTAATTATAATGTTGCCAAGTGGGGCACGTGTTAAACCACGAGAAAGTATGGATCGAACCAGTAATGGTCAAAATTATTCAGGGCAATTAGGACTTAAGATAAAAGATGTTCTAATTATGATTGAGAGTCAGTCATGACAGTGATTAACCTCTAAAGACCGAGGCAATAACTTATGGAAAAATGGTGATTTTTTTTTTACTTATCAGATTTTAAGGAAAACATCTTCACTCAAGCAGTGATGGGAAATAGGGTAGAAAATTTGTGAAAGTGGTTAAAATGAAATTGACTGTAAGGCAATTTTACTATCAGGAAAGGCCAAAGAGGTGGCCGACACTTTAAAGGTAAGAGGATAATTATAGGCGCTTGTGCCAAAATAATACAGTGAGGATGGTTAAAACTGTGAAGGTTGTATTATGGTTTGGAAGATTGACATTCCTTCTGATGACTGTGCAATACCCAACCGTAATAGTAGTTGGTAAAGGTTTAATTCGTGTAATCGCCATGAGCGGGCTATCTATCTTAGGAGGTCATATCTTGAGAATAAGCCAGGACCATGTTTCCAAAAAGGACTAGACGAACCTTTGAGTTAAGTCTTCTATCTAAGGCATATGATTAAAAATGGTATTAACCTGCTATCGTTGCTTTGATTGAAACTCTTCTGCAATTTTATCTGCTTCATGTCATGAAAGTACGTCAGAGTTTGGAGTGTTCTTCATGAATTGTGATTGGTGGTTATGTTAACTCCTTAGGAGAATTAGATACGACCTGTATGGACTCCGTATGGTTAGCTATTAAGACTTCATGGAAAATGAATGACGACAGTAGGTCAGTGGTGGACCATAGTAAGGCAGCAATGATTCTGCGAGTATTGAGCTGATTACAACCGTGAGAGTTGTATTGGAATGGGTGTTGAGATTGAGTACCACTAATCGGGTCGTGGTAGTGTATAAGTTATCATTAATAGACTAATTAAGTAGAGTATCTACATAGTGAATTATTATTCTTTCTTATCAATAGAGAGTCGTATTATTATACGAGGAAGGTTGCGGTGCAAGCATAGAATTCTAGTAACGATGATGTCTAGAATGAGATCCCAGGTTCGATTTTCGATGTCGAGGGAGTTTCAAAGGTAATGGTGTATAAGCTCGAGGAAGGGCATGGGTCCATAGAACGATGGACGGGATAGCGAAAATATTTAGGCACATGAAATACGATGCTATAATACTTGATGTTGATATAAATACATATATGTTTTGTTCTCCTATGACAAACCTCTATAGTTCAGAGGTAGATTCCAAGCCAGATATTTTATGGCAGTATATTTTTTTCATATATACAATTCTCTTCAGTTCGTTCTTTTCTCTTCTTTTCATTTCATGTAAGCTGAGAAGAACAACCCTTCCAGAAAGGGGAGGTATTGCCGAATGACTATCTATCTGTGTGATAGAAGCCTAGTAGGATACCAGCTATTGTTTAATTGCTTGTCAAGTACTAAAGGCTGGCCACCTTCTGTACTAACTATGCGATATAACAAGTGTTCATGATCTTAGTGATCTCTCAACAAATTCCTTTACTTCTATTTGATTGATCAAATTTTGGAAAATAGAAGCAACTAAAAAAGGAGTAATAAAGTGGTGGTAGTATGCGGAATGGGAACACATTCGTGATACTAAGGTTGACGTGGTTATTAAAAGGTTATAGAATGCTAACGAGCAAAAGTATAACCAGTATAATATTAGGAACGGAAGGTAGTAGCGATTACGAACTGGAAAAGAATGGGTATTGAGAAGCAGAAGCTCTAATGTTAAAAGCAATAATGAGAGTCTGTGCAATAGACTTGAAAGAATTTGGAATGATCACTTAATTCGGATTGAGTTATCTTACGACAATAGATCATATGTCATTATCGAGATGTCGCCTTATGAGATCATTGAGGGAAGACAATGTCGATCTCCCTTATGTTAGGATGAAGTTGTAGAGCGCAAGATGCTCGGACCCGCAGTAGTCCAAAGGACCAATGATATGATAGATCTAATCAGAGGACGGCTGGTAGTAGCCCAAGATGGTCATGATAAGTATGTTGATTTGACACGAAAGAATAAAGAGTATGAAATAGGGGACCTAGTAATGTTATAGGTATCCCTTGGAAAGGATTGATGAGGTTCGGAAAGAAAGGAAAGCTAAGTCTACAATTTGTTGGACCCTTGGATATATTAAGACGTTTGGGAAGTTAGCATATGAGCTAGCCCTAACCCCGAACATGTAGCAGGCCGTAACGTGTTTCACGTATCAATGTTAAGGAAGTGTAATTCAGATGCCAGATAAATAGGGGCATATGAGCGCATAGATATGCAACCCGACGTAACCTATATGGAGCAACCAGGAAGGGTTATAGAGTGAAAAGGAACGAGTGCTTAGGAGAAGGGTTATCAAACTAGTAAGAGTTTGATGGTAGAACCACAATGTGGGAAAATTGACTTGAGAGTTAGAAAGTGCAATACTAAGAAAGTATCCCTATTTATTTCTATCCGATTCCGGGACGGAATCCTTTTAAGGAGGAGAGACTGTAATAACCCCAATTTTTGGAAATTTTTGAAACCCTTATGAATAGTGTTTTTGCTGAATGAGAAAACTGTTCATGCCACGCTATGTAGGGGTTCTGTTATTGATCTTATGGGATATTATTAGTACTCTATGTGGTATATAAGTGTATGTAAAGATCGTCAGAATCCAATTCTGAACACTTTGATTTTTCCCGGAAATCCACTAGATACGGAGAGAATTGAGTATAAGGTAACAGGATAAAAAGGATTTAAATTAAAGGATTATAAGAGAGGATCATAAAAGGAATACAATATATTGAGAAAGGTTAAGGGAACCTAAGTAATAAGATCCCGGGTATGATCCCTCAAACGATAAACGAAAATGAAAGTTAAGCGAACCGTATAACAGATCAGCGGTCATTAGGCAAACGATTAGGAAGTTAATCAAAGGGATTAGTGGGAATGATGTCATCCAACCAATAGAAAGAGGACAAGGAGGGGAGGATTACATCACGAGGATGACATAGGCATGACAAGAAAGGAAGGAGATGTGGTGACTTTTTAACCACACAAAACCAAGGGCAACTAGGTAATTCACTAAAGCAAACAACAAAAATCAACCAACCAAAAGCAAATCAAGCCAAAACACAAAAATCTCTCTTCTTCTTCTTCATGCTCTCGGGTTTTTTCTTAAAAAATGAAAGTCCAAGCTCCTCCACTTACTATTTAGCAAGGTAATTATCTAAGCTTCCCCATGGATAGTTACATACTTCCTATAAGTTTAAGCTTCTAATTCCAAGCCAATCTTTTTCTATAAATCATGAAAGAAGATGGTGAATAGTGTTTTCAAGAACTAAAATTTGTGTTCTTGAAGTTTTGTTTAGATTAAGCTTGGATAAGGGCTTTAAAGGTGATTCCAAGCCATTCTCTTGATTCTCCACTCTCCAAGGAAGGTATAAACTACAAACCCTAGCTTTAGTTTTGAGTAATTAGGATTGAATGTGTTTGATATAGCATATGTGAAGCATGATGCTTGATTGGTTGAAGTTTGGTTGAGTTTGTAGAGATTAGTTGGTTTTGTTGCATTGTTGGAGTTGTAAATCTTGGTAATTAGTTAAAGAACCTAAGTAAAGCTTTTAGTTCATGTGAGGAATAAGTATAAATGGTTAATGTGGATTTGTTGGGGCTGTTATGATGTGGTTTGGAGGGATATTGGTTGTATGATTGATTTGGGGTTGATTTGTGGTTGGTATTGAATGGTTTAAAATTGGGAAAACGCGTAAACATAGCCGTCGTAACGTCCGATTTTCTTTAGACTGTTTTTGTGCATAACATTAGGACCCGAGAACCCCCTGCTAGTTTATGACCACTGCCATGTTTAGATAGCTCATGTTACGAGCTTCGTTTTGATATGTAGTTCGTTCGATTCCGATGCACGGTTTAGGAGAAACGACCGTTTCAAGTAACGACGTTTCGCGAACGAAACTTTTCCCCTCGCCTTACTTTGAAACATAGATTAAAGACCAAAAAGGGTTAATTAATGTATGAAACATTTATCGTAAGTGTGTTAGGCAGTTGGTAAGACACTCGCGAAGGAATCGCTTTAAAACTCGTAAAGGTTAAATTATTAAAAATGGTGGAGCCGAGGGTACCCGAGTGGCTTAAGCGAATCAGTGAGCGTAAAACAAGCGTTAGAGTCTAAGTTAGTTAAAGTATAGATTTACAAGTGACTTTGGTTTAATTCCAACTTACTTGTTGTTTATAGGTTACCAGACTCGTCCCGAGCCATTCGTAACCCCAGTCGCTCAGGCAAGTTTTCTACCCGTTATACTGTTGTTGTGATGTAAATATATGTATATGCATTATCTTGTGATATTGCATGATTGTTATTAGCAAATTTTGCGATATATTGGAGCATGCTAATATGGTATATATGCATGTCTGTTTCGTAATCTGGTTATCTATCTGTTGATTTCAATGCTTATAGTTGCATAATACCTATGCTAGAAATAAGCAAGTAGTTGCGTATACCCTTAGTATAGGGGATAAAAGGTGAACATATTTCTAAACCGGGAGTCGATGTTCCCGAGTATATATATATATATATTTATTTATATATATATATATGGATATAGTTTTTAAAACTATTAATCGAATAAGGTTTATTCGATAACTTTAACTTTATTTTATTATTGAATATTATTTCGAATATTATTCGAAGGCGTATGACTCCTTTACATTATTTATTGAATATTATTTGAATATTTATTTGAGGATGTATGACTCCTTTATTTTATTTAATGAATATTATTTACAATATTCATTCGAGGTATTATGACTCAGCTTATTTTATTTATTGAATATTATTTGAATATTCATTTGAGGATCTATGACTCCGATTGTTTGCTGAGATATATTCTTTATTTTATTAAAAAATAAGGTGTCGATAATCAAACTTATTTTTGATTATTCAAATAAAGATATTACTTTCGTATAAGTATATCTTTGATTATTTGCTATTCATTTCAAGTATAAGTTTTAATACTTCTACTTCAATTATTTTATAAAGATTATTTTTTATGGGAATATTATTTAAATAATAATATTCAGACATTTTCTAAATATTCTGGGGACTGATTTACTTCATTAAATCAGTTTTACTCCAAACACTCTTTAAAGTGTTTTCGAGTCTTTAAAATGATTTTCAAAAGTTAGAGCGGATCCCAAAACTATTTTTATATTTAAGATCTTCCTTTTAAAAAGGGGATTTAAATACTCGCTCAAAACCTGGGGGATCCGGCTCGGTGGTGTGTTTTATATTCGCAACAAGGTTGCTGTCTTGGTAAAAGAGTTTTTGATTACTTACCCAATATTCGGGAAGTAAAATTCTTGGAACAAGTTAATCCATTAACAGGCATCGCCTGGGAAATATCGGTGAGTTTTCCTTTCCAACTAGGTACGACTTCTTGGTGGAGCCGTATCAACAAGTTTCTACTTGGGGAAAGGGGGAAACGAGCTTTACGTTTCAGAGTCATGGATTTCATCTGAACTAGGAGTGGCGTAAGTGGTCGAGTAGCGCCGGCCCAGCCTTATTATATTGGCCCAAATGGCCTGGAAGTTCCGCTAAGGCGGTCCATTCCTTAGGAGTTCAGTGTTCGGTTGACAAGTAAATCCGACAGGTTCTCCTCTACATGTAGAAAATGGTGGGGTTGTACTACTACGACTGATCATCGTAAGTGGTCTTCCTGGCGCGGCAAACTCCCGTAATGAGTTCATCATCCAATTGGATAATTTTTGCAACACTACCCAGAGCACTTCGATGGAAAGGCTACGGTTGGGCGATTGTTGAGTGTTGGCAGGGTCAAGTTTTCAAAATGATGTTTACATCAAATGAAGTATCTCGTAACTTCATTTTATTTTGATAATATTTTAAAGATTTAATCTATTCAAATCTTGTCTTATAGTCTCATCTATGTGATGAACTTTTGAAGCTAATTTATAACTTGAACGGTGGTAGTTCAAGTAGTATTTGGGAAAGTTATAAGTATATTGGGGTATCTGGTAACTTCATCTTTTAACCTTATATCTAATTAATAATTGTCTTATGAATGACAAAGATTTTCAGAAAAACGTTGAGACAAGGTTAGATATATGAGATCACCTTGCAACGATATTTTTTTATACAGTTATACACTGGGACTTTGTGTATATTATGCATGGAAGAGGACTTCCAATATTTTGATTAGTATATATGTATATATACTGAATATTTTGCGACTTCATCACATTAAGATATCAAACTTGGTTCATTTCTTTTGACCAAGACTTTCATGAGTATTATGAGTAGGCTCATATACTGTAAATCATTATACATATTATTTTGGTGGGCTTGCTGCTCACCCTTGCTTTATTTCTTCATCACACAACAACAGTTAGGAAAGATGGCCAGACTCCAGCAGACCCAGCGCAAGCGCGTGGGAAGCGTCCTGCGTCTTCCCGTTGATGTTGTAGCTGCTATAGCTGCAGAGGTAGATCTATTGTAGATCAGACCATCTACTTTTGAGAATCAATTATGTATAATTATAACTTGTGGCAGATAATGGCAATTAACTGTAAATTTATCAAGTAATCATTTTGGGTTGTAATAACTTTTAAATTGTGGATTCAAAGACTTGTACTTATTTAAATTTCATCTCTGAGACTATAATGGGTTGTGGTGTGTGTTAGTGTGGGGTCACAGCATAAGGTTATTTATTAATTAAGTGAAGTGATATTGTGGAAAGAAAGACCGTGACGACCCGGATCCCCGACCCCGGATCTGGGGGTGTTACACAAGATCTTACAGTTTAGGGTTTGGAACAGCCCATCACTACCAGCTATTACATTTGATTACAAATACCGAATCCTCACAGCTATTATTACTTATTCTACCTGAGCTCGAACATAAGCATCAGCATCACAGGTCTTACGGGCAGTCTGCTTGAATCTACCCATAGCTGCTAGCTGTAATATCAGGGTAAAGCAAGAAGTGAGCCAAAAGCTCAACAAGTGCTAACAGTACAACGCAAAACATAAATCGAGATATACCTTTAGGAATGACAATGGAAAGACGTAATCAATGATAACGAGAGATAAAACTTATGTGAGTTGGCATCATTTTGCTTGCATCAAAACAAATTTTAAAATCATTCTTAATCAAAATCATTTTATGACGCTACGGATTACAGCCGGTGATCAGCCGCGAAGTAATCCCGAACCTCGCTGGGTTCTAAAACATTATTGGGAATCCCTAGGCAACTTTTAAGCCTAATATAAGTGTGGAAAGGACTCGCGTCTCAGTCCAGATCCACCATTCAAGAAAACATTTATCCCCCTTTGGGACTGAAAATCCACATTTTATTTATTTCAAAAGCTGATGCCGAATTGTAACAAAATCTCTTTTAACAGTAAATATTTTTATTAAGGAATTATAGATCAACTCGAAATACGGGAAACAAGGTACTGAATATCAGAGCCATGATTCACAGAACTATTCTATATTCAAGTAATTGAATGGTTTTCATATATCAAAGATTGGACAAGAGGATTTAGTGAGGCTAATGGATAATATGAAGGGTAATGCCAATTTGGGCTCAAAGTAATGGTTTCTCATCAAGGTTCAAGTGCTGGATCATTAAGAATGTAAGCTTCATGAATATTAAGGGTGTTAAGGTATGAAGAATGATTTTTAGCTCAGGGTATATCAGAATTTTCAAGCTTTAGGATAAGAAAGAGGGTATCAATTAATGAGGAATCAAGCTGGGAAGTATCTGACTATCAGAATTCAAAGTAAGGTTTTATAGGGGTTCAAGTATCAGGATGAGATATCAATGCATAGGAAACATCAACATGTTAATCAAGAGGATCAATCAAGAAAGTTATCAACTCTTCATTTTTATCATGGCATTAAACTATCATGAAAGACTTTTGAACTACTTGCAATACGTACTCGAGGCTTCATGGCATCTCTATGTAACTCAAAGATAAACAAAAGATACGCTTGATTTAAATATATCAAAATGACTCAGGATAATTGCATCGATATATATATGAACTGTTTACAGTAAATACGAAGGTCAAGTTGAATCACTTGCCTTGAGATAGACTGGTCTGGTCTGACTGGTAGGAGCAACAACTGGAGCTTCACTCGACTTTTATGGCAAGTTTCCCTCATCTCGAGATCCTACATAAATAATAATAATCCTCATTATAATATATTCTTACCATCTTAACCTATTTACAACCCGAAATTAAACATGGATGGCACTTAGGCCTATACACACTTAATTCATATCCACCATTATATTTTCAAATGTACACACGTAGCCACATAATCACATATCATATATTAATACCAAATAACATCATATACACCATAATGCCACACTAGGCTTGGATGATCTCGACTCACCACTTAAGTCACTTGGTCACTAACTAAACAAAGTCTTCAAATTTGGGCTTCCTAACTCAATGTGCCTTTCCTAAATTATCCAAAACCTATTGACCCTCACTTGTGCCTTTTGCTCTACTGACCTTATACTATCTTACAACTATGGTGGTCGACCTAATACTCACTTCTAAGTGTTCTAAAGCTATGTGATAAGTGAAAGTGCTCACTGGTGCAAATTTCAGAATGGTCACTAAGGTTTCTTGAGTGCATTAGACACTCTTAAACTACAAGTTTTTCTTCAAAAATTTTTACACAAGACTCTTCTGACCTAAGGGCATCTCACAAGCTTGATGTGGCTCAAAGGCCTGGCTTGGGCCTTCTTGGGCCTAAGCTAAAAGTCCAAGGTTCTCCTGTTTTTCTGGGCAGAAAATGCCCTGACTTGAATTAACTTGTGACACATGGTTCTAGCTCATATCCTATGAACTATGGTTGGAAAAACTTCTCTGACATACCCTCTAACTAAGGCCCAATTGGGCCTAATGAGGGCCTACCCATGACATGGCCAAATCTCCCTATTTCTAAGTTGCAACAAAACTGTCCCCTGCTGGACAGATTTTGTTATTCTACTTGTGCACCTAACCAAATGACATGCAAACCTCCAACCAACTCCTAAAACCTATTATATACTCCCCATACTAACTTCTGGTAGCTTGGGCCTCAAAGTGCACATCAATGACATGGTCAAAACTCACTCTAAACCTCAGGGTACTAAACTGATTTTTCTGCAGAAACTATAACTCTCATTTTTCCAAGGCTTTGACTTGACAAACCTATCTAACAACAACTCAAAACTTAAACAAAGACTTATACATGGTATTCTACTGAACTAACTCCCTTTTTCTCAAAATAACCTTGGTGAGATCATCCTTACCTAAGGTGCAACTATGGCAAAACAAAAGAGACTACTTGTAACACCCCCAAATCCGGGGTCGGGGATCCGGGTTGTCACGAGTTCCATTTCCCTTAACAACACCCAATCTTAATAAATAATCAACTACTCTGTACTGTGACCCCACAATAAACACACACACCACAAGTTATAGTCTCAGAGATGAATATCCAAAAATAATCACAAGTCGTTTTATTCCACAATTATATGCCAATACACCTTAAACAGGTTTCTGAATAAATTTACATTTCTTTGCCATTATTACAATTCATAAATATACATAATCTGATATATCAAAAGTTGAAAGCCTAGCCTATTGGTAGTTCCTACCTCAGCTATGGCGGCATCAGTGCTTCTAGAAAACTGCGGAACGTCTCCTAACCTCTTGCGAATCGGGAGCTTGGTCCGGTTCATCTGGTCTATCTGATGTTGTGTGATGAAAGAAGAAAGCAAGGGTGAGCAGCAAGCCCACCAAAATAATATGTATAATGATTAACAATATATGAGCCTTCTCATAGTACTCATGAAAGTCTTGGTCAAAAGAAATGAACCAAGTTGATATCTTAATGCGATGAAATCGCAAAATATTCAGTATATATATATACATATATACTTTTCAAAATATTGGAAGTCCTCTTCCATGCACAATATACACAAAGTCCCAGTGTATAACTGTATAAAAAAAATATCGTTGCAAGGTGATCTCATATATCTAACCTTGTCTCAACGTTTTTCTGAAAATCTTTGTCATTCATAAGACAATTATTAATTAGATATAAGTTTAAAAGATGAGGTTACCAAATACCCCAATATACTTATATCTTTCCCAATACTACTTGAACTACCACCGTTCAAGTTATAATCAGTTTCAAAAGTTCATCACATAGATGAGACTACAAGACAAGATTTGAATAGATTCAATCTTTGAAATATTATTGAATGAAATAAAGTTACGAGATACTTTATTTAGTCCCGATATATATATATCCACATATATATATCTCTTAAACATTTCCTGGAACCTCTGTTATGTAAAGTATGAACAGAGTTTGAAACATCCAATGAATTTTGGAAAGGAAAAGAATGTTGGCATAAACCCGATATCTCGCTGATCAGGCAAAGATACAAATAAGTAACCTTTTCTACTGTAGATGGATGAATTCCTCACCGGTCATCACCCTGGCCGCATTAGGACCTCGCGCTAGACCATACCCCGGCCCCTCACGCGTTGATGGACTGCCACCCAGCCACTTACACAATAATAGACCGTACCCCGGCCTGTCGCTTATGCCGACTCAATGAGATGGGCTTACTTCCCGAACGTTGGGCAAGTAATCAATTCATTTACCAAATCTGCAACCTCGTTGTGAATATAAAATACACCACAGAGCCGGATTCCCCAGGTTTTGAGCGAGTATTTAAATCTCCTTTAAAAAGGAAGATCTTAAATATAAAAATGAGTTTTGGGATCCGCTCTGACTTTTAAAAATCATTTTGAAGACTCGAAAACACTTTAAAGAGTGTTTGGAGTAAGGCTGATTTAATGAAGTAAATCAGTCCCCAGAATATTAGAAAATATCTGAATATTATTAATTAAATAATATTCCCATAAAGAATAATCTTTATAAAAATAATTGAAGTAGAAGTATTAAAAATTATACTTGAAATAAACATTAAATAACCAAAGATATACTTATATGAAAGTATTATCTTTATTTGAATAATCGAAAATAAGTTTGATTATTAACACCTTATTCTTTAATAAAATAAAGAATATATTTCAGCAAATAATCGGAGTCATAGATCCTCAAATGAATATTCGATAATATTCACTAATAATATAAAAGAGTCATAAGCCCTCGAATGAATATTCAAATAATATTCAATAAATAATATAAAAGAGTCATAAGCCCTCAAATGAATATTCAAATGAATATTCAATAAATAATATAAAAGAGTCATAAGTCCTCGAATGAATATTCAAATAATATTCAATAAATAATAAAGTTTAAAGTTATCGAATAAACCTTATTCGATTAATAGTTTGGAAAACTATAACCATATATATATAAATATATATATATATATATCCATATCCATATATATACAAAATCTACTCGGGATCCTCGACTCCCGGTTTTAGAAAATATTTTCACCTTTGAGTCCCTATACTAAGGGTATATGCAAGATACCGCTATCCTCTAGCATAGGTATTATCAACTGAACCAACAGATATATATTTCAAGAATATGAAACAGGCATGCATATATACCATATCACATGCTACAATATATCGCAAGAATTTGCTAAATAACCAACATGCATCTATCGCAAGATAATGCATATACAAGTGTATACATCACAACAACAGTATAACGGATAGAATACTTGCCTGAGCGACTGGGGTTACGAATGGCTCGGGATGAGTCTGGTAACCTATAAACAACAAGTAAGTTGGAATTAAACCAAAGTCACTTGTAAATCTATACTTTAACTAACTTAGACTCTAACGCTTGTTTTGCGCTCACTGATTCGCTTAAGCCACTCGGGTACCCTCGGCTCCACCATTTTTAATAATTTAACCTTTACGAGTTTTAAAGCGATTCCTTCGCGAGTGTCTTACCAACTGCCTAACACACTTACCATAAATGTTTCATACATTAATTAACCCTTTTTGGTCTTTAACCTATGTTTCGAAGTAAGGCGAGGGAAAAAGTTTCGTTCGCGAAACGCCGTTACTTGAAACGGTCGTTTCTCCTAAACCGTGCATCGGAATCGAACGAACTACATATCAAAACGAAGCTCGTAACATGAACTATCTAATCATGGCAATGGTCAAAACCTAGCAGTGAGTTCAAGGGTTCTGATCTTAAGAACAAAAACAGTCTACGGTAAATCGGGCATTACGACGGCTATGTTTACGCGATTTCCCAATTTTATACCATTCAATTCCATCACCAAACAACCCCAATCCCTTCATACAATCAAAGTCCATCCATATCACATCCTAACAGCCCCAAAACTCAATATTATGAACTTTATACTACCCTCAAACATGAACTAAAAGCTATACTTAAGTTCATTAACCAATAATCAAGATTTACAACTTCAAACTCATTACAAATCCAACCACACTCTAAGTATACAAGGATCATGCTCCTCATGAATTATAACAATCAAAACCATTCCTAATACTCAAAAGTAAAGCTAGGGTTTGAAGTTTTATACCTTCTTGAAGCTTTTAATCAATGAAAGATCCTTGGAAAGCCCATGGAAGCCTTGATCTATGCTTAAGCTACCTTGTCCTTACAAATAAAATCAAGAATCAAAAATTTGTTCTTGAAAGTTACTATTCACCCTAAACTTTTAGGAATTGATTAACTAGGTAAACCTTGGATTCTTGGATCCAAACTTATAGCATAACTAAGTTATGAATTATGGAAGCTAAAGAAACAAACCTTATAATTTTTGAAGGTGTGTAGCTTGAGTTTTTTGAAAACTCCTCCTTGTTTTTCTTGAAAAGGCCGAGAGCAAGATGAAGAAGAAAGAGAGATTTTTGTGGTTTTGCTTTGATTTGATTTTTGGTTGGTTGTTTTTGTTTTGTTTTAGGTCAATTACCCATTTACCCTTGATTTTGTGTGGCTAATATTCCACCACATTTCCTTCCCTCTTATGTCATGCTTGCATCACTTTGTGATGTCATCACCCCTCCTTTGTCCTCTTTCTATTGGTTGGATGACATCATCCCCCACTAATCCCTTTGATTAGCTTCTAATTGTTTGCCTAATGACCGCTGATCTGTTATACGGTTCGCTTAACTTTCGTTCTCGTTTCTCGTTTGAAGGATCATACCCGGGATCTTATTACTTAGGTTCCCTTAACCTTTCTCAATACATTATATTCCTTTTTATGATCCTCTATTATAATCCTTTAATTTAAATCCTTTTTATCCTGTTACCTTATACTCAAATCTCTCCGTATCTTGTGGATTTCCGGGAAAAACTAAAGTGTTCGGATTTGGATTCTGACGATCTTTACATACACTTATATCCCATATAAAGTACTAATAAAATCTCAGAATATCCATATCAGAACCCCTACATAGTGTGGCACGAAAAGTTTTCTCATTCAGCAAAAACACTATTCATAAGGGTTTCAAAATTTCCAAAAATTGGGGTTATTACAGTCTCCCCTCCTTAAAAGGATTCCGTCCCGGAATCAGATAGAAATGAATAGGGATACTTTCTTAGTATTGCACTTTCTAACTCTCAAGTAAATTTTCCCACATTGTGGTTCTACCATCAAACTCTGACTAGTTTGATAACCCTTCTCCTAAGCACTTGTTCCTTTTTCAATCTATAACCCTTCCTGGTTGCTCCATATAGGTTACGTCGGGTTGCATGTCTATGCGCTCATATGCCCTTATTTATCTGGCATCCGAATTACATTTTCTTAACATTGATACGTGGAACACATTATGAACTTGCTACATATTCGGGGGTTGGGCTAGCTCATATGCTATCTTCCCAATATGTCTTAATATATCCAAGGGTCCAACAATTCGTGGACTTAGTTTCCCTTTCTTTCCGAACCTCATCCTTCCTTTCCAAGGGAATACCTATAACAACACTAGGTCCCCCACTTCCTATTCCTTGTCCTTTCGTGTCAAATCAACATACTTCGTGTTCCTATCTTGGGCTACTACCAGCCGTCCTCTGATTAGATCTATTATATCCTTGGTCCTTTAGACCACTGCTGGTCCGAGCATCTTGCGCTCTACAACTTCATCCTAACATAAGGGAGATCGACATTGTCTTCCCTCAAGGATCTCATAAGGCGACATCTCGATAATGACATATGATCTATTGTCGTAAGATAACTCAATCCGAATTAAGTGATTATTCCAATTTCTTTCAAGTCTATTGCACAGACTCTCATTATAGCTTTTAGCATTAGAGCTTCTGCTTCTCAATACCCATTCTTTTCGAGTTCGTAATCGCTACTACCTTCCGTTCCTAATATTATACTGGTTATACTTTTGCTCGTTAGTGTTCTATAACCCTTTAATAACCACGTCAACCTTAGTATCACGAATGTGTTTCCATTCCGAATACTACCACAACTTTACTACTCCTTTTTCAGCTGCTTCTATCTTTTGGAAGCTTGATCAATCATATAGAAGTAAAGGAATTTGTTGAGAGATCACTATGATCATGAACACTTGTTATATCGCATAGTTAGTACAGAAGGTGGCCAGCCTTTAGTACTTGACAAGCAATTAAACAATAGTTGGTATCCTACTAGGCTTCTATCACACAGATAGACAGTCATTCGGCAATACCTCCCCTTCTGGAAGGGTTGTTCTTCTCAAATTACATGAAATGAAAAGAAGAGAAAAGAACGAACTGAAGAGAATTGTATATATGAAAAAAAATATACTGCCACAAAATATCTGGCTTGGAACCTACCTCTGAACTATAGAGGTTTGTCATAGAAGAACAAAACATATATGTATTTATATCAACATCAAGTATTATAGCATCGCATTTCACGTGCCTAAATATTTTCGCTATCCCGTCCATCATTCTATGGACCCATGCTCTTCCTCGAGCTTATACACAATCACCTTTGAAACTCCCTCGATTCCGAAAATCGAACCTGGGATCTCATTCTAGATATCATCATTACTAGAGTTCTATGCTTGCACCGCAACCTTCCTCGTATAATAATACGACTCTCTATTGGTAAGAAAGAATAAATATACAATAGGTAGATACTCTACTTAATTAGTCTATCAATGATAACTTATACACTACCATGACCCGATTAGTGGTACTCAATCTCAACACCCATTCCAATACAACTCTCACGGTTGCAATCAGCGCAATACTCGCAGAATCATTGCTGCCTTACTATGGTCCACCACTGACCTACTGTAGTCATTCATTTTCCATGAAGTCTTAATAGCTAACCATACGGAGTCCATACATCTCGTATCTAATTCTTCTAAGGAGGTAACATAATCACCATTTCTGATTCATGAAGAACACTCCTGATCTCAAAGGTTCGTTTAGTCCTTTTGAAACATGGTCCAGGCTCATTCTCAAGATAGTACCTTCTAAGATAGATAGCCCGTTCATGGCGATTACACGAATTAAACCTTTACCAACTACTATTACGGTTGGGTATTGCACAGTCATCAGAAGGAATGTCAATCTTCCAAACCATAATACAACCTTCACAGTTTTAACCATCATCACTGTATTCTTTTGGCACAAGCGCCTATAATTATCCTCTTACCTTTAAAGTGTCGGCCACCTCTTTGGCCTTTCCTGATAGTAAAATTTCCTTACAGTCAATGTCACTTTAACCATCTCCAAATAAATTTTCTACCTTATTTCAATCACAGCTTATGTGAAAATGCTTTCCTTAAAATCTGATGAGTAAAAAAAAAAATCACCATTTTTCCATAAGTTATTGCCTCAGTCTTTAGAGGTTAATCACTGTCATGACTGACTCTCAATCATAATTAGAACATCTTTTATCTTAAGTCCTAATTGCCCTGAATAATTTCGACCATTACTGGTTCGATCCATACTTTCTCGTGGTTTAACACGTGCCCCACTTGGCAACATTATAATTACGTCATATTTCCTTTATCAACATTTCTATTCTTGAAAATTTTGAATATTACCTTTCTCCTTGTAAAACCTCTAAGGTTATCCTTCAATCGTTCCTCCTGTATTCCCTAGATACAGGGCATATTAAAATACCATTTACTATTACTAGAACCATTGTCTATATACTTCTGAAAAATTTCTCCACTGATTCTTAAAGGTTGTTGCTACATTAACCCTTTCCAAATCATACTGTCAAAAGTCATACTGTCCCTATTAAGGGTGAAATTCCAACCTTTATGCATTCCCCTAGGATTCATTTTAAGTTACCGATGTTCTATCCTTAATTCCACCTTTAAAAGGTACCTGCATCCTTCCATGGATAAATCAAGTCATATATCCCTGATAAGAGTGTCTTATTCAATCATTCCCACCTCGATAGTCTATACCTAACTTCATAATAGCATCCTTATTCAAATTGAGGTCAATCCATATGGCCTCCAAAAGATAACAATGGTCATCCACTTTTCTTTCTTGATTTGGTAATGATAACATGGATGTTCTGGAAGATATTGGTCATGTTCAACGTGAACTTCTTCTTAATAATTCCTTATTTACTTTTGTTGTTTATCTCAACAGTCATCTCAATGTTGGGATATCTTTCATATCTGGCGTCTCCCTTTCTGGGTATTATGCCACCGGTCTTACACTTTACCTTCTTGAAGGTCACTTCCTTCACCCAATTTTCTTAATTTCTTACTTTCTTGTCTCCTCAGTCTATCCGCGTCTCATTATTTATCCTTCGAATTATCTCAAGGTTTCCTCGAATCTTCCCAACTTACAGGGGATAATATATATGTATCTCTTATGCCTTCACCCAGCAATTTTAACTCATGGTGAATCACCCTCATCCTGACGATTACATACTTTTCTATTTCTATTGCTACGAGTCTTTAGGGTTTCCTCATACCCAATTCCTTTATCATTCCTCAAACTCTATTGCCTTTATATTCCTTTCCACTTCAGTTTCTTTTTATTTTCCTTTCTCTTATTATTATTTCATGAACCAACACAACATAAGCATTGATTTCAAATATCCCGTCATTCTGGATTCGCGTCTTCAGAACGAATCTTAACAACTTTTACAGCTTAGATTCATAATTTATCATACTCGTCTGCCTTTGTTCTGGCTCTAAAGCTTTTACACTATCTCCTTATCTTTGGGAATTACTTTCCCGAAAACAATTGACTGAACTTAAATCAGTTTATTCTAACCTCTGGCTCCGTGCCTTCCTTGGCCTTTTACCAGCGGGTGGTCTCTCTCTTAGGAGGGTAAGTGACAAAAACACTCTTTTGTGATTCGTCAATTATTTAAAATCTCAAATGATTCCTGCATTTCCTTTAGCCAGGCTCTTGCCTCGACTGGGTCAGCTTGTTCCTTGGAACTCTGAGAGCTTAGCGATTTAAAGGTCCTGAAAGAATTTCTCACCGCATTGTTTCCTCAGGGTGGTGGGTGGGAATAATAGTCTAAGTTCTGTCTAGAAAGGGCCATAAATTATCATATAGGAGTACCGTCTCGGGTCTCCTTTCTTTACTCGACTTCTGTTTCTTAAGTCTGAACATTTCCTCCTCCTCCCCATAATCGGGGTCATCCTTCATATTTTAAATCCTCATTTTCACTTCATTATGTTATGGGTTCTTTCTATCTTGATGGCGACCTCCCTGACTATCACGTTCTGGGTTTGCTCTAAATCTTATTCCTCAAACTAGCTGTCATCTAAGATCTCATCCTTAAGCTCTTGAACATTTGGAACCCAAATTCTGTAGGAATACCTCATTATTCCCTTATCATCTTTCTCGGTATTAATCTCATATTTATTTGTTGGCTCTCTGCCTTCATTCATCACTTTTACTGGCACAATATGTTCTTTTCCAATAATTCGGGCTGTATTGCTATCTCAAACAGCTTTTCGGTACCGGCTCCGGTTACCTTCACTACTATTTCCATTTTCTCAAAATCTCTTATAAACTCTCCAAAAGACATTATCATCTTGAGTCTCTCCTTTTTACCAAGGGGCCTTTCCCCGAATGATAAAGAATCTCCCAATCATAATTCTTGATTAGCTCTAACCGCCTCCTCTGGCGTATGTTGAGCTCTTTCTACGTAAGAATGTACTAGAGCACTTATGGCTTAGGTAATTCTCGCACTTCTCTCCATACAAGTAGTGCCTCCAATCTTTAGGGTAAAACTATTGCCACGAGCCTAACCTCATGGGCGGGGATATCGAATTTCATATTACCTTAATTGTCTTGACATGTACGCGATTACCTTACCGTGCTGCATAAGCACGCACCCTAAGCCCTTGTGCGAAGCGTCACTACACTTCACAAAATCTCCTTTTCCATCCGGCAATGCCAGCATAGGGGCCATCACCAACCTCTGCTTCAGTTCTTAAAAGCTGTTCTCGCATTTCTCTGTCCATTCGAACTTCTCAGTCTTACGAGTAAGCCGCGTTAAAGGGGTTACTATCTTTACAAACTTGAACGAACCTCCGGTAGTGACCGGCCAATCCTACCTCTGGTAGTTGCCCTAACCATGGTCATCAATTCCTCAGTGGTCCTTTATTCATTCTTGTCAGGATCCTCCATGGGATCCTCCTCAACAACTATCCCTTCTAGGACAACATCCTCAACCGCTAAATTCTCAATATCAACATCATCCGGTCCTGCATTAGGACACTCTATCGGATCCACAATCCGATCTCCAATTAGTAATAAAACATCATCGCGCTGATGTTCCTCAACTTCAGGGTTCAGAGTCCCGCTACCATATACGATAACGAACTACGCTTCTATCGCTACATTTATAAGGGTTCCCATAAGGGTTTTAACTGTCAGTACTACGCTAGGTAGTCCGACTATGAACTTGGCAAGAGTTCTTATTATCTTAGTGAACTTATTATCTTAACGTCCCATCATCTCTGAGGTTTATAACGCTTGGCTCTGATACCATTTCTGTAACACCCCCAAATCCGGGGTCGGGGATCCGGGTTGTCACGAGTTCCATTTCCCTTAACAACACCCAATCTTAATAAATAATCAACTACTCTGTACTGTGACCCCACAATAAACACACACACCACAAGTTATAGTCTCAGAGATGAATATCCAAAAATAATCACAAGTCGTTTTATTCCACAATTATATGCCAATACACCTTAAACAGGTTTCTGAATAAATTTACATTTCTTTGCCATTATTACAATTCATAAATATACATAATCTGATACATCAAAAGTTGAAAGCCTAGCCTATTGGTAGTTCCTACCTCAGCTATGGCGGCATCAGTGCTTCTAGAAAACTGCGGAACGTCTCCTAACCTCTTGCGAATCGGGAGCTTGGTCCGGTTCATCTGGTCTATCTGATGTTGTGTGATGAAAGAAGAAAGCAAGGGTGAGCAGCAAGCCCACCAAAATAATATGTATAATGATTAACAATATATGAGCCTTCTCATAGTACTCATGAAAGTCTTGGTCAAAAGAAATGAACCAAGTTGATATCTTAATGGGATGAAGTCGCAAAATATTCAGTATATATATATATACATATATACTTTTCAAAATATTGGAAGTCCTCTTCCATGCACAATATACACAAAGTCCCAGTGTATAACTGTATAAAAAAAAATATCGTTGCAAGGTGATCTCATATATCTAACCTTGTCTCAACGTTTTTCTGAAAATCTTTGTCATTCATAAGACAATTATTAATTAGATATAAGTTTAAAAGATGAGGTTACCAAATACCCCAATATACTTATATCTTTCCCAATACTACTTGAACTACCACCGTTCAAGTTATAATCAGTTTCAAAAGTTCATCACATAGATGAGACTACAAGACAAGATTTGAATAGATTCAATCTTTGAAATATTATTGAATGAAATAAAGTTACGAGATACTTTATTTAGTCCCGATATATATATATCCACATATATATATCTCTTAAACATTTCCTGGAACCTCTGTTATGTAAAGTATGAACAGAGTTTGAAACATCCAATGAATTTTGGAAAGGAAAAGAATGTTGGCATAAACCCGATATCTCGCTGATCAGGCAAAGATACCAATAAGTAACCTTTTCTACTGTAGATGGATGAATTCCTCACCGGTCATCACCCTGGCCGCATTAGGACCTCGCGCTAGACCGTACCCCGGCCCCTCACGCGTTGATGGACTGCCACCCAGCCACTTACACAATAATAGACCGTACCCCGGCCTGTCGCTTATGCCGACTCAATGAGATGGGCTTACTTCCCGAACGTTGGGCAAGTAATCAATTCATTTACCAAATCTGCAACCTCGTTGCGAATATAAAATACACCACAGAGCCGGATTCCCCAGGTTTTGAGTGAGTATTTAAATCCCCTTTAAAAAGGAAGATCTTAAATATAAAAATGAGTTTTGGGATCCGCTCTGACTTTTAAAAATCATTTTGAAGACTCGAAAACACTTTAAAGAGTGTTTGGAGTAAGGCTGATTTAATGAAGTAAATCAGTCCCCAGAATATTAGAAAATATCTGAATATTATTAATTAAATAATATTCCCATAAAGAATAATCTTTATAAAAATAATTGAAGTAGAAGTATTAAAACTTATACTTGAAATAAACATTAAATAACCAAAGATATACTTATATGAAAGTATTATCTTTATTTGAATAATCGAAAATAAGTTTGATTATTAACACCTTATTCTTTAATAAAATAAAGAATATATTTCAGCAAATAATCGGAGTCATAGATCCTCAAATGAATATTCAATAATATTCACTAATAATATAAAAGAGTCATAAGCCCTCGAATGAATATTCAAATAATATTCAATAAATAATATAAAAGAGTCATAAGCCCTCAAATGAATATTCAAATAATATTCAATAAATAATATAAAAGAGTCATAAGTCCTCGAATGAATATTCAAATAATATTCAATAAATAATAAAGTTTAAAGTTATCGATTAAACCTTATTCGATTAATAGTTTGGAAAACTATAACCATATATATATAAATATATATATATATATCCATATCCATATATATACAAAATCTACTCGGGATCCTCGACTCCCGGTTTTAGAAAATATTTTCACCTTTGAGTCCCTATACTAAGGGTATATGCAAGATACCGCTATCCTCTAGCATAGGTATTATCAACTGAACCAACAGATATATATTTCAAGAATATGAAACAGGCATGCATATATACCATATCACATGCTACAATATATCGCAAGAATTTGCTAAATAACCAACATGCATCTATCGCAAGATAATGCATATACAAGTGTATACATCACAACAACAGTATAACGGATAGAATACTTGCCTGAGCGACTGGGGTTACGAATGGCTCGGGATGAGTCTGGTAACCTATAAACAACAAGTAAGTTGGAATTAAACCAAAGTCACTTGTAAATCTATACTTTAACTAACTTAGACTCTAACGCTTGTTTTGCGCTCACTGATTCGCTTAAGCCACTCGGGTACCCTCGGCTCCACCATTTTTAATAATTTAACCTTTACGAGTTTTAAAGCGATTCCTTCGCGAATGTCTTACCAACTGCCTAACACACTTACCATAAATGTTTCATACATTAATTAACCCTTTTTGGTCTTTAACCTATGTTTCGAAGTAAGGCGAGGGAAAAAGTTTCGTTCGCGAAACGCCGTTACTTGAAACGGTCGTTTCTCCTAAACCGTGCATCGGAATCGAACGAACTACATATCAAAACGAAGCTCGTAACATGAACTATCTAATCATGGCAATGGTCAAAACCTAGCAGTGAGTTCAAGGGTTCTGATCTTAAGAACAAAAACAGTCTACGGTAAATCGGGCATTACGACGGCTATGTTTACGCGATTTCCCAATTTTATACCATTCAATTCCATCACCAAACAACCCCAATCCCTTCATACAATCAAAGTCCATCCATATCACATCCTAACAGCCCCAAAACTCAATATTATGAACTTTATACTACCCTCAAACATGAACTAAAAGCTATACTTAAGTTCATTAACCAATAATCAAGATTTACAACTTCAAACTCATTACAAATCCAACCACACTCTAAGTGTACAAGGATCATGCTCCTCATGAATTATAACAATCAAAACCATTCCTAATACTCAAAAGTAAAGCTAGGGTTTGAAGTTTTATACCTTCTTGAAGCTTTTAATCAATGAAAGATCCTTGGAAAGCCCATGGAAGCCTTGATCTATGCTTAAGCTACCTTGTCCTTACAAATAAAATCAAGAATCAAAAATTTGTTCTTGAAAGTTACTATTCACCCTAAACTTTTAGGAATTGATTAACTAGGTAAACCTTGGATTCTTGGATCCAAACTTATAGCATAACTAAGTTATGAATTATGGAAGCTAAAGAAACAAACCTTATAATTTTTGAAGGTGTGTAGCTTGAGTTTTTTGAAAACTCCTCCTTGTTTTTCTTGAAAAGGCCGAGAGCAAGATGAAGAAGAAAGAGAGATTTTTGTGGTTTTGCTTTGATTTGATTTTTGGTTGGTTGTTTTTGTTTTGTTTTAGGTCAATTACCCATTTACCCTTGATTTTGTGTGGCTAATATTCCACCACATTTCCTTCCCTCTTATGTCATGCTTGCATCACTTTGTGATGTCATCACCCCTCCTTTGTCCTCTTTCTATTGGTTGGATGACATCATCCCCCACTAATCCCTTTGATTAGCTTCTAATTGTTTGCCTAATGACCGCTGATCTGTTATACGGTTCGCTTAACTTTCGTTCTCGTTTCTCGTTTGAAGGATCATACCCGGGATCTTATTACTTAGGTTCCCTTAACCTTTCTCAATACATTATATTCCTTTTTATGATCCTCTATTATAATCCTTTAATTTAAATCCTTTTTATCCTGTTACCTTATACTCAAATCTCTCCGTATCTTGTGGATTTCCGGGAAAAACTAAAGTGTTCGGATTTGGATTCTGACGATCTTTACATACACTTATATCCCATATAAAGTACTAATAAAATCTCAGAATATCCATATCAGAACCCCTACATAGTGTGGCACGAAAAGTTTTCTCATTCAGCAAAAACACTATTCATAAGGGTTTCAAAATTTCCAAAAATTGGGGTTATTACACTACTCTTTACAAATCACAAACCTTTATGCTCTTGAAGCAACAAGATATATATATTTTTTTATAATAGATAACCACGAATTATTACCATGCAATAAGAAGTATAAATCAATATTAATACATTATTCCTACTGAAATTAAGGCTCACTAACATCATGAATCTAAATGATCAAAACTTCCAAAAAAAAATCAAAAGTGATTTACATGCATGCATGCTTTCGGATCTTTCAAGCCAAAGCAACATGATTTCCAAATAAATTTTTATCATAATTCAACATGCAAGCCTAACATGGATTACAACTAAATGATCAACTAGCATGCAAAAGGGTTTTATCAAGTTTTTACTATAAAATTCACGTTATCATCACAAAATACACAAAAATGTAACAAGGCAACAAAACACCATCCATTCGGCTCCTATCAAGTCATGGCCGAATGGATTAGGGTAAGAACAACATTTCATAAGTGTAACTCTCTTATGTCTAGCCATTCTTGACCCTATGATACTATATCTCATGGTGAAAGCCTTAGATTCACAAGAATCAAGGAGGTTCACTTTGAGTTTAACAAAAACATCACCATGCAAGGTCAAAACATAGGTTTTTCACTCTAAACTTTTGAAATATATATAATAATAACATATAGGGAGTAAAATTACTTGGATATAAGATGATTGTTTGAGTGAGAGTTGAAGAAAGAAGGGGATGGGGCTCGGTTTTGGTGGTTGCCGAGAGGGGAGGGGAAAAACCGAGAGGTGAGGGAGGAGGGAGGGAGAAGAGAGTGAAGTGGTGGGGTGAAGTGAGGTGATGATCACTTCTTGGACTTGTTTTTATGCATTGATTTGACTATAATGTGAGTGGGTTTGAGATTTTACAAGAATAACCCTCCAATATAGTTAGGTAGATTTGCATGCAAGGGTAAAGGGGTAAATTGGTTAGCAAAATGTGAGTTAGTGGGGTTGAGAATGTCTTCTTTGCCCTTTGATTAAATAGAAGAGAGTTTGCATGCAAGGTTATTCATGTAATTTGGTAAATATGACAACTAAAATTTATAATGATTTATTTTTATAAAATAAAATACAAGTTCAAAAATTATAAAATTTATACCATAAATTAACTTGTATTTTTAGAGACTTTATAAAATCATTTTCAAAATTTGTGAACAAACTGCCTTTTAAAAGAAGATTTTTCCAAAGCTTAGAATATTCCTTATAAATCAAAAATAAAGAAATTAAATAAACTCTTGCTTTGAAAAATCGTATACTACCCAAAGTAAATTTATAATACAAAAATTTTCACTCACACAAACGTACAATCATTGAATATATTTTCATTTGACTTATATTATACCAAATTCACAAATAATATTACATAAAATGCCGGTCGTAACATGAAGTGACAGTGAATCTTGAGATTTAGAACTTGCCATGCTAGAATAGGTTCATGTGTTGTATGCATGATTAGTGGGTAACTCTAACCGTTTTACTTGCCCTGTGTAATCTTAATGAATAACTTGCGCTTAAATCGTTATGTTGTCAAATTCTGCAGATATATAGGGTCTCAACATAATTGATGCCTATTCAACTTCTATCTTAATTATGGATGCTTGATAGAATGGTACTTGTGCAATGAAAGTTGGCTTTTATCAGTTTCGTGTTGTTAATTCAAGTGTTAATTTAAGTGTTTAATTCTCGTATTAATAATTAGTTAATCAACCTTAAGTGTTATTGTCTTAAAATTGAGAAGTAATCATACATTGGTGAGTAAGTGTTAATTAAATATAATTAGTCAAAGTCTCTGTGGGAACGAACTAGAAATCATTCTATATTACTTGCGAACACGTATACTTGCGTGAATTATTAGCGCATGCTTTGTGCCTAACAGAAACATGCACCAGTTGTTCGACAACCCCCCGAGATGTTAACTTCCATCAACTCTCCCATCCCCTTTACCATATGGGGAATGGATATACTTTCGCATTTCTCATGGCCGCGGCACAAAGGAAGTTCTTGATTACAGCTATTGATTATTTTACTAAGTGGATTGAAGCCAAGCCTTTGGCCAAGATCACAACTAAGCAAGTTGCACAATTCCTGTGGAAAAATATCATGTGCCGATATGGAATTCCCCGTATCCTGGTTACCGATAACAGAACACAGTTCAACAATGAGAAATTCAATAAGTATTGCGAGGAGAATGAGATTGAGTTACGGTTTACCTCCGTAGCTCACCCGCAAGCCTATGAGCAAGCGGAAGTGGCAAATCGTATAATTCTGGATGGACTGAAGAAGAGGATCGAGAAATCAAGGAATAATTGGGTGGATGAAATACTACCAATACTATGGGCCTATAGAACCACTTATAGAGTCACAACTGGGGCAACTCCCTTCATGTTAGCATATGGGGAAGAAGCGGTTGTCCCTGTGGAGATATCACATTCGTCTCCCAGAATCCAAGCTTTTAACGCTGAGGAAAATGAGGAGGGGCAAAAGTTAACCTTGGATCTTATTGATGAAGTGCGAGATGAGGCACATGCGAAGATAGTGGAATATCATAAGAGGGCTTCATTCTATTACAACCTAAGGGTTAAAGAAAGATTCTTCAGGCAAGGAGATTTGGTCCTGAGAAAAGTGGAAGCCTCTGGAGTAGGGCAGAAAGGAAAGCTCGCCCCAAATTGGGAAGGGCCATATAAGGTTAAGAGCGTTCAAGGGAGAGGAACTTACAAGTTGGAGACCATGAAAGGAGAAGAAATTCCTCAGACTTGGCATGCTCAAAACCTGAAAGTTTACTACCTATAGTTAATACATACTATAGGGGAAACAAGGTTGAAAAGCACCTTGAAGCTTTGCTTGCGTAGGATTTTATATGACTATCCAGTTCTACGAAGAATATTATGTAAGAGATGAATCCCAAAGAGTTAACAATTTAAAAAGTTTCCATTTAGAATGTATCATAAACTATTTGGTTTATCTTATGTGTGATTGAGTTTGCTTATCTATTTTCAGTACAAGTACGAAAAATGAGAGGGAAAGCTAAAAAAAGGCAGGAAAACTATCTAAACTCCCATAAATAGTGCAAGTACTTGGAAAAAATAAACGGCAAATAAATAGCTGGAAAATGACATAAATAAATCCCCGAAAGGAATGAGTTCAAGATAAAATAAGTTAAATAAAACAACAAACATAAAGAACTAAAAACACTACTCCTCCATATGGGAGCCTTCCTTCCCCTGCTCCTTCTCAGCACCTCCCTTCTCAGCATCAGTAGAAGGCTCAACATCCTTCGTGGGAGAAGCCGGAGGAGAGGTAGTGCTGGGATCAAGGATACGATCATCAAGATGAGAAGATTTGAAGAGAGCATCCAAACTATCCTCTGTCTCTGACTGTTCAGGACTTATAAAGTCCTTAGGATCTATTAAGCCAGGATGTTTCTCCAAAACCGCCTTCACAGCCGCATCCCATCCCTGGGTAAACTATAGAGAATAAAGACACTCATCATGAATTTCCATGAGATTCTTGAATTTCTCAGAATCCATGTAATCATCAATGATGGTTTCCTTATCACTCTGAAGTTTAACCTGCTCGGATTGAGCCTTAGACAGCTCCTCCCCTTTGGTCGCCATCTTTTTCTCAAAAATCTCAGCCCTTTCCTTCCACTTCTTCATCTCCCTCTCGAACTCATCTGAGTTCCCCTTCCATGACCTAGCTTGGTGAAGGGCCGCCTGGAAGTAAGTGTTGCTCTGCACAAAGAAGTATAACTTAACACAGTTCTATAAAAGAGAGAGAAAAGTTGGAATTAAAAAGGGAAAAAAGGGATGTTACCGCAGCTTGGGCTTGAGAACCCATGAGCTCAATGGACTCAATGTCACTCCCCGTGACAATGTCAGTAAAGTCATGGGGAGTGATAGAGTGATAAGACCAGTCCTTGGCATGTTTGGTGGATCCTACCACCGCATCACTTCTTCTGAAGCCCCAGTTGGGCCTAAAAGAGTGCGCCTTCAAGGGGGAATCCACATCATTCCCCATCTCCACCACAGAAATGTGGGGCCTAAGGAAGGAAGGAGTATTAGACTTGCTCCTAGGGTCTTTGTTCAGCTTGGCCCTCTTCTGGCGGCCAGATTCCCCCTCCTTAGGCCTATTGATGTTGTTAATAGCCTTGCAAGCTGAAATATAAAGAAGAAAAGTGTTAGAAATCTGGAAATAACCGAATTTCAATAAAAGAGAGAATGGAATAGTTATACAGGTAAAGTTACCCTTATCACTAGCCCGAGAGAGACCAACTTTCTTCAAGGAGAACTCCTCTAATAGGGTCCAAGTATCTGTTTTGCCGTTATCCGAAATGAGGGCTTGATATGCCACCTCCTCTTCATCAGTTAACCTAATGCTAGAGGGTCTACCATCTGATACTTTACAAAAAGGCCTACGGAAGAAAGTGGCCCAATTACCTCCAGCCCAAGTCAGCCTAACAAACTCATCCCTCCACTTGGTGTTATTTTTAACTATGGAGTTATCATAAAAAATGTGGGGAATTTTTGGCCTTTGACATATCAAAACCCAACCCGGTTGAGTTAAAGCACTGTTATAAAACTGGAATTTTTTTCTAAAAACAGCAACGGAAAGGGGAAATTTATTTCTAAGGCATAAAACCATAAAACAAATAATATTCCTCCATGTGTTAGGAGGGAGCTGACATGTGTTTATTTTCACATCTGCGAGCAGACGAGGAATGAATTCATGGAATGGGAACCTAAGACCTGCGGTTAGGGCTCCTCGATAAACAAAAAGTCTATCCCCCTCCCAATTACATGTCCTATCCCCAGGGACGGCCGGAGTAATCCTAAGGTGATGAGGGAGTTTATACATGGTGTTGAAGGCTTCTATCTTACCATCTAACTCGTGAAAAGTATTGCCATGATTATATGAATCTAAATCAGATAAAGAGGGATATTCATCGCCTCTAGAGTTTATCATATCAATGAGAGAAGTATAGGGAGATTGGATTTGAATTGCAGTACCTCTCTTGGAAGAATTCATCTTGCCCAGCTGAGCTAGATCGCGATCCGCCATTGACATTCTTGGGATGAAGGATTGAAGTAGAGAAAGAGAAAGGAAGTGGTGGAGCTGCGGTAGTAGAAAACACCGGAAATCGCCCTTCTTAGAGGAGAATTAAAGAGATTTTGAGAGAGATTTGGGAAATGAGAAGTGAAATGAGGATTCTCACTTCTCACTTCTCTTTTATAGCCAAAAATCTCGGGATACGAAACGCCTAAAGCTCATAAGGCAAGGCCCAATATGAGAAAAGCCCACTAATAGGTAAACTTCAAGGATATTCTAGAAACAGGAAAAGAAACTGAAAGGTCGAAAGTCGACCAGAATTTTGAAGAAAGTAATCGATCAGAGTCCTACTCAAAAAAAGGAAGAACCCTAATCGAAATTTCATTCGATTAAAGGGGTAAAAATTACTTAATTCGATCAGAGTACTGATCGAAAAAGGAAGAACCCTAATTAAAATTTCATTCGATTAAAGGGGTAAAAAATCACTTAATTAGATCAGAGTCCTAATTGAAAAAGGAAGAATCGTGATCGAAATTTTATTCGATTAAAGGGGTAAAAAGTCATTTAGTTCGATCAAAGCCCTGATCGAAAAAAGATAAAATCCTCATCGAATCCTGATCGATTTCGATCAGGATTCTTGGTCTATTTCACCTTAGACCTCAGTGTTAAAAATATGTTTAATTCGATCAGAATCCTGTTCGATTTCGATTAGAATCCTGATCGATTTCGATCAGAATTCCTGGTCGATTTCACCTTAGACCTCAGTGTCAAAAATATACTTAATTCGATCAGGATCCTGATCGATTTCGATCAGGAATCCTGGTCGAAATTCCATCGACTAGAGTGACAAATTGGCAGCTAGTTCAATCAGGATCCTGATCGATTTTGATCAGGAATCCTGATCGATTTTGCATGCTCTTCGTCGATTTTAAGTCAGAAATTGAGAATAAATCCAGAAATTAAGGATAAATTCTGAAAATTAAAGGAAAATCCCAGAAATTGAGGGAAAATTCCTGTAAATTAAGGAAAATCCCAGAAATTAAAGGAAAAATCGTAAAAATTGAGGGAAAATTCCTGTAAATTGAGGAAAATCCCAGAAATTAAGGGGAAAATCCTGAAAATTAAGGGAAAATGCCAAGAAGTTCCTAAGTAATAGGAATAAGGTGAAGAAAGCGATGGGTAGATTCTAAAATGACCTTGAAGCCATGTACAAGGCATGTCATTGTAATTGTGTAGGTCCCTCCACACTTTACGCAAAAATGATACCCTGTAAGGGAACGAATGAACTTAACTTCTGCGAAATCTTTTACGGTTTCCCAGAAGTTGGGGGCAAATGATAGGGAATAAAATAAACCCTGATTGCGTAATTGATATCACATTAATTATATCAGAATTGGGTTGACAGCTAAGCCCATTAGAAATGGCGTAAAACCCTGAATATTAATTAATTTCATAATTAATTAATCAGGGGTAAATCAGCTAATAAATAAATTTCAATTAAGGATACAATTCCTTGAAGATTGGCCTCCAAGAAATCTCATAGGATAAGGAATCAGTTTTCTACTTCCTAGGACTCCAAAGTCCATTCTAATTCTGAGACTTGCCCACCAAGTCTCCTAGATCTAGTCCAATTCGAGGACTCCCAACACCTATATAAGGGGTCTCACCCCCACCAATTAGAACTACATTTTTTAGATTGATTCTCTAACTCACAGAGATACGTAGGCATCTCGTAAAGGCAGAGTTAAGCTACGAAACACTAGAGCAGCCATTAAAGGCCTTGAGCTCCTGAACCTGAGTAATAACTATAACAATTAACATACCCTAGTTTTCAATCCATAACATCAATCATAAATTTCCTTTTAGGAGTGGTAGATGGTTTAAGGAATTGTAAAATTTGAGGTTGTTTTCCATCTTGCTTCTAAATTGTTTTTTAGTCTGACTTATTAGAAGGCCTAAGTCTTGATCCTTGTGAGGCATCTGACTTTGTTACCTTCTTTGTTTTTACAACAAATGTATTTTGAGAGACACTTGACATGGCTTGTGTTTAGGATTATGTTTTAGTTTTAAGACTTGGGTTAGTTACAGAGGAGTTCCCAACAGTTATATCATGTAGCTTAGCACTTTGCGTATTTTGTTGTACGTAACTCTTGGGAAGCCTTGCAATTAACAAGTCCCTAGCAGAAATCGGCAAACTTAGATGTACAAGAGCAGTCCTCTCCTTGTCTTTTGAAATTAAATCATAAAAAAACTTTTTGGTGAGCTTAAATACTTATATTATTTGGTTAGCATCAATTGGGGTATTGGGGAAACATTAATTAAATATAAGCTGACATAAATCTAGCTAATATACTACTTTAGGACTAACATTTAACCTATCTCCTATAAAATTTAAAATTACTCTACCAAAATCATATTTACAATTATGAACTAGAGAGTACCCAATCTGTTGTGACATAATAGGGAATGCATCAAAATTTGTGCACTTGTTGTTGAAGGCCTTGGTTAATGCAGTTTATGTGGAAGTTCTATTCCTTTTGAAGCCCAAGCCTTTTTAGTTTCCCCATACTCTTGAATTCTTTGTCAAAGCCAATTACTGTGAAGAATCTCATCATCTCAGTATCACCAATGAAGGTAGTATAAGATAGATAAGTAGGGAGATGAAGAGCTTATGGAACTGTTTGTGGTACGAAAACCTTGGTTTCATTATTGAACTTAAAAGTAATACTGGGAGTACAACTTTCACCACCATCATGAAAGATTGAAGTTCTTCATAGAGCTAGAACATTATCCCTAGACACAACTATTGGGTTTGTGAGGGCATACCCTACCTCACTTGCACTCGGTAAATCCTGAAAGATGTAATAGTTAGGATCGATACCGGTATGGTCAAGATTTGCTGCATAGGTTTTTGGTACAAACTTAGCAACATTATGAACTATTTGTTAAAAGCCTAAAAACTGATGAGTTTATCAGAGTTTAATCGAGAGAGAAGAAGTAAGATAGTGCAAAAAACTTGATTAGAGATAAAGTAATAATTTAAAATCAAAAATTGATTTTGTATAACTTTGTGCTCCATTACACACAAACGGTTCACATTAGTGGGACACATGGCATGTTATGATTGCTCAGAGAATAAGCATGGAACAAATAATTAGGATCAGTAAAGACATGCACAGTTACACAAAGTAATGTGTTGTGATCACTGAAACATTTTCCCTGAACATACGCCATTAACCATTCACTTTTAATCATTTGCATAAAATCACCCATTAAAATATATCTTAGTAATTTAATTAAGATACTGACATTAATATATTCTAAATAAATTCAAAAATCATCAGTGTTTAACAGTCAATCATGGTTTGACCATTATCAGTATTTAATCAACTACTGTCAGAGTTTATCAGTCAATACATATGTTTGACTGATATCAGTAGTTAACTACATCATCTGAGTTTACCATGCAACTAATGTGGAGACTAAATTATCAGGATTTAACACTCTATTTGAATTTTAAGTAGTAAATAACATGTATACATGTCATCAGTATTTAACACAGTTATCGGAATTTAAGAAATACTGATACATAGAAGAAGATACCAAACTTCAGAACACGGCTTATTCATCGGTATTTGAGAACTATCCTAAGATCATTCTCAACTCATTCACCAATCTTGTAAATGTGGCTTCACAAAGTGGTTTGGTGAAGATATCTTCTAATTGCTAATCTTTAGGCAGAAAAGTGCAATTCCACTGTACCTTCCATCACAACAAGACAAGTATAAGATGTGTTGATGGGTCCGCTATAAAAATGAAAAGAAAGTTGAACAAAAAGAAACCAGGAGAACTAAAAATAGTGGGGCCTACGATATATCAAGAATCAAAATTGTTGGGTAATGAATACAACACAGAGGGGGGTGAATGTGTTTTAAACAATTTAAAAATCTTTTTAAACTTTTAATAATGGTGAATAAAGTAATCCATATTTAGAGATAATGTGTTTTAACAGAATAATCAAAGCATGCGTATGAATACAATTATCTTTCAAAACTCACTTAATTTTATATTAAAATTAAGCTAGTGTTTCTATAAATTTTTGGGTTCTTAGTATGTTAAGAACTCAGCTTTTCTCTTGAGAGTTACAAGAAATTTCAGATCTATTTGTAACAACTAAAAGAAAGCATCTGGTGTTTACTTTATAGAACAGTAAACAATGGTTTTTACACAGCATGCAACAGCATGTACTAAACCCTACTTTTTGATAACCAAATCTTTCTATTTCTGGCTTAGTGTATCTTTGATAATCTTGCACCCCTGTGACTTTACTTTTCCAATTAATTTTTACCTTTGATCTTATACTCTTCAAGCTGCTTTTATAAACTTTTCAAATCAGTCATTGATTTGTTTGTTGATTGTTAATCTTGGATATTAAACTGATCTGCATTCTGTACTTGAACTTTTATATCGAGATCTCTAGTTAGTCATGTAGAGACCTAGACATCTCGATAAGTATAATGACTTATCGAGATCTCTAATCAATCTATAGTTGTATTGACTTATCGATTCTCTAACTTCTCCATAGGAGAATTTAGCTTGTCGAGATCTCTTATCTTCATGTCTTCACTTTGGCTTATCGTTATCTCTGAGTTCCCTAGTGACAAATAGACTTATCGATATCTCAGAGATCTCTAGTGATATTTTTACTTATCGATATTTAAGAGATATTTAATGATATTTTGACTTATCGATATCTCCAGAGTTCCCTAGTGAAGAAATGACTTATCGATATCTCCAATCTTCAGGTCTCCAATTTGCCTTGTTGATATATCTGAGTTCTCTAGTAGCTTTACTTGACTTGTCGATAAATCATTCTGGAGTTCTCGAATGACTTCTATATAACACATAATCTGTGACTTGTAGACTTCTTGACTTCAAATATTTTTCACAAAACAAATTTATTCAACTCCAAGCTTCTTCATACTTTCTCTGAGGCATTATCTTCATGATCTTCTTCTAGAGCTTATTCTTAGGCTTGAAACTGTTTATAGGATAAATACTCCAGTCTGAACTATTTTCATTTTTACAGACTTAAATGTTACAATGCAAAATGCAAATTTAGATTACAATACAACTTACTTAGGGTTGTCAAATTTACTTAGTCTTGCTATAGTACAGGCATGTCTTGCACAACAATCATCCCCAATTTCTGAGAAGATTGCTTATTACAAATTCATGCCTGTTAACAAGACTAACCCCAAGCTATAATGGACAGATAGATTTTTCATAAACATTGACACAAATTTACATTCATATATTAGATGATTTCTTGACTTTAACAGATACACACATCAGACAAATACTGTATCTCATGTTTCTTCTCTAATGAGGTCCATTAAGTATACAAGAATTTATAGTTCCTCAATTACTGATGTCCCTCTTAGATGTTCCACAAATCAATCGTATATTTTGAGAATGTGCCAGCTTTGACATTTAAAAATCTTCCATCCTTGGAAATTCTTCTCATCCTTTTTGCCTTAAGATCTTCAGATCTTTGAATGTACATTTCAATTTCCTCATCATACTTTCTCTTCCTCTCCTCATATGCAACCTTGTTTTTTACTCTTCTTTCTTCCCTTACTATCAACCTTTCTGCTAAAACAGATCTTCATGCCCCGGTTGCAGTATCCTTATCCTTCAGTAAGCTTATCGCTCTCTTGATTTCTGTGGGTGAAAACGTGTTCATTAAGTTGCTGCCAAGAAATGTGAAGGACCCATCTTCATAGTAGATTCTTACTTCCCTTAGTGTTACAACCCAAACTCTGACTATTTCGTCAGCTAGTTGTTGAAAATAGTCTTCATCTGAGATGCACCAGTTTAGAGTTAGAAAATCACTTTGTTTGTAACAATTCCAGATGGCCCTCTCAGTAACTTTCTCTTTCTTAGGTTTCCTCCCAACAGACTTGTAGTGAACTTTAAGTGATGGCTTGACAGAAGGTAGGTTTGATATTTTCTTGAGAAATGTTTGGCTTCAGGTGATTAATATTTTCAGAAAGGTGTTAGCAGTTTGCTTGTACAAGTATTTTGGCTTTGAGGTTTGAGGTGGTTTGGTATTTGAGTTTGTTGGCTTAGAGGGTTGAGCTTGATTTTTTTGGATTTTTAGGGTTTGTTGGTGTGATCCTGAATTGTCCTCCTTCTTTTTCCTCGTCCTTTCATCTATCTTCTTTTCATCTCCTTTCTTCTCTTCTTGCTTCTTATCCTTGCTGCCAGTTGCTCTTGAAGATTGACTTGGATTTGAGCCAGAAGGTTTTTGTTCATCATGCTTAAGCTCATCATCATCCTTGTCATCTCTTAGATTAAATTGACTAGTTGGAAACATGGTGTCAAAATTCATTAGGTATCTGTCCAGGATTTTTATCATATCCACATCCTCATGCTTCTTGCTCCTTTTGTACTTAAGATCAGAATGCAAAGTCATGATCAGTCTCATATTTCATCAGACATAATATTTAGGAATAATGAGATGTTTGCATTATTTGGTTGTTGGACAGATGTAGACCACCCCTTTATTTGGATATAGATAGGCTTCAGGAAAAGCTTCTATCTGTACATTTTTGAGCTCTTTGAGTAGCTGGGTGTCCTCTGGAATAACTGGATTTACTCTTTCAATTATTACATCCAGTTCAGATGCTCTTAAGGTTTTAATATTTGGAAGAGACACCTGAAGACATCTGTCCACACCACCATTATTGATATTCACAACAATTCTCTTCTCCAAAAAATTGTCAATTTTCACAACCACTACCCTAATAAAGTTGATGATTTTGGCCAATACTTTCTTGTAGGTGATGTGATTGTTTTGAAGAGACATCCTTAGCACTGCAAGAGTTCACTGAATTCTCGGTCTTGATTAGGTCCTTCTGCAGCCTTTGGAAGTCTTTCTTTTCCAATATCATGAGAGACTTGAGCATGTGAAGATCTTTGACCAATCTGAATAGGCTCTTTAGGCTTAGATTTAGAATCCCTGGATTGTTGAATCCTAGCCTCAATCTCCCCCTTAGTCTTGGTGGCAGGCATGAGTAGGGGAGTTAGTAATTCTGGCCTTATTTCTCCCCGTAGGGAGGGCAGTGGTATGTTGAGCTTCCCCATGATGGCCCCCAAAGCAACAGAATTCTGCATTTGGAGATGCTTATGAGAGTCCACCAGGGTTTTGAGATCTGTCTGTTGACTTTGCACCAAGGATATAAGAGCTTGAACTTAGGCACTTAGTGAGTCATTGGAAGATTTGAGAGAAGAAACTTGATGTTGCAGTTCTTAAACTTGTAGTGTGGATGAGGATTGATATGTGGAGGAAGTAGAAACCCCATAAAGTGTCATGTACAGCCTTCTTGATTTTTATCCATGAGCAAGTTGAAGGAGTGTATCTGCTAGAGTGCATTTGATCCAGCTTCAGTCTTGTGTCATTAAAGAGAATGGTATGATTTTGAACTTGTTCATCCAGGGCCATAAATGAGGTCTTCAGATTCTTGACACTTGTTTCCATTCCACTGAGATCATACCTTGATGTAATAACCCCAAAATTTTGAACTTTTTTTGTAACCCTTATGAATAGTGTTTTTGCTGATATTGCTGAATAAGAAAACTTTTCATGCCACACTATGTAGGGGTTCTTTTATTGTTATTCTAAGATATTATTAGCACTCTATATGATATATAAGTGTATGTAAAGATCTTCAGAATCCAAATTCAAACACTTTGATTTTTCCCGAAAATCCACCAGATACCGAAAGAATTGAGTATAAGGTAACAGGATAAAAAGGATTTAAATTCAAGGATTATAAGAGATGATCATAAAAGGAATAAAATGTATTGAGAAAGGTTAAGGAAACCCAAGTAATAAGATCCCGGGTATGATCCCTCAAACGATAAACGAAAAAGAAAGTTAAGCGAACCGTATAACAGATCAGCGGTCATTAGCCAAGTAATTAGAAGCTAATCAAAGAGGTTAGTGAGGATGATGTCATCAAACCAATAAGAAGAGGACAAGTGTGGGAGGATGACATAACAAGGTGACATAAGCATGACAAAAAGGAAGTGTGTTGTTGGTTGATTCTTGGCCATGCAAAAGTTACCATAGTTAAAAGTAATAAATCAAAACAAAACAACATCAACCAAGCCAAAACAATTCATTACACCAAAAAACACAAAGTTGACTTCATTTCTTCAAGGAAGCTCTCGGCTTTTCTCTTTATTTCAAGAAGGAAAATTCAAAATCTAAGATCTAATCCTTGTTAATTAGTGAGGTAATTATCTAATACTCCTTATGCATAGATATAGCTATCCTATAAGTTTGAGCTTCAAATTCATTCACAATCTCTTCCTAAAAATCATGGAAGAAGAGGGTGAATAGTGTTTTTCAAGAACTTAAATTTTTGTTCTTGAGTTGTTGTTTAGATTAAGCTTGGATAAGAGCTCAATATGTGGCATAGGAGATGGTTAGAGCTGATCAAGGACTATAATTGTGAGATTCTCTATCATCCGGAGAAAGCCAATGTGGTGGCTGATGCCCTTAGTAGAAAGGAAAGTCTTAGAATGATAATGACTTCGGAAGAATTGATAAAGGATTTCGAGAGAATGGAAATAGAAGTAAAGGTAACCGGAACCGGACCTGAAAAACTCTTTGAGATCTCGATGCAGCCAGAGTTATTGGAAAAGATTATATTGTGCCAAGAGAAAGTAATGAATGAAGGCAGAAAGTCAATGACTGGAGAAGAGATCCATACTGAGAAAGATGATAAAGGGATAATGAGGTACTCCTACCGGATTTGGGTTCCGAACGTTCAAGAGCTTAAAGACGAGATTTTAGATAAAAGCCATAGTTCAAGGTATTCTATTCACCCGGGAAGCACCAAAATGTATAGGGATTTGAAGGAGTATTACTGGTGGCCCAACATAAAGAGGGACGTAGCAGAATGGGTAAGCAAATGTTTGACTTGCCAAAGAATAAAGGCAGAGCACCAGAGACCCAGTGGACTTTTACGACCCCTGGAGATTCCCGAATGGAAATAGGAACAGATAGCCATGGATTTTGTTGTCGGTTTACCAAGGACGAAAACCAACCATGATGCCATATGGGTGATTATAGACCGACTGACAAAGTCATCTCATTTCATTCCTATCAATGGGAGATACACAATCGATAGACTGGTGGATATTTACCTTAAGGAAATAGTGACGCGACATGGAGTCCCAGCATCCATTGTCTCGGACCGAGACCCCGGGTTCAACTCCAGATTTTGGAGGAGCTTTCAAGAATGTGTGGGGACCAAGTTAAATATGAGTACCGCTTACCATCCCCAGACGGATGGGCAGAGTGAAAGGACCATCCAGACACTAGAGGATATGTTGAGAGTCTGCGCAATAGACATTAAAGGAAGTTGGGATGATCACTTGCCGTTGATCGAGTTTTCTTATAACAATAGCTTTCATGCTAGCATCGGAATGCCGCCTTATGAGGCCCTGTACGGAAGAAGGTGTCGATCTCCCTTATACTGGGATGAAGTAGGAGAGCGGAAGATGCTCGGACCCGAAGTGGTCCAAAGGACCAAAGACATAGTGGATCTTATCAGAGGACGGCTGGTAGCAGCCCAAGACAGACAGAAGAAATATGCAGACCTAGCCCGAAAGGACAAGGAGTATGAAGTAGGGGACTTAGTACTACTAAAAGTATCCCCTTGGAAGGGGTTAATGAGGTTCGAAAAGAAAGGAAAACTAAGCCCAAGATACATTGGACCTTTTGAGATACTAAGACGGATCGGGAAGTTGGCTTACGAGCTAGCCTTACCCCCGAACCTACAACAAGTTCATAATGTATTCCATGTGTCAATGCTAAGGAAGTATCATCGGGATGCCAGACACATAGTGGAGTATGAGCATGTGGATATGCAACCAGATCTAACTTACGTGGAGAAACCGGTAAAGATTATGGATAAGAAGGAGCAGGTGCTTCGGAACAAAGTGATCAAGCTAGTCAGAGTGCTATGGCAGAATCATAATATGGAAGAATCAACTTGGGAACTAGAGAGCGCAATGCTAGAAATGTATCCCCATTTGTTTTCTATTTGATTTCGGGCCGGAATCCTTTTAAGGAGGGGAGACTGTAATAACCCCAAAATTTTAAACTTTTTTTGTAACCCTTATGAATAGTGTTTTTGCTGATATTGCTGAATAAGAAAACTTTTCATGCCACACTATGTAGGGGTTCTTTTATTGTTATTCTGAGATCTTATTAGCACTCTATATGATATATAAGTGTATGTAAAGATCGTCAGAATCCAAATTCAAACACTTTGATTTTTCCCGAAAATCTACCAGATACCGAAAGAATTGAGTATAAGGTAACAGGATAAAAAGGATTTAAATTCAAGGATTATAAGAGAGGATCATAAAAGGAATATAATGTATTGAGAAAGGTTAAGGAAACTCAAGTAATAAGATCCCGGGTATGATCCCTCAAATGATAAACGAAAATGAAAGTTAAGCGAACCGTATAACAGATCAGCGGTCATTAGCCAAGTAATTAGAAGCTAATCAAAGAGGTTAGTGAGGATGATGTCATCAAACCAATAAGAAGAGGACAAGTGTGGGAGGATGACATAACAAGGTGACATAAGCATGACAAAAAGGAAGTGTGTTATTGGTTGATTCTTGGCCATGCAAAAGTTACCATGGTTAAAGGTAATAAATCAAAACAAAACAACATCAACCAAGCCAAAACAATTCGTTTCACCAAAAAAACACAAAGTTGACTTCATTTCTTCAAGGAAGCTCTCGGCTTTTCTCTTTATTTCAAGAAGGAAAATTCAAAATCTAAGATCCAAACCTTGTTAATTATTGAGGTAATTATTTAATACTCCTTATGCATAGATATAGTTATCCTATAAGTTTGAGCTTCAAATTCATTCAGAATCTCTGCTTAAAAATCATGGAAGAAGAGGGTGAATAGTGTTTTTCAAGAACTTAAATTTTTGTTCTTGAGTTGTTGTTTAGATTAAGCTTGGATAAGGACTTTTAAGGGTGACCATTGCCATAATTAGATAGTTCATGTTATGAGCTTCATTTTGATATGTGGTTCGTTTGAATCCGATGTACGGTTTAGGAGAAACGACCGTTTTAAGTAACGGCATTTCACGAACGAACCATTACCCCTCGCCTTACTTTGAAACATAGGTTAAAGGCCTTAAAGGACTAATTGGAGTATGAATCATTTATGTAAAGTGTATTAGGTAGTTGTTAAGGCACTCGTGAAAGAATCGCCTTAAAACCCTTAATGGTTAATTTATTAAAAATGGTGGAGCCGAGGGTACTCGAGCGACTTAAGAGAATCGTTGAGCGCAAAGCGAGTGTTAGGGTCTAATTGGTTAAAGTATAGATTCATAAGCGACTTTGGTTTAATTCCAACTTATATGTTGTTTATAGGTTACCAGACTCGTCCCAAGCCATTTATCACCCCCAGTCGCTCAGGCAAGTTTTCTACCCGTTACACTATTGTGGTGATGTATATATGTAAATGCATTATCTTGTGATAGATGCATGATTGTTATTAGCAAATCTTGCGATATATTGGAGCATGCTGATATGGTTTATATGCATGCCTGTTTTGTAATCTTGATATCTAATTGTTGATTCAAATGCTTATAGTTGCATAATACCTATGCTAGAGATAAGCAGTAGTTGTGTATACCCTTAGTATAGTGGACCCAAAGGTGAACATTTTCTAAAACCGGGAGTCGATGTTCCCGAGTATATTATATATATATATATATATATATATATATATTTATATATATATATATTGATATAGTTTTCAAAACTATTAATCGAATAAGGTTTATTCGATAACTTTATTTTAAATAATGAATATTATTTGAATATTCATTCGAGGACTTATGACTCTATTCATTCTATTTAATGAATATTATTTGAATATTCATTCGAGGACTTATGACTCTGTTTATTCTACTTATTGAATATTATTTGAATATTCATTTGAGGACTTATGACTCCGATTATTTACTAAATAATATTCTTTATTTTATTAAAGAATAATGTTTCAATAATCAAACTTATTTTCGATTATTTAAATAAAGATAGTACTTTCGTATAAGTATATCTTTGGTTATTTATTATTCATTTCAAGTATAAGTTTTAAAACTTTTACTTCAATTATTTTATAAGGATTATCCTTATGGGAATATTATTTAAATGATAATATTAAGATATTTTCTAATATATCGGGACTGATTTACTTTATTAAATCAGCATTACTCCAAACACTCTTTAAAGTGTTTTCGAGTCTTCAAAATAATTTTTAAAAGTTAGAGCGGATCCCAAAACTCATTTTTATATATAAGATCTTCCTTTTAAAGGGGATTTAAATACTCGCTCAAAACCTGAGGGATCCAGCTCTGTGGTGTATTTTATATTCGCAACGAGGTTGCTGTTTTGGTAAATGAATTGATTACTTACCCAACGTTCGGGAAGTAAGTCCATCTATTGAGTTGGCATAAGCAACATGGGCTCAGTGGGCGTCCATGAAAGTGTAAGTGGCTCAGTGGGAGTCCATCAAATGCGTAAGTGGCTGAGTGGCAGTCCAGCATAAGGTCCTATTACGACCAGGGTGATGACCAGTGGGGAATTCGTCCATCTACTAGTAGAAAAGGTTACTTATTGGTATATTTGCATGATCAGCAAGATATCAGGTTTATGCCAAAATTCTTTTCCTTTTCAAAATTCATTAGATATTACAAACTCTGTTCATACTTTACATAACAGGGGATTCCAGGAAATGTATAAGGGATATATATATGGATATATATCGGGACTAAATAAAGTATCTCGAAACTTCATTCCATTCAATAATATATCAAAGATTGAATCTATTCAAGTCTTAACTTGTGGTCTCATCTATGGGATGACCTTTTGAAACCTATAATACTTTGAACAGTGGTAGTTCATGTAGTTTTATAAATGATATAAGTATAGTGAAGTATTTGGTAACTTCATCCCTTGTTTTTGCTTATATCTAGTAAGTAATTATCTTACACTTGATAAAGGTTTCCAGTAAGTTATCCATTTAGATACTTGCATTATTGTTTACACTATATATTATCTTGTGAGCTGTAATGCTCACTCTTGCCTCATAATATTTATCATGAAGCTGCAAATCATTTATTATTTTATTGAACCTTTCAAAAACTTCAGTGATTCCTTCTTTTGGTTTAGCCATAAACCCTTCATACTGAGAAACTAGATACCTCCTTTGGTTTGACCTAACTTCCTCTGTTCCTTCACATAATATCTCTATTTTCTCCCAGATCTGTTTGGCTGTGTCACAGTTAACAATGTTATTGTATATTACATTGGTCAGTGACTCCATTAAGATCAGCTACAAGCCACTATCTAGGGAGACTTTTTAATTCTCAGGCTCAGTGTATTATGAACGATCTTTAGGAGTATAATGAGCTGGAATGACCATGTCTCCATATTAAGATTCCTCAACTCTTACCATAGGAGTGAAAGGCCCATTCTTGAAATCTGAATGTATAATGGATTGGCCATTCTGATAAAAAGCAACATTTTCTTTTTCCATAGTGTATAGTTAGATCTGTCAAACGTGGGGATCTTAATACTGCTCAGTTTTTGTGTATTCATTCTTCCAAGATCTTTAATCTGTTTACTTTCAGATTTTGCTCTGATACCACTTGTTACATAATGAATATAACACAGGGGGGTGAATGTATTTTAAACAATATGAAAATCTTTTTGAACTTTTAATAATGGTGAACAGAGTAATCTATATTTTACAGATAACGTGTTTCAACAGAATAATCGAAGCATGCAATCAACACAATAATCTTTCAAAACTCAGTTAATTTTATAATAAAATCAAGCTAGTTTTTGCTACAAATTTCTGGGTTAAGAACTTACCTTCTCTCTTGAGAGTTACAAGAAATTTCAGATTTATTTGTTACAACTAAAATAAAGCATCCAGTGTTTACTTTATAGAATAGTAAACATGGGTTTTTACACAGCATGCAACACCATGTACTAAACCCTACTTTTGCATAACCAAATTTTTATATTTCTGGCTTAGTGTATCTTTGCTAATCTTGCACGCCTGTTACTTTAGTTTGCCATTTAATCTTTGCCTTTGATCTTGTACTCTTCAAGCTGCTTTTGTAGACTTTTCAAATCAGTGATTGATTTGTTTGTTAATTGTTAATCTTGGATATTAAACTGATCTGCATTATGTACTTAAACTTTTATATCGAGATCTCAGTTAGTCATGTAGAGAACTAGACATCTCGATAAGTGTAATGACATCTCGATAAGTGTAATGACTTATCGAGATCTCTAATCAATCTATAGTTGTTATGACTTATCGAAGTCTCTGAGTTCTGTATAGGAGAATTTGGCTTTTCGAGATTTCTCATCTTCATGTCTTAACTTTGGCTTATCGATATCTCTGAGTTCTCTAGTGACAAAAAGACTTATCGATATCTCAGAGATCTTTAGTGATATTTTGACTTATTGGTATCTCCAAAGTTCTGTAGTGAAGAAATAACTTATCGATATCTACAATCTTCAGGTCTTCAATTTGAGTTGTCGATATCTATGAGTTTTCTAGTAGCTTTACTTGACCTCGATAAGTCATTCTGGAGTTCTCGAATGACTTCTCTATAACACATAGTCTGTGACCTGTAGACTTCTTGACTTAGAATATTTTTCACAAAACATATTTATTCAACTCCAAGCTTCTTCATACTTTCTTTGAGGCATGATCTTTATGATTTTCTTTCAGAGCTTATGCTTAGGCTTGAAACTGTTTACGGAAAAATACTCCAGTCTGATCTATTTTTATTTTTACAAACTTAAATGTTACAATACAAAATGCAAATTTATATTACAATACAACTTACTTTGGGTTGTCAAATTGACTTAGTCTTGTTATAGTACAAGCATGTCTTGCATAACAAAAATCATTTAATTTGGTCACCTATCACGTGGAGATTTTAAATTAATATTTTTGAAAATCAGTCTCTTTGCCATTTCAAGTTGTAAATGATGGACTTTCTTATATTTTGTATCCAATGATGTTGAGGGTTTTGATGTCAAATGTTTATGCCGCGTCCAAAGGTTATTTTGAGTTCGAAGGTAATTTTGAGCCTGAAGGCTGTTACAAAAATGAAAATGTGTCGTCAATTTTATGGATCCAACGAGCTAATTGAAGATAAAATTACCAAATATTTAAATTATTCATTGAAGTGATCATCTTCAAAAAATATTGGGGACCTGTTGATACAACATATATTTATTCTGTATCCGATGGATGGGCATATGAGTTTGCTTCTGAAGGCTGGACTTATATGGGCTTATTTGGACTGAATAAAGGCCCGTTGATATGTGTTTCCAAAAACATCATCAATAATTCATAAAAATGTTGTATCTAATCCAACAACCGACAAAACCGAGCCCAGTGCTCAAAACGGTGGGAAAATATTGTTGCATTGGAAACTTAATTTTCGAAGGATCCAGATACATGGAAATTACTTGCCTTCAAAGCAATATAGCATGGGTTGGGCCTAATTATAATCAAAGTACAACCCTAAATCGAATAGAGCTATGTGGACGTGATCCCTATAAATAAGGGTACGTCAGCATCTTGGGAGGGATCCGAAAATTATTATTAATTAACCCACTCTCAATAACAGTCCGAAAACCCTAATTGTGTTCTTATTATTTACATATTTCTTCTTGTAACCTCTATTGGAATACCCAAATACAAATTTAATCTTGAAACTTAATCCTTGACGGAAAAAACTTCAACATTTGGCACCGTCTGTATGAATTATATAAAGAAAAGAGAAGAAGATTCATCTTAGTTAAAGCAGTCACTGATGGGTTATCAAACATCTTACCACACTCATGGTTGTACCTGCAATCCATTCACCAACTTAATCATTTGCATAACCTCTCATGATAGAAAATTCATCTTGAGTAAAATCATCATCGGCATTGATGGTCATATAATGCAACTAGGAAATACTTCTTACGCGGGCTGTTAGGTCACACACACACTGTAGAGGGGGTGAATACAGTGTATAGTACACTCAAATCGAACTTTAAGAACTTAAGTAACAGAAAACAAACTTTATTGAAACAATAAACTCTGTTACAGTATGGAACTGTTACCTCTCAGTGATGAACAAATATCACGAGAGCTGCTAGGGTTATAAAGAATAATAACTTCGATAATGATAACACTTATAGTGTAAACCCTATGCCTGTGTTTATATACTACACAGTTACAAGATAAACGCTAATTGATATGGAATATAATTCTGCTTCCTAAAATATATCAATCAGATATCTTTTCTTCCAAGTATTCCATTCTTCACGGAATTCCTTCTTCATGCATATCTCTTCTTATGTTTATCTCGATCTTCTTTCCTTTAATCAGCTACTGTCCTTATCTGATTGTCCTTCAGCACTTAAGTTCTGATATCTATCTTCTGATGATTATCTCCTGATAATATAAGTACTGATATCCTTAAGTCCTGACTTCTAGTATAAGTACTGATCAACAGTTAAGTACTGATTTATCCTGTTCACGTAAGATTTGAAAGCTAAACATAAAACATATTAGCCATGACATTATCAAATATATCTAACAATCTCCCCCAACTTGTAAATTAACAAAATATACAAGTTTAACAGATATTTGATGATGTCAAAAACATTAAGTACAAATGCATGAGAAATAGACTAGATAACTACAACTTACAGTCCTTAAAGTTTTTACCAATTTCAACTTCTGATAACAACTTCAATCTGTATAAATATCAGAATTTAAGCAGTTGTAGATCTTCGACTTGGCTTCTTCATTTTCTGATCTCTCTGATGTCAGGAGTTGTTCTGAGATAGTTCTTCAACAAACATTTCTCAGCATATCTTAGTTCATCAATCATTTTCCTTTTAACACCTTTAAGCTCTGCAGTATCTTCACCAGTTTGAAAGATTGCAGCTCTGAGATCATTAATCTTTGATTTTCTTAACTCCTGATCTAGTCTTATGACATAAGCTTTGTCAGATTCAAGATTGAATTCAAGTCCCGTAATACCAAGATACGTTCTGATCTGTGCAGTATTAGGCTTCATATCAACAATACCACCATTGTGATCTCTGTACTTTGGAACATATATGCTGTCAGACTTAACAGAATAAAGCCTTTTCTGTCTCTGAATCTGTTCTTTTAAGTAGTTTGCAGCAGTCTCTGTTATTCTGTCATCCACTTGAAGTAAGAAAAGTACATGCTCCAATTCTTCAAAATACTTCAAAGGAATGGCATTTTGTCTTATATGATAAACCCTACCATCTGTCATGAAATACAACATGATGTATTCTTTCAAGTAGGTATGGTAAACCATCTGTACAGATTCCAGTTGATTCAATCTCTCAAGAGTTGCTCCAATACCTGGTTCACTCAAGGAAGTTGGATCATTGGTAGTGTTGCGTACTCTTCTTTCATCAGCACTTCCCAATCCAGTTTTATCTCTAGCTTCCTTTCCAGTAACTACTCTTGCTTCAAAACCACTTGCAGTAGTCTTCAAAGATTGAGTCTGTTTTGCTTTAGTGAATCCTGGTAGGAGTGTTTTAGATCTATTTTCTGATATCAAGTTAACTTGAGCACTGTCAGAGGTTACTTGCTTCTTCTGAATATCAGAACTTACAATTTCTTGACTCTGAACAACTTGAGCCATGTCAGAGGTTGTTTTAAGAACTTTTCTTGTAGTCAGAGCAAGATCATCTTTTCCATCAGTAATTTCTTCTTCCTCAGGAGGTATATAAGGCTTGATAGGTTCACCAACCTTTTCTTTGCCCTTGGATCTTGGATCTATCTGTGGTTGTGATCTAGCCAAAGTTGCTTCAGTATGTATCCTTTCTTTGATCACAATGCCTTTAGGTTTTGGAAGTAACTTTTTACCAGAAGCTTCAGATTTAGATGTGACTTTCTCTGATTTAAGTCTGGCTTCTTCTTCCTTTAAACTTTCCAAGTCCATCCCTGGATTTTCTTGAAGAAATAACTGTCTTGATATTTCCTCATCAAGATCTAGAAGTTCATCAGAACTTATCCTTTTACTAGCAGCAGAACTTATTCTTTTCCCAGTATCAGAACTTGTTCTGTGACTAGCTTGTCTTGATGTAAACCTTCTACCTTGACTATGACCACTACCCATTCCAGAGTATCCTTGGTCATCTTTTCCATCATCCTTTCCTTGCAGTGTCTTGTTGGTTTTTCATTTGGACTTAATTACCTTCTCCCCCTTTTTGGCATCAGCAGGTAATAAAAGAGAGATAAGTAGTTCCACTGAGGTCTGGATTTCAGTAAGTTGCGATTGCTGAGAAGCTTGATTTGTCAGAATTTGATCAATTTAAGCTTGTTGTTTCTCTTGAGTTTTCTCAATATAAGCAACCCTGTCAATGGTAGGTTGGAAGAACTTTTTCTTATCAATTTTCCAAACTTGTTCCTGTTTGATAAAGTTCTCCTGAATCTTGTGTAGCTCTGCATGAGTATTGGAATGAAGACCTTGTAGATGTTTAGTACTCAATGCAGTGACTCTAAGCTGGGTTTTAAAATCATCAGAATTTAACATTTCATCAGCTTTAGTCAAGTGCTCAGCAAGATGTAAAGCATTTGGAACACATGAAACTGAGTTCCATTCCTTAGTCCACTCCTGACCTGCAGGAGTTTCACTCCAAGGTACTGGTGCATCCCTGATAACAAACTCCTTTACCAGTTCAGAATTAGGAAGAGTCAGTAGAGGAGTATGTCCTGAAGGACCTGCTTCATCAGCATCTACAGTTGTAGCAGCTTCACCAGTATCTCCAACATTTGCAGCATCAGAACTTAAAGAATCAGTATCTTCTGATAAGACAACAGTGTGAGTAGCAATGGAGGCTTCAGCATCCTCTAATTGCTGATCTGATACTAAGTTCTGATCAACATCCATATCTTGATGCTCACCTAAAATCTGATCATCAGCATCTTGATGCAGAGAAGGTGTTGTTGAGAACTCTGGAGTTTGAACAGCATCAATAATAGGTGTTATGGAAGTATTATTTGCTGTTGGAGCTTCTAAGAAAAGTATTGCAGGCATAACCAAGTTCTGAATATCAATTTCAGCACTTGTGCCTGGATCAACAAGAGACACAGATGGTGAGTTAGCCTTGGCAGATACAGCTTCCTGAGATGGAGTTGATGGAGAAGAAGTGACTGGAGCAAATTCCTTGTCTTGTGAGAACAAAGATTCCTGATCCCCTTCCTTAGCTGCTTCCTCCTCATCATCTGAAACTGGCCTTTGTGCCCTCTGTTTCTTGTACTTCCTTGTTGATTTGGATTCCTTGGGAGTTTCAAGAACAATCATGCGTCTAAGCCTTTTGAGAAGCCTAGAACCCCCAATTGCAGAATCCTTCTGAGAAGTTGCGTTCTCAGCTTCAACCACCACAGGTTCTGAAGAAGGAATCTGTTCCTCAGAATCTGATTCATCTCTCAAAGTAAATATCCTCCTCTTTTGAGGTGTTTGAGGAACAGTCTTTGTTCTCTTTGGCTTAGAGGATGTAGGCTTCACAGTAGGTGCTGAAGAAGAAGGTTGAGCAGTCTGTGAAGTGGAGAGATAGGATTTGAGATAAGTTCTGAGGGTAGGTTGAGTAGAATGAGAGGTAGGTACTGAAGTTGATGGATTTTGGTTATGGTGAGTTGGTTGAATATTTGAGTAAACAGATTTGTAAGTTGCAGGATCAGCATTTACCAGAATCTGTTTCACAGACTGAGGAATCTGTAATGGTCTCACCATTGATTTCTTTGTGTCAGCATTTATCAGGTCATTAAAGTACCTTTTTGCAACCTTAAAAGGTGGGGTTTGAGTGCTGACTAACTGGGGTTCATCAGTACAGTAAGTGTAAATAAGTTGACAGAATCTAGCAAAATAAACAACATCTCGATCCTCTGTCATCCTATCCCCAATAAAATCAATTATTCCAGTTGCAAAATCAAAATGAGTTTGATGGATAATAGCATACCCTATGTGCTAACTCAGAATTGGGATAACATCAAAATTTGAACATTTGTTCCCAAAAGCTTTGGTGATGCAATCAAAGAAGAAACTCCATTCTCTTCTGATATTAGCCCGTTTCAACTGTCCAAGTTTCGTCAGACTCTTTTCATATCCCAATTCAGCCATTAACTCCTGAAGGGCTGAGTCCTCTGGAACGGAGAAAGTATAATCCTCGGGAAGATGTAAAGCCCTGCGTACTGTACCAGGAGTGACTACAAAAGATGAATCACCCACTTGGAAGATAATACTGGGAGTTCCACGGTTACCACCATCATCAAAAACGCCAGTCCTCCAGAACCTCAGAACTTGTTGACTTGAAAATAATTCAGGCTGAGTTAAGGCGTACCCAACCTCACTATGTGCAAGAAGATCTTGCACAAAGTGCAATTCAGATGGAGCTTCAGCATGATCAAGAATTGCAGCATAGTTGTTTGGAACAAACTTTGCTCCATCAATGATTAAATCCTTTGGTGCCATGAAAAAAATTGAGAATTAAGAATGCCTGATAGTTGTTTGATATAATGTCTGTAGGAAACAACGGAAAAAGTAAAGTGAAGGATAGTAAAAGTAAGAAGAGAGATAAAAGATGAAGAAATTAAAAAGATTACAGAAATCTTCTCTCTGCTGTACTTATACAAAAAAATATTACCGCTGGACACCTGTCAGACATGCAGTAATAACGGATAGTTACTGGGCTCGAGAAAACAGGAATGATTACTTACCCAGTTGCCTTGTTTCAAAGAAAAACCGTTCCTTTAATCAAGAGAAACAGTTTTAATTCAAAATTTAAACCGTTAGCACTGATTGAATTATTTTTCACTGCAACATTAATATTCTGAAAATAAATCATGTTAAAAATGACCGAGATAATTTCGATGAATAAGTGCTGACAGAGAATCAGAACTTAAATAAAAGCACAATTTAAATGGTCATCAGAATATCAATCAGGATTTATCAACACAAGATAAAATAACTCAGAGACAAAATCTTGAAGTAAAAACAATTTTCATTAATATATCAAGTCAATACATTTATGAAATGGAAATGACATCAATACTTATACAAGATTTTCCCTAAGCTTCTAATCCTAACGTCAAAAACTTTAGTCCTAGCTAAGAAGCCTGACAAAGCTGATGATGAAGAAGAACAGGAAGAAGACGAGATTAAGTCATCCTCCTCTTCCTATCTTCGACGAACAAGATGGCGAGTCGTATGATTCGCTCTTGCTGACGGATACGACGAAGGTGAAGGTCTCTTCGAACGGCCACCAGATCACGTTTGATAACCTCTGGAAATTGAATCCAGAGATTGTGAGGGATGTTGGTGATAGGGTAGGGAGTTGGAATTCCATTCAAAAAGACATGCACAGTCTCATCACCGTAATTATAGAACCAGCCAAATTCAGCCATTTGTGATAGAAAAAGAAAAACAAGACTGAATTTGTGATAAAAGTGTGATGAGAAGGCTAATGTGAAGTGGCTGCTTATATAGGCAAGAGAATGCCAAGAGACGCAAAGATATTTAATGCTGACAGGTAGAATTAGTTCTATCTCGTCTCCCTAGACTTTGAAAAAGAATAACAGTCATTGGAAAGAGGAAGCATGGTCTAGACCGCACAAAACACAAGAAACAGTGGTCTGTTCAAGTACAAATACCATTAATCCTAATCACAGTGACTATTAATCTTCCACTTCAACATATTCGAGTACAAACTAAGACTGTTATCAAATTTTATTCAAAGATAAGCCAAGTAAAGGATTAGACTGAGAAGTCAGAACTTAGACCTATACCAGAACTTAACAGTCATCAGAACATAATTTCTTAACTCGAAAAAGGAATACCTATCTTAGTAAATACTCATACAAGTTCTGAGTTATGGACGTCAGTACTTAATCATCAGAACGTGTAACTTAGAACTTGTCCTCAGAATTTGTGCAATAATGACACATTGACTGTTTTATCTAAAATAACATAGACCACCACAGAAATTTTCATCATTCAGATGGAGTGATTAGTGTGTGCATTAAGCTAAAAACAGACAAAGAGTAAAGTCTGATTCACTGCAGTACATCTTAGAAATAAGGCATAACTAAAATTTTGCTAAAGATCTGTCATTGTCCTGAAACCGACTGAAGAATGAGTTTATGCTTGAGTCCACCTCAACTATTTTGTGCTAATTTTATGCATCTTTTGAAATTCTATTTTACAGTGGCTTCTCAGTGTAAGTGAATCACGACTGTTTATCAGAATTTATGCTATTTTCAGAGTATTTCTCCAGTAATCATAGAGTGTGAAAAGTCACCAAGAAAATATTTTGCTTTTCTGATGCATATTTACTTAATACCAGCAATGCACTTGGGTCGTCCCTTCCACATTTTTACTCTAGATCTCAAAGGAGTACCTGATTTTAATCTTTGATCTTTTTGCTTTTGCTTTTGATAAGAGTGGTCTATCAGCACTTAGTACATTCAGCAGTTTTACTAGTATCAGAACTTAACAGATGAGTAGCATTATTCTAATTTGTGACTTAGTAATAAGATATACAAAGTGAACTTAACTAAGCTCAGTTATCAGAATTTGCTAGTGTCATAAGATTTCCACTGAAATAATTACTTCTTCCATGGAATCATTTGTTTATTGAAGACTACTAGGTCAGTATCTAGCACAGTTATCCTCATAGGATTGAATAGGGACTAGAACAGACATATCACTTATCAGAGTTTAGAAATATATATCAGACAACAGTCAGTACTTAAAGACATTTAACAATTAAGCACAGAATACATAATGAGATTAATTCTGTAAATACTGAGCATAAAGTCTGATAACACAGAACAAGTCTAAGCAGATTTAGAGAAGGAACCTGAAACCATTCCAAGTTCATTTACCAATCTTGTAAAAGTAGCTTCATATAATGGTTTTGTGAAGATATCTGCCAACTGTTGATCTATGGGAACAAAATGCAATTCCACTGTACCTTCATCCACATATTCCCTGATGAAGTGGTACCTGATGCTGATGTGCTTTGTCATTGAGTGTTGAACTGGATTACCTGTCATAGCAATAGCACTTTGATTATCACAGTAAATAGGGATTTTGAAATATGTTAACCCATAATCCAGTAACTGATTCTTCATCCAAAGAATCTGTGCACAACAGCTTCCTGCAGTAATATACTCTGCTTCTGCAGTTGATGTGGAAATTGACTTTTGTTTCTTGCTGTACCAAGAAACTAATCTGCCTCCAAGAAATTGGCAGCTTCCACTTGTGCTTTTCCTGTCAATTTTGCAACCTGCAAAATCTGCATCTGAGTAACCTATTAGTTTAAAATCTGATTCTCTAGGATACCATAATCCCAGAGCAGCTGTTTCTTTAAGATACTTAAATATTCTTTTTACAGCTGTTAAGTGAAATTCTCTTGGATCTGCTTGAAATCTTGCACAAAGACAGGTAGCATACATGATATCAGGTCTACTAGCAGTTAGATAGAGTAGAGAGCCAATCATACCTCTGTAGTCAGTAATATCTACTGATTTACCGGTATCCTTATCCAGTTTTGTTGCAGTGGCCATTGGAGTGGATGCACTTGAACAATCTTGCATTCCAAATTTCTTTAGCAAGTTTCTGGTGTACTTGGTTTGACAAATAAAAGTGCCTTCCTCATTCTGCTTGACTTGAAGGCCCAGAAAATAGCTAAGTTCCCCCATCATACTCATCTGATATCTTGACTGCATAAGTTTGGCAAACTTCTTGCAAAGTTTGTCATTTGTAGATCCAAAAATGATATCATCAACATAAATCTGGACCAGAAGTAAGTCCTTTCCATGGTTGAGGTAGAACAATGTTTTGTCTATTGTCCCTCTGTTGAATCCACTTTCCAGAAGAAACTGAGCTAAAGTCTCATACCATGCTCTAGGAGCTTGCTTAAGTCCATAAAGTGCTTTGTCAAGTCTGTAGACATAATCTGGATGTTTGGTATCTACAAAACCTGGAGGTTGTTCAACATATACCTCTTCCTCCAATTCTCCATTGAGAAAAGCACTTTTCACATCCATTTGAAAGACAGTAAACTTTTTGTGAGCAGCATAAGCCAAAAATATCCTTATGGCTTCTAACCTAGCAACTGGTGCAAATGTTTCATCATAATCAATTCCCTCCTGTTGAGAATATCCTTTTGCAACCAGCCTTGCCTTATTCCTTGTAATTATGCCATCACTGTCAGTTTTGTTTCTGAATACCCACTTTGTACCAACAACAGATCTATTCTTTGGTCTTGGTACTAGGGTCCAGACTTTGTTTCTTTCAAATTCATTCAACTCTTCCGGCATTGCTTGCACCCAATCAACATCTTGAAGAGATTCTTCCACTTTCTTTGGCTCAGTCTGAGAGAGAAAAGAATTGTAAAGACACTCATTTGAAGTACCTGTTCTAGTTCTGACACCTGCATCAGGATTTCCAATTATCAAATCAGGTGTATGTGATTTTGTCCACTTCCTTGCAGATGGAAGGTTTTCTCTAGAACTGGATGCTCCCCCATGATCCATGCTATCTTCATTTTCATTTTCTGATGCTCCCCCTGAAACTATGCTTTCTGAGTTGGATTCTTCAGTATTTAGATTTTCAGTACTATCAGAACTTGGCTTATCAGAACTTGACGAATCAGAACTTGAAGAGCCAGTTGCATGTTCGAATGTTTCTTGAGATGTGGTAGGATTTTGAGTATGCTCCCCATGCATAGGGGCATCTTCATTTAACGTAGTCACCACAGTTTCAATAACATTAGAGTTTAATCCATCAGAGTTTGCAGTATCAGGACTTAGACTGTCAGGATTTTCAGTATCAGAATATGAGTCTTCATTTTCAAATCTCAGCTGATCATGGTCAATGAAATCTTTAAGACCAGTGATCTTCTTGTCATCAAAGGAGACATTGATAGATTCCATGACCACTTTTGTTCTCAAATTATAGACTCTGAAGGCTTTTGTGGAAAGTGGATATCCAACAAAGATTCCTTCATCAGCTTTTAGATCAAACTTTGATAGCTGTTCAGGATGAGTCTTGAGAACAAAACACTTGCATCCAAATACATGAAAATATTTCAGATTTGGCTTCTTTTTCTTCACCATCTCATATGGTGTTTTTCCATGCTTGTTAATGAGTGTTGTATTTTGAGTAAAACAAGCAGTCTGCACAGCTTCAGCCCAGAAATAGGTTGGAAGTTTTGCTTCTTCAAGCATTGTACGTGCAGCTTCAACGAGAGTTCTATTCTTCCTTTCAACAACTCCATTTTGCTGTGGAGTTCCAGGAGCAGAAAATTCCTGCTTTATTCCATGGCTTTTGCAGAACTCTTCCATTATCAAATTCTTGAACTCAGTGCCATTATCACTCCTTAAAATTTTCATAGAATCTTTGACCATTTTATCCAGCTGTTTGACATGATCAATCAAGATAGATGCAGTTTCACTTTTTGTGTGCAAGAAATACACCCATGTGTATCTGGTGAACTCATCCACTATGACCAACGCATACTTCTTCTTTGCAATAGACATGACATTTACTGGACCAAATAGATCAACATGTATAAGATGATAAGGCTCAAGAATTGATGATTCAGTCTTGCTCTTGAATGAAGATTTTCTTTGTTTGGCTTTCTGACATGAATCACAAAGACCATCAGGAGCAAATACTGTGTTTAGCAATCCTCTCACAAGATCTTTCTTGACCAGTTCATTTATATTGTTGAAATTTAAATGAGAGAGTTTCTTATGCCAATTCCAGCTTTCTTCAATTGATGCTCTACTTAACAGACAGATTGCAGAGCCATCAGTACTTGTTGAAAGCTTAGCTTCATAAATGTTACCACGTCTGTATCCTTTCAGAACAACTTTGCCTTTAGATTTACTCACAACTTCACAGTGTTCTTCAAAGAAATCAACATGATAACCTCTGTCACAGATTTGACTTATACTCAGTAGGTTGTGTTTAAGTCCTGAGACCAGAGCTACTTCTTTAATGATGACATTCCCAAGATTGATATTACCATATCCAATGTTTTTCCAATGTTTCCATCTCCATAAGAAACACTTGGGCCAGCTTTCTCCACAAAGTCTGACAGCAGGGCCTTATTTCCAGTCATATGACCTGAACATCCACTGTCCAGAACTAGAATATTTTTCCTGTTGCCCTGCAATCACAAAGACCACTAATTATTAGTTTTAAGGACCCAGACTTTCTTGGATCCTTTGGCCTTATTAAGTTTGTTAACATTTGCAGCGGATTTAGCATCAGAGTTTATGTTAACATTTTTTTTATCAGAATTTACATTATCAGACTTTGAATCAGAATTTACACTTGAAGGAGCAATGGAAACTTTCTTCAAAGAAGGTTTTATTTGATAATAATCATAGTACAAACTATGATATTCCTTACAAGTATAAATGGAATTCCATAAACTACCATAATGAAAACAAGGATTTTGTGGTTTGTATCTAACTGACTGACTCTTAACTCCTGATTTTGAAGGTAAGGAGTTAATATTCTTATTTTTCCTGCAAAAAGAAGCCAGATGGTTAGAACTTCCACAGTTATTACATGTTTTCCTAGGAGCATCAGGAACAGGTTTATAATCATTGCTTTTATTCACACCTTCCTTTCCATTCCTATTTTTCCTAGGTGATTTTACCTTGTTTGCATTCTTGACATCTTTCAGCTTATGCTTAAGCTGCTTCTTTGTCATTAAGCCTATGTTTACTTCAGCTGTCTTTTCCTGTTTTAGTTTGTCAGAAGTTAATTCCTCTTTAACTTCTGATTTCTCATTATCAGACTTTACAGTTACAAACTTAACAGGTTTTAACTTTGGCTTTTGCTTAACAACAGGCTTAATTTCTTCAGTTCCTTTATCATTCTTATTCTCTCCATAACCTAAGCTCTCTTTCCAATTTTCACTACTTAGCAAATTTTGAGTTGTTCTGCCAGAGTTAGTCCAAGTCCTGATTATCTCTCTTTCCTTTTCTAACTCAGTTTATTAGAGATTCATTCATTTTTAGCACTTCATCCCTAACATAAAAAGCATCATCTCTATCCTTCTGAGTTTGATGGAATATAACTAACTCTTTTTCTAAGAAATCATTTCTTTTCTTAAAAGCAAGATTTTCAGAAGTTAATCTTTCACATGTTAAGGTTTGATCTCTACCTAATAAACATGGTTTTAAGATATCTTCTCAACTCATTAATATCATCAGTATGAAAAGCATAAGTAGTCCGAGGTACCTTTGTTTCAGCAGCTTCAGAACTGCTCTCAGCACTTTCTTTATCAGCATTTGCCATCAATGCATAGTTCTCCTCACTTTCAGAGTCTGAAGTGTCTGTCCAACTTTTCTGCTTTATGACAAGAGCCTTGCCTCTGTCACCCTTTACCTTCTTGCAGTCTGGAGATATGTGGCCTTTCTCACCACAGTTATAGCATTTAACATTGGTGTAATCTCCTCTGTCAGACTTTCCTCCTCTGCCTTCAGATCTTCTGAAATTCTTCTTATCAGAACTTATGCTTTTTCTGGAAAACTTCTTTCCCTTCCTGAACTTCTTGTATGCAATCTTGGTGATTCCTTTCACCATAAGAGCACACAGCTTCATCATCTCCTCATCAGCATCGGTCTCAGGAAAACTTTCAGAATCTGAGTCATTATCACTCTCAGAACTTGATGACTCAGTATCAGACTTTATGAAAAGAGCTTTACCCTTGTCTTTCTTTGAGGAAGCTGCCTTGGGGAATTCTTCTTCAGCCTTAAGAGCGACTGTCCTTGACTTTCCTCCTTTCCTCTTGCTTCTTTGTTCCATCTCCAGCTCATGAGTCTTGAGCATTCCATAGATTTCATCAAGAGTTGTTTCATCAAGATTGTAGTTGTCTCTTATTATCGTTGCCTTCAAATCCCAGCATTCAGGAAGAGCTAACAGGAACTTAAGGTTTGAATATTCAAGATCATACTCTTTATCAACCAATGACAAATCATTCAAAAGTTTGACAAATCTATCATATAAATCATTCAATGACTCATTAGTCTTTGAGTCAAAGTGTTCATACTTTTGAGTGAGTATTGTCTTCCTGTTCTTCTTAATTGTGTCAGTTCCCTGACACCTTGTTTCCAGAGCATCCCATATCTCCTTAGCAGTCTTGCAGTTGATTACCCTGTTTGACATTACATTATCAATGGCACTATGCAGTAAGTGTCGTACCTTAGCATCCTTAGCAATTGATGCTATGTCTTCAGCAGTATAATCACTCTTCTCCTTTGGTACGGTCATTGCTGCTTCACCTGCAACTGCAACTGCGAGTTTGGTTGGTTTGTGAGGACCTTCCTTGATTCTATCCAGGGGTTGCTTCCAGGAACATGGTCATCCTTACCTTCCATATGGGATATTCAGATGGTCTCAGTATGGGGACTCTGATGGTCTCATACCGACTCTGAATTAGTGTCTTTGGTGGTTCCTCAGTTGTGGTAGGCTTAGTTGGAGTTTCTGTGTCCGACGTGATTGTGTTTGGATCTTTAACTGTATGTAAGTTAACAGATAGGCTCTGATACCAATTGTTAGGTCACACACACTGTAGAGGGGGTGAATACAGTGTATAGTACACTCAAATCGAACTTTAAGAACTTAAGTAACAGAAAAGAAACTTTATTGAAATAATAAACTCTGTTACAGTATGGAACTGTTACCTCTCAGTGATGAACAAATATCACGAGAGCTGCTAGGGTTATAAAGAATAATAACTTCGATAATGATAACACTTATAGTGTAAACCCTATGCCTGTGTTTATATACTACACAGTTACAAGATAATCGCTAATTGATATGGAATATAATTCTGCTTCCTAAAATATATCAATCAGATATCTTTTCTTCCAAGTATTTCATTCTTCACGGAATTCCTTCTTCATGCATATCTCTTCTTATGTTTATCTCGATCTTCTTTCCTTTAATCAGCTACTGTCCTTATCTGATTGTCCTTCAGCACTTAAGTTCTGATATCTATCTTCTGATGATTATCTCCTGATAATATATCCTTAAGTCCTGACTTCCAGTATAAGTACTGATCAACAGTTAAGTACTGATTTATCCTGTTCACGTAAGATCTGAAAGCTAAACATAAAACATATTAGCCATGATATTATCAAATATATCTAACACGGGCCATCGTCAAAAATTTAAACATTAGCCTCATATTATAGGTTCAAGAAATATCATCATAGAGATAAGAAACAAATCTAACACTCAAAAGAAAAGTGAAAATACAAAACCAAGGAACGAAAGCGTGGAACAAGAAATCAATGAAGGAGAATTTCTAGATGAAAGAAGTACATTAAATATATTGGTTTAGGTTTTTGTTCAAATGATTAAAGAAGTACACTAAATATACTAGTTTAGGTTTTTGTTCATTTATCTGTCATGAAAGATATTATGGAACTTTTAAAAAAGAAAAATACTAGGGGTACAAAATTAGTATGAGATTTTTATTAGCGAAATATAAATGAATAGCGCAAATTAATTATTGCATACTACCACATCACACATGTCACGTTATTTTATGAAATTATTATTCAAAAATAGTTTTATTCTCTCTGTAGAAGGTGAAACTAACTTTCAAAAACTTATCCTTGCAAAAAAAACTTATCAAATTTTTTAAGTAATTTCATTTTTTTTCGAAAACATTTTATTTTCGAACGAACAAACACATTAAATATTTTTTTAAATTTCCAATATATCCCACACATTATTTTGCCCAGTTTACACACCAAAAAAGGTAGATGTTATTTCAAAACATGGTCACAAACGCTCCATATGTTTTGCAAAATATTTCACCTTAATATAACTGTATAAGATTCTGATATAAAAAAAGTTGTATTTTATCAAGCCTTAAATCAACTGTAGAGGGGGGTCAATACAGTTAAACAATCAAATCGAAAAAAAGAACTCAACATAATGAGTAGTTTTAATATTAATGAATAAAAACTGAATACAATACTCTCTAAAATGATGAACATATATCATTGAGAGCTGCTAGCTTATGTATATCATATATCAATTTTCGACTACACAGTTAACCTAACCTGTGCTTATATACTGCACAACTACACAATCAATCTAGAAGATATGTTATAAGTGAATAAGGAATCATAATATATATCGAACTATTGATTGCTTCAATAATTAAAGTCCTTCACCGACATATCTCTGCAAATCAAAGTCTTCTAAATAGAATCAATTCCTTCCTGAAAATCAGTCTTGATAGATGCTAATTGACAAACTCTAATATTAAACTATAATATGTCAAATACAGATAGTCTTCATAAACTCTGATAACTCCCATATTAGATTTTTCTTCTCTTCAAAGGTAAGTTCTGACTTATCATTTTTTGAGCCCTCTTCACCAGAATTTGATTTTCTTTTAGGAATGGTGTGATCAGCTTTTGTTCCTTGAGTAGTACTATCATCAACAATAGTAGTATAAAAGGTTGTGACTGGTTGAATTTTTGTTTCCCCCACGTTAGAGGTTAATCATGCAACTCCATCAGCTTTTCCTAGAGTGTACAAGGCCATTGATTATATATTAATAATGTTTATGCTTGTAATTTGTCAATGACAACAACAAAAATTCAAACTGCCATGTAGTATTCATGTCCTATAAGTTTAAACATATAAGGTTGTCAGTATAAGTGTGTTACAGAATTACGTAACTTGAGTTGTGCATGCTTTACAGAAGTTTGTTTTTCAGACTTTTTGTGTGAGTTTTTATTTAAAGTTACTTTAAAACACAAGTCTTCTTTGAGCTCTTTCTTCCATCTAATTTCTTATTATAGTACTTTATCTCTAAATTAAGCATTTAGAGCACCAAACTATGTGGTTGATGTTTGAGTCTTGTTCGATTAACAATTTTTTCTTGTTCTCCTTGTTAACCCGTAGATAGTCTTAACTTAAGTTGAGGAGCTATTGCATTCAAAATGTGAACTTCTCCATGTGGAGAGTTATATGTCTTCGGGATGATTTGCAACTTGTTTCCTATTTTACCATTAGTGATCTAGTGTTTATATCGTAAGCATCGTAAGCATCCCTTTTCTGGATGTAAACAAGAAAAATGCATCACGCAAGTCTAATTTCGCTACATGTAATTTAATTTTATAATTGTTTTAATGTTTGGAATTTTGGATGACAAATTGACTTGCAAGTCTTATTTTCTGGACTAGGTTTGTTGGTAAGCATCATGTTAGTACACCATTTCTTTGTCTATGTATTGTGTCCAGGTGCAAATAACTACTTGTCAAATGATTTTTGTGTTTTAAAGAAAATTAGTAAAAAGAATGCTATTTTTGTATTAAAAATTTCATTAAATTGAAAAAATGTTTATGTTAGTATGATTATTTCTCGATTAAATTATAAATTTTATAAAATTTTATCAATTCTTGAAAAATGAATTCATATCTGGATAAATATCCGTACTCGGATAGTATCCGTCGGATAGTATCCGCCGGATACGCATATGGATATATATGTTCCATATTTTCCCATATACGGATCCAGATACAGTTTTGAATTGGCGAATCTGTATATCAATTTATCTGTATCCATATCCTAATAATCAGTTTGACAGGCCTAATTTCTGCAATAGTGCTTGCCTTTCCGTTATTAAAGATGTTAAACTCTGGTATTTAAGGCTTGGTCAATTACCTTTCCAACAGTTAAAATTTGTTCTACCTTCCTGAAGCGTCGAATCTTGTTTCTGAGATAATATCTGTCAAATCTGTTCTGCTGCTCAGCAGACAAGAGACTTCCTTTTTCACCCAGTTTTATAAAAACTACTTCAATTTTTAAATTAGTACATTTGGACATATGGGAACCATACCATACTAGATCTTCTTCTGGTTGTACTTTATTTCTCACAATTATTGTTGATTTTAGTGGATCTACTTAGAGTCATTTATTACATCATAAGTCTGATACTGCTATTATTCTTACCAAGTTTCACTACAACAAAAATGTCAATAGACATCGGCCTTGTTTAGCAACCGATATTGATGTCGGTGATGTCGGTATCAGTTAAAACCCGATGCCTTTACTCGATTAGATATTATTTCTGGGAAAAAATTGATGTCCATGCATTGTTTTTTTTACAAAAAATGTTAGAAATAAGTAATTTTATAAATAAATTACACTTATTACAACATATTAAACATATAATGAGCTATGTTTTTTCCACATAGACATCGAATATTTTCATTTGGTTGATGTAAAATCAGATATTAAACATCGATCTCTTTACTTAAAGGTGATGTCTATATTGGCACATAGACATCAGTATTTTCCCAAACAAAGTCATGTCTATGTTCATTTTAGACTTGAACATGTTAATCTTTTACATCAGTTTTTAGGAAAAAGCGATGTACATCAACTTTTTTGACATCAGTTTTTCTTCACTAAAAGTGATGTACAATTAGCTTTAAGACATCAATATTTATATTTTAAAAGTGATGTACAATTGTTTTTTAACATGAGTCTTTATTCATTAAAAGTGATGTATAATTATTTTTTTGACATCAGTATTTATTCAATAAATGTATTTAAACAATAAACTAACTAAACACTTATATTCAACAACATAAATATCAAGGATCTAGTTTTATTACATAAATAGTTGCGTAATAGTAAACATTGGGAATATTGCCTATAAGACTGTCTAGATAAATTCAAGAGAACCGAGTGCCAAATTGAAGCATTGCATCGGCTTTAAATATCTTCTCAATAAATGAGTAATATGCAGCAAAACCATGATAGGGGCTGGCTGATTTTGAGAAAAGTAGCATTCCATGGTGCACTAACCGGTAATACCTTTCCAACTGTAACAAAAAAAACAAAAGTAATTAAGCTAAGGACTGCAGAAACTTAACATCATTTACAGCCAACAATGGACTCTCAGAACTCTAAATGGTAACAGGAATATACGAATTAAGAATTAAGAACAAAGTATAAGAACAAAGTATAACCGACTCACTTAAACCACATACAACAACCAACCTGTATTTTGCATAATCTATGATAAGTGGATTTTATATCTACTTGGAACGCTTCATTACAAGCTTAAGTTGATGTTTTGGACTCAAATTGTTGGTATTTTAATGTGTTTTTGTGTTTTTGCTTCTCAGGCACTAGTTGGAGGATAAATGGAGATTTTATTGAATATATGCTGAAAAGAGCCAAGACCATTCCCAATTTATAGAGAATCTCGAGAGCTTCACATTGTTACAACCGGCATTTCTGTGTAATATTAATTGTAAATTTAGAACAACTTTAAAAGCCGAATGCCAATATATGCAACTATTGTATGCTTGTGTGAATGAGAACTCCGCGTCTTAAATTTTCGTTATGTGGTATATGAATTTTCAAAGCAAAAGTTTATTTATTTCTTTCATTTTTGATTTATAAGGAATATTTTAAACCTTGAATAAATTTCTCTTTAAAGGTTATTTTGTTCACAAATTTCAAAAGTAGTTTTATAAAATTTCTAAAAATCCAAATTATTTTATGGTATAAATTTTATAATTTTTGAACTTGTGTTCTATTTTACAAAAATAAATCTTTATAAATGTTAATTGTTATAATTAGAAAATGACATAGTTGTCCTTGCATGCAAATCCTTTCTATTCAATCCAAAAGGGCTAAAGAGACAATTACCACCCCACTAACTCTTATTTTTCTAGCCAAATTCCTCCTTTACCCTTGCATGCAAAATGATCCAAGTATAAGTGGAAGGGTAGTCATGTCAATTCCTATTCTCACTCACATTTGTCAAAACAAAAAACATAAAACAAGTAAAAGACATGATCATTTCACACATCACCCACACCACACTCTTTCTTCTCTCCCTCCTCTCTCTCACTCTCGGCTCCTACCCCATCACTCTCGGCTTTTCAGCCGAAACCACCCCCTCCCCATTTTCTTTCTTTCTCAATCAAGTTTCCACCTCCTACACAAGTAAATGTTACTTCCCATACCATGATCACATATATTTCAAAGAGTTTTGAGTAGAAAGTTTAAGTTTTAAGGTTGCATGTTAAGGTTTTAGTTGAAACTCAAAGTACAACCTTGATTCTTGTGAGTTTAAGGTTGTTTTTGAGAGGTCTACAAGGAATGGTGAAGTGCCAAGTCTTGAGAAGGAAACTCTTGATGTTAAATGGCCATTCCCTTCCATTTGATTCGGCCATGACCATAGGAGAGCCGAATGAATGGTTCTTGAGACCATTCTTGTTGCTTTGTTCAATTTTTGCATGTTTATGTGATAATGACTTGAATTTTGTAGTAAAAATTTAATGAAACTCCTTGCATGCTAAGTAATCATCTAGATATAGCTCATTCTAAGCTTGCATGTAAATTTCTTGATAAAACATATTTAGAAAACATGTTGTTTGGCTTGCAAAACTCGAAGACATGCATGCATGTGGATTTCACTTAGAATGTTATAAGATTTTAATCATTTGGAAAGATTATATTAGTAAGCTTTAATTTCAGTAGGAATAATGTGTTAATATTGATTAATGCTTCTTGATGCATGGTAATAAGTCGTGTATATCTTTTATTAAATGCATAACTTGGTGTTTCAAAAACTTGATGATTTGTGAGTTGTGAAATGTGGTTTCTTTTGTTTTGCCATGATTGCACCTTAGGTAAGGATGATCTCCACCAAGATTATTTTTAGTATAAGGTATTTAGTTTATTATATCACCATGTTTAAGTCTTGGTTTGGGTATTGGGTTGTTGGTGGTTGAGTTTATCAAGTCAAAACCTTGGAGAAAGGGGAGTTATAATTTCTGCAGAAAATCAGTTTAGTACCCTGAGGTTTAGAGTGAGTTTTGACCATGTCATTGATGTGCACTTTGAGGCCCAAGCCACCAGAAGTTAGTATTGGGAGTATATAAAAGTTTTTAGGTGTTTGTTAGAGGTTTGCATGTCATTTGGTTAGGTGCACAAGTAGAATAACAAAATCTGTCCCGCAGGGGACAGTTTTGTTGCAACTTAGAAATAGGGAGATTTGACCATGTCATGGGTAGGCCCTCATTAGGCCCTGTTGGGCCTTAGTTAGAGGGAGTGTCAGAGAAGTTTTTCCAACCATAGTTCATAGGATATGAGTTAGAACCATGTGTCATAAGTTAATTCAAGTTAGGGTGTTTTCTGCCCAGGAAAACAGGGGAACCATGGACTTTGAGCTTAGGCCCAAGAAGGCCCAAGCCAGGCCCTTGAGCCACATCAAGTTTTGGAGATGACCTTAGGTCAGGAGAGTCTTGTGTAAGAGTTTTGAAGGAAAAACTATAGTTTAAGGGTGTCACATGCACTCAAGAAACCATAGATGTCATTCTGAAATTTGCACCAGTGAACACTTTCACTCATCGCATAGTTTTAGAACACTTAGGGGTGAGGTCTTGGTTAACCACCATAGTTGTAAGATAGTATAAGGTCAGTAGAATAAAAGGCACAAGTGAGGGTCAATAGGTCTTGGATAGTTTAGTAAAGGCACATCGAGTTAGGAAGCCAAAATTAGAAGACTTTGTCTAGTTTAGCGACCAAGTGACTTAAGTTGGGGGATCGAGATCATCCAAGCCTAGTGTTGCATTATGGTATATATGGTGTTATTTGGTATTAATATATGATATGTGATTATGTGGCTATGTGTGTGCAACTATAAATTAAAGGTGAATATAAATTAAGTGCATATAGGCCTAAGTGCCATCCGTGTTTAAATTCGGGTTGAAAATAGGTTAAGTTGGTGAGAATATATTATAATAAGGAATATTATTATTCATGTAGGATCTCGAGAAGAGGGAAAACGTGCCATAAAGGTCGAGTGAAGCTCCAGTTGCTCCTACCATTCAGACCAGACTAGCCTTTCTCAAGGCAAGTGATTCAACTTGTCCTTCATATTTACTGCTAATAGTTCATACATTGCTGCAACTATCCTGTGTCATTTGATATATTAAATGAAGCGTATCTTATGTTTATCTTTGAATTATATAAAAATGCCATGAACCCTCGAGTACGTATTGCAAAGTGGTCTTATCATGATAGTATATTAAAGAAATTCGAATGCCAGGATAAAAGAAAGGGTAGTTATAACACATTATCTCATCCTGATACTTCAACCCCTATAGAACATTATCTTGAACCCTAAAAGCCAGATACTTATCAAAGTGATTCCTCAGTGATTGATACCCCTCTTTCTTATCCTGAAGCTTGACAATTCTGATATATCCTGAGTTAAAGATCATTTCCGCATACCTTAACACCCTTAGTATTCATGAAGCTTACCTTCTTGATGATCCAGCACTTGAACCTTGATGAGAAACCATTACTTTAAGCCCAATTTGGCATTACCCTTTATAATATCCAATAGCCTCACTAAATCCCCTTTTCCAATCTTTGATATATGAAAACCATTCAGTTACTTTAATAGAGTATAGTTTTATGAATCATGGCCCTGAGATTCAGTACCATATTTCCCGTGTTTCGAGTTGATCTATAATCCCTTGATAAAAAAATGTTTACTGTAAAAGAGATTTTGTTATAAATCGGCATCAGTTTTTGAAATAAATAAAATGTGGGTTTTCAATCCCAAAGGGGGATAAATGTTTTCGTTGAATAGTTGATCTGGACTGAGACGCGAGTCCTTTCCACACTTATATTAGGCTTAAAATTTGCCTAGGGATTCCCATTAATGTTTTAGAACCCAGCGAGGTTCAAGATTACTTCGCGGCTGATCACCGGCTGTAATCCGTAGCGTCATAAAATAATTTTGATTAAGATATGATTTTTTTTATACCAACAAAATGATGCCATCACCCAAAGTTTTATCTCTCATTATCATTGGTCATGTCCTCCCATTGACATTCTTTAATATATATCTCGATTTATGTTTTGTATCGTATTGTTTAGCACTTGTTAAGCATTTGGCTCACTCCTTGCTTTACCCTGATATTACAGCTAGCAGCTATGGTTAGATTCAAGCAGGCTGCCCGTAAGACCTGTGATGCTGATGCCTATGTTCGAGCTCAGGTAGAATAAGTGATAGTACTTTGTGTGAGGACTCGGTATTTAAAATCAGTTGTAATAGATGGTAGTGTTGGGCTGTTCCAAACCCTAAACTGTAAGATCTTGGATTTGGGTATGTTTATTTATTATTAAATGTTGTAATAGTTATATTTAATTTGTTGTTTAAGTTGGGGTTTGACAGGTTTTGGTATCAGAGATACGGTTTAGAGTCCCTGGACAGCCCAAATAGGTTAAAGGATATATGTGTAGGTTATAGATAATATGTGAGAGAGTAGGTTAAGTAAGTTTATTATTAATACTCCTCTTATTGGTTTGTCAACAAAGGGCGCATTCCTCGTCATCCTCTGGTTCAGACGACACTATTGCTTTCACCGTGTATGCTGAGTTGAGGCGCGAGTTTGACATGCTTCAGGGAAAGTACGACCGAATGATAGACCGACTGAAGAACGTGTACCCGGACAGCCGAAACTATGAAGGGAAGCCCAAGGAGCAGATGACTGCGAGACTTGAGACCTTGGTTCAGTACGTCAACACTAAGCTTGAGGAGATGCCAGCGCACCGGGACCGCACCAGCCAGTATGTCATTCAAATGGTGGTGGATCCAAAGCATTGTGAAGACACTTCGAGAGGAAAAGACTACCAAGCCCCGTTCAAATGGAGTGGAGCATTAGTTCTTTCCATTTACCTTTCATGTTGTTGTACTATCAGACTCCGTAGAATTTCCCAGTTGTTTCCGTTATTTCCTTTAAATAAGCCCGTTGATCCTAGAATCAGACTTTGTTCTAATCCCATGTATTATGACCTTTAAATTTCAATAATCATGCTCTATTGTTCCAATTGCTCTCAACTGTTATTATACGCTTTTATATGCATCATCATATCTGCTTAATTTGAAACCTGACCTCACATGTAAATAAGAATGCCATGCGATACCCTCGAATTGTTTTATTATTCATATCTGTTTTGACATAACTCTTATTTCAGGATCATGCCTCCCAAAAAGAAGAACCCAACAACCACATTCACCACAGACCCAAATATTCTTCGACTACTGGAAACTTTGCAACAGCAACCCAATGCTAAAGCCCAACAACAACTAACTCTTCAACAGCGAATTGAAAACCAAGATAACCGTGAACCACACCAACCATCTGAACCACCAGTACCACCTAGACAAATTGTCACTTTCAAGGCTTTTCAGAATGTGAATCCACCTGCATTTCATGATACCACTGATCCAGTAATAGCTAACACATGGATCAAGGAGATAGAAAGGGCTTTTGAGTTGGTATAGTTAGGAGACGATCAGAAGACGCCGTATGCTACTTACTTCTTGAAGGGCGAAGTCATCTATTGGTGGGAATCAGTAAAAGCTATGGAAGCAACTCAACAGGTTTCTTGGGAGAGATTTAAGAAGTTATTTCTGGACAAGTATTACCCTAAGTACATGCAGAATCAGATGGAGCTTAAATTTTTGGAGCTGAAGCAAAGGAACATTACTGTACCGGAGTATGAGAAGAAGTTCACTAAGTTGTCAAGGTTTGTGACAAAGTATACCAGCACCGAGGAGGAAAAAGCGAAGAAATTTCAGCAAGGATTGGAGCCTTGGATCAGAGACATAGTGGCTATGTTTGAGCTTGAAACTTATGCGGGAGTAGTTCAGAAAGCTGCTCTGATTGAGAATAATGGGATGCAGTCAAGGAATGAGAGGGATAACAAGAAGATGAAGGTTCCATTATATGGAGAAAAGTCTGAAGCGGGAAGTTCACAAGATCGGAATATAAAGAGGATCGGATTCCAGAAGGGCGAAAATTTTCAAAAGAAGGAAAATTTGGGTAAAAGGCAAGAATCAAAGGGGAACAACCAGGAAAGCCAAGGACAAGTTGGAGAAAACAGATTCCAGAGACCCGAATGCAAGCACTGTGGAAGAAGGCACCCCGAAGTGTGTAATAAGTTGAGCATGACATGCTATAGGTGCAATCAGAAGGGACATTTGGCGAATGAGTGCAAGATGCCGAAGCCAGGAGTTACGTGCTACAAGTGTGGGAAAACTGGACACATAGCTAGGGAGTGCAAGGAAACCGGACCAGTCAAAGCTCTGATGAATGTGGCAAACACCAGTGCGAGCGTGCCAGTTGAGGTATTGGCATTACCTCCACCACCTACACCAACCCCGCAAGCAACAACAAGGACATTTGATCTGAAGATGAAGGATGCTGTTCAGAATTCTGAGGTGATAGCAGATACACTTTTACTCAATAATGTCAAAGCTAAAGTATTGATTGATTCGGGAGCAACAAGATCTTTCATATCATAAACTTTTGTAGATAAGCTTCAATGTGATAAAATGATTATGAGCGAGGTAGTAAATGTGGTAATTGCGAACCAAGAGAAGATTCATGTGAATCAATTCTATCCGAAGTGTGAGATTGATATTTCGGGGTATAAGTTTTTAGCCGACTTGATACTCTTCAATTTGGGAGAGTTTGATATAATTTTAGGCATGGATTGGTTAGGAGAAAATAACGCTCAGATTAATGGTAAGACCAAGAAAGTGTATTTAAAGGCGAAGAGTGGAGAGAAGGTAGTATTTAAGGGGCAGAGGCAAGAACAACTATTTCTCACAATCGTTCAGGCTAAGAAGCTACTTAGAAAAGGTTGTGAGTCGTTCCTAGCGTATGTAGTGGATTCAGAAAAGGGCAACCCCAACATAGAAGATATCCCTGTAGTTAACGAGTTTCCCGATGTGTTTCCAAACGAACTACCAGGCTTACCACTAGATCGACAAATCGAGTTCGACATCAACCTTGCTCTAGGCACGATAACCAGTTTCAAAGGCCCCATATAGGATGGCACCAGCAGAAATGAAAGAGTTGGCGAGCCAGCTACAAGAATTGTTAGATAAAGGAGTGATACGGCCAAGTACGTCACCATGGGGAGCACCTGTTCTGTTTGTCAAGAAGAAAGATGGGAGTATGCGACTATGCATAGATTATCGAGAGTTGAATAAGGTAACGATCAAGAACCGCTACCCGCTACCAAGAATAAATGACCTTTTTGATCAGCTGAAAGGAGCAAAGTGCTTTTCAAAGATTGACTTGAGATCGGGATACCATCAATTAAAGATCAAAGAAGAAGATATTCCTAAGACAGCATTTAGGACCAGATATGGGCATTATGAATTCCTAGTAATGCCGTTTGGATTGACCAACGCCCCGGCCGCATTTATGGATCTGATGAATCGAGTATTTAAGAAGTATTTGGACAAGTTTGTCGTGGTATTCATTGATGAGATCCTTATTTATTCTAAGTCGGAAGAAGAACATAAATAGCACCTCTGGATAGCATTGGAGATACTTCGTCAAGAGAATTTGTATGCCAAGTTTACCAAATGTGAGTTTTGGTTAAAGGAAGTTCAATTTTTGGGGCATGTCATTGGAAATGAAGGAGTTAAAGTGGATCCGGCAAAGATTGAGGCAGTTATGAGTTGGGAGAGGCCAAAGACTCCTACGAAAGTGCGAAGTTTACTAGGGTTGGCAGGATACTATAGAAGGTTCGTCAAGGATTTTTTGAAAGTCGCCACGCCATTGACCAAGTTAACCAGAAAGAATCAAAAGTTTGAATGGAGTGCAGAATGTGAGGATAGCTTTCAAGAGTTGAAGCAGAGATTGGTAACAGCTCCGGTGTTAGTACTTCCAGATGACCAAGGAAACTTTGTGATATTCAGCGACGCTTCACATAAGGGATTGGGTTGTGTGTTAAAACAACACAGTAAGGTGATCGCGTATGCGTCAAGACAGTTGAAACCGCATGAGTTGAAGTACCCGACGCATGACTTGGAACTAGCCACCATAGTGTTCGCACTTAAGATTTGGAGACATTACCTCTACGGAGAAAAGTGTGAAATCTACACGGATCACAAGAGTTTAAAGTACATTTTCACTCAGAAGGAGTCAATATGAGGCAGAGGAGATGGCTGGAATTGATCAAGGACTATGAATGTTCGATAAATTACCATCCTGGAAAGGCGAATGTTGTGGCCGATGCTCTAAGTAGGAAGGATAGACTGAATATGATGACAACATCAAAGGAATTATCTGAAAAAATCAAGAGATTTGAACTGGAACTTTGTGATTGTGGAAAAGTTGAAGAAGTTTATCGTGCAATGACTTTTCAGCCAACACTAGTGGAAAAGATAAAGAAATGTCAAGAAGAAGTAATGGAGAAAGAGAAGAATCAGTTATCTGGAGAGGAGATTAATACTCAAAGGGATGAGCAAGGGTACTAAGGTTTTCTTCCAGAATGTGGATTCCTCATGTACCTGAAATAAAGAATGAGATCCTACACGAAGCCCACAATTCGAAATTTTCAATCCACCCGGGAAGTACCAAGATGTATCGGGACATAAAGAAAAACTTTTGGTGGCCAAATATGAAGCGAGACGTAGCGGAATGGGTTGCGAAGTGTTATACTTGTCAGAAAGTGAATGCAGAACATCAACGACCAAGCAGATTAATTCAGCCCCTAAAGATTCCAGAATGGAAATGGGAAAATATCGCTATGGACTTTATAGTAGGACTACCGCGAATGAAATCCGGGCATGACGCTATATGAGTTATAGTTGACCATCTTACAAAGTCAGCGCATTTCCTTCCAATTAATGAGAAGTCGTCATTAGACAAATTGGTTCATCTGTATGTGCGTGAAATCGTACTAAGGCATGGAGTACCTGTATCAATAGTTTCAGACAGAGATCCCCGATTTAACTCGAGATTTTGGAAGCAATTTCAAGAATGTCTTGGCACGCAATTGAATATGAGCACGGCGTACCACCCGCAGATTGATGGACAAAGCGAAAGGACAATTCAAATAATTGAAGACATGTTGCGCATTTGTGCAATCGATTTTGCAGGAAGTTGGGACGACCACTTGCCGTTGATTGAATTCTCTTACAACAATAGCTATCATTCCAGTATCGGCATGCCACCATATGAAGCTTTGTACGGGCGAAAATGTAGATCACCAACAAGTTGGGATGAAGTAGGAGAAGGAAGGATTCTCGGCTCGGAATTGGTACAACAATTGCATGACTCAGTCAAGTTAATTCAGAAAAGGCTACTTGCTGCTCAAGATAGACAGAGGAAGTATGCGGATCCGGCACGTAAGGATGTTCAATTCCAAATTGGCGAAGCTGTTTTGTTGAAGGTGTCACCTAGAAAAGGGTTGTCTAGATTTGGCAAGAAAGGGAAGTTAGCACCTAGATACATAGGTCCTTTTGAAATTTTGAGTCAAGTAGGGATGGTGGCCTACGAGTTGGCCTTACCAACTCAGTATCAGCACATGCATAATGTGTTCCATGTGTCATTGCTTAAGAAGTAAAATCCTGACGCTAGCCATGTAATAGAATATGTACCAGTAGAAATTCAGGCAGACCTGTCATTTGTGGAGCAACCGGTCAAAATACTCGACTGGCAAGAGAAGAGTCTTAGAAATAAGTTAGTAAAGTTAGTAAAAGTACTTTGGAGGAACCCTAAGGTTGAAGAATCGACTTGGGAGTTAGAGTTTGATATGCGTTCCTGGTATCCTCATCTGTTCTCTTAGATTCTGGGGACAGAATCCCTTAAGGGGGAGAGGATGTTACAACCGGCATTTCTGTGTAATATTAATTGTAAATTTAGTACAACTTTAAAAGCCGAATGCCAATATATGCAACAATTGTATGCTAGTGTGAATGAGAACTCTACGTCTTAAATTTTCATTATGTGGTATATGAATTTTCAAGGCAAAAGTTTATTTATTTCTTTCATTTTTGATTTATAAGGAATATTTTAAACCTTGAATAAATTTCTCTTTAAAGGTTATTTTGTTCACAAATTTCAAAAGTAGTTTTTTAAATTTATAAAAATCCAAATTATTTTATGGTATAAATTTTATAATTTTTGAACTTGTGTTTTATTTTACAAAAATAAATCTTTATAAATGTTAATTGTTATAATTAGCAAATGACATAGTTGTCCTTGCATGCAAATCCTTTCTATTCAATCCAAAAGGGCTAAAGAGACAATTACCACCCCACTAAGTCTTATTTTTCTAGCCAAATTCCTCCTTTACCCTTGCATGCAAAATGATCCAAGTATAAGTGGAAGGGTAGTCATGTCAATTCCTATTCCCACTCACATTTGTCAAAACAAAAACCATAAAACAAGTAAAAGACATGATCATTTCACACATCACCCACACCACACTCTTTCTTCTCTCCCTCCTCTCTCTCACTCTCGGCTCCTACCCCCTCACTCTCGGCTTTTCAGCCGAAACCACCCCCTCCCCATTTTCTTTCTTTCTCAATCAAGTTTCCACCTCCTACACAACTAAATGTTACTTCCCATACCATGATCACATATATTTCAAAGAGTTTTGAGTAGAAAGTTTAAGTTTTAAGGTTGCATGTTAAGGTTTTAGTTGAAACTCAAAGTACAACCTTGATTCTTGTGAGTTTAAGGTTATTTTTGAGAGGTCTACAAGGAATGGTGAAGTGCCAAGTCTTGAGAAGGAAACTCTTGATGTTAAATGGCCATTCCCTTCCATTTTATTCGGCCATAACCATAGGGGAGCCGAATGAATGGTTCTTGAGACCATTCTTGTTGCTTTGTTCAATTTTTGCATTTTTATGTGATAATGGCTTGAATTTTGTAGTAAAAATTTGATGAAACTCCTTGCATGCTAAGTGATCATCTAGATATAGCTCATGCTAGGCTTGCATGTAAATATCTTGGTAAAACATATTTAGAAAACATGTTGTTTGGCTTGCAAAACTCGAAGACATGCATGCATGTGGATTTCACTTAGAATGTTATAAGATTTTGATCATTTGGAAAAATTTTATTTGTAAGCTTTAATTTCAGTAGGAATAATGTGTTAATATTGATTAATGCTTCTTGATTCATGGTAATAAGTCGTGTATATCTTTTGTAAAATGCATAACTTGTTGTTTCAAAAACTTGATGATTTGTGAGTTGTGAAATGTGGTTTCTTTTGTTTTGCCATGATTGCACCTTAGGTAAGGATGATCTCCACCAAGATTATTTTGACTATAAGGGAGTTATTTTAGTAGATCACCATGTTTAAGTCTTGGTTTGGGTATTGGGTTGTTGGTGGTTGAGTTTATCAAGTCAAAACCTTGGAGAAAGGGGAGTTATAATTTCTGCAGAAAATCAGTTTAGTACCCTGAGGTTTAGAGTGAGTTTTGACCATGTCATTGATGTGCACTTTGAGGACCAAGCCACCAGAAGTTAGTATTGGGAGTATATAAAAGGTTTTAGGTGTTTGTTGGAGGTTTGCATGTCATTTGGTTAGGTGCACAAGTAGAATAACAAAATCTGTCCCGCAGGGGACAGTTTTGTTGCAACTTAGAAATAGGGAGATTTGACCATGTCATGGGTAAGCCCTCATTACGCCCTGTTGGGCCTGAGTTAGAGGGAGTGTAAGAGAAGTTTTTCCAACCATAGTTCATAGGATATGAGTTAGAACCATGTGTCATAAGTTAATTCAAGTTAGGGTGTTTTCTGCCCAGGAAAACAGGGGAACCATGGACTTTGAGCTTAGGCCCAAGAAGGCCCAACCCAGGCCCTTGAGCCACATCAAGTTTGGGAGATGCCCTTAAGTCAGGAGAGTCTTGTGTAAGAGTTTTGAAGGAAAACCTATAATTTAAGGGTGTCAAATGCACTCAAGAAACCATAGATGTCATTCTGAAATTTGCACCAGTGAACACTTTCACTCATCGCATAGTTTTAGAACACTTAGGAGTGAGGTCTTAGTTAACCACCATAGTTGTAAGATATTATAAGGTCGGTAGAATAAAAGGCACAAGTGAGGGTCAATAGGTCTTGGATAGTTTAGTAAAGGCACATCGAGTTAGGAAGCCAAAATTAGAAGACTTTGTCTAGTTTAGCGACCAAGTGACTTAAGTTGGGGGATCGAGATCATCCAAGCCTAGTGTTGCATTATGGTGTATATGGTGTTATTTGGTATTAATATATGATATGTGATTATGTGGCTATGTGTGTGCAACTATAAATTAAAGGTGAATATAAATTAAGTGCATATAGGCCTAAGTGCCATCCGTGTTTAAATTCGGGTTATAAATAGGTTAAGTTGGTGAGAATATATTATAATAAGGATTATTATTATTTATGTAGGATCTCGAGATGAGGGAAAACTTGCCATAAAGGTTGAGTGAAGCTCCAGTTGCTCCTACCAGTCAGACCAGACCAGCCTTTCTCAAGCCAAGTGATTCAACTTGTCCATCATATTTACTGCTAATAGTTCATACATTGCTGCAACTATCCTGTGTCATTTGATATATTAAATGAAGCGTATCTTATATTTATCTTTGAATTATATAAAAATGCCATGAACCCTCGAGTACGTATTGCAAAGTGGTCTTATCATGATAGTATATTAAAGAAATTCGAATGCCAGGATAAAAGAAAGGGTAGTTATAACTCTTGGTTGATTCTCTTGATTAACAAGCTGATGATTCCTAAGTATTGATATCTCATCCTGATATTTCAACCCCTATAGAACATTACCTTGAACCCTAAGAGCTAGATACTTATCAAAGTGATTCCTCATTGATTGATACCCCTCTTTCTTATCCTGAAGCTTGACAATTCTTATAAATCCTGAGTTAAAGATCATTTCTGCATACCTTAACACCCTTAGTATTCATGAAGCTTATCTTCTTGATGATCCAGCACTTGAACCTTGATGAGAAACCATTGCTTTAAGCCCAATTTGGCATTACCCTTTATAATATCCAATAGCCTCACTAAATCCCCTTTTCCAATCTTTGATATATGAAAACCATTCAGTTACTTTAATAGAGTATAGTTTTGTGAATCATGGCCCTGAGATTCAGTACCATATTTCCCGTGTTTCGAGTTGATCTATAATCCCTTGATATAAAAATGTTTACTGTAAAAGAGATTTTGTTATAAATCGGCATCAGTTTTTGAAATAAATAAAATGTGGGTTTTCAGTCCCAAAGGGGGATAAATGTTTTCGTTGAATAGTTGATCTGGACTGAGACGCGAGTCCTTTCCACACTTATATTAGGCTTAAAATTTGCCTAGGGATTCCCATTAATGTTTTAGAACCCAGCGAGGTTCAAGATTACTTCGCGGCTGATCACCGGCTGTAATCCGTAGCGTCATAAAATAATTTTGATTAAGATATGATTTTTTTTATACCAACAAAATGATGCCATCACCCAAAGTTTTATCTCTCATTATCATTGGTCATGTCCTCCCATTGACATTCTTTAATATATATCTCGATTTATGTTTTGTATCGTATTGTTTAGCACTTGTTGAGCATTTGGCTCACTCCTTGCTTTACCCTGATATTACAGCTAGCAGCTATGGTTAGATTCAAGAAGACTGCCCGTAAGACCTGTGATGCTAATGCCTATGTTCGAGCTCAGGTAGAATAAGTGATAGTAGTTTGTGTGAGGACTCGGTATTTAAAATCAATTGTAATAGATGGTAGTGTTGGGCTGTTCCAAACCCTAAACTGTAAGATCTTGGATTTGGGTATGTTTATTTATTATTAAATGTTGTAATAGTTATATTTAATTTGCTGTTTAAGTTGGTGTGTGACACACATGGACTGCTTATTCATCAAATTCTGACGAGTGGAGCAAAAGTTACAGCAAAAAGAAGAAAATTCAGAATACTAACTACAGTAGCACGACGCGCCCACGCCGTTAAGCGGGGCGGCCGTGCCAGACTTCTAGAAATGGGGCGGTCGTGCCAGACTTCCAGAAACAGAGTGCGCCCATGCTGAGAAGCGGAGCGGCCGCGCTGGAACCACTGAAGCAGATCGCGCCCGAGCTGGGATAGCGCGCGGTCGAGTCAAGTCATTTTCACAGAATCCTGATTCCAGTCTGATTTTGAGAGTTTGGAAGCCCAGAATGACCAGAAGCCTATATATATCAATAAAATCACATTTTTAACAACAAGGAGACCTAGGAGAGCAATAAGAAGACCTAGAGAGCACGAGAAGGCTACGGAGAAAAAGACTTTTGTTTTCTTTAATATAGTTGATAATTGGATGCTCTTTTTCAATTTGTCTTTGAACCCTAGTACTCTTATATTGTTTATTATCACGCTTTTATTGGAACCCACGGTGATGATGAGTTAAGTTATGAACTAATCATTATCGTGAGGTTCTAACGGATTTACTTATGGATTTCTATAGTTAATTTATTTCAATATCTTGTTGTGTGGTGATTGATTGATAACCTAGTATTGGTTGTGCTTATTCATCTTATGTCCGTAGCTAACATACAAGATAGCGTGTTAATATCTATTGAAGCAAAAGTGGATCTAGAGGTTTAGAACTTACCATGCTATCATAGGTTCATGTGTTATTGTTATGCATGATTCGTAGGTAATTTTAACCATCTTACTTGCCCTATGTAATCACGATTGATAACTTGCGCCTTAACCCGTTATGTTTTCAGTTCTTATAGACATATAAGGACTAAACATAATTGGTGTCTATTCAACTTCTATTGTAATATCCGGGATATATCGTGTAATTATTTTGCTATTAAATAATTATTATGTGTGTTCAGTATCTATTCTATGAGTTAATTGTTAAATGTTATCTGTACTTGGATATTCAAAAATAATATTAATTGAGTATTTTAATTTTTATATGTCCAAAATAAAACATAGATAATCGTCATATTTTCCTAATTATTTTTATGTTGATTTATGGATTTATAAGGATCATATGAAATTTATAAAATCTTTTTCCGAGTATTTAAAATCTATTTTATAAAAACGGGAACCAACTGACGTCAACCGTTGTTACGTTTTGGAACCCGAAACTCTTCCGAGAACTCCTTCCTAACCTAATTGTAATATTCCGAGCATATTCCATGTTTCGAATTTTTCGATCCGGCGTACGGTTTATTCTGCGCGGGTCCCGGCGCAATATTTTCGATACAATATTTGTTTCGGTATATCAATAAAACCCGTATTTTCGATAAACGGGAGCTTTTTATTAAACTATCCCAATTATCACTTCGTAGTACATGTAACCAGGCGCTGAGACCAAGACCGCAATACAAATTTTACTGATTTGGATAATTATCCCGAAAACCGATACCGTTTGGATCAGTTTTTATAAATAAACGTACCGTTTTATACCCGAAATGATCCAACGGGATACTAATTTTCCGTAATTATAAATAGCCTTTTTTCGTATTTTATTTCGTATCAAAATCATTTGCAGATAGTTAATTTTATAATTTTCAGAGAAAAACCCTAATTACATAAACTGTTCTAAGAATCAAACAGCAAAACGAAGGCGTTACCAATCTCTGTTTTCAAAGCTTGAGTAACCAAAATGAAGGATTTGAAGTGTTCTATCAGATTCTGAGCTTTGTTTCACTGCAGAATCAAAGGTTTATTTTATGAAAATTTATTTATTTTCGAATATATTTTATTAAAAATATGAATTTTTGTTCGGATGATTGTTTGTATGATTTGATAATTGCATGTTGTAGAGCTTGTTTTCCTGATGATTTTCATATGTCATACGTCTGATTTGGAGTTCAATAACATGCTCAAAAGTGGGTTTAATTTTGGAATTTCAAAATTAGGTTTTATAACCCGTATGAATGTTTTCAATTGAAATTTGGGGGTTTTTGATTCAGGGGTTATTACCGGCGATGTTCTTGGCCAATTTCCGGCCTGTACAGGGATGATTAGAATGTTTTGAATGCATGAACAAGTTCCTGGTGTTTTGTAGTGTTGATCTGGAGGTGTTGGTGGGGTGAGGATGCCGGGATCGTCTTCTCCGGCCACCCCCGATTTTCCGGCGACTGAAACTGCAAAATTGCAGTTTAGTCCCTGTATTTTTGAAGATGGTGAAGTTTAGTCCCTATAGTTTGCAAAGTTTTCAAAAATAGGATTCCTGTTTATAAAATGTTTAAAAATCATATTTCCTATTTATTTTTATTATAAAAATTCATTTTTAATTTCTGAAAATTCTGAAAATTATTATTTTAATTCCGAAAATTATTTTTAATTCAAAAATAAATCTGAATTAATTAGTTAATTAATTTCAGTTAATTTTTAATCAATTAATTGGTCAATTAATTTGGAAATTAATTGATTAATTGATTTAATTAATTATTAATTGATTTTAATTAATTATTTAATTAGATATAATTACTTAAAAATGATTTAAAAATTCCGAAAAATAGTTTCGAGCTTTAAAATATTATTCTAAATTATTTCCAAGGCTCGATAATTAGTATAAATTTGTTTCGGAGCCAGAATTGGCCAACCGAACCCTGTTTATTATTCCGAAATTGATCCAACGACACGTTTTAATTCCGAAAAATGTTTTAAAAATCATTTTAAATATCAGAAAGCCTATTTATGACCCGAGACTTCTTTATAAATAATATATCATTGATTACCTGACGTATTATGTGCTATATATGACTTGTTGATTGACTATGAGTCTATATATTCGGTGTTTACTTGATTATTGCATAACTTTCAATCTGTTAATCGGATTTGGGTAAAACGAAGGGTAGACAGAAGAATGTGTTGAATAGAACTCTATGAGTCTATTATTGATAGATGTTTATGATATGTGAGCAGAAGAGGCAAGGCGTAGGAAAGGGAAACAGGTAGTTGAGGAGTAAGACGATTGTGATTGGAAGTGAGTGCAGAATAGTAAGCTAGTACCAGGCAAGTGTTCTGAACTTTCTCGAGATATTGTAGTACTTGATAATCCTGTGATATTGCAAGTGCTTTGAAGCACAGAAACCTAAACCCTGATTCCAGTTATTGATCTTGAGCCATGAACCTTATTCTTTCTAGACCATTGATTGTTGTATACCCAAACAAGAACCTCAAGTATACGATACTACTCCACAAATACATGCAAACAAAATTCCAAACACTAAACTGAATTAGTTATATACTCAAACATTGTATCCTATGCTTTGAAAGCCCAAATCTTTGAAACCCTGAAATGTTGATTCCTTTGTTATCCAATTCTTTCAATACCAGCATCCAAGCTTTTAAATTATCTTATTGATCCTTACAAGGATTGAAACCCTTTCATTGTTAAATACTCATTGTTGTTAATGATTCTGATTATTGTTTATTATTGCTTATTCTGTTATTATGTTAGAATTGGATTGTTTTTATAAAATTGTGGACCAGATTCGTGGTCAGACCATATAATGGTCAAGTTATGCCAATGTGTGCCTTGGATCTAATAGTTAGAGCAATGTTGTGTGCCTTGCTCGGGGTTAGTGCATGACTGATCAGCAGCCTAACCTTGGTTTTTAAATTAAAAGTATAATATCCAATTCTAAATCATAATCCATTGTTCATTTGATATCATAATCATGTTCACCTGATGATCATTATTCTCAGTTTTGTCATTGTGACTTGCTGAGCTAGTTAGCTCATTTGTGTGATGTTGTTTATATTCTTTCCAGCTAAAAAGGAACCAGTTGGTAACGAGGATCCCCAGTCCAGCGCGAGAGCTAGGGGTTCAGGTTGAGAAAGCTGAGCTAGTAGGCTTCTTTTGGAATAATTTAAGTCTGTAAAAGTTTGTAATAAAGTTTAATACTCAGTTTGAGTTTGAATGGTTGGGATTTGAACGATATGTAATATAAGTAGATGTGTGGCTTGTGTGCATACTTTAACCTGTTGCGATCCGTGGTAGTTTGTAAATAGGGTCACTGCATATTATTGTTATCTTTATTATTGTTATAAGCAGGTTATAAATAAGATGTGTGCGTGTGTGTGTGTGGACCCTAAACTTCTGACCCAAGTTTGGAGGGCGCCACAGGTTTGGTATCAGAGCCACATGTTATAAGTCACTGACACAAGCCTAGGTTGACCGGAATGGGTAGAGGGTTAGGATTAGAAGTAAGAAATAGAATGATAGAACGTTGAGAGGTTGAGTGTTACGGTATAACCAGTAGTAGTATAATTCGCGTCATGGTTCGAGATTCTTATATTGCGATATAATTTCAGATTGCAGCGATGGCCGATTCTTTTATTCCTGTATCAGCTGATCATTCAGAGCCTTCAGTTGGAGTGCCGTCTTCGGATCCACGTCCTGTTATTCCATCAGTGCTGGCTATACTACCTCCACCTGTGTTGCAGCCCGTACCATTACAGGCTATTCCATCTCCAGGCATGAGGCCACCTGTCAGAGGACCCCCACCTGCTGATTCAGGCTTTACTAGTCATTCAGTCACATGAGTACCTTTCCAGTTCTCTTCCTATCCTGTCCCATATCATCAGTTTAAGGCTTGCCTTATAGAGCAGCGATTCCTACAGGGTCAGATCCAGGAGTTATTGCATATCATGCATACCAGAGAGATGGGGAGTGGTGAGAGGCAACTTAGGGAGAGGCTCCAGGCGTTTCGTAGAGCAGCTGCTGTGAGGATTGCTGAGGCTACACATGAGGACATCACTCCTGATTTCTTAGTGGAGTGGGCTAAGTGGGTTCTAGAGGAGCTTGAGGAGATTGGAGGTCCAGATTGCCATGAGCCAGAGATTTAGAGATCGAGATGCTGAGCAGTGTTGTTATGGTTATGTAGTATGTACAGTAGTGTATAGTGTGTATCAGTAGACTTTTGAATTATATTTATAGACTAGCTATGCTGACTAGTGAGTAGGTTATTGTACCCTTTTTGCTTTTACTTCCGAAGCGTCTTTACGCTTGTACTTCCTAAAACTTTTGATCTATATATATCAGTATCTTTTTCCTTTCCAGCACTGTCATTTACTTTATCACACCTGTTTTACTTTACCTTATTTATTGCACCAGTTATACACTGTGATACCATGTACCTTGTTTTATATGACTGTTTATATTCTGTAAAGAAGCATGCAATTTACTTAGTTACAACTATTTTTAAAAAGAGATACCTCTGTTTTACAAAACTTTTCTTTTATATAAAGATTTGATTCAAAAGCTGAATAAGTTGTTTGATTCTTTACAGAAAATGCCTCCCAGAAGAAATACCCGCACCAACACCCAGAATGAAGAAACCAACAACAATAACAACCAAGATGATACGAACCCAAATGTGAACCCAGGACCCATAGACCCAGCAATAGCCCAGATTCTTTAAATCTTGGCCCAACAAACAGTTCACCTGGCACAACAACAACAAAGACAGACCAACCCCCAGGTAACTTTTAAAACTTTTCAGGCAGTAAACCCACCAGAATTCAAGGGTTCCTTAGAGCCAATTGAAGCAAATGTGTGGTTAAAGGAAATAGAAAAGGCATTTGCCTTGGTGAAAGTAAAGGAGGAACAGAAGGTTGAGTTTGCAAGTTACTATCTGAAGAATGAAGCCACCTATTGGTGGGAAATGGTGAAGACATTGGAAGGCACAGATGTTATTACTTGGGAAAGGTTTAAGGAATTATTTTTAGAAAAATATTTTCCTCAGTTTGTTCAGGATCAAATGGAGCTGAAGTTTTTAGAATTAAAGCAAGGGAATATGTCGGTAACAAATTATGAGGGTAAGTTTGAGGAATTGTCAAGGTATGTACCGTCGTATATGGATACTGACAGGAAGAAAGCTAAAAGAATTCAGCAAGGTTTGAAACCATGGATCAGAGGGAAGGTAGCCATTTTTGAATTGGATACCTATGCAGGAGTAGTGCAGAAGGCTATGATCGCAGAGACAGAGAGTGAGATGTTCCAGAAGGAAAAGGAAAGCAAGAAAAGGAAAGGAAAGTTGAGGGAAGTGAGGGTCAGTCACAACCAGGGAAGTTTCCAAATTTTAAGAAGGGCAAGTTTCAGCCAGGGAGAAATTTTAATTTCAGGAGACAAAATGCAGGAGACGGAGGCCAGGGCAGCCGTCTAGCTAATGTGAATCAGCCGAATTAGTTGAGATTAACTTTTCCAGATTGTCAAGTTTGTGGAAAGAAGCATGGGGGAGTTTGTAACAAGTTGAACGTGGTATGTTTCAAATGTAATCAAAAAGGGCACTATTCGAGGGAGTGCCGAAATCAGCCAGCAAGAGAGCCAGCAAATAAGGATCAACCTATCCGGAATCCAGCAGTGAAGGTTCCAGCCATTGGATTTACGTGCTTCAAATGTGGAAAGCCAGGACATATGGCCAGGGATTGCAAGACACCAGCCCCAGCCAGTAATATATTGAGGATTATGGGATCTACCCCAACAGTGAATGAGACTCCAAGGGCTAGAGTTTTCGACATGTCAGTGAAGGATGCTATCCAGGATACAAATGTTATGGCAGGTACGCTCGATGTGAATTCTTTATGTGCCAAAGTGTTAATAGATTTGAGAGCAACTCGATCATTTGTTTCACAAGATTTTGTTAGCAAGTTAACTTGTCCAGTAGAGTATTTAAATGAAATAATGACTGTGGAATTAGCAAACCAAGAGCATGTAACTGTGAATCAAGTTTGTGGGAATTGTGAGGTTGAGATTTCTGGTAGTAAGTTTTGTGTAGATTTGATACTATTTGAGTTAGGAGAATTTGATGTTATATTAGGGATGGATTGGTTATCTAGGCACGATGCCCAGATAGATTGTCGAAATAAGAAGGTAATGGTGAAAATGCCAGACGAAAGGATAGTAACGTTCAAGAGTCAAGAACAAGTAAAGAAGTTCTTAACGATGATTCAAGCCAAGAAGTTACTACGACAAGGATGTGAACATTTCATGGCATATGTGATTGACAAAAGTCAAGAACCAACAAAACTTGAAGATATTCCAGTTGTGAATGAATTTCCAGATGTATTTCCCGACGAGTTACCAGGACTTCCTCTAGATAGAGAAATTGAATTTGCGATCGACTTAGCACCTAGAACAGAACCAGTATCCAAGGCCCCGTACAGAATGGCTCCTATTGAGATGAAAGAGTTAGCGGAGCAATTGCAAGAGTTGTTAGAAAAAGGAGTAATCAGACCCAGTATATCCCTGTGGGGAGCCCCGGTATTATTTGTCAAGAAGAAAGATGGAAGCATGAGACTGTGTATTGACTACAGGGAGCTCAACAAGCTTACGATCAAGAACAAGTATCCGTTACCCAGAATTGACGATCTGTTCGACCAGTTGAAGGGAGCCAAGTATTTCTCCAAAATTGATTCAAGATCAGGATATCATCAACTAAAGATCAAGCCAGAAGATATACCAAAGACAGCTTTCAGAACAAGGTATGGACATTATGAGTTTTTAGTGATGTCTATTGGATTGACCAATGCCCCGGCAGCGTTTATGGACCTGATGAACAGAATTTTCAAGGAGTATTTGGATAAGTTTGTTATTGTGTTTATAGATGATATTTTAATCTATTCAAAGACGGAAGAGGATCATGCGGAACATATGGGAACGGCTTTGGAGATTTTAAGGAAAAAGAAGTTATATGCTAAATTCTCGAAGTGTGAGTTTTCGCTACAGGAAGTTCAGTTTTTAGGGCACATAGTTAGTAATAAAGGGATCAAAGTAGACCCGGCAAAGATCGAGGCAATTACGAATTGGGAGAGACCGAAAACACCCACCGAGGTAAGAAGTTTCTTAGGATTGGCGGGATATTATCGTCGATTTGTTCAAAATTTCTCGAGGATTGCCACACCATTAACAAAGCTTACACGAAAGAATGAGAAGTTTATATGGAACGACAAATGCGAGGAAAGTTTTTAGGAGTTGAAGCGACGATTGATCACGGCACCTGTTTTGTCACTTCCAGACGATCAAGGGAATTTCGTAATTTATAGTGATGCTTCTCACAAAGGATTAGGATGTGTTCTAATACAGCACGGAAAGGTGATTACGTATACGTCAAGGCAATTGAAACCACATGAACAAAAGTATCCTACTCATGATTTGGAGCTAGCAGCCATAGTTTTCACTTTGAAGATTTGGAGACATTATTTGTATGGAGAGAAGTGCGAGATTTTCACGGATCATAAAAGCTTAAAATATATATTTAGCCAGAAGGAACTTAATATGAGGCAAAAGAGATGGTTAGAGTTGATCAAGGATTATGATTGCTCGATTAATTATCATCCCGGTAAAGCGAACGTGGTAGCAGACGCATTGAGTCGGAAGGAAAGGTTGAATGTGTTATCAATACCTAAAGACATATATAAGGAATTTCAGAAATTGGAATTGGAGATTAGAGTTTGCAAGCCTGAGAAAGTAAAAGTGTACAGTATGATTTTCCAACCGGAATTATTAGAGAAAATAAAGAAATGTCAGGAAGATGTAATGGATCAAGATATAAATTATTTGGTAGGGGAAGAGTTATGCACGCAGAAAGATAACCAAGGTATTCTGAGGTTTTCATCTAGAATTTGGATTCCACCGGTGACAAAGTTAAAGAATGAAATTCTACAGGAGGCACATAATTCAAGGTATTCCATCCATTCAGGAAGTAGCAAGATGTATAAAGATTTAAAGAAGAATTATTGATAGCCAAACATGAAGAGGGAAATTGCGGAATGGATTAGCAAATGTTATACCTGTCAGAGAGTTAAAGCAGAGCATCAAAGACCAAGTGGATTGCTACAACCATTGGAGATTCCAGAATGGAAATGGGAACACATTACCATGGATTTTATAGTTGAATTACCAGGACAAGGGCTAATCATGATGCCATTTGGGTTATAGTGGATAGACTTACCAAGTCAGCTCATTTTCTCCCTATAAATGAAAGATTTTCGCTCGACAAGTTAGTCCATATGTACCTAAAGGAAATTGTAGTTCGTCATGGAGTTCCAATGTCTATTGTATCTGATCGAGATCCAAGATTTAATTCAAGATTTTGGAAGAGTTTTCAAGAATGTTTAGGAACAAAATTGAATATGAGTACGGCCTATCACCCGCAGACGGACGGCCAAAGTGATAGAACGATCCAGACAATCGAGGACATGTTACGTGTTTGTGCTATTGATTTCAAAGGAAGTTGGGACGAGCATTTAACCCTGGTAGAGTTTGCTTATAACAACAGCTATCACGCCAGCATTGGGATGCCACCCTATGAAGCCCTTTATGGATGCAAATGTAGATCTCCAGTATATTGGGACGAAGTAGGAGAACACAAAATACTCGGACCTGAATTAGTGCAGCAGACAAAGGAAATTGTTGAAATTATCCAAAAGAGATTGATAGCCGCACAAGATCGTCAGAGGAAATATGCAGATCAGTCAAGGAAAGACATGGAATTTGAAGAAGGAAGCTTGGTATTACTGAAAGTATCACCGTGGAAAGGACTAACGAGGTTTGGAAAGAAAGGAAAGCTGAGTCCAAGATATGTCGGACCTTTTGAGATCCTAAAGCGTGTTGGCAAAGTAGCTTACGAGTTGGCATTACCACCGCACATGGAGCACATTCACAATATTTTTCACGTATCGATGCTCAAGAAATATAATCCAGACTCCAGGCATGTAATAGAATATGAGCCAATAGAGCTTCAGGCAGATTTGTGTTATGTAGAGAGTCCGATAGAGATTTTAGAGGAGAGAGAGAAAGTATTGAGAAATAAAGTGGTAAAGTTAATAAGAGTATTATGGAGAAACCCAAAGGTTGAAGAGTCAACCTGGGAATTAGAAAGTGATATGAGAGAAAAGTACCCTCATTTATTTTCTTAGGAGATTTTGAGGACAGAATCATTTTAAGGGGGGAAGGATGTAATATCCGGGATATATCGTGTAATTATTTTGCTATTAAATAATTATTATGTGTGTTCAGTATCTATTCTATGAGTTAATTGTTAAATGTTATCTGTACTTGGATATTCAAAAATAATATTAATTGAGTATTTTAATTTATATATGTCCAAAATAAAACATAGATAATTGTCATATTTTCCTAATTATTTTTATGTTGATTTATGGATTTATAAGGATCATATGAAATTTGTAAAATCTTTTTTCGAGTATTTAAAATCTATTTTATAAAAACGGGAACCAACTGACGTCAACCGTTGTTACGTTTTTGGAACCCGAAACTCTTCCGAGAACTCCTTCCTAACCTAATTGTAATATTCCGAGCATATTCCATGTTTCGACTTTTTCGATCCGGCGTACGGTTTATTCTGCGCGGGTCCCGGCGCAATATTTTCGATACAATATTTGTTTCGGTAAATCAATAAAACCCGTATTTTAGATAAACGAGAGCTTTTTATTAAACTATCCCAATTATCACTTCGTAGTACGTGTAACCAGGCGCTGAGACCAAGACCGCAGTACAAATTGTACTGATTGGGATAATTATCCCGAAAACCGATACCGTTTGGATCAGTTTTTATAAATAAACGTACCGTTTTATATCCGGAATGATCCAACGGGATACTAATTTTCCGTAATTATAAATAGCCTTTTTCTGTATTTTATTTCATATCAAAATCATTTGCAGATAGTTAATTTTATAATTTTCAGAGAAAAACCCTAATTACATAAACTGTTCTAAGAATCAAACAGCAAAACGAAGGCGTTACAAATCTCTGTTTTCAAAGCTTGAGTAACCAAAACGAAGGATTTGAAGTGTTCTATCAGATTCTGAGCTTTGTTTCACTGCAGAATCAAAGGTTTATTTTCTGAAAATTTATTTATTTTCGAATTTATTTTATTAAAAATATGAATTTTTGTTCGGATGATTGTTTGTATGATTTGATGATTGCATGTTGTAGAGCTTGTTTTCCTGATGATTTTCATATGTCATACGTCTGATTTGGAGTTCAATAACATGCTCAAAAGTGGGTTTAATTTTCGAATTTCAAAATTAGGGTTTATAACCCGTATGAATGTTTTCAATTGAAATTTTGGGGTTTTTGATACAGGGGTTATTAGCTGTTGATTTATAGTGGGTTGTGTTCCTTATAAAATTTGCAATCGATTGATATATAGCTCGTTAACAGAGGATGCTTGAATCGAAGGGAGTTGTGTTTTAAAGATTTACGATGTTCGCCGGAAACCGGCGATGTTCTTGGCCAATTTCCGGCCAGAACAGGGATGATTACAATGTTTTGAATGCATGAACAAGTTCCTGGTGTTGTGTAGTGTTGATCTGGAAGTGTTGGTGAGGTGAGGATGCCGGGATCGTCTTCTTCGGCCACCCCCGATTTTCCGGAGACTGAAACTGCAAAATTGCAGTTTAGTCCCTGTATTTTTGAAGATGGTGAAGTTTAGTCCCTGTAGTTTGCAAAGTTTTCAAAAATAGGACTGTTTATAAAATGTTTAAAAATCATATTTCCTATTTATTTTTATTATAAAAATTCATTTTTAATTTCTGAAAATTCTGAAAATTATTATTTTAATTCCGAAAATTATTTTTAATTCAAAAATAAATCTGAATTAATTAGTTAATTAATTTCATTTAATTTTTAATCGATTAATTGGTCAATAAATTTGGAAATTAATTGATTAATTGATTTAATTAATTATTAATTGATTTTAATTAATTATTTAATTAGATCTAATTACTTAAAAATGATTTAAAAATTCTGAAAAATAGTTTCGAGCTTTAAAATATTATTCTAAATTATTTCCAATGCTCGATAATTAGTATAAAATTGTTTCGGAGCCAGAATTGGCCAACCGAACCCTGTTTATTATTCCGAAATTGATCCAACGACCCGTTTTAATTCCGAAAAATGTTTTAAAAATCATTTTAAATATCAGAAAGCCTATTTATGACCCGAGACTTCTTTATAAATAATATATCATTGATTACGTGATGTATTATGTGTTATATGTGACTGGTTGATTGACCATCGGTCTATATATTCGGTGTTTACTTGATTATTGCATAACTTTCAATCTGTTATTCAGATTTGGGTAAAACGAAGGGTAGACAGAATTTATGTGTTGAATAGAACTCTATGAGTCGATTATTGATAGATGTTTATGATATGTGAGCAGAAGAGGCAAGGCGTAGGAAAGGGAAACAGGTAGTTGAGGAGTAAGACGATTGTGATTGGAAGTGAGTGCAGAATAGTAAGCTAGTACCAGGCAAGTGTTCTGAACTTTCTCGAGATATTGTAGTACTTGATAATCCTGTGATATTGCAAGTGCTTTGAAGCACAGAAACCTAAACCCTGAATCCAGTTATTGATCTTGAGCCATGAACCTTATTCTTTCTAGACCATTGATTGTTGTATACCCAAACACGAACCTCAAGTAAACGATACTACTCCACAAATACATGCAAACAAAATTCCAAACACTATGAATTAATTATATACTCAAACATTGTATCCTATGCTTTGAAAGGCCAAATATTTGAAACCCTGAAATGTTGATTCCTTTGTTATCCAATTCTTTCAATACCAGCATCCAAGCTTTTAAATTATCTTATTGATCCTTACAAGGATTGAAACCCTTTCATTGTTAAACACTCATTATTGTTAATGATTCTGATTATTGTTTATTATTGTGTATTCTGTTATTATGTTAGAATTGGATTGTTTTTATAAAATTGTGGACCAGATTCGTGGTCAGACCATATAATGGTCAAGTTAGGCCAATGTGTCCCTTGGATCCAGTAGTTAGAGCAATGTTGTGTGCCTTGCTCGGGGTTAGTGCGTGACTGATCAGCAGCCTAACCTTGGTTTTTAAATTAAAAGTATAATATCCCATTCTAAATCAGAATCCATTGTTCACTTGATATCATAATCATGTTCACCTGATGATCATTATTCTCAGTTTTGTCATTGTGACTTGCTGAGCTAGTTAGCTCATTTGTGCGATGTTGTTTATATTCTTACCAGCTAAAAAGAAACCAGTTGGTAACGAGGATCCCCAGTCCAGCGCGAGAGCTAGGGGTTCAGGTTGAGAAAGCTGAGCTAGTAGGCTTCTTTAGGAATAATTTAAGTCTGTAAAAGTTTGTAATAAAGTTTAATACTCGGTTTGAGTTTGAATGGTTGGGATTTGAACGATATGTAATATAAGTAGATGTGTGGCTTGTGTGCATACTTTAACCTGTTGCGATCCCTGGTAGTTGGTAAATAGGGTCACTGCATATTATTGTTATCTTTATTTTTGTTATAAGCAGGTTATAAATAAGATGCGTGTGTGTGTGTGGACCCCAAACTTCTGACCCGGGTTTGGAGGGCGCCACATCTATCTCTTTTGTGAATGCTTGGTAGTAGGGTAATTGTACAACAAAAGTTGGCGTTTACTAGTTTCGTGTAATCTTATTAGTGTCATCACCATTACATGTTAAGGTTAAGAACAAAAAGGCTATTGAATGAAGTATTTAATGAAGTTAGGATCCCCTATTTGGCATATATATTAATTCAACCATTCTTGTTCTCTTATGTATAATTGTTAGTTTAATTCTTAGTTATAGAGAATCTCAACTTGTTATTTGTCTTAGCATTGAGCGATAATCATACATTGTTGCATATGTGCATAAATTGAACTTAACCTAAACCAGTCTATGTGGGAACGAATCTAATTTATATCTTTTACTACTTGTGAACGCGTATACTTGCGTGAATTTTAGCGCGTGTTTTTGCCCTAACAAGTTTTTGGCGCCGCTGCCGGGGAGTCGGTGTTAATTTTTAGTTTATATGCTTGTCATCAGTGGTCGTTAAAGTTCACTGACTCTGATTCTTTAATTTCACGGTTTATTTGTTATGTTTCCGGTACTCATTAAAAAGGGAGATCCAGCAGCACGAACGAAAGCCTTGATGGATTTTTCTCAACCCAAGATCAATGACATTCAATCTAGCATTGTCAGGGCATCCATCACAGCTAATACCTTTGAGATCAAGCCTGGCATTATTCAATGGGTGCAGAATTCAATCCAGTTTGGGGGTTCTCCAACGGAAGATCCCAATATGCATATTAGGGATTTCATTGAGATCTGTGACACCTTCAAGTTCAACGGTGTTTCTGAAGATGTTGTGAAGCTGAGACTATTCTCATTCTCTCTGAGGGAAAAGGCTAAGAGTTGGTTACTCTCTTTACCAGCTGGTTCGATTACTACTTGGAAATATCTTGCTCAGAAATTTCTTACTAAATTCTTCCCTATAGTAAAGACAGCTGCAATGAGGAATGCTCTCACTCAATTTGCGCAGCAATCGGTGGAATCTCTATGTGAAGCTTGGGAGCGCTACAAGGAGATGCTTAAGAAGTGTCCTCATCACATAATTCCTGATTGGATGATCATTAATTGCTTCTATAACGGTTTGGGAGCACAGTCAAGACCCATGCTTGATGCAGCATCAGGTGGAGCATTATGGGAAAAGAGCTGTGAGGAAGCTTATGATCTAATTGAACTGATGGTTGCTAATGAATATCAGTATCCAACTCAGAGATTTCCACAGAGAAAGGTAGCAGGAGTTCTTCAAGTGGATACAGCTACGGCTATCACTGCTCAACTAAAGGAGTTGTCTATGGAGATCGATTCAATGGCTAACTATGGTGTTAATCAAATAACCAGTGTTTGTGAGCTATGTGCAGGTTCGCATGCAACGGAGCAATGCGCTATATCTAGTGAATCAACTCAGTTTATGAGCAACTTTCAGAGATCGCAACAACCAGTTCTAGACACTTATCATCCTGACAACCGAAATCATCCTAACTTTAGATGGAGCAGCAATCAGAATGCAATGCAACAACCATTTCAGCAGTTTGGAAACGAGCAATTCAATCTTCCTGGTTTTCAATAACAATTTGCACCAAGATAACAACTCCAGCTTAACAACAAACTCATGGAGGTTCAGGTCAATATTCGAATGAAAAATCTGAATTAAAGGAGTTGAGGCTTATGTGCAAAACCAGGCTCTTATATGCCAAAGGCAGGCTATTTCTATCAAGACCCTGGAGGACCAAATAGGGCAAATTGCTAATGCCTTATTGAATCGACCACCAGGAATGCTTCCTAATGATACAGAAGCCAATCCAGGAAAAAGGGAAGTTAAAGAACAGGTGAACGCCATCACCTTGAGGTCTGGAAAGGTCGCAAGCCCCAAAATTCAGCAAGATGAAGAGCTTGAAAAATCCTAAGTTTCAGAAAATGAAGTTGTAGCTGAAGAAGATGTGCAGAAGTGGAATCGAGGAAGAAAATTATGGAACACACTCCTCCTGAGGGTAATACAAGGGAGAAGCAGATCTATCCTCCACCTCCTTTTCCTAAAAGGCTGCAGAAGCAGCAGTTGGATAAGCAATTTGCTAAGTTTCTGGAGGTGTTCAAGAAACTTCACATCAACATAACCATCACTGAAGTTCTTGAACAGATGCCTAGCTATGCGAAGTTTATAAAGGGTATTCTCTTTCGGAAATTGAAGCTCGATGACCTAGAGACCGTTGCTCTAATGGAGGAATGCAGTGCTGAGCTGTAACAGAAGTTGCCTCTAAAGCTTAAAGATCCTGAAAGCTTCACAATTCCTTGCACCATCGGAAACTTGTCTTTCGACAAATGCTTGTGTGATTTGGGAGCTAGCATCAATCTGATGCCCTGGTCTATATTCAAAAAGCTTGGTCTACATGATCCGAAGCCGACATATATATCCTTGTAGTTGGCCGATCGTTCTATTACATATCCACGAGGCATTGTGGAGGATGTGTTGGTCAAGGTGGACAAACTTATCTTTCCTGCTGACTTTGTAATTCTTGACTTTGAGGAGGATAAGAAGATTCCCATTATCTTGGGGAGACCATTCTTAGCTACAGGCCGAAATAGGATCGATGTGCAAAAAGGAGAGCTTACGATGAAGGTTCATGATCAGAAGGTCACTTTTAATGTGTTCAAGGCAATAAAGTTTCCCACAGATAAAGAGGAGTGCTTTAAAGTAGAGTGGGTAGACTCTGTCATGAATTCGTATCTTGAGCAATTGCCAAAGTTAGATACCTTAACAGGGGAATTTGATAGTAAAGATGAAGAAGGGGCAGAGCAACTACAGTATTTCAATGCACCTCCGTGGAAGAGGAAGTTAGAAATGCCATCTGGTTCTCTTGGGTTAGCAGAGCTGAAAATTTCTTAAGAGCGTCTCGAGCCATCTATTAAAGATGCTCCTACACTTGAGCTCAACCTACTACCAGATCACTTGAATTATGCATTCTTAGGTGCACCCCCTGACAAAGGGTTAGAATATATCTATGAAAATCTCAAGGGTGACCGGCCGGTTCCTCCTGTGAATACTGATGGTCCCTCTCATGCACCACAGACAGTTGATAGGTTTGGTCTTGGTAATGCGCAGTATAGGCGATTGATTCGGTGTATTGAGGCCATGCATGACATCCACCGCTGTTTTGCTGAAGATTTGACACACGCTCTCGGTAGTTCTTTTCGAAACACTGGTGTCGAGGTTGATTGGCCACCTGATTCTCCACCCGAGGAGGGTGATCCTCCTGCTAACTAGGTATGCCTGATATCCTTGATATTACCTTCAACGAGGACATTGAAAATTTTAAGTTTGGGGGTGATAATGTAAGGATTAGTTTGTGTGTGTCCATATAGATTTGTATAGATTGATATTGCATGTTTAGTTGTATTTCATTCATATTTTTGCATGATTGTTCATATAGGACATTTTTATTTGTGTTTTTATGTGAGTTCATATAGTTGCATGTGCATGAATATAATATGGTCCCTTAGGTTGAGCTATTTCTGATTGATAAATTGATGTTGATTTGAGTGTGGTGATGATGAATAGAGGGTTGTTTAAGTCTAATGAATTGATTTGCATGCCAGAAACAAATATTTTCACAAAGTCTTATAGGTTTGCTTTTGAACTAGATCATGATCATACTTGTTTATTAGTTGAGATTTAATCACTTGGTTATATTTAGAATTTGTGGTATTCTCTTAATGACAAAAAAACACTGAATTTTCAAACTGGAGAAAAACTTGGATTTCATTGCTTGTTGTGAATAAAGCTAGGCATCAAATGGCTAGTAGCCGGCTCATATTTTTATGAGTAGTCTAGTGTTGAATGAGATGGAGCGAAACACACTCATTCAGAAATTGTTGAAAAAAAGAAAAAAAAAGAATAAAAAAGAATAAAAAAAAGAAAAAAAAAGTATGTGTTTGTGCATAATTGATCAAGAGTGAGCTCTTTAATACTCGAGTTATTAAGTTCTTAGGGGACTTTGTGCCTAGTGATTTAAGGCTTTTATAGTCTGGGATCCGCTAACCTAACACTCGCTATATGGGTAGTATTGCGTTAGTCTTTTAGGACCTCATTCATTTCACGGTCAAGTAAGCATCTTTGTTATGTGTTCAATAATAACATGAATCCTTGTATAACTATAGTAGAAATGAGATGTTGTGAGTCATTATGCGTTTAACGTCTATTCTAGTTATAAACTTGTAATTGTTTTGATGAAAGATAATTTATGGTTATTGATCTAGTATCGAGAATATATTTGTTAAGAATCCCACACACGCACGTTTATGGTTTGTGAGTTAGTTTGTGGGATTTATTCGAGCTCTGTTTTGAGTCATTATATTCTTAGAGACATTGGCTTATTCATTTGGTTATGGTTATTCTGAGGGGATCGATTGCATTATCATTTAGGTGCATTCACGTAGTTGCATTCATGCATTAGGTTTATTTTATAGATTTAAGTCTGTTTATGTTTGAGGATAAGAATCGATTCAAGTTTGGGGGTGTGATAAGTGGATTTTTTATCTACTTGGAACGCTTCATTACAACCTTAAGTTCATGTTTTGGACTCAAGTTGTTGGTATTTTGTTGTGTTTTTGTGTTTTTGCTTTTCAGGCACCAGTTGGAGGATGAATGGAGCTTTTATTGAATATATTCTGAAAAGAGCCAATACCATTTTAAATTTATAGAGGATCTCGAGAGCTTCGCGTGGACTGCTTATGCATCAAATTCTGACGAGTGGAGCAAAAGTTATAGCAAAAAGAAGAAAATTCAGAATTCCAACTATAGTAGCACGCTACGCCCACGCCGGTATACGGGGCGGCCACGTCAGACTTCCAGAAACAGAGCACGCCCGCGCTGAGAAGCGAGGCGGCCGCGCTAGAACCACAAAAGCAGAGCGCGCCCGCGGTGGGATGGTGCACGGCCGCGCCAGGTCAGTTTCACAGAATCCTGATTCCAGACTGATTTTGAGAGTCTGGAAGCCCAGAACAACCAGAAACCTATATATATCAATAAAATCACATTTTTAACAACAAGGAGACCTGGGAGAGCAATAAGAAGACCTAGAGAGCATGATAAGGCTACGGAGAAGAAGACTTTTGTTTTCTTTAATATAGTTGATACTTGGATGCTTGTTTTTGATTTATCTTTGAACCCTAGTACTCTTATATTGTTTATTATCATGCTTTTATTGGAACCCATGGTGACGATGAGTTCGGTTATGAACTAATCGTTATCGTGGGGTTCTACTGGATTTACTTATGGATTTCTATAGTTAATTTGCTTTAATATTGCTGTGTGGTGATTGATTGATAACCTATTATTGCTTGTGCTTATTCATCTTATGTGTGTAGCTAACATATAAGATAGCGTGTTAATCTCTATTGATGCGACAGTGAATCTAGAGGTTTAGAACTTGCAATGCTAGCATAGGTTCATGTGTTATTGTTATGCATGATTCGTAGGTAATTTTAACCATCTTACTTGCCCTATGTAATCATGATAGATAACTTGTGCATTAAACCGTTATGTTTTCAATTCTTATAGACATATAAGGACTTAGCATAATTGGTGTCTATTCAACTTATATCTCTTTTGTGGATTCTTGGTAGTAGGGTATTCGTACAACAAAAGTTGGCGTTTACTAGTTTCGTTTTATCTGAAAAGTGTCATCACCATTACATGCTAAGGTTAAGAACAAAAAAGGCTATTGAATTAAGTATTTAATGAAGCTAGGATCCCATGTTTGTCATATATATTAATTCAACCATTCTTGTTCTCTTAGTTATAATTGTTAGTTTAATTCTTAGTTATAAACAATCTCAACTTGTAATTTGTCTTAGCATTGAGCGATAACCATACATAATTGTATAGGTGCATAAATTGAACTTAACCTAAACCAGTCTTTGTGGGAATGAATCTGATTTATATCTTATACTACTTGTGAACGTGTATACTTGCGTGAATTTTAGCGCGTATTTTCGCCCTAACAATCAGCATTAAGAAAACCCACAAGTATTGGACTATTGCTAATTCAATATAAAGATCAGAAAACCCATCTCGAACATATTACTGCATTGCTCTAGTAGACTAAAGATATGAGTCCCTGTATATAATGTACATTCAGGAAAAACTTTTGACAAATAAAACTGCATTCTTATGCCACTCTCTCAAATTAAGGACTGAAAGCGCAAAATAAACACAAAACTTACAAACCCAACAAGACACACATTTTCCAGATTACAAGTGTTATCCTTGGTCATCTGATTTAAAACTTGAAGCAGTTATCTTCTGGAAAGCAGATACAACCATATCTTCTGGTTCATTTGGGCCTCAATGTTTACACTAATTTGCTAAATTCCACCGCCTATAGGTAAAGTAAAGTATCAGTTGGTCCACCTGCAGGAAATTGTATCATTATAATTAAACAAACAAACCGAAGTGTATACCTTGTGGATTTGATTTTCTCTCTTGAGTATATAGAGCAAAAGGCGCTTTCGAATTCTCAACTCTAAGAACCAGACAACCAATTTGACCAAAAATCCAATCATCCGAGGAGCTAGTGTAACACATAACATAAAAAGATTAGTAAAACTGAATCGGGAGTTACTTTACTAAATAAATATATTTGAAATAGTGAATTCAGTTCAAAACTTTACTTTTGCAGCAGGATAGTATGCATATGATCAGAAGTTGAATTGAATGCCATATTTAACGCTATGTTCACATGTCTACCAGACCTTCAACACCTCTTGAAGTGTTGATATGTTTCACTATTGTACTATTGAAAATAGTATTTCCAATTGAAAATTAAATTATAACTACATTATATCATGCCATGCTACTACTATATAATCAGTACTCTTAGCCTTAGAACTAAATGTAAAATTGTAATTATGATAGTTTAATTTTATGATTTGGGCCCTTAGAACATGAAAGAAAGTAGTATAACTAGAGTTGTGTTTATTATTGCTACTGAATGCCAAACTTCATACAGTGAAACCTTCACCCCACAAATTCCCTTAAAAAGCAAAACAATAATCTGCACCCCTTTCTTAAGCTCAATTTTGACACAAAATGGAACCTTCAAAGCTGATATTCAAAAGAAATACAGAGTCATGTCAATTTATCAAACGTCGAGGTTTCAAGTTTCAAATGTGATCGACCATTATTACATAAAAATAAATCATCATCAGGATAAAATGAAAAAAAAAGAGGATCAAAGATTAGATACCCATGACATTGGCTCTGAATACTAACCACGACAGGTTCTTTGGATCAATAAATTCTACTGAGGCTATACCCATTGGTGACTAAATCTCCCTTGTTACAGTAGGCTGGCAGATAAAAGACCATAACTTAATTAGAAAGCACTAAACTGAAAATGCAATAAAAGGAAGATCTTCATAGGAAAGTAGTATTAATAGGAAACTGAAAATTTTAACATTAACCAAATGATAAGAGTTAATTTCCATATGCAACAAGTTATTAAACAGTAATCACAAAGCAAAACATAATCATGAACCAAGCAAGTGGGGAACAATCTGTACACACAAACACTAACTTAACAAGTCAATCAACTTAATTCTTCCTCAGTGGCTGTCCTTGGAACATAACGGACAAAAAGTTTAGCGAAAGCACCCCATCATGATTATCTACAAAAGAATTATATATCATCCTGACAATCAATAATTTAGAAATTTATTTGAAAGTTAAACTAAACTACTGAAATCTTACCTTTTCCTGCTACCAAAATGAACCCATCCATGGTCCTGAATTCAAATACAACGCCTTCCCGGAAGTTGAGGAGCCAAACTAGTATAAGGGTAGTCACTGCAATGGTCAATAAATGAGCAAATATAATTACTTGGGCTGCAAAAAAATAGAATTTTGAACAAATCCTTAACTAAAAGTCTGAAAAAAGAATAAATCACAAAATTAAAAAAATTATGGTTTAGAATTGAAATATCCCCAATTTAAAACTAAATGAAACCAAGAATTCGAGTTTTGTAGCTTACTTATGTACCAATTCGAGCTTTATATCTTCGAACAAATTAAATAAGCTTCCACTGGAACGAATCGAGTCTGCGATAGTAGAACTTCGGGACTTTCGGTGGAGGGGGAGGGCGGGAGAGAGAGAGTGGGGGTGGGGGTGAGACAAGAGAGAGGAACTTCGGGACTTTCGGTGGATGGGGTAGGGGTGGAGAGAGAGAGGGAGAGAGAGTGGGGGTGGGGGTTAGACGAGAGAGAGAGAGTGAAGAGGGAGAGAGTGTTTTATTTTTAGTTTAGTTTCTGAAAATGGGGGCGGGGAGAATTGGTAAAGAAGGGGGAAGCTGAAAATATTTTGTTAAGGGGGAACAAAATTGAAGGAGCGCGTCTTCATTTTTTTTTTTGTAATTTTAGACATCAATTATTAAATAACCGATGTCTTCAAATAATATAGACATAAAAAAACACGGGATGATGTTATTGCTTCTTTGAATATCAGTGACAATATCAATCGATGTCTAATGTATGATGTCTATTCAACTATTTCTTGTAGTGTTTTCCGATTATGTTGAAAATCAATTTGGCACTATAATTAAAACTTTTAGATTAGACAATGCTAAAGAGACCATTAAAGGATGTCTTAAAGTTTTTTGTTAATCTAAAAGCATTCTGCATCAAAGTAGTTGTAATCATATACCACATCAAAATGATGTCCCAAAGAGGAAACACAGACGAAACTGCTAGAGCCTTGTATTTTCCATCCAAAGTACCAGCTAAATTATGGATTGTGTGTGGGTTATGTGCAGTTTATCTCATTAAAAGAATGCCATTAATATCATTAGATAAACAATCTCCTTATTTCAAGCTATATAATGAACATTCTAATTTTACCACACTATGAACATTTGGTTCCCTATGTTATATGAGCACAATCAAAGCTCACATATTAAAATTTAATACCAGAGTTGTACCTTTTATTTTTATTGGTTATCCAACTACTACAAAAGGCTAAAAACTTCTGGATCTTAAAACAAATCAAATTCATGTTTTCAGAGATTGTATTTTATGAAACCAAATTGCAATATTTTTACTTACTTCAGTTTATGTGCCAATTTCTATTACTCATAATCTTTGTTCTAAGGTTAAACTCAATAATGATGGGACTTTGGAAAGATGTAAAGCCAGATAGGTGGCTAAAGGGTTCAATCAAAAGTATGATTTAGATTATCAGGATACTTTTTCACCTTTTTTTTAATATATCCACTATCAGAACTTTACTAAACTTTACTGAACCTTACTAGCTTTAGATGCAAGTAAACATTTGCTCTTATTTCAATTAGATGTGAATAATGCTTTCCTGCATGATGATTTACATGATGAGGTTTATATGAAGGTTCCTCACAGTATTCCTAATCCTTTAATAAAGTCAGCAAACACTTCCAGATAATGGTTCACTAAACTTTTTGCAGAATTTGTTTTACAAGGTTTTCTACAGTCTAAGAATGACTACAATTTATTCTTCAAAAGATCTACTTCTCATATTTGTATTGCAGCTGTCTATGTAGATGAGATTATATTTACTGAGACTAGGTAAATTGACTTACTTTCCGGGATAAGAAATTGGCTACTTCATTGATGGGATTTTTCTTACACAAAATAAGTTTACAAAGGATTTTTTTGCAAATATAACTTGAATATTACCAAAAAGGTTGTTACACCTTCATCTTAAATTATCTGTAATTGAGGGTGATCTGTTAGATGATACAGAGTTCTACAGATCCTTACTTGGAAAATTAATTTTTTTTGACAAACACTAGACTTGAGTGTCATTGTCCAGTCTTTAAGTCAGTTAATGCAATCTCCTAGAACTTCACATTTATAGGATTTACATCACAATATCAGATATGTTGCTCACAATGCTAGTCGAGGCATTTTACATAATGTTTCTCAGTCTCTCAATTTGCAAGCTTTTTTCTAATAGTAAATAGGCTTCCTGTGTTGACCGAAGAAAATTCATTACTAGTTATGTTAGCTTTTTTAAGATAGTGATTGGGCTTCCTGTCTAGACTCAAGAAAATCCATTACTAGTTATGTTTTCATACTGGGAAATTCTCCTATCACATGGAAATCTAAAAACCTCATTTGGCTTCACTAAATTTGTTATGAAGATGAAAGACAAAATTATGCCTTAAAGATGTTCGTATGTGATCCAATTTTCAACCCATAAATGAATTTTTGAGTGAGGGAGAGTGTTAAAATACTAATATAAGATCAAGGAAAAATCCTTCCTTCTGACATCTTGACGTTCCTTAACGGACATTATAAAATAATTTAGTAACTAAGATTTTCATTTATCATCATCATCGTGTCAGATTATCGCTCATCTCTGTTACAATATATAGTTCTAACTCAAGTCAAACAACAGCTGACTTGGAAAGTCAAGAGAGTGAGCTGGAAAATAAAAGTAGTGGAGAGTAATTTTGACTGTTGTTAGTTAGTTGCAAGTTTAGAGATATAGCCTATATATGTAGAGGTCATATTAGTCTATATATAGAGTGCTCGGCTTAAGCTTGTAATACATATTTGATATCAATAAAATTCACAGTTATCTTTTTCTTCTTCAATATGCATATATTTTGAGATGGTATCAGAGCTCAATCTCGATCATCTAGGGTTTCAATTACATCATTTTCCATGGAAAATCGCTCTTATTCCGCTGTAACTTGAGCTAATATCGTTCACACTGCTCCATTTATTCCGACGAACATGAGGAACTCATCGGCTTCAACGACATCTTCTTCGACATCTTCAACAACATCTGTTTCCATAGTTATTGATGTGAATCATCCATTTTCTTACATAATGGTGATAATCCAGGTATGACTATTGTCTCTCAACTACTTACTGAACACAATTATCCACAATGGAGTCGTGCGATTACTCTTGCGTTATCTGCTAAGCTCAAGCTAGGGTTTATTGATGGATCTCTTATTAAACCTGAACAAACTTATGCTCTTTATGCTATGTGGAAATGTTGTAATAAATGGTTATATCGTGGTTGTTGAATTCAATTACTCCTGAGATTCGAGGAAGTGTTGTTGTTAGTCTATACTGAAAATATTTATTTGAAGTATGTACATTTATTTCTGGCCAGTTTATTTAAGAATCATTTGAATGTTTACATGTTGTCTAATATTATATATTGTGAACAATCTAGTATCAAATGGGATATAGAATATTAGATTGTTAAATACGGTTATATAATATAATAAGGTTCACAGCACAGGTGGTGTTGGACAATCCACTGGTATGGTTGTTGTATTATTTAGATTAGTTTATATTGACTAATAAATAATGCTAGTATACTTTGTGTATATTGAACATGATCAAATTTAGAATTGTTCCCTTAATACTGATTAAGAAGGAGAACTAAGATTCTATGTTATTATTAATGCTTAGGTTCTTAATCCAGAAATAGTAATTGACACGTGTATATTATTTACATGCTTTGATTTATATATGAAATAATTCTTTTGAATTATATCATTATATTTTGGGTGATGGAATTATATACATGGTGGATATTATTTATTGAAGGAATCCATGTCCTGATAATATTCGGGTTAGTGATGTCCCCTTGAAAGCTCAAAAAGATTTAATTATGTGAAACCCTGCAGGTGGAATTTATTCTGGCATAATTAAATAAAGGTTGAGTGGATGATCAAGGATAAAAGATATTAATTAAATAAATTATCAGTAATTTACTTAATTAATGGACATATGATATTTTAAACATGGGGAATTTAATAAGCAAATAATATTGGAACCGAATTAATTAAATTTCGGTATTAGGAAAGGTAGTGCAAATATTAATTCTTTAGTGGATTGAATTAATATTTAATTACATTGGGCTAGGCTCAAGATGTAATTAGAAGGCCCAACCTAATTATCCATGGTCCCTATTGTAGCCTATATATATTCTTATTCTCTTCTTGCTTGGCAATGGTGTGAAAACATATTGTAGCCACCAAGGAGCAAGAAGAGAGGATAACTTGAGAAGACGGAGGCCACACTTCGCTCAAGGGAATTTGGGAATACAATAGAAGAGCATGGAATCAACCATTAACAAGGTAATCCTCTTTTCGTAATCTTTATCGTAAAACGTAGTAACACCCTAAGACCGTGGTTACCAACAATTGGCATCAAGAGCCTGGTAATGGGTTCTATGTTTTATGATATAATGTCCATGTCGTAATTATATATGCGTGTATATAGTGTTTTGCTTGTATTGTTTTTGATACAGGTTGTTAATCCACTATTATGGCCATGTATATTTTAATTATGTGTTTGGATCCCACGTGGTTTAATCGTGGTTAATTTTTTTTTTGGTTTCCACGTGGTTTAATCGTTGTTGTAATTTACACGAGGGTTGATCGTGTTAGAATAGATTTTACAAAATTAGTTTTGTATTAGATCTATTTTTTTTGTAATTGTTCCGGGTATTTTGTAACAAGTTTTTTGTTCCGTTGTGCGATTACAAGGGGTTGTTGTTGATGTTTGGATCGAACAAAATCAAAACAAAACTCACAGACAAGCAACAGGCGCGCGCGCGCTGCGGCCGCTGCGGCAGCTGGGGCTGCTGGGGCCGCTGCGGCAGCTGGGACTGCTGCGGCTGCTGGGGCTGCTGGGGGCGTCGGGGCGCGCTTGGGGCAGATTTTTTTTGAGAGCTGGTTTTTTTTTCAAGGGCCATAATAGTGGAAAATTTATTTTAATTTTTTCCATTAAATTTTAATTATTGCTTTAATTTATTGATTATGTGTGTCGTTAATTATGTGTGTAATTCTTTTAAAATTGCATGTTTAACTTAATTAGGACGACATGGACATAAAATTTATTTATTGCTTTAATTAAATGTTATATGTTGCTAAAATTATGTGTGTATTTTGAATGCATGATTAGACATAATTATAACAACATAGGGCCCCATTTAATTTTAAAATTCCTCAATTTTAATAAAAAAAATTCTAAGTGGGAGAGGGAATTAATATGAAATTAAATCCCATGATCTCCATTATTGGTTGTAGGTAATTTAACATAAAGACGAATATAAATTATATATACGTCATTGATCGTGGCATGTAATTTATGGTGTCTAGAATGTTATAGAAATTACTAGAACAAACTTCTTAAATTAATAAATTTTGAAAGGAATAAATATGGATTTTCTTTATTTCTGATTTGGGGCGATTTTGTCAAAAACGGGTTCATCGAACTTGTAAGGCTGTGGGTTTTAAGCGAGACCGGTGTGACTCCTCCACTACCTGGAAATCAAACCATTGATGAATATTGAATTGAAGTATTCTATTCAAGGAAAACTTACGAATAATTGGAAGGTATACACGCCACCCATCGTGGCGTACCAAGTTTCATAGATTTCAAATAATTTAAGATTTGATGATGGTATACACTTAGCTATGAAAAATAATATAGTCCACCCCAACGTGGCATATTGTTTAGTAATAGGACCGAAGTAACATTTAAACAAAATTAGGTGGTATACATGTCACACATCGTGGCGTACCAGAAGCTTATGGTGTTTATATGTTAGTGCATTAAATTTTAATAATTGTTAGAGGAATCAATAGATCTTAATAATTAATGCACCCTTATTTATGTGATGTTTTTATGCATGATTCTCAGGATAAAATGGGTTTTAATCCACTATACACCATACTTAAGGATAACAAACTTACCGGACTTAACTATATTGAATGGAAACGAAATTTGGACATTGTGTTGACTGCTGAGGAGTACAAGTTTTGCACTTATGAACCCAAGCCTGAACAGCCTGCTGTTGATGCTCCTGAAGATGAGAAAGAGTATTATAAACGGTGGATTAAGGCTGATGAAATGTCGCGATGTTACATTCTGGCAGCAATGTCGGGTGTTTTGCAGCATCAGCATCAGTCTATGGCCACTGCTTCGGATATGCTCTTTAATCTCAAGGAACTTTTTGGAGATCAGAATAGGGCTGCTAGGCAAGTAGCCATGAAGGCTTTAATGAACACTCAGATGGTTGAAGGCACACCTGTAAGGGATCATGTTCTCAAGATGATGTCTCATCTGAATGAGATAGAGATCCTTGGTGCTGAAATTGACGGGGAAACCCAGATTGACATTATCCTTATGAGCTTGTCCAAGAGTTTTGAGCAGTTCCGCTTGAATTACAACATGAACAAGAGGCAGTATAGTCTCGCAGAACTGCTGACAGAACTTCAGGCAGCTGAAGGATTATTTCGGCAGAGTGTTCAAGTGAATGTGGCTGAGAAAGGTTCTTCCTCTAAGCCTAAAGGTATTAAGAAGAAGAAAAAGGCTCATACACAGAAAACTATGAAGGCAGTGGGAGGTCAGGGTGGTGTGAAAAAGCCTAAGGGAAAGTGCTTCAGATGCAAACAGTCAGATCACTGGAAACAGGATTGTCCTCTTCTTAAGAAGACAAACAATACTGGTATGTCTCTTTCTCTAGTTACAGAAACATTTATAGCGGCTATATCTACGAGCACTTGGTGTGTAGATACAGGAGCCACTGATCATGTTTGTAATTCTATGCAGGGGTTCCAGCTATCCAGAATGCTTAGAGATGGTGAGATATACGTGTTCATGGGAGATGCTACGAAAGTAGTAGTAGTTGCAGTAGGAGTTATTCATTTATCTTTTGGTTCTGATAGGATTTTGGTTTTGAATAATTGTCTTTATGTACCTTCTTTTAGAAGGAATTTAATTTCGGTTTCTAAACTTGCTTTGGATGGTTATAATGTTTGTTCGGATTGTAATGTTTCTATTACGATAAATAAATGAATTATATGTTCCGGTACATTGCAAGACAATTTGTATATAATTAATCCTAGTCAACCTACACTGCAACTGCAATTTAGGGAATTGAACAACACATCTTCTAACTCTACTAAAAGAAATGAACCTTCTAGTTTGAACCAAACATATCTTTGGCACTTGAGATTAGGTCATATTAACTTGAGGAGGATTCAAAGACTGGTAGTAGACGGGCCTTTAAGCTCATTGGCAGTGGAGCCATTTCCAGTTTGTGAATCCTGCTTGGAAGGTAAAATGACTAATAGGCCTTTCAAGGCAAAGGGGAATAGAGCCAAACAAGTATTAGAATTGGTTCACTCTGATTTATGTGGACCCATGAATATCCAAGCAAGAGGTGGTTATGAATATTTCATCACTTTTATTGATGATTATTCTAGATATGGGTACGTTTATTTGTTGCGCCGTAAGTCTGAGTGCTTTGATAAGTTCAAAGAGTACAAAGCTAAAATGGAAAAGAGACTTAATAAAAGTATCAAGTCATTACGATCAGATCGTGGTGGCGAATACTTGCTTGGAGAATTTAGGGAATATTTATCAGAAAATGGGATAGAATCCCAGTTAACTGCACCAGGCACACCCCAGTAGAACGGTGTAGTAGAGAGAAGGAACCGGACTCTTTTAGAGAGTGTTAGATCGATGATGAGTTATTCAGATTTACCCAAGTCATTTTGGGGACATGCCTTAGAGACAACAGCTTATCTTCTGAACTTAGTACCTTCTAAGTCGGTTCCTAAAACCCCCTTAGAATTGTGGACCGGGGATAAACCGAGTCTAAGACATATTCGAATATGGGGTTGTCCAGCACATGTGCTGAACAAGAAGGCGACTAAGTTAGAATCTCGTACAGAAGTAAGGTTGTTTGTAGGCTACCCCATGGGAACGAAAGGATATTTATTTTATAATCCAAAGAATCGGGATGTCATTGTTAGCACCAATGCAAGATTCTTAGAGGAGGAATATATAATGAATCACAAACCCATGAGTAGTGTCGTTTTAGAGGAACTAGTGGGAGGGACAGATAATACCCATGAAGCTGTAGTACAAGTAGAACAACCACAATAAAATGTACAACTTGGGGCTAATACCGCACCAGTGCCTCGTCGTAGTGGGAGGGTTATTCAACAGCCTGATAGATTCATGTTTTTGGGAGAGTCTTCAGACTTGGTCTCTGGTGAACATGATGATGATCCCCGTACATACGAAGAGGCAGTACAAGACAAAGATGCAGATCTTTGGCAAAAGGCAATGGAATCTGAGATAGAATCAATATATTCTAATCAGGTCTGGGAGCTCGTGGAACCACCCAAAGGTATAAAACCTATTGGATGTAAGTGGATCTACAAGAAAAATAGGGGATTAGATAAAAAGGTAAAAGCCTGGAAAGCAAGACTTGTTGCGAAAGGGTATACTCAGAAAGAAGGTATCGATTATGAGGAAACCTTTTCACCGGTAGTCATGCTTAAGTCAATCCATATTCTTTTATCTATAGCAGCTCATCTCGATTATGAGATTTGGCAAATGGATGTCAAGACAACTTTTCTTAATGGAAGTCTTGAAGAAACCATCTATATGCAGCAACCAAAAGGATTCATTAAGGAAGACCAAGAGCATCTGTATGTAAGCTTAAGAGGTCTATTTATGGACTTAAACAAGCTTCTAGAGACTGGAATATTCGTTTTGATCAGGCAGTCCAGTCATATGGATTTGATCAAAGTCCAAGCGAATCGTGCGTGTATAAGAGAAGTGAAGGTAATGCAGTGGTTTTTCTAGTACTATATGTAGATGACATTTTACTCATTGGAAACAATGTTGAGATGTTGTCATCAGTAAAGGCATGGTTGTTCAAACAATTTGACATGAAGGACTTAGGTGAAGCGGCATACATCCTTGGGATCAAAGTTATAAGGGATCGCAAGAAAAGGATGTTGGCTTTATCTCAAGAGCCCTACATTGATGAAGTATTAGCTCGTTTTAACATGTAGAACTCCAAGAAAGGTTTTCTACCTTTTAAGCATGAAGTTGCTCTATCTAAGAAGCAATGTCCTTCGACACCTAAGGATATAAAGAGCATGAAAGCAGTTCCTTATGCTTCAGCATGTGGAAGCTTAATGTATGCTATATTATGTACGAGGCCTGACATCTGCTTTGCTGTAGGCATGGTTAGTAGATATCAGTCGAACCCAGGTCAGGAACATTGGAGTGCAGTAAAAACTATACTCAAGTACCTGAGAAGGACTAAGGAGTATATGTTAATTTACAAGGCCTCAGATTTATTTCCTTTGGGATATACTGATTCAGATTTCCAATCAGATAGGAATAAGAGGAAATCAACCTCGGGATATGTTTTTACTTTGGGAGGTAGAGCCGTTATATGGAGGAGTGTAAAGCAGAAATGCATTGCAGACTCCACCATGGAGGCCGAGTACGTGGCGGCCTCTGAGGCTGCCAAGGAGGCTGTATGGTTCAGGAACTTCCTTTTGGACTTAGATGTGGTACCTAATTTGCCTAGGAGCTTGACGGTGTATTGTGATAACACTGGTGCTGTGGCAAATTCAAAGGAACCGCGAGACCACAAAGCAGCTAAACATATTGAACGTAAGTATCATCTCATACAAGGAATCGTAAAGCGAGGGGATATAGTTATGGCTCATATATCATCAGAAGACAACCGGGCAGATCCTTTCACAAAGAGCTTGCCAGCCAAGGTTTTTGACAAGCATGTGGAAGCGATAGGAGTCAGATGGATGGACACATAGATTTTTATGTAATAGTGGATTAAATAAACACTGATGTACACATAGAATATTTTGAGTATAAGTGGGAGATTGTTAGTATATACTGAAAATATTTATTTGAAGTATGTACATTTATTTCTGGCCAGTTTATTTGAGAATCATTTGAATGTTTACATGTTGTCTAATATTATATATTGTGAACAATCTAGTATCAAATGGGATACAGAATATTAGATTATTAAATATGTGTATATAATGTAATAAGGTTCATAGCACAGGTGGTGTTGGACAATCCACTGGTATGGCTGTAGTATTATTTAGATTAGTTTATATTGACTAATAAATAATGCTAGTATACTTTGTGTATATTGAACAAGATCAAATTTAGAATTATTCCCTTAATACTGATTAAGAAGGAGAACTAAGATTCTATGTTATTATTAATGCTTAGGTTCTTAATCTGGAAATAGTAATTGACACGTGTATATTATTTACATGCTTTGATTTATATATGAAATAATTCTTTTGAATTATATCATTATATTTTGGGTGATGGAATTATATACATGGTGGATATTATTTATTGAAGGAATCCATGTCCTGATAATATTCGGGTTAATGATGTCCCCTTGAAAGCTCAAAAAAAATTAATTATGTGAAACCCTGCAGGTGGAATTTATTTTGGCATAATTAAATAAAGGTTGAGTGGATGATCAAGGATAAAAGATATTAATTAAATAAATTATCAGTAATTTATTTAATTAATGGACAAATGATATTTTAAACATGGGGAATTTAATAAGCAAATAATATTGGAAACGAATTAATTAAATTTCGGTATTAGGAAAGGTAGTGCAAATATTAATTCTTTAGTGGATTGACTAATATTTAATTACATTGGGCTAGGCTCAAGATGTAATTAGAAGGCCCAACCTAATTATCCATGGTCCCTATTGTAGCCTATATATATTCTTATTCTCTTCTTGCTTGGCAATGGTGTGAAAACATATTGTAGCCACCAAGGAGCAAGAAGAGAGGATAACTTGAGAAGACGGAGGCCACACTTCGCTCAAGGGAATTTGGGAATACAATAGAAGAGCGTGGAATCAACCATTAACAAGGTAATCCTCTTTTCATAATCTTTATCGTAAAACGTAGTAACACCCTAAGTCTGTGGTTCCCAACAGTTGTTTACTTGAATACTGCAAAGCTAATTTGGGATGATTTGGCTGTAAGATTTGCTCAGAGCAATTTACCTAGGGTTTTTCAATTGATAAAGGAATTGATGTCATTATCTCAAGGTTCTATGTCTATCACTACTTATTTCACTAAGTTTCTATCTCTAATCGATGAAATGGATGATTTGTCACCTATTTCTCGCTGTATGAGTGTGGATAATACTTGTCAATGTGATTTTTCTGGAAAACTGGATTTGTATGAACAAATTTATAAATTGAGTCAGTTCTTAATGGGACTCGGAGATCAATTCACTGCAGTGAGGGGGAAATTATTGATGATGAAGCCTTTGCCTAGTTTAAGTCAGGCATACTCTTTCTTGTTACAAGAGGAAGTACAGAGGGAGTGTCATAGTCATACTCCTATTGTTGAGAATGTCGTAATACATATTAAGACTAATAACAACAAATATAGAAACAATTTTACTACTCGTACTCGGAAGCCTAATATTACCAATGAGCCTCAGACTCTCTCATACTGTGATTTCTGTCATCTTAATGGACATTCTAAAGAGAAATATTTCTATCTTCATGGATATCTGAAGTGGCATCGGTTATTTGGACATCCTAAACCTAAGCCACGTTCTTTTACTGGAAATTCTTACAATTCTAGTACTAGACCTGCATCTGCTGCTTCTGGTAAACAGGCTGTTCAAATTTCCTTACAAGGTGTTACTTAGGGTGATACAACTGATGCTTCTGCTTGTGGTTTTACTGATTCTCAAAGTCAATAAATTGCCGCAATGATCCAGCCAAGTCTCAAGACCCTTCCTCCTTCGCAGAGTCATCATGTTTCAACAACACCTTTAGCTGCCAACTCATCTACTTTACTACAAGGTTACGTGTTTTGCTCTGTCTCTTCTATGCATACTTTACAAGCTTTGGATACTTCTCAACCTGTTGAGTGGATTTTAGATTCAGGTGTAACTTACCATATTACATGTCAGTTATACTTGTTAATTGATCCTATACCAATGCAAGCTAGCTTGTACTTACCCGATGGCACAATTACATCTATTACTCATTGTGGATCTGTGAAATTGACCAATGATATTATACTTCAACAAGTTTTGTGTGTACCTAACTTTAGGTGCAACCTTATATCCATTCCTAAACTGACAGCACATTCTAACTGTCATGTTAGTTTCTCTATGAATAAATGCATTATGCAGGCCCAACCCCAGAAGAAGATGATAGAGATTGGTGAGCTCTCTGGGGGTCTGTACAAAATTCTGTCATGGCAACTAAAGTCTGCTTCTAATGTCAACCCATATATTATTTAGTCCATTCAACAGTCTAGCGTGGACCAATGCAAGTTATGGCATTCAATATCGGGGCATCTTTCCACTCCAGTTTTTGCTCATTTAGAGATATTTCCTAAGTATGATACTACTTTGTTTAAAGATTGTAGTGTATGTCATCTGGCTAAACAAAACAGATTAGTCTTTCCTACAATTAGCTCTTTATTTAGCTTAATCCATTGTAACCTTTGGGGGCCTTACTGTGACGGCCTCAACCCCGGGGTCAGGATTTGGCGTCATCCACAACACAACAACTAACATAATATAACTCATTTCACTGATCAAAACATAAACATGACCCCTCTTACCAAGATCTTTTCCAGGTTTAAGTATGACCTAGGTTATAAGTTATCACAAAACTAATTCATTACAACCACCTTGACAATATTATCTTAATACAGCAACTCAGTAGACCACTTCTGGTCTGACACAACTACCTCAGAGGAGCTTGACACGGAAGGAACTGGAACTCTGCCCCGACTACCACGGAAGAATCTCCCAGGTATCTGTAATGCAAAAATATATGAAAATATTTACAAGAGTGAGCGATCAATCGCTCAGCACTACCACTATATGAATATTAATTAAAACAGTTTATAATAAATAAATGTAGGAACAGAAATCATAACTTGTTAGTAGAAAACAAGTAAAACAAGCGTAAACAGATGAAAATTGATGAACGGTTGAAAACTAGATCTCAATAGCTAGCATGCTCTATAAAATATCTCATTAACTGTGCTGTATAAATACCGAAGTTAAATTTTTAGCATGCTACTTTCATTTTCAAATCTTCCGTCCCATCACAGGACCCATAAAACTTGTCCCATCACAGGACCCATAAAACGTGTCCCATCACATGACCCATAAAACCTGTCCCATCACAGGACCCATAAAACCACTTGCTCAGATATATAAATGTATTGGATGATCCCTGGTAAGAAAGCTGATCAGGCTATCTCCATAGGACAACTCTATCTTAGCCATCCTATAAAATTTATTCCGGAACTTAGAGACTAGCTAGGTCTCTATCACGCTGGGCTGGTGGTTATAATACGGTGCACAACCACTTCGCCTCTTACGCTATCTTCCAGGTCGTTACAGGCCCCCTGCGCACACTCATCCAATTATCGGGTAATTTTTATCCAGTTTTCCAAATCACTTACCTATCTATTGTCAAAACAAATATATCACAGCACACTTTCCAAAACATTTTCATTTTATTCAAAATTTAGAAATAGGCATTTTCAGAAGTTACTTTTCTCCCAAAACACCAGTTAACAAAACCATTTGAACACAGGGGATATGTAACTTAAAAAGTTTTATTCCACTACGAGAATAAAACAACAGTATATTCATATATGTTGAACCATAAGGATATGGTCAGGGGTACTTGCCTTGCAGAGCTTTACAAATATTATCGATTGACCTTGAGCCGACACAGACGCTCAGGCTTTAACGTCTAACCACTAGATTACCCTAGATTCGACTTCAACACTCAGGTCCTTCGATTGGAACCTTACTGAGCTCATCGACTGTCTACTAGGCTATCCAACGCCAATTCTTGGGCCTTCCGACTAGCACCTACAAAGTCAAAACACCCTAACTTAGACCTTAGATTATGCTTGACATATCCTCGCTAACAATCTACCCGAACGTTAACAAAACCCGACTCGTAACATACTTCATATAATAATACACGTATCAATTAGGGTTCACGTTCTCGAAAATCGGTTCGGTGTTCGTTTCCAGAAAATACGTACATCTATCCTTTTACGAAATTAGGGTTATTTGTTTTAGCAAAGTATTTCATCACAACACATAATCAGGTTCCGTATAGAGTACTCATGTTATTCCCAGTGGACTAACAATGAGATTTACAGAAGGGGGGTTGAATGTAAATCTCAAAACTTTTTCAAGTTTTGAGCAGTTTCTAAGGCTAAGTGTTTAAGTGAACAAATGTGTGTGAATTGCTTGAAGCTGATACAGACATATATATATTCAAACACAAATGTAAAGAACACAAAGAACTTAAAAACTTTTCTGGTGGATTTGTTGTTCCACCAGAGATGTGTTATTTCAGAAAATCTGTGATTCAAAGAATTAAATCACAGCTGCTTCCTAGTACAAACTAGATGATTTTCTCTCTTGATATTTCTAAGCAGCTCAGGAAAATTCTTATCTAATTACTAGCTGCTACTTGGTTTATATAACACCAAGTTTACAAGTGAAGACAAAACTGTAAAATACAATTGAAAGGATTCTTCACATGTTTCTTCTTCATTTCTCTGTCCAATGCAATCTAGGATAATCTGTGAATCTTTGAATACTTCCTTGTTTGTATCAGAATGAGAATGCTGCATTTTCTTGATTCCTCCTAGAGGCTTCCACATTCCAGTTTGTCTCTGTCAACCCATGTGCCTCTGTCAGCTTGTGAATTGTCACTATCAACTGCTAATGAACCAAGCATCCATTCAAGCTTTCATCCGTTGATGCCTTATCCATTGAGGCTTTATCCGTTGAAGCTTTATCCGTTGATGCATTATCAGTTGAAGTCTTTATCCGTTGAAGCACTTATCCGTTGATGGATATTATCCGTTGAAGCATTAGAGGCATCCGTTCAAGCTTTGTTTCTTATCCGTTGAAGGTCTTCAATATCCGTTGATACTTCTTCACTTATACAAAATTACAAGGCATGAAATATTTACAATTAGCCCTCCTATTTGTATATCCATTAGTAGTCAACATGACTGATAATTTCCTACAACATCTAAGAATTACAACTTGAAACCAGAGAATGAAATGTGCTACAATACTAAACTTATTGCTAAGTAAAGCTACTCCTTCAACGGATAGCCAAGATGGTCTTATCCGTTGAGGCTACAATCACTAGATTTCTACTTAAGTGTTTTGTTTAACTTATCATCAAACTGATACACATATTCCTAACAATCTCCCCCTATTTATGTCTACTAGAACTGTAGGCATAAATTTGGGTTTGGCTTGATGATAACAAAACACTTGACAAATATATTAACTGTTATAGAGCATAAATTCAAAAGTGCTACAAAAATGTGTATGCTGAGATGGAATTGAAGAGTTACATTATTTCCAAGGGTGCTCCTTTAGCCTGAGCAGATTACTTCCTTTTCCTTTGATCCCTTGTTTTCTTTCCTAGCCTCCTGTCATTCTCCTCTATTTGAAGTTGAAGTTGTCTGTAGAATTCAGCTTCATCTTCTTCATTGATGTCCAACTTAGATTGCATATCCTTGAGAGTTTCATTACTGGCAATCTTGAGCTGATCTTCAATTCTGAAAAATCTTCTGACTCTTTTGTTGTCTCTGAACTCCATCAACCAATGAGGTGATTTATGAATTGTAATTCCTCTTTCTTGAATGAGTAAAGTTCTAGGCAAAGCATTGGGCTCCCTTCAAGTTTTCCTTATGTTGGCAATCTTGTTGAGAATCTCAGTCTTGGCAGTCCAGGTAAAGCCAGAATCCCTTTGTATGGCTGAGTAGACTCTAATCAAGGTAGAGTAGCCTTCATTCAGAATTCTGTAAAGAGGCCAGGTTCTTTCCCCATCTCCTTTGTATTTGAACACTAGTCTTTCTGGTAGCTGTCTGTAGGCAGCTATTCCCCTTACTTCCTCCAGCTCATCCAGATAGAGTTCAATGTCTGAAAATTCTTTTATGTCACAGATGTGAATATAATCATCTTTAGAGGCTTGAGGTTTAGGCTTAGGCTTCTGTGTGAATTTGATTGAGGCTCTAGAGGGTGTTGATTTGATTCTTCTTTTCTGCTTCTTTGATGGTGGAGAAGAGGTTAGGAAGGTGGGCAATTTGATGGTATCCCAATCAATTGGTTCCTCCTTGGGAATGATTGTTTCACCATGAATGTTCATGAAGGGGTCAGGCACAATGGGTTCAGGAATAGAGGGTAGTGGTTTGGATATTGATTGGGTTTCTTCAGTCTTATCTACCATTTTTCTCTTTGCATTGACCTTCTTTCTGTTCCCTTTCTGCCATTCTTCTCTTCCCTTACTTCTTTCCTCCTTCTCAGTACCAACCATGTCCCCCATAGCTTCATCTTCACTTTTGTCTTCAATTTCTTTCTGTTCTTCAGCCTGACTTGACTTTAGCTGTTTGTCAAGCTTTGCCTGTGCTCTTTTGTCAGCCTTTAGCTGTTTGGCTTCTTCCTTCAACCTTCTGGTTTCTTCCCTCTTGGCTATTGAGAATTTGGGATGTCCTTGCATCACACATATGCTCTTTCCCTCTTTGAAAATAATAGCCATGTTTCTCCTTACAGCCACATCCATGGTCTCTTTGAGATATGAGATACTTCTACCCAAAAGCTTGTCCTCATCAGCCTTTGGAAGAGGAAAATCCACTTCTTTCAGAGGATTCTTTGTAGAGTCCTTATTGGATCTGTTGTTGGGCTTGAGGACCATAGGTTTCAAATCCATGGAAGAAGTCTCTCCAACCTTATTCCTCCCTACTGGCTTGAGTTCCATAATAATTGATTCCACTTTTGTGCTGTGCTTCACATATTGTGATTGAGAAGTTGTAGAACCAAATATTTGTTGCATCTTTTCATCAATCTTCTTCCTTTGCTCTTTGACTTGCAATTCAGCTGCTGCTATCTGGATTAGATCAATTCCATCAAGCTTTCCTTTGATTTGAATAATTGGAGAAGTGGTGATGACAGGAACTAGCACTTGAGAAATTTGAACTGTTGTTGATGGCTCTCCTTCCCCTTTCCCTTTATTCTCCCCCTTTTTGTTATCATCAAGGGTAGGAGTCAAGCCTTGTGCATTTGCCAGCTACATGAGTAGATTTGTTTGAGTTTGTTGATTCTGAAGAATGGTGACCATAGAATCTTCAATGATTTGAACGCTGTTTTCCAATATGGCCAGTCTCTTGTCAGCATCAGATTCTTTCCTCAATCTCCCCAACAAATCTTGCATAGTACCATAAGGTATGACTGAATCCAACTTCTCAGCATTGTAGGATTTCAGATCAGCAATGTCCTGTTTGAGCTCATCCACACTTAGATTTTGTTGGAAATGCTGCAACTGCAAGAGATGCAGAGATTCCAGATGAGCTTGAAGAATTGCCTTGGTACCACCATCTATAGTCTCCTGAAGGGCCTGCTGAATTGTCATGACTTGTCTAATCAAAGTGACACTAAACTCTCTTGGTGTTGAGGCTTTTGCCCATGCCCATTCAGGAAGATCAGGAACAGAACTTGGGCCTGCTACTCCCCCTAAGTTCATGCTCTCATCCAAAGAATTAGAGTCATCATCATTAGAATTCACTCCAAATTCTTCAGATGGCTCACCAGCTTGAGAAGGCAGCCTGTTAACAGCAGCTTTGTCTCTGAGAAGAGATTCTGAAGTGTGTACAATGTGTAATGTCTGTTCTACCTCCACATTGCCCTGAGCAGCCAATAATTGATAGGCTGAAACAGGATGAGTAAAAGTGTCAGCATCCAAGGAAATGTTATCAATTGCAGCTTTGAAATGTTGCTGAAATTGTCTTTCCTTTTCTGCATCATCCACTTTCATTGACTCACTAGCAATGGCTGGATCCACCCTTATAGCTTCTGTAACTGCCTTTCTCTCTTTTTCTCTATTTTCTTGCATCAGGGGCTCCCCCTGGCTCACACACACCCTCACACCCTCACCCTCACCTTCTAAGGTGGCACTCCCCTCACTCACTTTTGCCATGCTGGAAGAAATAACATCCATATGGTGACTCTCAACCTCTCCTTTTGCCTGGGAGCAACCCAGCCTCTCACTCAAAAGATCACTCCCTTCCCTCAAACCTAAAAGTGATTGTACGGTAGCCATGTCCTCTACAATTGGAATTGTTTCTATTATGTGTGTAGAGACAATCAACGGATAGGGAGTATCCGTTGAAGTGGAAACTGATGGTATCAACGGATAACTGCTGTTAAGCTTATCCGTTGAAGAACAACCACTTGTCAACGGATGAGAGATATCCGTTGAAGAAGGAAAAGATGTAGATATAGAAAGTGACATAATTATTGAATCTGTGGGAATTGATTTTAAGTGAGGTAACACAGATTCTTCAACTACATCTGAAAGAATTGGCTGATGATCCAACAAATCATCTAAAAGATGATGATCATCAGGTTTTGAGTGGGGCTCCTCCCTGAGTTTTAATGAGGGAGAATCAGGAATTGATGTGAATATCATATCCATATCCAGAGAGGGTGATAGAGAGTTTGATGATTGGTGTGTTTCTATTATGAGAGAATGGGGCTGTGATTCCACATTTGCTGGAATCACATCAAGCTGAATTCGTGAAGGCTCAGATACAGGTGGATGTATCTGTGTTGTGTGTGTCCCTTGTGTGGAAACTAGGGTCTTGGCCTTCTTCTTCCTTGAAAAGGCTTTAATTGGTGAATGTGTGGCTTCAGTGTCCCTCCCTCTTTTGTTCTGTGTCCCTGGTTGGGGACTATTTTCAATAGTTATATCCTTTTGGGAGGATGCAACTAGGGATGTGTTGGACTCCTTTTGAACCACCACAGTCTTTTGAGAGACTTTGGCTTGGCTGGCTTGGGTACCACTCACCTCTTCCACCTTATCCTGGGGGTTTCTTGAAGTTCACCCCTCCCCTCACCACTCACACCCTGTTCACTCCCTTCAGGGTTTATGGTAGTTGTTACAACTGTTGTCTTTTGAGAAACAACAGAGGTAGGTTTCTTTGACTTGAGTTTTGAAACTTTGGTTTTGGTGGCTTTGGCAGGAACCTGTTTGGACAAAGACACAGATTCCATGGCCACACTAGACGGCAAAGAAACAATGGGGTTGGAAATAGTAGGAGTTATAGAAGTGTTTACCTCACTTATCTGTGGTGCATTCATGATTGGCAAGTATACCAATGGCACCTGGCTGTTGAGGTTCATTCTCAAAAGGTCTGCAAGGACCCTTTTCTCTTGTGCCCAGCATTTGAGTTTATTATTCTCATTTGATATAACCAAACCTTCAGCAACATGATTAGCCAATAACATAAAGAATCTAGCATAGTAGATGTTATGTGGTCTATTAGTTTTGTTACCTAATCTGGATCCTAATTCTAGCATAACACAGTTGCTAAAATTAAAGTACCTATCAGAAACTAGCATATAGAGCATATTAACAAGAGATGAAGTTATGGCATCAAAATTGCTAATCTTCCCAGAGAAAACTTTAATGAAGGCATCTCCAAGAAAACTCCATTCTTTTCTAAGGCCTTTCCTTCTAATACTACCTAAACTAGCATAATCAAAAGCATAGCCTATGGAATCTAACATAGCAGATACATCTTTATCAGTGTGTGGTGTCATGGCATTATTCTCAGGCAACTTAAAGCAAGATTGTATATCATCACAGTTAATGCAATAGTCCTTACCTTTGAGAGAGAAGGCAATAGTCATATCTGTGGAGTTGAACTCTGCAGTTGTCCAAATCTCCTCAATCACCTCACAGTAGATGGTTGGGGCTTCCAGCATTGCATAGCTTAGTTTGTAGTTTTTGATGAAGTCCATCATCTTGTGATAATCAGAATGGGCTTCATTCTTTTCAGCCAAGGCTACAAAATTATTCTTTTCATAAACAAATCCTGTTTGAGACATAATTTTGACTACTGGTGCCATTGTTGTGAGTAGAGGTTGCAGAGAAAAACTTGAGAATTTTTTGGAGAGAAGGAGAATAAGAATTGCAAGAAAGCGTAAAATGAAAATAAGAGTTCAATTGGGCTTTTATACTTTCTTGAATTAAAATGTAAATAAAATGATTAAATGATACTTTTAAGTAATTTACAGCCGTTCAAGAATAAATAAAACTGTAGAAATTCTGAAAACTACCTTAAATACAAAGACATACAACACTGTATATCTGTATCAACGGTTGAGTAAAAGAATCAACGGTTGTGACTCACTTATAGTAACTGATGTGACACTTCAACGGATAAGGTAAATAGTTATCCGTTGATGATCAACACCATTTTATCCGTTGAAGGATAAAATTACCAGAAATGTATTTGTCTTTCAACGGATAATGAACATCCGTTGATAGAACAATTTTGGCTTTCAACGGATAGGGATAAGTCTTACTTAAAGCCAACTTTGTTCTTGCAGCAAATTCATTTCAGGCTTCAAGGCAGATTATATAGATGACATAAATTATGAATAATTAATCATACCTAGCTCACTTACTAATCTTGTGAATGTTGATTCATCAAGTGGTTTGGTAAATATGTCTGCAATCTGCTTTTCACTTGGAACAAAATGAAGTTCCACTGTACCTTTCATCACATGTTCCCTAATGAAGTGGTACTTGATATCAATGTGCTTGGTTCTTGAGTGCTGCACTGGATTTTCAGTAATGGCAATGGCACTTGTGTTGTCACAGAATATTGGAATTTTGTCAACAGTCAGACCATAGTCAAATAGTTGATTCCTCATCCATAGTATCTGTGCACAGTAACTACCAGCAGCAATGTACTCAGCTTCAGCTGTTGATGTGGAAACAGAATTCTGCTTCTTGCTGAACCATGACACAAGCTTGTTCCCTAGAAATTGACAGGTACCAGTTGTGCTTTTCCTGTCTATTTTGCAGCCTGCATAATCTGCATCTGAGTAGCCAATTAGATCAAAACCAGACTCTCTAGGGTACCAAATTCCTAGATTTGGAGTCCCTTTGAGATATCTGAAAATTCTTTTAATAGCCACTAAGTGAGATTCTTTAGGGTCAGCTTGAAATCTAGCACAGAGACATGTAGAAAACATTATATCAGGTCTACTAGCAGTTAAATATAAAAGTGAGCCAACCATGCCTCTATAACTTGAAATATTCACAGACTTTTCAGCCTTGTTTAATTCAAGCTTGGTGGCAGTGGCCATGGGAGTTTTTGCAGTTGAACAATCCATTAAGTCAAACTTCTTTAAAAGATCATAAATGTATTTAGTTTGACTAATGAAAATTCCATCACTAACTTGTTTAACTTGTAAACCAAGAAAATAAGTTAGCTCTCCCATCATGCTCATTTCATATTTACTTTGCATTAACTTAGCAAACTTTTTACAAAGCTTATCATCTGTAGATCCAAATATAATATCATCTACATAAATTTGAACAAGTATTTTAGAGCCATTAACATTTCTAAAGAAGAGAGTTTTGTCAACAGTACCTCTTGTGAAGCGATTATCTAGAAGGAATTTTGACAAAGTCTCATACCAGGCTCTAGGTGCTTGCTTTAGTCCATAGAGTGCTTTCAACAGATAATACACATAGTCTGGAAAATTTGGATCTTCAAATCCTGGAGGTTGGCTTACATAAACTTCTTCCTCTAATTCCCCATTTAGAAATGCACTCTTGACATCCATTTGATAGACTTTGAAATTGGCATTAGCTGCATAGGCTAGAAAGATTCTGACGGCTTCAAGTCTGGCAACTGGAGCAAATATTTCATCAAAATCTATTCCTTCTTGTTGAGAATAGCCTTTAGCAACCAATCTGGCTTTATTCCTTATGACAATGCCATTTTCATCCATCTTGTTTCTGAATACCCATTTTGTGTCAATAGAACTCTTGTTCTTTGGCTTGGGTACCAGCTTCCATACTTTGTTTCTCTCAAATTGGTTTAGCTCCTCTTGCATTGCTAAAATCCAATCTGGGTCCAAAAGAGCTTATTCTACTCTCTTAGGTTCCTCTTGTGATAGAAAGCTACTGTACAGACATTCATCTTGAGTAGCCCTTCTAGTTTGCACTTTAGATGTGGCATCACCAATGATCAGTTCAAAAGGGTGATTCTTGGTCCATTTCCTTTGAGATGGTATATTAGCTCTAGATGAGGTTACCTCAGTATTGTCATGATGTGAGGTAGAATGTTGATTGGTTGACACTCCCCCTAAGTTGTTGATCCTTTGAGAAGAATTGGGAGTTCTGTCAACTGATAAAGTGAATTGATTATCCGTTGACAGACTGTGATCAACGGATGCTTCATTACGAACTTCAACGGATGATGCACTTTGTCTTTCAACGGATGCTGCATTGCTTCTTTCAACGGAAGCTGAGCTATGACTTTCAACGGATGCAGCATTCTGTGCATTATCCAAAGGCAGATTTTGAATCCCTCTTGAGATGCCTTCTTCATCATTCTCATCTTCACCATCATCACAATTTATCTCAATATTGCCAAATTTGAGTCCTTCATGATGTCCTTCATCTGTTAGTCCATCAATCTTTTTATCATCAAACACAACATGTACAGATTCCATGACAATGTTGGTTCTTAGATTGTAGACCGTATATGATTTTCCAGCAGAATAACCAACAAATATTCCTTCATCAGCCTTTGCATCAAACTTCCCTTTGTGATCAGATTGATTCCTTAAGATGTAGCATTTACAACCAAAGACATGTAGAAAGTTTAAAGTTGGTTTTCTTCTCTTGAATAATTGATAGGGAGTCATGCCTTTTGCTTGATTGATTAGAGAAATGTTCTAAGTGTAACATGCACAGTTAACAGCCTCAGCCCAAAAATAAGCTGGGAGTTTTGACTCTTCAAGCATTGTCCTTGCAGCTTCAATTAGTGATCCGTTCTTCCTTTCCACCACACCATTTTGTTGTGGAGTCCTTGGAGCTGAGAACTCATGCATAATCCCACTTTCTTCACAGAACAACTTCATGGTTGAATTCTTGAACTCAGTTCCATTGTCACTCCTAATATTCCTTACTTTGAAATCAGGATGATTGTTGACTTGATTGATATGATTGATGATGATTTCACTAGCTTCATCCTTTGATCCAAGAAAATAAACCCATGAAAACTTTGAGAAATCATCTACAATCACTAGGCAATATCTTTTCCTTGAAATTGACAATACATTGACTGGTCCAAAAAGATCCATGTGTAGAAGTTGTAGTGGTTCATCAATTGCAGATTCAAGCTTCTTACTGAATGATACTTTCTTTTGCTTTCCTTTCTGACAAGCATCACACAGTCCATCCCTTGTGAATTCCACTAGAGGCATTCCTCTAACTAAGTCCTTTTTGACTAGATCATTCATAGTCTTGAAATTCAAATGGGACAGCTTCTTGTGCCATAGCCAACTTTCAACTGGACTTGCTTTGCTGAGAAGACAAGTAATGGATTCTGCATCTGTAGAGTTGAAATCAGCTAAGTACACATTCCCTTTTCTAACTCCAGTTAGAACTACTTTATTGTCCTTCTTACTTGTGACAATACAGGCTTCAGAATTGAAGGAAACAATATTCCCTCTGTCACATAGTTGACTGATGCTCAATAAATTGTGTTTCAGACCATCAACCAATGCAACTTCATCAATGATGACATTTTCTTTTGAAATCAAGCCATATCCCATAGTGAATCCTTTGCTGTCATCTCCAAAGGTTATGCTAGGGCCAGCTCTCTCCTTAAACTCTGTGAGCAGGGTGAAATCTCCTGTCATGTGTCTTGAACAACCACTGTCCAAGTACCATAGACTCCTTCTTTGTCCCTGCACACAACAAAATCAATCAAGTTGATTTTGGTACAGAAGTTTCCTTGGGTCCAGCCTTGTTAGTCTTTTTCCTAGACTTCATTCCTCCTGCATCTTTTGACTTAGGTAACTTTGGGTCAACCTTGGTCTCAGATGTGGTTGGTTGAAGTGTAGGGTTAGTCACAGAATCATTTAACACATTTGATTGAATTTGATAAGGCATAGGTTGTGCAAACATGTTATTCCACATAGGCATATTGTATGGCATTTGAGGCATACTAAATGCAGTAAAATAAGGATTATTAATATATGGCATGTTTGCAAAATGTGCATGGGGATTCTGGTGAGACATAACAGGCATAGCATGCAGAGGTGACATAGACATGTTAGGCATTGAGGGATTTGAAGGCATGGGAGCATTTTTAACAGATTTGCAATTATCAGATAGGTGATTAACACTTTTACAATGCACACAACTTTTTCTAGGAGCATACCTATCAGGTGTGTAATTGTTATGTTTATTAATCCCTACCTTCCCATTTCTTTTAGATTTTCTTTTAGTTTCCTTCTTATCCTCAACCAACTTAAGCCTATCTTTCAGCTGATCTAAAGTCATGTGTCCTATATTCACCTTACTGACATCTCTGGATGTGCTAGCTCCTTCTTTGACAAAGTTCTTGAGAGTTGAATCATTTTTTTTATTGAGGTTTTTATTTTTAAAAGAACTTGCCTGTTTTAATTGATGAGCCTTCAACGGATGCTCCTTTTCTTCCTTCAACAGATAACTTTCATCATCCGTTGATTCCACATCCGTTGACAATCCATCAATTAATTCTAACTTCTTTTTGTTTTTCTTCCAGGCATCCTCACAGAATAATTTAATTCCCTGAACCTTTGCAATCTGAACACTAACATTCCTAGATGTTTTCCAGGCCTTGATTACCTCTTGCTCACTTTCTAACTGTTTAGAAAGAATTTCTACTTTCTTAATAGCTTCTGCTAGTTCACTCTCAACAGTCAAACATTTAAGTTTTATCTTTTCAAGCTCAATTACCTGATCCTCTAACACAATATTCCTATCACTTAAAAACACATTATTCTCCTTGATCCTAGTGTTTTCTTTTGCTAGTGATTTAAGGGAAACACGCAAATGATATAATTCATTGGACATATCATTTATGGCTTCATTACATTCATGTTTAGAAAGCTGAGAGAGATCAGTAGTAATTACCTGGTTGCTTGATGAACTAGTTTCATTTTCATCAAAATTAGCCATCAGGGCTAGGTTGACATATTCCATATCATCATCTTCAGTGACCCCATCTGCTGCCCAATCATCTTGAGTGAGAAAAGCTCTTTCCTTTTGTTTGAGTAAATCAAAATACTTCTTTTTATAATCAACTTGCTCAAATTTCTTTTTATCAGAAGTTGGCTTTCTACAGTCACTTGCAAAGTGTCCACTAATGCCATAGTTGTAACATTTGAACTTTGATTTGTCCACCATGTTTTTTTTTGGCTTAGTGAACTTTGTATTTTTTCTGAACTTCATCTTTGCAAACCTCCTGGACAGAAAAGCCAGATGTTCATCAACATCATCAGAGTCATCCTGACTGGAATTGTCTTCATCCTCAGCTGCTTGCTTTTTACCCTTGCTTGATTCTGATTTGCTTGTACCAGTTTTGAGAGTTGGCATTGTCTTCTCCTCATTCATGGCTTCCATCTTCTCACTATCAGCTATAAGAGCAACTATTCCTCCTTTTCTCTTTCCCTTTTCCAACAGCTCATCGTGCTTCATTTCAAGTTCATAAGTCTTTAGAATTTCATATAATCTTTCAAGTGTGAAGTTCTTATAATCTTGAGAATTTCTTAAAGAGACAGTCATGGGCTTCCATTCCTTTGGCAGAGACCTAAGAAATTTTAAGTTGGAATCCTTGACTTGGTACACTCTACCATACAGCTTCAATCCATTTAACAGTTTCTGAAATCTGTTAAAGGTATCATTTAATGATTCACCTTCTTCAAAGTAAAAATATTCATACTGTTGAATAAGAAGCTGCATCTTGTTCTCTCTGACCTGCTCAGTACCTTCATAGATGATTTGTACAGTATCCCAAACTTCCTTTGCAATTTGGCTATTGATGACATTGTCAAACATATCTTGATCTAAGCCATTAAACAAAATGTTCATGGCTCTCTTGTCCTTCCGGATTTCTTCCATGTCTTCAATAGTCCATTCTGCTTTTGGCTTGGGAATGGACTGTCCAACAACAACTGTTGCAGTAGCAGCTGTGGCTACTTTGTGAGGGATGTGAGAACCATTTTCAATACAGTGGATGTAGCTTTCATCTTGAGAAAGAAGATGTAAATGCATCTTCACTTTCCAGTGATGATAATTATCTTTTTCCAGGACTGGGATCTTTATACCAATATCCTTCCTACTCATGATGGTAGCAGGAGGATTCTTCTGTGCACTCATGATGTTAGCAAAATATATCTTTAAACTCTTTGTATGTTAAGAGCTTGCTCTGATACCAATTGTTATTCCCAGTGGACTAACAATGAGATTTATAGAAGGGAGGTTGAATGTAAATCTCAAAACTTTTTCAAGTTTTGAGCAGTTTCTAAGGCTAAGTGTTTAAGTGAACAAATGTGTGTGAATTGCTTGAAGCTGATACAGACAGATATATATTCAAACACAAATGTAAAGAACACAAAGAACATAAAACTTTTCTGGTGGATTTGTTGTTCCACCAGAGATGTGTTATTTCAGAAAATATGTGATTCAAAGAAATAAATCACAGCTGCTTCATAGTACAAACTAGATGATTTTCTCTCTTGATATTTCTAAGCAGCTCAGGAAAATTCTTATCTAATTACTAGCTGCTACTTGGTTTATATAACACCAAGTTTACAAGTGAAGACAAAATTGTAAAATATAATTGAAAGGATTCTTCACATGTTTCTTCTTCATTTCTCTGTCCAATGCAATCTAGGATAATCTGTGAATCTTTGAATACTTCCTTGTTTGCATCAGAATGGGAATGCTGCATTTTCTTGATTCCTCCTAGAGGCTTCCACATTCCAGTTTGTCTCTGTCAACCCATGTGCCTCTGTCATCTTGTGAATTGTCACTATCAACTGCTAATGAACCAAGCATCCGTTCAAGCTTTCATCCGTTGATGCCTTATCCATTGAGGTTTTATTCGTTGAAGCTTTATCCGTTGATGCATTATCAGTTGAAGTCTTTATCCGTTGAAGCACTTATCCGTTGATGGATATTATCCGTTGAAGCATTAGAGACATCCGTTGAAGCTTTGTTTTTTATCCGTTGAAGGTCTTCAATATTCGTTGATACTTCTTCACTTATACAAAATTACAAGGCATGAAATATTTACAATTAGCCCTCCTATTTGTATATCCATTAGTAGTCAACATGACTGATAATTTCCTACAACATCTAAGATTTACAACTTGAAACCAGAGAATGAAATGTGCTACAATACTAAACTTATTGCTAAGTAAAGCTACTCCTTCAACGGATAGCCAAGATGGTCTTATCCGTTGAGGCTACAATCACTAGATTTCTACTTAAGTGTTTTGTTTAACTTATCATCAAACTGATACACATATTCCTAACAACTCATATAAAACCGATCGACGTTTCGATAGTCATTGGGTACGGCTTCGCGTTTCCGTACTTTAATTTTCCGGAAATCGGGCAGCACCTCCTGTAATTATCAGACTAACCCGTCGTACAACACGATATCAAATCATCAACAACACAACCACTAAAAATCCAATTTTCCAAGTCCCATCCACCTATTCAACCAACAATGTCAATTCATAATTTCACAAACACCAATTAACTACACTTATTAATCATTATTATCCATATTTTTATGTTTTAATTCGTATTTTATAATTTAAATACAATCAGAAAATCATTCAGGACTAAATAATTAATGAATTATTGATTTCTAAATTTTATAAACTCCTAAAAATAATAAATAAAATTATGAAGCAATAAAAATGATTTTAGAGATTATCCAAGTATTTATGAAAATAAATCTTGAATAAAATCACCTTTAAACATAAAAACAAAACAACAAAGCTTCACAGCTAATTACACGAATGATCCTCGAACACCAACGATCACATATAATTAATAACAAAATAATATCCAGCTGACATAACCCATATACATATTCTATTTATTTAATTATTCAATAATTACACATTTAAATAATAAAAATATACGAGTCATTATATCTTTCCCCCCTTAACAAGATTTTGTCCTCAGAATCTGATCTAAACAAACAAGTGAGGATATTTGTCAAGCATATCTGACTTTAACTTCCAGGTAGACTGTTCTACTCGAGGATTCATTCAAAGCATACTCACTATAGATATAAACTCATTCCTAAGGACTCGCTCAAAATGAGCTAGGTTTTGGATAGATCCTTCCACGTAGAACAAGTTTGGATGAGAGCCCATTGGCTCCTAGTCAACGACTTGAATCAAATCAAAAACATATCGCTTTAACATTAACACATGGAACACACTATAAATTTACTGCAACTGCGGTGACAATACTAACTTATGAACAACTTCAACTATCTTCCTCGGTATCTCGAATGGTTCCACATATTTAGGACTTAACTTGCCCCTTCTGATCAAACCTAACCAACCTCTTCCAAGGTAAAACTTTTATCAATACCAAAGATCCTATTTCTATATACATACTCTTCCGATGCAAATCCGTCTTCTCTCTTTCTCTATCCCGAGCTGTTCCAACTCTTTTCCGAATCAACACCACTACGTCCTTGGTGTGCTGAATTAACTCAGGACCTAACAATATTTCTACTCCCACTTTCTCTGAATAAAGTGAGGACCCACGCTTATGTCCATACAACGCTTCGCAAAGTAGAATTCCCTTACTAGCGTGATAACTGGTAGCATAGAAAACTCAATCAATGGTAGGTGATTACCTCAGTTTCCTTTTTAAACCCCACATAAATATACTCTCAACATATCTTATATTTTCTGAATCGTCTTTTCACTTTAGCCCTTCATTTATGGATGATATATGGTACTCACTTTCAACTTAGTTTCTAGACATTCAAACACCTCTTACTCATTTCCATTAATTAAGGCTGGAAAGTAACCTCATATCTTCACTTCTTCTCACCTTCAGGTATTTGAACTTCACATTCCACTCTTTCCAATTCTTTTGTTAACTTCTCAGTGATCTTAATCCCATTCAATCATTTCCTTCTGTGCATGGCATCTATTACTACACCGACTTTGCTTTGGTGATCTTTGATGAAACGATCGGAATCCCTTGTTTATCTCAGCTAAAATTCATTCTGGAAAGTTTAGCGTATAATTTCTTCTCTTCTAATCTTCATAGGGAAATCCTTGAGCGTTCTACACGGACTTTCTTAAGCTTTAAATATCTGAGGATGTTATCAATAAATACAATTCGCTTATCCAAGTTCTCTTGATACATCATGTTCCCTAACTCCTCATAGGCAACTGATACACTTGTTACTCCACATGATCTCACCAGATCTTGCAATACTCATAGCTCATTGTAATCGTAATCTTTATTATGTCCTCAGGCTGGATCTTAAGTTAATTCCCGAGAAATAACACACTCCTTGAATTAGGTCTCGTAAGTAATCAATTCTAAATAGGGTTACTTATTCTTATTCATCATTTTGTTAAACTCCCAATAATCAATAGACACTCTCATAACTTCATCCTTCTTCTCTAACAACATCACTGGTGCAGCTCAAGGGACTATATCTGATATGCTTACTTCCCTTTCTAATAACTTTTATAATTGTCGAACTAATTATTTCGCTCCACTGGCCTCTAGAGACTCCAGGGCATTTATTTATTACTCAAACTTCCTCCAGCTTAAGTATTTTCTTCTTCGTATCTTTACATATGGTGGATCTACCTTATATCCTTAGCTTATTAACTTCTTTCTTCGAACGATTGGAAGAGCTTCTTATCTTGCTCCTTCCTTTAGCAACTCATCCTACTACTGGCTTCCATACACTTTACTATTCACTTCTCCTGAATTAATCTTTGCCTTATGAAAGGACAACCAATTCGTTACTAAAATCATATCAAACACCTCTAGCTCGAAGGGTGTCAGATCAGCTGCACTACGTCCGATTTCTAAACGCTCAATCTTTTGGTCACTCTGAAAGTTCTGCCTGTAGTTGTGTAGGATGTTAGCCCTTGGGGTGTGACGCCATCCAAACCCGGGTCAGAAGTTTGGGGCTCACAATACACACATACAATATATAAACCTGTATATAAAATATTATATGTATTGACCCTTCATTATACAACCACGGATCGCAACAGGTTAAAGTATGAAAACAAGCCACAACCTTATCTTTTATTACATCGTACCAAATCCCAAATAGTTCAACTTACAACCGATAATGATGTCGTTCTTACAATATTGCATAACTCCTCTACAATCTAAAGCTCCCGTTAGCTCGATCCGAACTACCCTGGAATCCTAGCTCGCACACTGAACTGGGAATCCTCGTTACCAACAATTTCCTTTTTCAAATGTTGAAAACATAAAAAGATTTGAAAGAGTGAGCTAACTAGCTCAGCAAGTCATAATAGCAATAACTGAGGTTAAACAATTACCAACTGAAATGATTCAGAAGGATCAAGTTTCTGAATAAGCAATGATTAGAACTGGATATTCACTTTTCATTTTAAAAACTAAGGTTCGGCTGCTGATCAGTCACGCACTAACCCCGAGCAAGGCTCCCAGCTTTGCTCTATATACTGGATCAAAGGAACGCATTAACCTACTATGACCACGAATCTGGTCCGACCACGAATCTGGTCTAGTTTTATAAAAACCATCCAATTCTAAAACAATTCAAAATGATAACCAATGTAAATCAATAAGCTGAATCATAAATAACAATTAACTTGAATCATAGGGTGATTTATAACACCATGGAGGCAGAACAGGGAAATCAAAAAGATTGGCTTTCAATCAAGGAAAGAATCAGAAAGTAGAAGACCAAGGGTCCTAGGGTTACAAGAATTGGTCTTCTGTTAAACAAGGAATAAGGGTTGGTTTGTTAAGAAATTCAATACCAGAATCAGTATGTGGTAGATATGTATTTGTAGAGTAGTATCGTATGTGTATGGCTCGTATCTGGGAATTTAATAATCAGTGGCTTATGAAGAATAAGGCTTATGGCTCAAGTTCAATAAGAATCAGGATTCAAGGCTAAATAGTTTAAAGTGCTTGCAATGTAAAATATGAGTTATTTTCAATAATAGCGACATAATATGAAACAGTTTGAAAATATTTACAATATATCTTGAAGAAGGTTCAGAAGTACTTGCCTTATCACCGATGATTTCCAATTTTACTTTTACCCATCTAACAGTTTTACTTTTCCATCACTTTCCTTCTTTTTCCATGACTTGCTTCTATTCATAGATCACTTAGTTCTATTTACTGATCAGTGGCTTCCTGTTATATGCCTCGCTTACTCTGCTAGGCATCACAATTATCTATCAATACTCAATCTCATATCATTCTAATCATCACATAGATGTCATAAGCTTTTACCTACCCTTCGTTTCATCCAAATCCGATGTACGGATTGAAAGTTATGAATAAAACAGTCAAACCATAACCACATAGGCATATAACGCATCAATCAGTGAACACGTAGCACATAACACGTAAGATATTTGATTAAAATAATTTTTCAAAGAAGATTCGGGGTTAAAATGATTTTTCAAGTATTTATTACGAATTTTTGAATATTTTTCGGAATTAAAACGGGACTCCGAATCAATTTATAATTAAATAATAGGGTTCGAACACCCGAATCTGACTTTAAAATAATTTTATAATAATTATCGAGCCTTGAAAAAAATTTAAAATAATATTTTAAAGCTCGAAACTATTTTTCGAAATTTTTAAATCAAAAACAAATAAATAAATCTATTTATTAAATCAATTAAAATTAATTAAAATTAAGTTAATTAATCAATTAATATTAAATTAATCGATTAATTATAATAATTAAAAATTAATTAAAATTAATTAATAAAATAAATCAGATTTATTTTTGAATTTGGGAATTAAAATAACAATTTTAGGAATTTTGGAAATTAAAAATAATTTCTGAAATAAATATTATAACATAAATCCAATTTTCAAAAACTTTTGAAACATAAGTCTGACATTTGTAAAGTTTAGAAACTTTGAGGGGCTAAACTGTAAGAACATTTCAGAAATGATTTTGAGATAAAATAAATTAAAACCGTGTTTTTATAAATGAAAACGGGTCGGGTATGAACTGGAATTGGGTTGTCAAGAACACGCCGCGATTTTGCAGAATCCGCCGAGCTCCAGAATCTGGCGATTCCAATTCGACCCCCAAACCGCCCCGTTTTACATGGTTTGCACAGAAAACTCATTCCATCTCTTTCCGGAACTACATACAAGCTGTAAATCAACATCAACAAAGCCTCTAATTCAAAGTCCGGTGAAACCAATAAGAATTCTGGCGAACTCGACCCGAATTCGATGAACTCAATTAAGCATTGTCCAGTAATCGTCTGTTGCATTCATATATACCAATCGAGTCTAAATTGAACAAGGAACACTATGCAATCATTAAAAACAACTCATAACCCTCAAGGCAGAAACGCCCAATTCTTGATTAAGAACATTCAAACACTTAAAACCATAATTTAGTAATTCGAGAATTAAACATCAATTTGGACATGTTATTGAACTCGGTTTTTTGACATATAATATACCAAAATGACCAGGAAGAAAATATCTACATGATTATGCCATCAAATCATATCAAAGACATCAAGAACAAAAATCCCTATTTTAATCCATAATTAATTTGAAATAAAATAATTAAATCAGAAAAATACCTTGATTTATGGGCAAAAACAAATGGTTGATTCAGAAAGAAGATTTCGAGAGCTTCGTTTTGATATATTACACGCCCGAATCGGAGTTCGATAACGCCTTCGTTCGTGCGTTTGATTTTCAAGAACGCGGTTTTAATTGGACATTTTCTCTGTATTTAACGGGATTTTACTGACTGATTATGATTATACGAATAAAATGAAATAATAAATGGTTACGCTCTCTGGCGCTCACTCTATTGGTGTTTCACATTCTAGCTCATTTTTGGATCGTCTTTATAACTTCAACGAAACACATCCCGAAGATCCGACAATGGACCCAAGATATGCTTCATGGCTAAAGAACAGGTGTCCACAAACAAGTTCCCGAGATCCAATAGTGAGCCTCGATTCTTTGACACCAGGACGTTTGGACCATCAATATTATGTGGGGTTGAGGAATAAAAGAGGTTTACTGACTTCTGACCAGACGCTGTTGACGAGCCCTTTGACGTCTAAGAATGCTTGGAACAATGCTAGATTTGGATCAAATTGGGGGGCTAAGTTTGCCGCAGCAATGGTGCGTATGGGTTCTATTGAAGTACTTACAGGAACAAAAGGGGAGATCAGAAAGATTTGCTCCGCAGTGAACTAATTATTTATGATTATTCTCAAAATGTTTGATAATTTTTTTATTGTTTAATATTGTTGGTAGTTGTTGAAATTTTTTGCTGATGGTCCTTGTCAAATTGTACAATTCAACCTAACTGCATACTTTATGAATATTGTAAAATCACAGCTGCTTTTATGAATATTGTAATGCAATCCCTGCTGTATGTTTGTGCGAGGGATTAGTAGATGTATATGTGTCTATGCACGACAGGAATTAAACATTTAAAGAACACACGCAATGAACAAAACTCAGAGAATTGATTGTAAGAAATCTCGGCTGACTTAAATTTATACCAGGAGAATTACAATATATGTTGCTTAAACATGCACCTGACAACCTCCTCTTTCTTCACTGTTTCGGGCTTTACAGGTGTCTTCATGATCTCTTTCGTGACAAAATGACAATTGTTTTAACTGTTTAATAATTAACTTCAATTGCCTAATTTTTTGGTAATGGTATGCGTCAGTTGTCGAAATTGTACAACTGTGAATCACAATTATTTTGTAATGGTAATGGTCCTTCTCAAATTTTAAGATATAATCACACACAATCAACAAAAACTCAAACAAGATTGAAAGAGCTTTGCTAAGCGCGTGAGATCTCAATTATATATATATATAACTAGAATTTTAGTAGTTTTTGTAATTGCATACTATAATTTTGCTTAAAACATGCACCAAATTTAACGGCAAGAAGCAGCATTCACCTTAACAGCCTCCTCTTTCTTGACGCCAGTTACATTCGCAACAGTCTCTTTTTTCTCAAGCTTGACAGCATTCACATGATAATCTTCAACTTTCTTGATGGGTTCGCTTCACAACTTCCACTTTTGGCATCTTCATGGTCACCACCGGCTCTTTCTTTGGAGTACTCAGAGTCGTAGTCGACGGGCAGCATCTCCTTCCAGAACAGCAGCTCTTCCTTTCCATTGCCCTTCTTTTCTTTCTTAATAAAGCACTTTGGAAAACTTATAACAGGGTAAGTAGATATTAATATTGTGTTGAATGAAAGCAGCAGATGGAGTGTTGCTATTTTCTATACATGCACAGTGTGGCCATTGGAATCCTTCCTTAATGTATGTAACGGTTGATCGAATTATTGTATTCATGTACATTAGAAGTAATAATATTCTTCCCTTTGAGAGATTAATCGATGTTCATGTACTTAATGATAGCTGTGGTAATTTATATTATTAATATTAGTTACATAACACATATAACATGTAATTAGGTATTGCAGATACATTTGGATAAACCATTTCAGTTTCTGTGCATGTGAGAATAGTGCAACACTAAGCTGTTAATAATACATCTTTTAAAGTGAGGTAATTCATACTCCTTCGGTTGCAGTCAATTTTTTACGTTTTGTTTGACAAATATGTATAAATTAGTGAAAAACAGAAAGAAAAGTGAGTTAATGAGACCGGTTGATTTTTAATGTATAAAAGAGAGATATTGAAGTAAAAATAATGTGAAAAAAGAGTAAAATTGGGAAAGTAGTAAGACCCATTAACTATTTTTGATAAATTTTGAAATGTAATATAAATTGAATGGGACTTGCAAAAAAGGAAACTGTCACAAAATGGTTGGAAGATAGAGGAGTACATATTATTCTTAATAATTAACTAATTAAATAATAACATGTAATTAATGGGATGCATTTAGACGAAGTACCCCTTGAGTTTCTGTCAATTGTATGTGAGCAAGTGCAACACCATTTTAAAAAATTAAAAATATATATATTAAAATTAAAATAATATATTAATTAGTACAAGCACTTCTTCCTTAATCTGAAACAAATAAAAATCCGAGTATTCGTTTTTGTGTTTTTATTTTTATTTAACAATTAAAATTTTCGAATTTATGTTTAATGTGAGAAATTATTTAAAAAATATTTTGCAACACACGTATAAAATTTTAACTATTTTAATTTAGTATTTTGTATTTTTATTTATTTATTTTAGTTGAAATTTATATTTATAGAAAATCTATGTTTGAGTATGTTTTATTTTGGGACATAAAACTACACAATCTACTGTTTTTTAATTTTTTTACATATTTTACCATAATTTAGCCTATATATCAAATATGTAACCCTGAAGTGATGTTTTGTTACGTATGCATGGAATATATACGATGTTAAACTATATCGATTTTAATCGTAAAAAAATTATAAAAAAGTTTAAATTCATTTTATATGGCAGGAATGAAAAAATATTGGAAAAGGTGAACTTCCAAACAACGATTTTTTCCGATAAACCAGATCATTTTTTTAAACGATTTTTTTAATGTTCCAACCGTACGAATATTAACATACATCAATTTTAGTCATTTACACAAAAAAAATTCAATTTCATCTTACATGACAGGAATAGAAAAATTTAGGAAAGTCCAACTTCGATAGAGGAGATTTGTTCACGATTAACTGATAATATTTTTACACAATTTTTTGACGAATCTAACAGTATAGATGTTAAGATATATCAATTTCAGACATAAGAAAAAAAATTATTAAAAAAGTTAGACTTTTTCTAGATTTTTATATTCTTATCATGCAAGAAAAATTTCAAATTTTTCTTGCATGATAAGAATATAAAAATCTAGAAAAAGTCTAACTCTCAAACACATGATTTGTTTCTGATTAATCACATAACTTCTTAAATGATTTTTTCGACTATTCAAACGCACATATTTTTAACTTTACACACTTGTATCTTGGTAGATTGATTTTGTTGGAAAACTTTCGCATACAACAACAGTGTAATAAAACAATAAAACAAATAGAAGGATTTATAATTCAATAAATTTATAATAGAAAAGAAAGAAGGAGTAGTGATTTGAGTATGAATGAGACAACCACATTGGTATTTAAGATGGTTAGTCTTTCATCGCGTCCCACCAGACTCTTCGTCATTTAGACAAAGCGTCAATCAATAACACTGCTTGTCTAAATCAGAAAGCAAAACTTGAGGGGAAAATGATTTTGAAAGGAATACAACAATCTTCTTTTTCTTATCACCTCGTAGAACTTATATTGAAAGAAGTTCATACTTATTCAACATTCAAGAAGAATATACACTGTAGTATTAAAAAAAATAATGATACTATTGATCATCATCCTCATATATTAAGTCTTGTATCTTAAACGTCGTGCCTTCACGTTGAATATTTTAATAATTTGACCATAATTGCATTCTTACGGAATTTACAATCATATATTTGAATTTCTTCCGCGTCACATAAAATAACTACTGATCATCCCATATATCGACTCTTTTACTAATAACAGTATTCTTCCTTTAGGAAAGTCTGAAAATTTCTCAATCTTCTTCGACCATATTCAGGCTTCTTTTAAATAAAGGAATTATTTAAACTCTAAAAATCTCAGGAATCGAATGAATAATTCCTCCACACGTTGGTTCCATCGTTAAACTTATCAAACAAGATTGGCACTCTTCTATTAGGAATAATGAAAACTTCTCCATAATAGCGAGTCCACTTGGCCTTCTAAATTAACCATACAAATTTCTAAAACAAGTATTCTTCTAGGTAATCTGAATCTTATAACAATTTGGAAACTCAAGTAGTAATATGACAACCAATTTTTAAAACTTATTTTGTTTAAAGCACTTTTAGAAAAATTTATTAAGAAAATCTCTTTGAAAACCAGTTTAAATTTTTAAAAATCATATACTTGGTCGTCATTACTAAATGAGTTGGTTGTTGTCCTTCTCAACCACTACAAGGCATCAAATTAGGAAAATAATCAGATAAGAGCCCATTCACTTCCATATATCATCTCCCCCTTATTGGGTCAATTTTTCCTTCATTAGTCGATGAAAACTTCAGTTATCGTTGTAATTTGTTTTATTCGTAACTTCACTTCTAGTCTTCCATACTGGTAACATTCCTGTTAGGCCTCAATGATACTATAGAAGGGGGTTGAATATAATATCTACAATCAATTCAATTATAAACATAAGTATGTAACAGAATACAAGTTTATTCAATATATCAAACTCTGTTACTGTTAGGTTACACAACACTGTAGAAGGGGGTTGAATACAGTATTTATACAATTAAATCGATTTAACACAAGTATGTAACAAAGATCAAGTATATTGAATAAACTTTGTTACACTAAGAATTGTGTTCTCTCTCAGTGATAAATAAATTTCACTAAGAGCTGCTAGGTTATAATGTATAATCTTCTCGATAATGATAATACATATAGTATAAACCCTAAGTCTGTGTTTATATAGTACACAATTATAAGATAACTTTTAATTGATAAGGAATACAATTCTATCTCCTAAAATATATCAATCAGATATCTTCTACAAGTCTTCCAGTCTTCTAACTCTTTCCATGCATATCTTCTTTTATTTTAGTCTCGATCTTCTCCTGTAAATCAGCTTCATTCCTTAACTGAAAGTCTTCCCGCACTTAAGTTCTGATATGACCTGTAATAACCCCAATTTTTGGAAAATTTTGAAACCCTTATGAATAGTGTTTTTGCTGAATGAGAAAACTTTTCATGCCACACTATGTAGGGGTTCTGTTATGGATATTCTGGGATATTATTAGTACTCTATGAAGTATATAAGTGTATGTAAAGATCGTCAGAATCCAATTCCGAACACTTTGGTTTTTCCCGGAAATTCACAAGATACGGAGAGAATTGAGTATAAGGTAACAGGATAAAAAGGATTTAAATTAAAGGGTTATAAGAGAGGATCATAAAAGGAATACAATGTATTGAGAAAGGTTAAGGGAACCTAAGTAATAAGATCCCGGGTATGATCCTTCAAACGATAAACGAGAACGAAAGTTAAGCGAACCGTATAGCAGATCAGCGGTCATTAGGCAAACGATTAGGAAGTTAATCAAAGGGATTAATGGGAATGATGTCATCCAACCAATAGAAAGAAGACAAGGAAGGAAGGATGACATCATGTGGATGAGATAAGCATGACATGGGAAGGAGGAGGTGTGGTGGCTTTGTAACCACACAAATCCAAGGGCAAGAAGGTAATTCACTAAAGCAAAAACAAAACCAAATCAACCAACCAAGCAAATCATTTCATTTTCATCAAACAAAACACAAAATTCTCCATTCTTCATGAAGCTCTCGGGTGGGTTTCTTAATTTTTGAAAGTCCAAGCTCCTCCACTTGTTATTTTCCAAGGTAATTATCCTAGCTCCTCCTAGTTAAGTTACATACTTCCTATAAGTTTAAGCTTCTAATTCCAAGCCAATCTTTTTCTATAAATCATCAAAGAAGATGGTGAATAGTGTTTTCAAGAACTAAAATTTGTGTTCTTGAAGTTTTGTTTAGATTAAGCTTGGTTAAGGGCTTTAAAGGTGATTCCAAGCCATCCCCTTGATTCTCCACTCTCCAAGGAAGGTATAATCTCTTAACCAAGCTTTGTTATTGAAAGTTAAGAGCATAAAATGAGTATTAGAGTTCATGAGAGGCTTGATGATTGTGTATGTAGAGATTAATGGGTTTTGGGTTGTTTTTGAAGTTGTAAATCTTGGTTGTTGATTAATGAACTTAAGTGTAGTTTAAATTCATGATAAAGAATAGTATAAATGGTTAATGTGGATTTGTTGGGTTTGTTATGATGTGATAAGGATGGATGTTTGTTGTATGATGGATTTGAGGTTGGATTTGGGGTTGATTTGGAATGGGTTTGAATGGTTTAAAAATATTGGAAATCGCGTAAACATAGCCGTCGTAACGTCCGATTTTCTTTAGACTGTTTTCTGCATAACATTAGGACCCGAGGACCCCCTGCTAGATTGTGACCACTGCCATGATTAGATAGCTCATGTTACGAGCTTCGTTTTGATATGTAGTTCGTTCGATTCCGATGCACGGTTTAGGAGAAACGACCGTTTCAAGTAACGGCGTTTCGCGAACGAAACTTTTCCCCTCGCCTTACTTTGAAACATAGGTTAAAGACCAAAAAGGGTTAATTAATGTATGAAACATTTATGGTAAGTGTGCTAGGCAGTTAGTAAGACACTCGAGAAGGAATCGCCTTAAAACTCGTAACGGTTAAATTATTAAAAATGGTGGAGCCGAGGGTACCCGAGTGACTTAAGCGAATCAGTGAGCGCAAAACAAGCGTTAGAGTCTAAGTTAGTTAAAGTATAGATTTACAAGTGACTTTGGTTTAATTCCAACTTACTTGTTGTTTATAGGTTACCAGACTCGTCCCGAGCCATTCGTAACCCCAGTCGCTCAGGCAAGTTTTCTACCCGTTATACTGTTGTTGTGATGTAAATATATGTATATGCATTATCTTGTGATAAGTGCATGATTGTTATTAGCAATTTTTGCGATATATTGGAGCATGCTGATATGGTATAAATGCATGTCTGTTTCATAATCTGGTTATCTATCTGTTGATTTCAATGCTTATAGTTGCATAATACCTATGCTAGAAATAAGCAAGTAGTTGCGTATACCCTTAGTATAGGGGATAAAAGGTGAACATATTTCTAAACCGGGAGTCGATGTTCCCGAGTATATTATATATATATATTTATTTATATATATATATATGGATATAGTTTTTAAAACTATTAATCGAATAAGGTTTATTCGATAACTTTAACTTTATTTTATTAATGAATATTATTTTGAATATTCATTCGAGGACTTATGACTCCTTTTACTTTATTAATGAATATTATTTTGAATATTATTCGAAGGCGTATGACTCCTTTTATTTATTTATTGAATATTATTTGAATATTCATTCGAGGGCTTATGACTCTTTTATATTATTTATTGAATATTATTTGAATATTCATTTGAGGATGTATGACTCCTTTATTTTATTTAATGAATATTATTTATAATATTCATTCGAGGTATTATGACTCAGCTTATTTTATTTATTGAATATTATTTGAATATTCATTTGAGGATCTATGACTCCGATTATTTGCTGAAATATATTCTTTATTTTATTAAAGAATAAGATGTCAATAATCAAACATATTTTCGATTATTCAAATAAAGATAATACTTTCATATAAGTATATCTTTGGTTATTTAATACTCGTTTCAAGTATAAATTTTAATACTTCTACTTCAATTATTTTTATAAAGAATATTCTTTATGGGAATATTATTTAATTAATAATATTCAGATATTTTCTAATATTCTGGGGACTGATTTACTTCATTAAATCAGTCTTACTCCAAACACTCTTTAAAGTGTTTTCGAGTCTTCAAAATGATTTTTAAAAGTCAGAGCGGATCCCAAAACTCATTTTTATATTTAAGATCTTCCTTTTTAAAGGGGATTTAAATACTCGCTCAAAAACCTGGGGAGTCCGGCTCTGTGGTGTATTTTATATTCGCAACGAGGTTGCAGATTTGGTAAATGAATTGATTACTTGCCCAACGTTCGGGAAGTAAGCCCATCTCATTGAGTCGGCATAAGCGACAGGCCGGGGTACGGTCTATTATTGTGTAAGTGGCTCAGTGGGAGTCCATCAAATGCATAAGTGGCTGAGTGGCAGTCCAGCATAGGTCTTAATTATGACCAGGGTGATGACCAGTGGGGAATTCGTCCATCTACTAGTAGAAAAGGTTACTTATTGGTATCTTTGCCTGATCAGCGAGATATCGGGTTTATGCCAAAATTCTTTTCCTTTCCAAAATTTATTGGATGTTTCGAACTCTGTTCATACTTCACATAACAGAGGTTCCAGGAAATGTTTTCGGGATATATATGTATGTGGATATATATATATATCGGGACTAAATAAAGTATCTCATAACTTTTTCATTCAATAATATTTCAAAGATTGAATCTATTCAAGTCTTATCTTGTGGTCTCATCAGTGGGATGAACTTTTGAAACTGGTTATAACTTGAACGGTGGTAGTTCAAGTAGTATTTGGGAATGATATAAGTGTAGTGAAGTATTTGGTAACTTCATCTTTTAAACTTATATCTAATTAATAATTGTCTTATGAATGACAAAGATTTTCAGAAAAACGTTGAGACAAGGTTAGATATATGAGATCACCTTGCAACGATATTTTTTTATATACAGTTATACACTGGGACTTGTGTATATTATGCATGGAAGAGGACTTCCAATATTTTGAAAAGTATATATGTATATATATATACTGAATATTTTGCGACTTCATCGCATTAAGTTATCAACTTGGTTCATTTCTTTTGACCAAGACTTTCATGAGTATTATGAGTAGACTCATATATTGTAAATAATTATGCATATTATTTTGGTGGGCTTGCTGCTCACCCTTGCTTTATTTCTTCATCACACAACAACAGTTAGGAAAGATGGCCAGACTCCAGCAGACCCAGCGCAAGCGCGTGGGAAGCGTTCCGCGTCTTCCCGCTGATATTGTAGCTGCTATAGCTGCAGAGGTAGATCCATTGTAGTTTAGACCATCTACTTTTGAGAATCCAATTATGTATAATTATAACTTGTGGCAGATAATGGCAATTAACTGTAAATTATCAAGTAATCATTTTGGGTTGTAATAATTTTAAATTGTGGATTCAAAGACTTGTACTTATTTCAATTTCATCTCTGAGACTATAACGAGTTGTGGTGTGTGTTAGTGTGGGGTCACAGCATGAGGGTATTTATTATTAATTAAGTAAAGTGATATTGTGGAAAGAAAGACCGTGACAACCCGGATTCCCGACCCCGGATCTGGGGGTGTTACTGAAATGGTATCAGAGCTAAGCGTTATAAACCTCAGAGATGATGGGACGTTAAGATAATAAGTTCACTAAGATAATAAGAACTCTTGCCAAGTTCATAGTCGGGCTACCTAACGTAGTACTGACAGTTAAAACCCTTATGGGAACCCTTATAAATATCGTGATAGGAGCGTAGTTCGTTATCGTATATGGTAGCGGGACTCCGAACCCTGAGGTTGAGGAGCAACATCGCGATGATATTTTATTACTAATTGAAGATCGGATTTTGGATCCGATAGAGTGTCCTAATGCAGGACCGGATGATGTTGATATTGAGGATTTAGCGGTTGAGGATGTTGTCCTAGAAGGGATAGTTATTGAGGAGGATCCCATGGAGGATCCTGACAGGATTGGATAAAGGACCACTGATGAATTGATGAACATGGTTTGGTCGACTAACAGAGGTAGGATTGGCCGGTCACTACCGGAGGTTCGTTCAAGTTGTAAAGATAGTAGCCCCTTTAACGCGGCTTACTCGTAAGACTGAGAAGTTCGAATGGACAGAGAAATGCGAGAACAGCTTTCAAGAACTGAAGCCGAGGTTGGTGATGGCCCCTATGCTGGCATTGCCGGATGGAAAAAGGAGATTTTGTGATTTGTAAGTGACGCTTCGCATAAGGAATTAGGGTGCTTCTTAGCACAGCAAGATAATCGCGTCTGCGTCAAGACAATTAAGGTAATATGAAATTCAATATCCCCGCCCATGAGCTTGGGCTCGTGGAAATAGTTTTTCCCTAAAGATTGGAGGCACTACTTGTATGGAGAGAAGTGCAAGATTTACACAAACCATAGGAGCTCTAGTACATTTTTACGTAGAAAGAGCTCAACATACGCCAGAGGAGGCGGTTAGAGCTAATCAAGAATTATGATTGGGAGATTCTTTATCATTCGGGGAAAGCCAATGTGGTGGCTGATGCCCTTAGTAAAAAGGAGAGACCCAAGATGATAATGTCTTTGGGATAGTTTATAAGAGATTTTGAGAAAATGGAAATAGAAGTGAAGGTAACCGGAGCCGGTACCGAAAAACTGTTTGAGATTGCAATACAGTCCGAATTATCGGAAAAGAACATATTGTGCCAGAAAGAGTGATGAATGAAGGCAGAGAGCCAACAAATAGATAAGAGGTTAATACCGAGAAAGATGATAAGGGAATAATGAGGTATTCCTATAGAATTTGGATTCCAAATGTTCAAGAGCTTAATGATGAGATCTTAGATGAAAGCTAGTTTGAGGAATAAGATTTAGAGCAAACCCTGAACGTGATAGTCAGGGAGGTCGCCATCAAGATAGAAGGAACCCATGACATGATGGAGTGGAAAATGAGGATTTTAAATTAAAAGATGACCCCAAATTATGGGGAGTAGGAAGAAACATTTAGACTGAGGAAACAAAAGTCGAGCGAGATAAGGAGACCCAAGACGGTACTCCTATACGGAAATTCATGGACCTGTCTTAAAAGAACTTAGACTATTATCCCCAACCACCACCTTGAGGAAACAATGCGGTAGGAAATTCTTCATGACCTTTAAGTCGTTAAGCTCTTAGAGTTCCAAGGAACAAGCTGACCCAGTCGAGGCAAGGGCCTGGCTAAAGGAAATATAGGAATCATTTTAGATTCTAAATGATGGACGGATCACAAAAGACTATTTTTGTCACTTACCCTCCTAAGAGAGAGGCCACCCGCTGGTGAAAGACCAAGAAAGGTACGGAGCCAGAGGTTATGATAAACTGATTAAAGTTCAGCCAATTGTTTTCGGGATCGTAATTCCCAAGGTTATGGAATAGTGTAAAAGCTTTAGAGCCAGAACAAAGGCAGACGAGTATGATGAATTATGAATCTAAGCTGTAAAAGTTGTTAAGATTCGTTCTGAAGACGCGAATCCAGAATGACGGGATATTTGAAATCAATGCTTATGTTGTGTTGGTTCATGAAATAATGATAAGAGAAAGGAAAATAAAAAGGAATTGAAGTGGAAAGGAATAAAAAGGCAACAGAGTTTGAGGAATGATAAGGGAGTTGGGTATGAGGAAACCCTAAAGACTCCTATTAATAGAAATAGAAAAGTATATGATCGTCAGGATGAGGGTGATTCACCATGAGTTAAAGTTGACGGTTGAAGGCATAAGAAATGCATATAGTTTATCCCCTGTAAGTTGGGAGGATTCGAGGAAACCTTGAGATAATTCGAAGGATAAATAATGAGACGCGGATAGACTAAGGGGATAAGGAAGTAAGAAATTAGGAAAAATTGGATGAAGGAAGTGACCTTCAAGAAGGAAATGTAAGACCGGTGGCTTGATACCCAGAAAGGGAGATGCCAGGTATGAAAGATATCCCAACATTGAGATGACTGTTGAGATAAACAACAAAAGTAAATAAGGAATTATTAAGAAGAAGTTCACGTTGAACACGACCAATATCTTCCAGAACATCCTTGTTATCGTTACCAAATTAGGCAAGACAAGCGGATAACCATTTTTATCTTTTGGAGGCCATGTGGATTGACCTTAACTTGAATAAGGATGCTATTGTGAAATTTGGTATAGACTATCGAGGTGGAACTGATTGAATAAGATACCCTTATCAGGCATATATGACTTTATTTATCCATGGAAGGATGCTTGTACCTTTTTAAAGGTGGAATTAAGGATAGAACATCGGTAACTTAAAACGAATCCTAGGGGAATGCATAAAGGTTGGCATTTCACCCTTAATAGGGATAGTATGAGTTTTGACAGTATGAATTGGAAAGGATTAAGGTAATAATAACCTTTAAGGATCAGTGGAGAAATTTTCAGAAGTAAATAGACAATGGTTCTAGTATTAGTAAATGGTATTTTGATATGCACTGTATATAGGGAATACAGGAGGAACGATTGAAGGATAACCTTAGAGGTTTTATAAGGAAAAAGGTAATATTCAAAATTCTCAAGAATAGAAATGTTGATAAAGGAAATATGACGTAATTATAATAATGCCAAGTAGGGCACGTGTTGAACCACGAGAAAGTATGAATCGAACCAGTAAAGGTCGAAATTGTTCAGGACAATTAGGGCCCAGGATAAAAGATGTTCTAAGTATGATTGAGAATCAGTCATGACAGTGATTAACCTCTAAAGACTGAGGCAATAACTTATGGAAAAATGGTGATTTTTTTTTTACTCATCAGATTTTAAGGAAAACATCTTCACATAAGCTGTGATTGAAATAAGGTAGAAAATATATTTGGAGGTGGTTAAAATGACATTGACTGTAAGGAAATTTTTCTATCAGGAAAGGCTAAAGAGGTGGCCGACACTTTAAAGGTAAGAGAATAATTATAGGCGCTTGTGCCAAAAGAATACAGTGATGATGGTTAAAACTGTGAAGGTTATATTATGGTTTGGAAGATTGACATTCCTCCTGATGACAGTGCAATACCCAACCGTAATAGTAGTTGGTAAAGGTTTAATTCGTGTAATCGCCATGAACGGGCTATCTATCTTAGAAGGTCCTATCTTGAGAATAATCCAGGACCATATTTCAAAAAGGACTACACGAACCTTTAAGTTAAGTCTTCTATTGAAGGCATATGATTAAGAATGGTATTAACCCGCTATCGGTGCTTTGATTGAAACTCTTCTGCAATTTTATATGCTTCATGTCATGTATGTATGTCAGGATCAGGAGTGTTCTTCATGAATCAGGAGTGGTGATTATGTTACCTCCTTGGAATGATTTGATACGACATGGATAGACTCCGTATGGTTAGCTATTAAGACTTCATGGAAAATGAATGACTACAGTAGGTCAGTGGTGGACCATAGTAAGGCAGCAATGATTCTGCGAGTAATGAGCTGATTACAACCGTGAGAGTTGTATTGGAATGGGTGTTGAGATTGAGTACCACTAATCGGGTAGTGGTAGTGTATAAGTTATCATTGATAGACTAATTAAGTAGAGTATCTACCTAGTGAATTATTATTCTTTCTTATCAATAGAGAGTCGTATTATTATACGAGGAAGGTTGCGGTGCAAGCATAGAATTCAAGTAACGATGATGTCTAGAATGAGGTCCCAGATTCGATTTTCGATGTCGAGGGAGTTCCAAAGGTAATTGTGTATAAGCTCGAGGAAGAGCATGGGTCCATAGAATGATGGACGGGATAGCGAAAATATTTAGGCACGTGAAATGTGATGCTATAACACTTGATGTTGATATAAATACATATATGTTTTGTTCTTCTATGACAAACCTCTATAGTTCAGAGGTAGATTCCAAGCCAGATATTTTATGGCAATAAAATTTTTTATGAATATACAATTCTCTTCGATTCGTTCTTTTCTCTTCTTTCATTTCATATAAACTGAGAAGAACAACCCTTCCAGAAGGGGAGGTATTGCCGAATGACTATCTATCTGTGTGATAGAAGCCTAGTAGGATACCATCTATTGTTTAATTGCTTGTCAAGTACTAAAGGCTGGCCACCTTCTGTACTAACTATGCGATATAACAAGTGTTCATGATCATAGTGATCTCTCAACAAATTCCTTTAATTCTATTTGATTGATCAAATTTTGGAAAATAGAAACAGCTGAAAAAGGAGTAATAAAGTTATGGTAGTATTCGGAATGGAAACACATTCGTGATACTAAGGTTGGCATGGTTATTAAAAGGTTATAGAACGCTAACGAGCAAAAGTATAACCAGTATAATATTAGGAACGGAAGGTGATAGCGATTACGAACTGGAAAAGAATGGGTATTGAGAAGCAAAAGCTTTAATGTTAAAAGCTAAAATGAGAGTCTGTGCAATAGACTTGAAAGAAATTAGAATGATCACTTAACACGGATTGAGTTTTCTTACGACAATAGATCATATGTCAGTATTGAGATATCGCCTTATGAAATCCTTGAGGGAAGACAATGTCGATCTCCCTTATGTTAGGATGAAGTTGTAGAGCGCAAGATGCTCGGACCCGCAGTAGTCCAAAGGACCAAGGATATGATAGATCTAATCAGAGGACGGCTGGTAGTAGCCCAAGATGGACATGATAAGTATGTTGATTTGACACGAAAGGATAAAGAGTATGAAATAGGGGACCTAGTAATGTTATAGGTATCCCTTGGAAAGGATTGATGAGGTTCGGAAAGAAAGGAAAGCTAAGTCTACAATTTGTTGGACCCTTGGATATATTAAGACGTTTGGGAAGTTAGCATATAAGCTAGCCCTAACCCCGAATATGTAGCAAGTTCATAACGTGTTCCACGTATCAATGTTAAGGAAGTGTAATTCGGATGCCAGTCAAATAGGGGCATATGAGCGCATAGATATGCAACCCGACGTAACCTATATGGAGCAACCAGGAAGGGTTATAGGGTAAAAAGGGAACAAGTGCTTTGGAGAAGGGTTATCAAACTAGTCAGAGTTTGATGGTAGAACCACAATGTGGAAAATTGACTCGGGAGTTAGAAAGTGTAATGCTAAGAAAGTATCCCCATTTGTTTTCTATCTGATTCCGGGACGGAATCCTTTTAAGGAGGGGAGACTGTAATAACCCCAATTTTTGGAAAATTTTGAAACCCTTATGAATAGTGTTTTTGCTGAATGAGAAAACTTTTCATGCCACACTATGTAGGGGTTCTGTTATGGATATTCTGGGATATTATTAGTACTCTATGAAGTATATAAGTGTATGTAAAGATCGTCAGAATCCAATTCCGAACACTTTGGTTTTTCCCGGAAATTCACAAGATACGGAGAGAATTGAGTATAAGGTAACAGGATAAAAAGGATTTAAATTAAAGGGTTATAAGAGAGGATCATAAAAGGAATACAATGTATTGAGAAAGGTTAAGGGAACCTAAGTAATAAGATCCCGGGTATGATCCTTCAAACGATAAACGAGAACGAAAGTTAAGCGAACCGTATAGCAGATCAGCGGTCATTAGGCAAACGATTAGGAAGTTAATCAAAGGGATTAATGGGAATGATGTCATCCAACCAATAGAAAGAAGACAAGGAAGGAAGGATGACATCATGTGGATGAGATAAGCATGACATGGGAAGGAGGAGGTGTGGTGGCTTTGTAACCACACAAATCCAAGGGCAAGAAGGTAATTCACTAAAGCAAAAACAAAACCAAATCAACCAACCAAGCAAATCATTTCATTTTCATCAAACAAAACACAAAATTCTCCATTCTTCATGAAGCTCTCGGGTGGGTTTCTTAATTTTTGAAAGTCCAAGCTCCTCCACTTGTTATTTTCCAAGGTAATTATCATAGCTCCTCCTAGTTAAGTTACATACTTCCTATAAGTTTAAGCTTCTAATTCCAAGCCAATCTTTTTCTATAAATCATCAAAGAAGATGGTGAATAGTGTTTTCAAGAACTAAAATTTGTGTTCTTGAAGTTTTGTTTAGATTAAGCTTGGTTAAGGGCTTTAAAGGTGATTCCAAGCCATCCCCTTGATTCTCCACTCTCCAAGGAAGGTATAATCTCTTAACCAAGCTTTGTTATTGAAAGTTAAGAGCATAAAATGAGTATTAGAGTTCATGAGAGGCTTGATGATTGTGTATGTAGAGATTAATGGGTTTTGGGTTGTTTTTGAAGTTGTAAATCTTGGTTGTTGATTAATGAACTTAAGTGTAGTTTAAATTCATGATAAAGAATAGTATAAATGGTTAATGTGGATTTGTTGGGTTTGTTATGATGTGATAAGGATGGATGTTTGTTGTATGATGGATTTGAGGTTGGATTTGGGGTTGATTTGGAATGGGTTTGAATGGTTTAAAAATATTGGAAATCGCGTAAACATAGCCGTCGTAACGTCCGATTTTCTTTAGACTGTTTTGTGCATAACATTAGGACCCGAGGACCCCCTGCTAGATTGTGACCACTGCCATGATTAGATAGCTCATGTTACGAGCTTCGTTTTGATATGTAGTTCGTTCGATTCCGATGCACGGTTTAGGAGAAACGACCGTTTCAAGTAACGGCGTTTCGCGAACGAAACTTTTCCCCTCGCCTTACTTTGAAACATAGGTTAAAGACCAAAAAGGGTTAATTAATGTATGAAACATTTATGGTAAGTGTGCTAGGCAGTTAGTAAGACACTCGCGAAGGAATCGCCTTAAAACTCGTAAAGGTTAAATTATTAAAAATGGTGGAGCCGAGGGTACCCGAGTGACTTAAGCGAATCAGTGAGCGCAAAACAAGCGTTAGAGTCTAAGTTAGTTAAAGTATAGATTTACAAGTGACTTTGGTTTAATTCCAACTTACTTGTTGTTTATAGGTTACCAGACTCGTCCCGAGCCATTCGTAACCCCAGTCGCTCAGGCAAGTTTTCTACCCGTTATACTGTTGTTGTGATGTAAATATATGTATATGCATTATCTTGTGATAAGTGCATGATTGTTATTAGCAATTTTTGCGATATATTGGAGCATGCTGATATGGTATAAATGCATGTCTGTTTCATAATCTGGTTATCTATCTGTTAATTTCAATGCTTATAGTTGCATAATACCTATGCTAGAAATAAGCAAGTAGTTGCGTATACCCTTAGTATAGGGGATAAAAGGTGAACATATTTCTAAACCGGGAGTCGATGTTCCCGAGTATATTATATATATATATTTATTTATATATATATATATATGGATATAGTTTTTAAAACTATTAATCGAATAAGGTTTATTCGATAACTTTAACTTTATTTTATTAATGAATATTATTTTGAATATTCATTCGAGGACTTATGACTCCTTTTACTTTATTAATGAATATTATTTTGAATATTATTCGAAGGCGTATGACTCCTTTTATTTATTTATTGAATATTATTTGAATATTCATTCGAGGGCTTATGACTCTTTTATATTATTTATTGAATATTATTTGAATATTCATTTGAGGATGTATGACTCCTTTATTTTATTTAATGAATATTATTTATAATATTCATTCGAGGTATTATGACTCAGCTTATTTTATTTATTGAATATTATTTGAATATTCATTTGAGGATCTATGACTCCGATTATTTGCTGAAATATATTCTTTATTTTATTAAAGAATAAGATGTCAATAATCAAACATATTTTCGATTATTCAAATAAAGATAATACTTTCATATAAGTATATCTTTGGTTATTTAATACTCGTTTCAAGTATAAATTTTAATACTTCTACTTCAATTATTTTTATAAAGACTATTCTTTATGGGAATATTATTTAATTAATAATATTCAGATATTTTCTAATATTCTGGGGACTGATTTACTTCATTAAATCAGTCTTACTCCAAACACTCTTTAAAGTGTTTTCGAGTCTTCAAAATGATTTTTAAAAGTCAGAGCGGATCCCAAAACTCATTTTTATATTTAAGATCTTCCTTTTTAAAGGGGATTTAAATACTCGCTCAAAAACCTGGGGAGTCCGGCTCTGTGGTGTATTTTATATTCGCAACGAGGTTGCAGATTTGGTAAATGAATTGATTACTTGCCCAACGTTCGGGAAGTAAGCCCATCTCATTGAGTCGGCATAAGCGACAGGCCGGGGTACGGTCTATTATTGTGTAAGTGGCTCAGTGGGAGTCCATCAAATGCATAAGTGGCTGAGTGGCAGTCCAGCATAGGTCTTAATTATGACCAGGGTGATGACCAGTGGGGAATTCGTCCATCTACTAGTAGAAAAGGTTACTTATTGGTATCTTTGCCTGATCAGCGAGATATCGGGTTTATGCCAAAATTCTTTTCCTTTCCAAAATTTATTGGATGTTTCGAACTCTGTTCATACTTCACATAACAGAGGTTCCAGGAAATGTTTTCGGGATATATATGTATGTGGATATATATATATCGGGACTAAATAAAGTATCTCATAACTTTTTCATTCAATAATATTTCAAAGATTGAATCTATTCAAGTCTTATCTTGTGGTCTCATCAGTGGGATGAACTTTTGAAACTGGTTATAACTTGAACGGTGGTAGTTCAAGTAGTATTTGGGAATGATATAAGTGTAGTGAAGTATTTGGTAACTTCATCTTTTAAACTTATATCTAATTAATAATTGTCTTATGAATGACAAAGATTTTCAGAAAAACGTTGAGACAAGGTTAGATATATGAGATCACCTTGCAACGATATTTTTTTATATACAGTTATACACTGGGACTTGTGTATATTATGCATGGAAGAGGACTTCCAATATTTTGAAAAGTATATATGTATATATATATACTGAATATTTTGCGACTTCATCGCATTAAGTTATCAACTTGGTTCATTTCTTTTGACCAAGACTTTCATGAGTATTATGAGTAGACTCATATATTGTAAATAATTATGCATATTATTTTGGTGGGCTTGCTGCTCACCCTTGCTTTATTTCTTCATCACACAACAACAGTTAGGAAAGATGGCCAGACTCCAGCAGACCCAGCGCAAGCGCGTGGGAAGCGTTCCGCGTCTTCCCGCTGATATTGTAGCTGCTATAGCTGCAGAGGTAGATCCATTGTAGTGTAGACCATCTACTTTTGAGAATCCAATTATGTATAATTATAACTTGTGGCAGATAATGGCAATTAACTGTAAATTATCAAGTAATCATTTTGGGTTGTAATAATTTTAAATTGTGGATTCAAAGACTTGTACTTATTTCAATTTCATCTCTGAGACTATAACGAGTTGTGGTGTGTGTTAGTGTGGGGTCACAGCATGAGGGTATTTATTATTAATTAAGTAAAGTGATATTGTGGAAAGAAAGACCGTGACAACCCGGATTCCCGACCCCGGATCTGGGGGTGTTACATGACCTCTTGACAGGTCACATACCACTGTAAAATGGGGTTGAATATAGTGTTTATACAATCAAATCGATTTAACACAAGTATGTAACAAAGATCAACTATATTGAATAAACTCTGTTACAATAAGAACTGTGTTCTCGCTCAGTGATGAACAAATATCACTAAGAGCTGCTAGGTTACAATGTATAATCTTCTCGATAATGATAACACATATAGTGTGAACCCTAAGTTTGTGTTTATATAGTACACAGTTACAAGATAACTTATAATTGATATGGAATACAATTCTGTCTCCTAAAATATATCAATCAGATATCTTCTACAAGTCTTCCAGTCTTCTAACTCTTTCCATGCATATCTTCTTTTATTTTAGTCTCGATCTTCTCCTATAAATCAGCTTCATTCCTTAACTAAAGTCTTCGCGCACTTAAGTTCTAATATGACCTTAAGTTCTGATATTAAGCTCTGACTTCCAGTAAGTCCTGATTTCAGTAAGTCCTGATTTGTCCTGTTGTTAAGTTCTGAAAATTAAACACAAATCATATTAGACATGACATCTCAAATATATCTAACAATCTCCCACAACTTGTAAATTATGCAAAATATACAAGTTAATAGATTTGATGTTGTCAAAAACATTTAAGTACAAATGCAATAAGAGTTTAACTTGAAACTAACTACAACTTATAGTCCTTGTAGCTTTTATCAATCTCACTGAGTCAATCTGAATCCAAAATGATTCTTGACAAAGTTTGATATCAGTTTTTCTTCTTTATTCCGCAGGACTTGAGACATTGTAGCTTTGACTTGTTTCATCTCTTCATTCTGACTTCCAATTTGGTAGATTACAGTCTTTAAAGCAGAGATATGATTTCTTTCTAAACCATCATCCAGTCTTATTACCTTTGGATGAGAAGAATCTTCATTGTAGCATAGACATTTCTCTTTCAGTATCACTTCAAGCTTAGCAGAATCCTTCTTTATTGGAATCTCACTTCCATCATCTTCAACAATATTAGGAATGAATTCTGTAACCCTTGAACCAGAAATTCTAGCTTTATCTCTTATGGTCTTTAATATGAAATTTGACCAACTCCTGGTAATATCAGACTTTACCTCTAAAACGTAATGAAAGAATTAAAGTTCTTTCAGTGATTTGTTTAACACGTCTGATTCTGACATCTGATAAGTTCTTCCATCTTCAAGAAATAGAATCAGATTTTCCTTAACATTGTGCTTGTCATGAGCATCCAGTACCACTTGAACAGGGATAACCTTATCAAGGTGTTTTTGTGTAACATATTCAAGAGGTCTGTCAGTCAATATAAATGGATCTCTAGTAGAAACTTCAACTCCTGTCTTGATCTTAACTTCATCAGAACCTAGTCCAGCCATGTCTCTTGGTTCTTTAGCATTTAACCCAATAGTCATTAAAGTAGATAGCAATTGGCTTTTCTGTGGATCTGATGGTTTGACATTTTTCCACAGAAGTTTCTTTTTATCAGCTACTTTCATCTTGTCTAAATCAACTTGAGCACTGTCTGAGGTTGATGTCTTGATGACTTTATCAAAACTTGTTGTTTCTGTTGTAGCTTGCTGTTTTTCCCTTTGAACAACTTGAGCTTTGTCAGAGGTTGTATTTGATTATTCAGTAATTTTCCTTCTTTTCAGGGTTTGAACATCTTCATCTTCAGCAAGAGTATCATCAGTAACTTGAACCATTTTGCACACTGGTTTCAGCAGGATTTGAGAAATTTTCATCTCCAGTGGCTTGGTTGGTTCATCAACTTTTCCCTTTCCTTTATCATTGGGATCAATCTCAGATCGTGATCTTGTTTTGGGCTTTGATGCCTCAGTATATGACTTCTCCTTGATCACAATGCCTTTTACCTTAGGCCTTGGAGGTTTCTTTGCAATAGAAGCTTTTGGCTTTAGATTTGTCTTTTCAGCTTTAAATCTAGCTTCTTCCTTCTTGAGTTTTTCTAAATCCATTCCTGGATTATGCTTCAGAAATAATCTTCTAGCAATTTCCTCATCAAGTGTCTGAATCTTGGGATCCTTGTAGTAGAATGTAGTCTTCTTCCCCTTAATCTTCAGAGTTTGCATAAACTTTTGAGAATCTTGACTTCCACCTTGTATCAGAACATCAGGCTTTGTCATTAGACTTTGTTCATCATAACTTGATATCAGATTTTGAGTATCAGCACTTGCTATCAGATTCTGAGTTTGAGCAGCTTCAGAACTTATCTTCTTTTGAATAGAAGATTTGCTTGCATCAGTAATTAGCTTCCTAGAAGAAACCTTGCCGCTGTGCTCTTTACCTTGAACTTGACCTCTACCCTTGCTAGGGTTTCCCTGGTCATCAGCCTCATCATCTTTCTTCTTCAGTACTTGATCATTAGATCATTTGGACTTCACTATCTTCTCCCCCTTTTTGGCATCATCAGGTAGTAGGAGAGAGAGAAGAAGTTCAACTGAAGATTGGACTTCATCCAATTGAGCTTTTTGAGAAGCTTGGTTTTGCAGGACCTCGGTAATTTGGGCCTGTTGCTTCTCTTAAACTTTCTCAATTGCTTCAACCTTTTCAGAAATAGGTCTGATAAACCTCTTTTTGTCAAGCTTGGTCTCCATATCTAGCTTTTCAGCTTTTTCAAGAAGCTTGTCAACCTTTTCTAGAGTAGTAGAGTGTAGACCTTGAAGATTTTTTGTAGACAGAGCTATGACTTCTCAATTAGTGCCTCATTTCTTCGAATGGGAGCTGGAGTATGAACAGAAACACTATCTTCAGAACTTGAAGAAGACTCATCATTCTCTGATAAGACAAGTGTATGTGAGGCAATGAGAGATTCTGGAACTACCTCATCTAAATTCTGATCTTCAGGTTCCTGATCAAGAATTCGTGAGGATGGTATCTCAGCATTTAAGATTGGAGAATAAGTTGGAGATGTCTGAGCTGTTGTAGAAGCTTCCAGATAAAGAACAGTTGGTATATTCAGATTGTGAATATCTATTTCAGAATTTGTGCCTTGTTCTTCAGCATTATCTGTAGCTTTAATAGGAGAGACAGGATGTGTTAGCACAGTATCTTGAGCTTGAGTAGGTGATGGCAGAGCTTCAATTATAACAGGTTCTGATGAAATTAGAGATTCTTGATCCCCTTCCCTAGCTTCAGTAGTATCCTCAGATGGAGGCTTAGCCATGTGTCTTTTTGCTCTCATTTTCTTTAATCTCCTTGACAGTGAATGAGTTGCTTTACCATCAGAACTTACAGTTCTTTTCCTCTTCACAATATCAGAACTTTGAGCTTCAGCATTTATCTGATGGGTTACCCTTCAGCTTCTACTTCTTTCTGAAAAATCACATTTTCAGCTTACATAGTCACAGGTTCTGATGCATGAACCTGTGCTTCCTCATCATCTGACTTATCCCTTAGAATCATCTTTCTTCTTTTTGGTTGAGGTTGAGGAACAGACTTTGCCCTTTTTGGCCTGGAAGATGAAGGTCTGATGGTAGGTGATGATGGTTGTTGTTGTGAAGATTGAGCTGATGGTTGGAAGTAAGTTCTGATGGTAGGTTGAGTTGGTTGAGGTTGAGAGGTGGTTGGTTGTGTAGTTGTTGGAGGTGCTGATGGAGGTTGGATTTATTGGACATCAGGATATAAGGCAACATAGGTGGCTGGATCAGAATTTACCAAGACTTGTTTGACAGATGTAGGAATTTGGAGGGGTCTCAAAACAGTCTTCTTATTATCAGTAGATAATAAGTCAGTAAAGGCTCTCTTAGCAAGTTTAAATGATTCAATTAACTCACTTGCTAGTTGGGGTGCATCAGAGCAACAAAAACTATAAATAAGCTGACAGAATCTAGCAAAGTAAATTGAATTTTTATCTTCTATCATCCTATCCCCAATAAATCCTAAAATAGCACTTGTATAATCAAAATGAGTTTGATTAATGAGGGCATACCCGATTTGTTGACTGAGAATTGGGAGTGCATCAAATTTTGAACATTTGTTTGCAAAAATTCTGGTGATGCAGTCAAAGAAGAAACTCCATTCCCTCCTTATGTTGGGTCTCTTCAACTATCCCAGCTTTGCCAAAGTTTTCTCATAGCCCAGATTGGCCATTAGCTGTTGAAGAGCTGGCTCCTCAACTGTTGAATATGTACAGTTTTTTGGCAGATGGAGTGCTTGTCGAACTGTGGCCAAAGTCACCACATGGGCATCCTCCCCTGTTGAAAAGATAACACTTGGGGACCCATGAGCACCAACATCATCATATATGCCATTTCTCCAAAACTCCAGCACTTGAGTTCCAGAGATTGCTTCTGGTTGGGTCAAAGCATACCCAATCTCAGAGTTAGCAAGGAAGTCCTGAATGAAGTGAAGTTCTGATGAAGCTTCACCCTTGCTAAGAATAGACAAGTAGTTATTCGGAACAAACTTAGCTCCATTGAAAACAATGACTTTTGGTGCCATTTCTGTAAGAAATAAGGGAGAAAATAGAGTGTGTACAAGGTGTTTGATAAAAGTCCTGTAAGAAAAAGCTTCAGAGAATATTAGAGAGAGATAGAGAATAAGAGAGATTAGAGAAAGAAAACTAGGTTAAAGATTATAAAATCTTTTAACTCCCATATATATACTCTCTTTTTGACAACTATTATGATTGAAGCAGAACAGACTTTAGACACCTGGCAGCATATCATTAGTCAAAACATTATTAGTGGTCACGGGTATTAAGCAGTAATAAATGTGCACATGCAGTGTTTCAAGGAAAACACGCTTCCCACTTACTTAATGATTATGACTGTTTTTATCTCACCTAATTATATTATGATAAAATATGAACGTTACTGGATTTCCCATAAATAAGACAAGTAAATAAATAATTCCACGTAAGCATCAGAGTTTGCATTAGGATTTAATATCAGAACTTGACTATTATCAGATTTTAACAGTCATCAAAACATGGCTTCTGTACTCAAAAAGTGAATGTTTGTTACTGTGATTCTTCATACAAATACTGACTTGTTTCTTCAAAGTTTAAGCATCAGAACTTTCATCAGAACTTGTCCTCAGAATTTATGCATATGACACTTAACTGTTCATCTAAAATAACTTATTCACCACAGTAATTTTCATAATTCATATGGAGTGATAGTGTGTGCATTAGCAGAATATCAGATAAAGATTAAAGTCTGATAAACTGTAGTACATCTTAGAAAAATAAGGCATAACTAAGAAAAGTTCTTAAATCTGTCATTAATAATGAAGTTACTATCGGATGAATTTACGCAAAAGTCCACCTCAACTGGTTGTGCTCATTTTATGCATCTTTTGAAATTCCTTTTTACAGTGGCTTCTCAGTGTAAGTGAGTCACAACTGCTATCAGAATTTATGCTATTATCAGAGTATTTTTCCAGTAATCAGAGAATGTGAAAAGTCACCAAGAGAAATTTATTTTCTTTTCTAATGCATATACCTTAATACCAGCAATGCACTTGGGTCTTCCCTTCCACATTTTTACTCTAGATCTCAAAGGAGTACCTGACTTCAATTTTCTTTTCTTTTTTTTACTTTTCTTTTCTTCAGATAAGTGAGGCTTATCAAGCATGTGGTTCATCCTTAAGATTTACTGACATCAGAATTTGAGAGATAAGAAGCAAGACTCTAGTTTGTGACTTAGTAATAAGATACACAAAGTAAATTTGACTAAACTCAAAATCAAAATTTGCTTGTGTTAATGAATTTCCACGTAAACAACTAATTCAAACATGGGATTTCTAGTATGTTAAAGACTACTAGGTCAGCTTCTAGCACATTTATCCTCATTGGATTGAATAGTCACAGAACATTCAAAACACTATCATAGTGTATAGATCCACATCAGATAACAATCAGAATTTAATGTATTACAATTTAAGCACATATTACATGAAGATAAGACAATCTGTAAACACTGATCATAAAGTCTGATGTATGAGAAAAAAAACTAAGCAGATTTAGAGAAAGAACCTGAAACCATTCCAAGTTCATTTACCAGTCTTGTAAAAGTAGCTTCACATAGTGGTTTTGTGAAGATATCTGCTAGTTGTTGATCTATTGGAACAAAATGTAATTCCACTGTACCTTCCATCACATGTTCCCTTATGAAATGGTACCGAATGTTGATGTGCTTTATCATTGAGTGTTGAACTGGATTACTGTCATAGCAATAGCACTTTGATTATCACAGTAAATAGGTATTTTAGAAAATTCTAACCCATAATCCAGTAACTGATTCTTCATCCAAAGAATCTGTGCAAAATAGCTTCTTGCAGCAATATATTTTGCTTCTGCAGTTGATGTGGAAATTGATTTTTGTTTCTTGCTAAACCAAGAAACCAATCTGCCTCCAAGAAATTGACAGCTTCCACTTGTGCTTTTCCTGTCTATTTTGCGTCCTACAAAATCTGCATCTGAGTAACCTATTAGCTTAAAATCTGATTCTCTAGGATACCACAATCCTAGATCAGCTGTACCCTTGAGGTACTTGAAAATTCTTTTCACACCTATTAAATAAGGTTCTCTTGGATCAGCCTGAAATCTTGCACAAAGACAGGTAGCATACATGATATCAGGTCTACTTACAGTTAAATATAGTAAAGAGCCAATTATACTTCTGTAGTTAGTAATATCTATTGATGAACCAGTATCTTTATCTAACTTGGTAGTTGAACAATCTTGCATTCCAAATTTCTTCATTAAATCTTTGGTGTACTTGGATTGATTTAAGAAAGTACCTTCTTCATTTTTCTTGACTTGAAGTACTATAAAATAGCTAAGTTCTCCCATCATACTCATTTAATATCTTGACTGCATTAGCTTTGTAAATCTTTCACAGAGTTTGGCATTTGTAGAACCAAATATGATATCATCAACATATATATGTACCAATAGCAAGTCCTTTCCATGCTAGAGGTAGAACAGAGTTTTATCAATTGTACCTCTGTAGAATCCACTTTCTACAAGAAATTGAGCTAAAGTCTCATACCATGCTCTTGGAGCTTGCTTAAGGCCATAAAGTGTTTTGTCAAGTCTGTAGACATGATTTAGAAATTTTGGATCTTCAAATCCTGAAGGTTGTTCAACATATACCTCTTCTTCCAATTCTCCATTGAGAAAAACACTTTTCACATCCATTTGAAAGACTTTAAACTTTTTGTGAGTAGCATAAGCCAAAAAGATTCTTATGGCTTCCAATCTAGCAACTGGTGCAAATGTTTCATCATAATCAATACCCTCCTGTTGAGAGTAGCCTTTAGCAACCAGCATTGCCTTGTTCCTTGTAATTATACCATCACTATCAGATTTGTTTCTGAACACCCATTTTGTGCCAACAATGGATCTGTTCTTTGGTCTTGGCACTATGGTCCAGACTTTATTTCTTTCAAATTTATTTAACTCTTCCTGCATTGCTTGCACCCAATCCGCATCTTGAAGAGCTTCTTCCACTTTCTTTGGTTCAGTCTGAGATATAAAAGAATGATAGAGACATTCATTTATGTTGCAGTTCTAGTTTTGACACCAGCTTCAGGTTCTCCAATTATTAAGTCAGGTGTATGTGATTTGGTCCACTTCCTTGCAGATGGAAGTTGATTTCTAGAACTGGATCCTCCCCCATGACCCATGTTGTCTCCATCAGCATCTTCTGATGCTCTCCCTGTAGTTATGCTCTCTGAAACTTCAGAATTTAAGTTGGATCCTTCAGGATTTGAAGAATCAGAGTTTCCAGAATTATCATAATTTGGCTCATCGAAACTTGATGAATCGGAACTTGAAGAGCCGGTGACAGGTTCTGATGCTTCTTGAGACTCTTGAGTTGTGGTAGGATCTTCAGCTTGGTCCCCCTAGACAGGTGCATTTTCCTTTGGAGTTGTTACCACAGTTTCAATGACATCAGAACTTAACCCGTCAGAACTTATAGTAATCAAAATTTACAGAATCAAAATTTAAATCTTCATTTTTAAATCTCAGCTGATCGTGATCATTGAAATCTTCAAGTCCAGTAATCTTCTTATCATCAAAGGATACATTGATAGATTCCATGACAACCCTTGTTCTTAAATTATAGACTCTGAAGGCTTTTATGGAAAGTGGATATCCAACAAAAACTCCTTCTTCAGCTTTTAGATCAAATTTTGACAGCTGTTCAGGATGAGTCTTAAGAACCAAACACTTGCAACCAAATACATGAAAGTATATCAGATTTGGCTTCTTTTTCTTCACCATCTCATATCCATGCTTGTTTATGAGTGTTGCATTCTTTGTAAAACAAGCATTCTGCACAGCTTCAACCCAAAAATAGGTTGGTAGCTTTGCTTCGTCAAGCATAGTCCGTGCAACTTCAATGGGAGTCATGTTCTTTCTTTCTACAACTCCATTTTGTTGTGGAGTTCCAGGTGCAGAAAATTCCTGTTTAATTCCATGCTCTTTGCAGAACTCTTCCATGATTGAATGCTTGAACTCAGTGCCATTATCTCTTCTTATAATGTTGACAGAATCTTTGACCAATTTATCCATCTGTCTGACATGATCAGTTAGAGTGGATGCAGTTTCATTCTTCTTGTGCAAGAAATACACCCAAGTGTATCTTGTGAACTCATCCACTATAACCATAGAATATTTCTTCTTTGCAATAGACATGACATTGACTAGACCAAATAGATCAATATGCAGTAGGTGATAAGGCTCAAGAATTGAAGATTCAGTTTTGCTCTTGAATGAAGATTTTCTTTGTTTTGCCTTTTGACATGAATCACAAAGGCCATCAGGAGGAAAAACTGATTTTGGCAGTCCTCTCACAAGATCTTTCCTTACAAGCTCATTTATGTTGTTGAAATTTAAATGAGAGAGTCTTTTGTGCCAATTCCAGCTTTCTTCAATTGATGCTCAACTCAACAGACAGATTGCAGAACCATCAAAACTTGTTGAAAGTCTGGCTTCATAAATGTTACCTTGCCTGTAACCTTTCAGAACCACTTTTCCTGTAGAATTGCTTACAACTTCACAGTGGTCTTCAAAGAAATCCACATGATAACCTCTAAAACAGATTTGACTCACACTTAGCAGATTGTGTTTAAGTCCTGAGACAAGAGCTATTGTTTCAATGATGACATTCCCAAGATTTATATTGCCATATCCCAGAGTTTTTTCCATGTTGCCATTTCCATAAGAAACTCATGGGCCAGCTTTCTCCACAAAGTCTGATAGCAGGGCTTAATTTCCAGTCATATGTCCTGAACATCCACTGTCCATAACTAGGATGTTTTTCTTGTTGCCCTGCAATCACAAAGAGCATTATTGGTTAGTTTTAAGGACCCAGACTTGCTTGGATACTTTGGCTTTTTTAAGTTTGTTAGCATTTGCAGCGGGTTTAATTTCAGAGTTTATGCTAACATGCTTTTTATCAGAATTTATATCATACTTTGCATCAGACTTTACACTAGAAGGAATAATACTAATTTTCTTCAAAGAAGGTTTTATTTGATAATAATCATAGTACAAACTATGATATTCCTTACAAGTATAAATGGAATGCCATAAACTACCACAATGAAAACAAGGATTTTGTGGCTTAAACCTAACATACTGACTCTTAATCCTGATTTAGGAGGTAAAGAGTTTATATCTTTATTTTTCCTGCAAAAAGAAGCAAGATGGTTAGAGTTTCCACAATTATAGCATTTCTTTCTTGGAGCATTAGGAATAGGCATATAATTATTGCTTTTATTCATACCTTCTTTTCCATTCCTATTTTTCCTAGCTTCATTTACCTTGTTGACATTCCTAATTTCTTTGAGCTTATGATTAAGCTGCTTCTTTGTCATTAAGCCTATGTTTACTTCAGTTGGTTTATCCTGTTCTAATTTGTCAGAAGTTGACTTTTCTTTTACTTCTGTCCTAGATTCTTTCATCTTCTTAGAATCAGTCTTAACAGTTTTTGCTACAAACTTAACAAGATTTACCTTTGGCTTAGCAGTCTGTTTAACAACAATTGGCTTAATTTGTTCAGTTCCTTTATCACTTTTATCATCTCCATAACCTAAGCCCTCTTTCCAGTTTCCACTACTTAGTAAATTCTAAGTTGTTTCCGGCAGAGTTAGTCCAAGTTCTGATAATCTCTTTTTCCTTTTCTAAGTCATCTTTTACAGATTCATTCAATTTTAACACTTCATCTCTCACATACAAAACATCACATCTCACAAGTATGTAACAAAAATCAAGTATATGGAATAAACTCTGTTACAATAAGAACCGTGTTCTCTCTAAGTGATGAACAAATATCACTAAGAGCTGCTGGGTTATAATGTATAATCTTCTCGATAATGATAACACGTATAGTGTAAACCCTAAGTCTGTGTTTATATAGTACACAGTTACAAGATAACTTCTAATTGATATGGAATACAATTCTGCTCCTAAAATATATCAATCAGATATCTTCTACAAGTCTTCCAGTCTTCTAACTCTATCCATGCATATCTTCTTTTGTTTTAGTCTCAATCTTCTCCTGTAAATCAGCTTCATTCCTTAATTGAAAGTCTTCCCGCACTTAAGTTATGATATGACCTTAAGTTCTGATATTAAGCTCTGACTTCCAGTAAGTCCTGATTTCAGTAAGTCCTGATTTGTCCTGTTATTAAGTTCTGAAAACTAAACACAAATCATATTAGACATGACATCTCAAATATATCTAAAAATCTCCCCTAACTTGTAAATTATGCAAAATATACAAGTTAATAGATTTGATGATGTCAAAAACATTTAAGTATAAATGTAATAAGAGTTTAACTAGATAACTAACTACAACTTACAGTCCTTGTAACTTTTACCAATCTCACAGAGTCAATCTGAATCTAAAATGATTCTTGACAAAGCTTGATATCAACTTTTCTTCTTTATTCCTCAGGACTTGAGACATTGTAGCTTTGACTTGCTTCATCTCTTCATTTTGAGTTTGGTGAAGAAAAACTAACTCCTTTTCTAAATATTCATTCTTTTTCTTAAAAGCAAGATTTTCAGATGTTAATCTTTCACATGTTAAAGTTTGATCTCTATAACGAATGAACATGGTTTTAAGATATAATCTCAACTCAGTAATATCATCAGTATGAAAAACATAAGTTGTTTGAGGTACCTTTAATTCAGCAGTTTCAAGACTGCTATCAGCATTTGCCATCAAGGCATAGTTCACCTTATTTTCAGAATCTGAAGTGTCTGTCCAGCTTTTCTTCTTTGTGACAAGTTCCTTGCCTTTGTCACTTTTTCCTTTCTTGCAGTAAGGAGATATGTGGCCATTTTCACCACAATTGTAGCATTTGACATTTGAGTTGTCTCCTCTGTCAGACTTTCATTTACCTTCAAACTTTCTGAACCCTTTCTTATCAGAACTTCCACTTTTCCTGGAAAACTTCTTGCCTTTTCTGAATTTCCTGTAGGCTATCATTATGATATCCTTCACCATAAGAGCACACAATTTCATCATCTCTTCATCAGCATCCATTTCAGGTAAACTTTTAGTTTCTGAATCATCATCATCAGAATATGATGACTCTGAATCAGACTTTATGATGAGAGCCTTTCCTTTGCCCCTCTATGAGGCAACAACTTTAGGAGATTCCTCCTCGGCTTTAAGAGCAACTGTCCTTGACTTTCTACCATGCCTCTTGATCCTTTGATCCATCTCAAGTTCATAAGTCTTGAGCATTCCATAAATTTCATCAAGAGTAGTTTCAGTAAGGTCATAGTTGTCTCTTATGGTAGTAGACTTCAAATCCCAATTTTCAGGAAGAGCTAAAAGGAATTTTAGATTTGAATGTTCAAGATCATATTCCTTGTCCACCAGTGACAGATCATTCAAGAGTTTGACAAACCTGTCATATAAGTCAGTTAATGACTCATCAGCTTTTGAGTCAAAGTGCTCATACTCTTGAGTGAGTATAGTCCTCCTGTTCTTCTTGATTGCATCAGTTCCTTGGCATCTTGTCTCCAAAGCATCCCATATCTCCTTTGTAGTCTTACAATGAATTGCCCTGTTTGACATGACATTATCAATGGCACTATGCAGCAAATACATTACCCTTGCATCCTTGGCAATAGATGAGATGTCTCCAGCTGTGTAATCACCTTTCTCCTTTGGTATGGACTTTGTTGGTTGATCTGCAACTGCAACAGAGAGCTTGGTAGGCTTATATGGTCCTTCATTTATCCTATCAAGGTATTCTGGATCCGTAGCTTCCAGAAATATAGCCATCTTCACCTTCCATATGGGATACTCAGAAGGTCTCAATATGGGAACCCTAATAGTCTCATATCGATCGTGGGTTTGGGTGTTTTGAGTTTCTTGAGTTTTGGTGGGCTTAGTTGGGGATTGTGTTTCTTCATACATGATTGTTTGGATCTTTACTGTATGTGTGTTAACAGAAAAGCTCTGATACCACTTGATAGGTCAAACAACACTGTAGAAGGGGGTTGAATACAGTGTTTATACAAGTATGTAACAAAGATCAAGTATATTGAACAAACTCTATTACAATAAGAACCGGGTTCTCTCTCAGTGATGAACAAATATCACTAAGAGTTGCTTGGTTACAATGTATAATTTTCTTGATAATGATAACACATATAGTGTAAACCCTAAGTCTGTGTTTATATAGTACACAGTTACAAGATAAATTCTAATTGATATGGAATAGAATTCTGTCTCCTAAATATATCAATCAGATATCTTCTACAAGTCTTCCAGTCTTTCAACTCTTTCAATGCATATCTTCTTTTGTTTTAGTCTCGATCGTCTCCTGTAAATCAGCTTCATTCCTTAACTGAAAGTCTTCCCGCACTTAAGTTCTGATATGACCTTAAGTTCTGATAATAAGCTCTGACTTCCAGTAAGTCCTGATTTCAGTAAGTCCTAATTTGTCCTGTTATTAAGTTCTGAAAACTAAACACAAATCATATTAGACATGACATCTCAAATATATCTAACAGTTACAGTAGGTTTAATCTACTCTCAGAGTGATGTATGATATCACTAAGAGCTTCTAGGGTTACAATGAATAATATTCTCGTGAATGATAACACTTATAGTGTAAACCCTAATATGTGTTTATATACTACACAGTTACAAGATATCTCCTAATTAATATGATAATGATTCTGTTTCCTAGAATACATCAATCAGAGATTATCTACTGCAGAACTATAACTGTCCAATTCTTCATGCATATCTTTACTTGTTTAATCCAGATCCTCTCCTGTAAATCAGCTACTTTCCTTATCTGAAGTGTACCCGCACTTAAGTCCTGATATAAGTTCTGACGCCTTAAGTTCTGATAACTTCCTGTCTTTAGCAAAATTTGATTTCCAGTTAAGTTCTGATACTAAGTCCCGAAACTAAACAAATCAGATTAGACATGACATCACAAATACATCTAACAATCTCCCCTAACTTGTATATTATGAAAAATATACAAGTTAACAGATTTGATGATGTCAAAAACATTTAAGTACAAATGCAATGAGATATTATTTTAAACAGCTAAATACAATTTACAGTACATATAGCTTTATTAATATCACTGGATCAATCTAAATCCATAGTGATTCCTTGTAAAGTCTGTTACCAGCTTGCCCTCAGCATTTCTCAGAACTTCAACTAACTGTGCTTTGACTCACATCAGTTCTTCATCTTCATTATTACCAATCTAAAAATGGCTGCTCTAAGTGCAGGAATTGATATTCTTTGAAGCCCATCTCCAAGTCTGATAACTTTGGGATGTGAAGAGTCTTCATTATAGCATAAACACTTTCCCTTCAGAATTACTTCAATCTTGGCAGACTTCTTCTTCATAGAAACTTGCTTTCCATCATCTTTAGTAATTTTTTGAATGTATTCAGAAGCTTTTGCACCAGAATTTCTGAGAAGATCACTTATAACCTTCAAAATGTAATCTGACCAACTTCTTGTAACATCATATTTTACTTCAAGAAGGTAGTGAATATGTTGAAGCTATTTGACAGACTTCTTTAGCACATCAAAATCTGCTAGTCTGTAAGTTTTTCCATCATTGAGAAACAGGATCAATTTTTCTTTAACTTCTGATTCATCATGAGTATCCATGACAATTTGAGCAGACATCACTTTATCAAGGTGCTTTTGTTTGATTTCTTCATATGGTTTGTCTGTCAAAATGAAAGGAACTCTGAGCGTAACTTCTACTCCTGTTTGTCTCTTTTCTTTGTCAGAACCTAACCCAGACTTGTCTTTAGCTTCTTTAGGTCTAACCTCAAAAGATACAAGCTGCTTCAGCATTAGATTGGTCTTAGGTTCCACTGGAGTAGCTTTGTTCCGTAGCAGCTTCTTTTTTTGATCAAGTGTTAAGCTGTCTATGTCAACTTGATGAGTGTCAGAGGTTGATGTCTTGATGAATTGGTCAGGATTTGCAGTTTCATCTGTAGCTTGCTGTTCTGAAATATCTTCACTCTGAACAACTTGAGCTATGTCAGAGGTTGTCTTCGATTCTTCTGTCATCCTTTTTCTCTTCAGAGTTTCAACTGTTTCATCTTCAGCAGCAGTATCATCAAAGACTTGAACAATCTTGCACACAAGATCCATCAGAATTTGAGGAATCTTCATCTTCTGTTTCTTGGCTGTCTCCCCAACTTTTCCTTTTTCCCTCGTCTTTGGGATCAGTAGTAGTTTGAGATCTAGTCCTTGATTTAGGAATCTCTATGGCAGATCTTTCTCTTATTACTATCCCTTTCTCCTTAGGTTTGGGAGGCTTCTTTGCATTAGAAGCTTTAGGCTGTAGTTTTGACTTTTTAGCATTAAATCTTGCTTCTTCTTCTCTAAGTTCCTCTAAATTCACTCCTGGATTATCCTTAAGGAAGAGTCTCTTTGCAAGTTCCTCATCTAAGGCTTGAATCTTAGGATCCTTGTAAAAGAAGGTTGCCTTCTTTCCCCTAAACTTTAAGGTTTGCATGAATTTCTTCGATTCATGACTTCCACCTTGAATGAGAACATCAGACTTTGTCATCGGAATTTGATTATTAGAACTTGCTGTCAGAACTTGATCTTCAATTTCAGAACTTGTGAGCAACAAAGTATGATCTGTAGCTGAAGTCTTCTTTCCTTCCTTATCACTCCTCTCAATTGTAGATTTATCAGAAAGCTTACTATCAAGTACTTTCTGAATAGAAATTCTACTAACTTGCTTTCCTTGACTTTGACATTTGCCCTTGCTAGGGTTTCCCTGGTCATCTTCAGAATCATCCTTTTTCTTCAGTGCCTTGCTAATTGAGCATTTGGAATTAACTACCTTCTCCCCCTTTTTGGCATCATCTTTCAGGATTAGAGAAAGAAGGAGTTCCACTGAAGATTGGATCTCATTTAACTGAGTCAGTTGAGCAGCTTGATTTTGTAAGACCTCATCCAGTTGGGCCTGCTGCTTGTCTTGAACAAGCTCAATATCATCCATTTTTTCTTGAATTGGTCTGATAAACCTCTTCTTGTCTAGTTTGAGCACCATGTCTAGCTTATCAGCTGTTTCCTGAAGTTTATCAACCTTTGTATGAGTCTTGGAGTGTAGACCTTGAAGAGTTTTAGTCCTGAGAGCGGTGACGTTAAGTTGTGTTTTGAAGTCAGAATTTATTAGCAACTCATCAGCTTTTGTAACATGATCTGTCAAAACAGTTGGGCTGGGAATGAAGTCAGCTTCATTCCACTTCTTTATCCATTCAACTCCTCTATGAGTGTCCTCCCAAGGAATATGAGCATCTTCTTCATCAAATTTAAACAGTGCCTCCTTGCTAAAAATTGGAGCATTGACTGGAGCACTTGATGGAGCACTGTCTCCAGAATTTGATAAAATCTCATCATCTTCTGATAATACCAGAGTGTATGTAACTGAAGGAGATTCTGGAGCAACTTCATCTGTTTCCAAATTCTGATCTTTAGGTTCCAAATCCAGAATTGGTGTAGTAGGAATTTCAGCATTTAGTATTAGAGAAACGGGTAGAGTTGACTCTTTTGCTGGTGGGGCTTGCAGATACAAAACAGTTGGAATATTCAACATGTGAATGTCAATTTCAGGACTTAACTCTGAATCTTCAAATGAGACAGTTTCTTTGAATTGAGAGTAAGGTGGAGAAATCACAATTCTTGTACAGGTTCTGATCTATGGACTTCAGGAATTTCATATTCCTGAATCAGAACTTCTTCAGCTGCTGGCAGGGCTTCAATCACAATAGGTTCTGATGAGATCAGAGATTCCTGATCCCCTTCCTCAGCATCTTCAGTATCCTCTGATTGAGTTTGTGCAATATGCACACCTGCTCTAGTCTTCCTTGATTTTGATTTTCTAGATTGAGGGGTGATATGATCTGTATCAGAATGTGAAGACCTCTTTCTTTTCTGAATGCCAGAAGCTTCAGCTGCTTTCTCCTTTTGAAGGGTTGACTCTTCAGCTTCTATTATCACAGGTTCTGATGCAGGAACCTGGACTTGTTCATCCTCGTCAGATTCATCTCTCAGAATCAACTTTCTTCTTCTCGTTGGTGGAGATTTAGGCACATAGATAGTTCTTTTGTTTTTGGGCCTAGATGGTGTAGTAGATTTCACAACTGACACTTGTTTAGATGTACCACAGTGTGGTTTAGATTTGGACTTGAGAGGTGAGGTTCTGATAGTAGGTGCCGATGGTTGTGGTTTAGAGGATTGTGCTGGTTCAGTATTGGAAGGCCGGGTTGGTGGAGGTTGAGAAGTAGTAGGCTGTATAGGAGCAACATCAGGATATATGGTTGTGTATGTGTGAGGATCAGAATTTACTAAGAATTATTTGACAGATTGGGGAATTTGGAGGGGTCTTAGTATATCTTTCTTATTATCAGCATATAATAAGTCAGTGAAATCCCTTTTGTGAAGTTTAAAGGGTTCAATTAACTCACTAAAGGTTTGAGGTGCATCAGGACAACAGAAACTATATATAAGCTGACAGAATCCAGCAAAATATACTATGTTGATATCTTCTTTCATCCTATCACCTATAAACCCTAGCATAACACTAGCATAATCAAAATGAGTTGATTAAGAAGAGCATACCCGATTTGCTGACTCATGATTGGAATAGCATCAAAATTGGAGCATTTGTTAGAAAAGGCTTTGGTAACACAATCGAAAAAGAAGCTCCACACCCTCTTGATGTAGGGCCTCTTCAGTTGTCCCAGCTTGGACAAAGACTTCTCATAGCCAAGATTTTCCATCATGTTTTAAAGAACTGGCTCCCCAACTTGTGAATTGTAAATATAGTTTTCTGGCAGATGTAATGCTTGTCGAACAGTTGACAAGGTTACCAAGTGCTCATCTTCTCCTATTGTAAAAATGATGCTTGGGGACCCACTTTCACCACCATTATCATAGACTCCAGACCTCCAAAACTCCAGAATTTACTTGCCTGAGAGACCTTGTGGTTGGGTCAGAGTATACCTAATTTCACTTCGAGCGAGAAAATCTTGAATGAAGTGAAGGTCTGAAGGACCCTCGTCCTTGTTGAGAATAACCATATAGTTGTTGGGGACAAACTTGGCTCCATTATAGATAAGACCCTTAGGTGCCATTTTTGTGAAAATTAAGTGAAAAGTTATGTATGTATAGAGTGTTTGATAAAATGCCTGTGAGAAAATAACTTTAGAGAATAATAGAGAGTGAGAGAGAATAAGAGAGATTAGAAAAGAGTAAAGGTAGGTAAAAGATTGTAAAATCTTTTAACTCTAGTATTTATACTCTCCACGTGATAACGACTATATTTGTGAAGCAAAACATGCATTTTACACCTGGCAGCATGTAAATAGTCATTACATTATTAGTGGGAACGATAAACGTGCAGTAATTATTGCTCACATGCGGTTACCAAAACAAACACGCAACCCATTAACCAAATGATTATCACTGTTTTTATCTCACTTAATTATTTTTTGCAAAAAATGACCGTTACAGTAAAAACTAATAATAAGTCAACCAATTAAAATTTGACACGTATGCATCTGAGTTTGCATCAGAACTTGACTATTATCAGAATTTAACGGTCATCAGAACATGGCTTCTGTACTCAAAAAGGTGAATGACTGTTTATGTGTTTCTTCACACAAATACTAATTGGTTTCTTCATAGTTTAATCATCAAAATATAATCAGAACTTGTCCTCAGAATTTATGCAAATAATACTTAACTATTTATCAGAAACAACATAATCACCACAGTAATTTTCATTATTCATATGGAGTGATAGTGTGTGTATGTGCAAATGATCAGATAAAGATTAAAGTATGATAAACTTCAGTATATCTTAGAAATAAGGCATAACTAAGAAAAATGCTTAAAATCTGTCTTGAATTATGAAGTCTACTATAGAATAAAGTTATGCAAGAATCCACCTCAACTGTTTGTGCTTATTTTATGCATCTTTTAAAATTCTTTTGACAAGGGCTTCTCAGTGTAAATGAGTTACAATTGCCATCAGAATTAATGCTATTATCAGAATATTTCTTTAGTAATCAGAGAATGTGAAAAGTCACCAAGAAAAATTAATTTGCTTTTCTAATGCATATAACTTAATATCAGCAATGCATTTGGATCTTCCCTTTCACATATTTACTCTAGATCTCAAAGGAGTACATGATTTTAATTTTTTTTTATTTCCTACAGATAAGTGAGGTTTATCAAGCATGTAATTCATCATTAAGATTTACTGACCACAGAATTTGACAGATAAGAAGCAATAATCTAGTTTGTGACTTAGTAATAAGATACAGTAAGTAAATTTGACTAAGGTCAAAATTAGAATTTGCTTGTGTTATTGATTTCCACATAAATAACTAATTCAAACATGGGATACATAGTTTGTTAAAGACTACTAAGTCAGCATCTAACAAGATAATCTTCATTGGATTGAATAGTCACAGAACCTTTAAAACACTCTCAGAGTTTATAGAATCACATCAGATTATAAGCAGCATTTGATAGCTTACAATTTAAGCACATATTACATTGAGGTAAGAAAATTTGTAAACACTGATCATAAATTCTTATGTATGAGAACAAAAACTAAACAGATTTTGAGAAAGAACCTGAAACCATTCCAAGTTCATTTACCAGTCTTGTAAAAGTAGCTTCACATAGTGGTTTTGTGAAGATATCTGCTAGTTGTTGGTCTGTTGGAACAAAATGCAATTTCACTGTACCTTCCATCACATGTTCCCTTATGAAATGGTAGCTAATGCTGATGTGCTTTGTCATTGAGTATTGAACTGAATTTCCTGTCATAGCAATATCACTTTAATTATCACAGTAAATAGGTATTTTAGAAAATTCTAACCCATAGTCCAGTAACTGATTCTTCATCCAAAGAACATGTACACAACAGCTTCTTGCAGCAATATATTCTGCTTCTGCAGTTGATGTGGAAATTGATTTCTTTTTCTTGCTAAACCAAGAAACTAATCCGCCTCAAAGAAATTGGCAGCTTTCACTAGTGCATTTCCTGTCTATTTTGCATCCTGCAAAATCTGCATCTGAGTAACCTATTAGCTTAAAATCTGGTTCCCTAGGATACCACAATTCTAGATCAGTTGTACCCTTGAGGTACTTGAAAATTCTTTTCACAACTATTAGATGAGGTTCTCTTGGATCAGCCTGGAATCTTGCACAAAGACAGGTAGCATACATGATATCTGGTCTACTTACAGTTAAATAGAGTAAAGAGCCAATCATACCTCTGTAGTTAGTAATATCTACTGATGCTCCAGTGTCTTTATTAAACTTTGTGGCTGTGGCCATGGGAGTGCATGTAGTTGAACTGTCTTGCATTCCAAATTTCTTGAGTAAATTTCTGGTGTACTTGGATTGATTTATGAAAGTACCTTCTTCAGTTTGCTTGATTTGAAGTCCCGAAAAATAGCTGAGTTCTTCCATCATACTCATTTGATATCTTGACTACATTAGCTTTGAAAACTTTTCACAGAGTTTGGCATTTGTAGAACCAAAAATGATATCATCAACATAAATTTGGACTAAAAGTAAGTCATTGCCATGGTTGATATAGAACAGAGTTTTATCAATTGTGCCTCTGGTAAATCCACTTTCCAGAAGAAATTGTGCCATAGTTTCATACCATGCTCTTGGAGCTTGCTTTAGGCCATAGAGTGCCTTATCAAGTCTGTAAATATGATTAGATAATTTTGGATCTACAAATTCGGGAGGTTGTTCAACATATACCTCTTCCTCTAATTCTCTATTGAGAAATGCACTCTTTACATCCATTTGAAAGACTTTAAACTTCTTGTGAGCAGCATAAGCTAAAAAGATTCTTATGGCTTCCAATCGAGCAACTGGAGCATATGTTTCATCATAATCAATACCCTCCTGTTGAGAATATCCTTTTGCAACCAGTCTTGCTTTATTCCTTATTATTATGCCATCACTGTCAATTTTGTTTCCGAACACCCATTTTATGCCAACAATGGACCTGTTCTTTGGTCTTGGCACTAGGGTTCAGACTTTATTTCTTTCAAATTCATTTAACTCTTCCTGCATTGCTTGCACCCAATCAGCATCTTGAAGAGCTTCTTCCACTTTCTTTGGTTCAGTCTGAGATAGAAAGGAATGATAGAGACATTCATTGGTTGTTGATGTTCTAGTTCTGACACCTGCTTCAGGATCTCCAATTATTAAGTCAGGTGTGTGTGATTTAGTTCATTTCCTTTTAGATGTTAGTTGATCTCTAGAACTGGATCCTCCCCCATGATCCATGTTATCTCCATCAGCATTTTATGATGCTCCCCCAGAAGTTATGCTCTTTGAGATTCCAGAATTTGAGTTGGATCCTTCAGGAATTGAAGAATTAGAGTTTCCAGAATTGTCAAAATTTGGCTCATCAGAACTTGATGAATCAGAACTTGAGGAGCCAGTGACTGGTTCTGATGCTTCTTGAGAGTCTTGAGATGTGGTATGATCATCAACTTACTCCCCCTGGATAGGTGCATTTTCCTTTGGAGCAGTTACCACAGTTTCAATGACATCAAAAATTAACCCATCAGGATTTAGGTCATCAGAATTTAACACATCAGGATTTAGGTCATCAGAATTTACAGAATCAGAATATACAGCTTCATTTTCAAATCTCAGCTGATCATGATCATTGAAATCTTCAAGTCCAGTAATCTTTTTATCATCAAAAGATACATTGATAGATTCCATGATAACCCTTGTTCTTCAATTATAGACTCTGAAGGCTTTTGTGGAAAGTGGATATCCAACAAAAATTCCTTCATCAGCTTTTAGATCAAATTTTGACAGCTGTCCATGATGAGTCTTAAGAACAAAACACTTGCATCCAAATACATGAAAGTATTTCAGATTTGGCTTCTTTTTCTTCACCATCTTATACGGTGTTTTTCCATGCTTGTTTATGAGTGTAGCATTCTGTGTAAAACAAGAAGTCTGCATAGCTTCAGCCCAAAAATAGGTTGGTAGCTTTGCTTAACCAATCATAGTTCATGCAACTTCAATAAGAGTCCTGTTCTTTCTTTCTACAACTTCATTCTTATGTGGAGTTCCAGGTGCAGAAAATTCATGCTTTATGCCATGCTCTTTGCAGAACTCTTCCATGATTGAATTCTTGAACTCAGTGCCATTATCACTTCTTATTACTTTAACATAATCTTTGAATAACTTATCCAGCTGTTTGGCATGATCAGTTAGAGTAGATGCAGTTTCATTTTTCTTGTGCAAGAAATACACCCAAGTGTATCTTGTGAACTCATCAACTATAACCATAACATATTTCTTCTTTGTAATAGACATGACATTGACTGGACCAAATAGATCAACATGCAGTAAGTGATAAGGCTCAAGAATTGAGGATTCAGTTTTGCTCTTGAATGAAAATTTTCTTTGTTTTGCCTTTTGACATGAGTCACAAAGACCATCAGGAGCAAATATTGATTTTGGCAGTCCTCTCACAAGATCTTTTTTTAATAGCTCATTTATGTTGTTGAAATTTATATGAGAGAGTCTCTTGTGCCAATTCCAGCTTTCTTCAATTGATGCTCTGCTTATCAGACATATTGCAGAACCATCAAAATTTGTTGAAAGTCTGGCTTCATATATGTTACCATGTCTGTAACCTTTCAGAACCACTTTACCTGTAGAATTACTTACAACTTCACAGTGTTCTTCAAAGAAATCCACATGATAACCTCTATCACATATTTGACTCACACTTAGCAGATTGTGTTTAAGTCATGAGACAAGAGCTACTGATTCAATTATGACATTCCCAAGATTGGTATTGCCATATCCTAGAGTCTTTCCCATATTGCCATCTCCATAAGAAACTCATGGGCAAGCTTTCTCCACAAAGTCTGATAGCAGGGCTCTATTTCTAGTCATATGTCCTGAACATCCACTGTCCAAAACCAGGATGTTTTTCCTGTTGCCCTGCAATCACAAAGACCACTATTGCTTAGTTTTAAGGACCCAGACTTGCTTGAATCCTTTGGCCTTGTTAAGTTTGTTAGCATTTGCAGGGGATTTAGTTTCAGAGTTTATGCTAACATGCTTTATATCAGACTTTGCATCAGAATTTACACTAGAAGGATTTACACTAACTTTCTTTAAAAAAGGTTTTATTTCATAATAGTCATAGTACAAACTATGATATTCCTTATAAGTATAAATAGAATGCCATAAACTACCACAATGAAAACAAGGATTTTGTGGTTTAAACGTAACAGATTGACTCTTAAATCCCTGATCTAGGAGGTAAAGAGTTTATAACTTTATTTTTCCTGCAAAAAGAAGCAAGATGGTTAGAGTTTCCAGAATTATAGAATTTCTTTCTAGGAGCATTGGGAGAAGGCATATAATTATTACTTTTATTCACACCTTCCTTTCCATTCCTATTTTTCTTAGCTTCCTTCACCTTGTTCACATTTTTTTATCTCTTTTAGCTTATACTTAAGCTGCTTCTTTGTCATTAAGCCAATGTTTACCAAAGCTGGTTTATCCTGTTTTTATTTGTCAGAAGTTGACTTTTCTTTGACTTCTATTTTATAGTCTTTCATATCTTCAGAATCAGACACAACAGTTTTTGCAACAAATTTAACAGGATTTACCTTTGGCTTTTCAGTCTGTTTGATAGCAAATGGCTTAATTGGCAAAGTCCCTTTCTCACTTTTACCATCTTTATAACCTAACCCTCTTTCCAGTTTCCACTACTTAGAATATTCTGAGTTGTTTTTCCTGAGTTAGTCCAAGTCCTAATGATTTCTCTTTCTTTTTCTAATTCAGTTTTTAGATAATCATTATGTTTAAGCAATTCATTCTTAACATACACATCATTATCTTTCTCTGTCTGAATAGTGTTCATCTTGACTAACTCTTCTTCAGGATAGCTCTTTCTGTTTTTGTACTTTAGATTTTCAGATTTTAATCTTTCATTCTCTAAAGTTTGATCTCTATAGCTAATATAAATGTTTTTTAGAAATAATCTCAACTCAGTAATATCTTCTGTATCAAAAGCAAGAGTTGATAGAGGTACCTTTAGTTCATCAACATCAGAACTGCTATCAGCATTTGCCATTAAGGCATTATTTACCTCTTTTTCTGATTCTGAAGTGTCTGCCCAGTTCTTTTTCTTTGTGATAAGTGCCTGGCCTTTATCACCTTTTCCTTTCTTGCAATCAGGAGAGATGTGGCCTCTTTCACCACAATTGTAGCATTTGACATTTGAGTTGTCTCCTCTATCAGACTTTCCTCCTTTGCCTTTAGTCTTTCTGAACCCTTTCTTGTCAGAACTTCCACCTTTCCTGGAAAGTCTGAATCTGATGACTCTGAATCAGACTGTATGATGAGAGCCTTTCCTTTTGCCTTCCTAGAGACAGTTGGCTTTTCTTCAGTCTTTAAAGCAACTGTCTTAGAATTCCCTACATGCCTCTTCTTTCTTTGCTCCATCTCAAGTTCATGAGTCTTGAGCATACCATAAATTTCATCAAGAGACATATCAGCAAGTTCGTAGTTGTCTCTTATTGTAGTAGCTTTCAAATCCTACTTTTCATGAAGAGCTAGTAGGAATTTCAGATTTGAATATTCTGGATCATACTTCTTATCCACTAGTGATAGATCATTCAACATCTTTGTGAATCTGTCATATATATCAGTTAGTGACTCATCAGATTTTGGGTAAAAGTGCTCATACTCCTATGTGAGTATTGTCTTCCTGTTCTTTTTGATGGAATTGGTTCCTTGACATCTCACTTCCTATGTATCCCAGGTTTCCTTTGCAGTCTTGCATCCAATCACCCTATTTGACATGACATTGTCAAGTGTCTTACTTTTGCATCCTTTCCTAGTGAAGAGATGTCTTCAGTGGTGAGTTCTCTCTTTTCATTAGGAATCATCATCTGTGGCTCATTCCCTACTGCAACAGAAAGCTTTGTGGGCTTGTGTGGACCATCATGAATTCTATCTAAATATTTTGGATCTGTAGCTTCCAGAAACATGGCCATCTTCACACTCCATACAGGGTACTCAGACACCCTGAGCATAGGAACCCTGATGGTTTCATATCTACTGGTGTTTTGAATGGGTTGAACCTTTGCAGGTTCTTGAGGGTCTGGTATTTTTGCTTGATCAGACATGATTGATTGTTTGTTTGGATCTTAACTGTTTGTAAGCTTAACAGATTGGCTCTGATACCACTTGTTAGGCCTCAATGATACTATAGAAGGGGGTTGAATATAGTATCTACAATCAATTCGATTATAAATACAAGTATGTAACAGAAAACAAGTTTATGTAATATATCAAACTCTATTACAGTAGGTTTAATCTACTCTCTCAGTGATATATGATATCACTAAGAGCTGCTAGGGTTATAGTGAATAATATTATCGTGAATGATACCACTTATAGTGTAAACCCTAATATGTTTTTATATACTACACAGTTACAAGATATCTCCTAATTGATATGATAATGATTTTGTTTCCTAGAATACATCAATCAGAGATTATCTACTGTAGTCCTATAGCTGTCCAATTCTTCATGCATATCTTTACTTGTTTAATCCAGATTCTCTCCTGTAAATCAGCTGCTTTCCTTATCTGAAGTGTACCCGCACTTAAGTCCTGATATATGGTTCTGACGCCTTAAATTCTGATAACTTCCTGTCTTCAGCAAGTTCTGATTTCTATTTAAGTTCTGATACTAAGTTTTGAAACTAAACAAATCAGATTAGACATGACATCATAAATATATCTAACAATTTCCATCATCATCATTTTTACTATTGCTAAGTACAACAGGTCTATCCAATAGTCAACAAATCTATTTTATAAAACAATGTCAGTTGATATCACATCACATCGGTACTATACATATCACATTTTTCATAACACCATCATCTAATTTCAAGAAAACTTTGGATCTCCAATCATGTCAAACTCTTTTAAAACACATCTATCTCCTTCCACATGATAATCATGGGCAGCATACTAACTAGTGGCTCCATATAACCTGGTTGCAGTTATCCTCCGTAACACATGAATCCTCTCTCTAGGTTTCTTCTCGCCTTTCTTAATATCTCGTATACTCACCATATGATGTACCTTTCGAATTCATCCTCATAGGTGATGTTGCTCCATAAGACAATCCTCAAACGGATGGTGTGGATTAAGGTGTGGGATAAACTGAAAAGATGCACTTATGGCTGAATATCCGGTAGAACCAGAATCAGCAGGTGGGGATCCTCAAATAGGTCCAATAATAGTACAAGGTATAGATCTTTGATATCATAGGGTATTATTGGGTATATAAGTTTCTGTATACTCAAGTAGTTATGTTTTAGTATTTGGTTTATGATGTATATGTATTTATGGAGTAGTATTGCATTTGTATGGTTTAATATCTGGGAAATCAACCGTCGGTGGTTTAAGGTTGAATAATTTAAAGCACTTACAATATAAAACATGACTTATTTTGAATAATAACAACATGTTATGAGAAAGTTCAGAAATATTTGCAATATATCTCGAGGAAGGTACATAAGTACTTGCCTTATCACAGATGATTTCCAAATTCACTTACATTCGTCTAACATTTCTATTCAACAACCACTTATCTTCTTTTTCTATGCATCTCCTTTTTTCATTAATCACTTGCATTCTTTTTCTAAGCCTCGGTTCTATTTATTGATCACCTGGTTTCCTTTTATACGCCTCGTTTCCTCTTCTAGGCATTATAAGTATTTATTAATACTCAATCTCATATTATTCTAATCGTCTCATAGACGTTACCAACTTCTATCTACCTTTCGTTTCACCCAAATCCGATTTACGAATTAAAGTTATGACGAAAATAGTCAAACAACACACACATAGGCTTTTAACACATTTATCAAATAGCATATAACACATAGCACACAAGATATTCGCTCAAAATAATTTTTCAAAGAAGATTCGGGGTTAAATTGAACATTTTTTGAAATTAAAACGGGTCATCGAATCATTTTATAATTAAATAAAAAGTTCGAATACCTGAATCTGACTTTAAAATCATTAAATAATAATTATAGAGCCTTGAAAATAATTTAAAATAATATTTTAAAACTCGAAACTATTTTTTGGAATTTATAAATCAAAAGAAATAATTAAATCTAATTAAATAACAATTAAAATTAATTAATAACTAATTAAATCAATTAATCAATTACTATTTAAATTAATTGATCGACTAAATAATTAATTATGAACTAAAATTAATTAATTAGATAATTTAGATTTATTTTTGAATTAAAAATAATTTTCGGAACTAAAAATAATGATTTTTGGAATTTTAAATAATTAAAAACAATTTCTAAAAATAATTATAAACCAGAATCTAATTTTTATTAAGTATTAAAAAAAATCTAATATTTGCAAGTTTTAAAAACACAAATCCAAGTTTTGTAAGTTTTTAAAACTAGAATACTGAAATTACAACTTTGAAAATGATCAGGGAGCTAAACTGTATTCCCCCCACCCGGGTTGTCTTCTCCGTCGACTGCTCACCGGTCCGTCGCCATTAACTACGACTGGAGCTTTTCTGGAAATTTCGAATCGACCCAGAAACGTATCAAAATCACAAGAATTGATCCTTTGCTTTCCAAAAACACGAATATATAATCGAAACTATCAACCAATTAACGAATTGGTCGGAATCTTAATCAGAAAATTCCGTCACCGGTTGGACCAATTTTTCGACAAGCTCATACATTTACCCTCTGATAATTAAACATATACCAATCAAATCCTTGTTTCACGATCTATCTATTGATGTAATCAATTCAATCTAATAACCCTGAACAAAGAAACGCCTATAAATCAATTGAAAACATTCGTACTATATATAAACCCTAATTTAACTAATTCAAAAATCAAACTCACTTTTCTATATGTTATTGAACTCCAAATTCAACATATAATATACCAAAATGATCTTTACAAAATTATCTACAAGATACAATCATCAAATCATACAAACAACATTAAAATCAAAAATTCATTTTTTAATCATAAATTAGTTCGAATTAAAATAAATAAATAAGAAATTACCCTTGATTTCTACACTAAAATTGATGGTGGATTATGAAATTACTTTTCAAGAGCTTCGATTCGGTTATTCACATGCTTGATTTCAATATCGATAACGCCATCGTTTTTAAGTTTGATTGTCAATAACACGATGAGTATATTTGAGTTTTCTCTATAAATTATTTGTTTACTTTTTTTTGTGATTATCCGAATAAAATAAAATAAGAAAAAGATTATTTATACGTAGGAATATTAATACCCGTTGGATCATATTGGATCCGAAAATAGATTACTTAGCCGCTAAGTAACTATATAAACGATCCAATTTTATACCAGTTTTGAATAATTATCAAAATCGGGCTTCTTATAAAAAACTCCACGAGAAGAAATGTAATAATTTAATCAAAATATCCTGTCTCTCGAGAATACGGGTTTTATTGTTCTATCAAAACGACTATCATATCGAAAATTTTGCGCCGGGACTCGTATGGGTCAAACCGTACTCCGGATCGAAAAAGTCAAAATACAAAATATGTTCTGAATAATCAGATTAGGTTAGGAAGGAGTTTTCTGAAGAGTTTCGGGTTGTAAAAACGCAAAAACGGTTGAAGTTGGACGATTCCCGGTTTTATAAAATAGTTTTATAATTACTCAAAAAATAATTATTAAATCTATAAATTCCTTATAAAATCATATAGCAATCCAAAAATTACAAGAAAAATATCAAAATTATCTATACTTTATTTTGGACATATCAAAATTAAAATACTCATATTTTATCACATATAAACATTCATACATCAACTCTAATTACCAAATAAATTACCAAAATTCACATAATAATCACATAATAATTATTTATTGATGAAAATAACTACATGATATTTCCCAGATATTACAACCTCCCAAGCCGCTATCTGAGAAACCTGTCAAAATGTTGTTGCCACTATCCTTTAAATACACCAGACCGTATTGACTAGTCCCCTTCATATACCTCATAATCCTTTTAACAGCATTGAGATGTAACTTCGTAGGCCTTTCCATATAACTTCTAGAAATACACACGGAATATGCGATATCAGGACGGGTATGAACTAAATACCGTAGCCCATCTATCATGTTTGTATACTATGCAGCATCTACAACCTCTCCTTCTTCATCAGGACTAGGTTGTTCATATAAATCCATTGGATACTTAGCATGATTGCACTCGCTTAAACCTGCCTTATTCAGAATTTTATGTGCATATCCCGTTTGTTTCAAATCGATGAAACCTTCTCCCTGTGTTACCTCGAAGCCCAGGTAGTAATTAAGCTTGACCAAGTCGCTCATCTCAAATTTTTCGCTCATCTGCCTTTTAAAAACCTTGATCATATTAATATCTGATCCGGTGATCAATAAGTCATTCACATAAACTGCGATAATCATGATATCTTCTCCTTCTTTGCGAGTATAAACTGCGTGTTCATAGGGGCAACGCACAAAACCAAGGTTCACAAGATAAGCATTTAATTTTTCGTACCAAGCACGAGGTGCCTGATGTAATCCATACAATGCTTTTAATAATTTATAAACCATGTGTTCTTTACCTTCCTGCTTGAAACCTTCTGGTTGAGAAACATACATGTCTTCCTTTATCTCTCCATTGAGGAACGCCGTTTTGACATCCAAATGTGCACTTCCCAACTGTTTTTAGCTGCTAAGGCCAACCGCAATCTCACTATTTCCAGTCGTGTCACTAGAGCATACACTTCATCAAAATCCACACCATACTCTTGAATGTACCCTTTAGCAACTAATCGAGCTTTGTGTTTAATAATTCTCCCCTCCGTATCCTTTTTTAGTTTGTAAATCCATTTTAAACCAATCTTCATTTTACCAGGTGGAAAAATAGTCAACTCCCATATTTTATTATCTTCAATAGACTCAATATCTTGCTTCATCACTTTCTTCCAATTGGTGCCTATTGCTGCTTCTCTAAAATTTGCAGGTTCATCAACTTTCATGAGATATAGTTGCTCGTCTAATGTCACTTGTTTTGTCTCATTATAAATGTCATTTAAAGTGCTGAACTCCTTTGGTTCAGTTTTATCATCAAAAGTCTCCTAATCTACTCTCGATGCATTTTGTTGCGTTGTGGGTGTTCTCTGTCCTCCTGTGATATAATCTGCATTATCTTTGATTTGATCATTTTCTTCTTCTTCCTCTTGCTCATTCTGAATAGAGAAATCAGTAGCTCTATTTTCGCTTTCCTCCAACTTACTCCAGTCCCAAGACTTTGCCTCCTCGAACACAACATCACGACTTGCATGCACACGACCACTGATTGGATCAAACAAATGATATCCCTTCTGTTACACCCCCAAATCCGGGGTCAGGATTGGGTGTCACTACACAACTTTAAATAATAATAAAAACCTGTATATTAAAATAAATATACAGATAACCCCTCATATTCAGGATCGCTTACAGGTTATAGTATGAAACAAAAATCTAACCTTCTAAAATTTACATTATCTAAATACAATTTCATTACCTCACTACTAATTTCCTTGTATTGATCGCTCCAACATCTCCAAATTTCTTCAACTAGAATCTCACCACTTTTGCTGACTATTAAAAGCTATTCACTTCGCCCTCATTTGATATTGAAAGAAATAAGAGTTCACAAAGCAAGAGTGAGCCAAAAATGCCCAGCAAGTATCATAAATGGTTTCCAAGTATCAGATCAGAAAACTCCTGGAAATGATGGTTAAATGACTTTAAAAACGTTTTTACATATTTAACTAGTTGAACGAACAAAATATTAGCCCTCATTGTCCTTTAATCATTAATCACATTTTTCTGTAAAAGGAACAGTGATCGTTTCAATATTTCATCCTCTTGAAATTTGCAAGTATGAACTATTCGGAAAGGAATGCCGTTAATGGAGATCAACAATAAATTTGACTGGACACTAGAAACCAACATATGCACTATAACCTGCTGATCAGTCAAGATATAGTGCGAATCTATACCCAACTGCATAGATCCAACCAACATATGGGGTATCCAGGTGACTATGGCCTAAGGGTCCGGTTCATCCATGACCCATAGGATCCAGCTTATCACTGGTCCTAATAGTAACCGTCCAGCCCGTAGAGTATTTTGATATCAAATCATTTTGATTTCAAAACAGCCCAAATCAGGGTTCGCAAATAACCCGAACGAATGGGTATTTGCTCAAGAGAGCAATCGAATTATAGGAACAATAATGAAAAGGACTGGCATAATAAGAGTAATTGCAGTGAAATATAAAATAGTTAACTATTATGAACTTAGAATATGAGCGAATAAATATTTACATTATTTTAGGAGAAAGGTTAGGAATACTTGCCTCAATAGATAATCCTCCGATCTTTAACTAGCTGTCATATCACTCAGTCCTGTCGCATTTGTATTACCCTTGACGGGCTATTTGACCTTTCTTATCATTTACCCTCTTAGGTTTATCTTTATTCTGAATCCACTCGTTTCAATACTACATGCAATCAGGCTTTACCTCTACCATCTCTATCTAGCTTTGAACGTCTCGCACTATGTGCATCTATCACAAATTATACTATTCAATGAACTGACAATATATAATTGACTAGTTTACACACTTATCCCTATCGTCTATCCGCCCGATAATAATAGATAGGAATCACATCTCATACAGATAACGTTTAAAAGACACGCTGACTCATTATTCACATAATACGTACACATAGGGCATATAATCATATAACAAATAATCACGTAATTCATGTAGCATATAAGTTAAATCGACAAAAGATAGGTCTTAATACGTTTAGAATTGAAATCAGGTCAAAAAGAAAATTTTATCAAATGATTATCGACTCGGAATGATCCCTAAAATAAACGTCCATTAGATACAAAGGAATTTAGGTCCCGAAAATATTTTTATTCGGAGCAATATATTTTTCTGAGTCTAGAGGCGTTCGTTTCGTATTAAACGGACGAACGGTTGATTTATTATGAATTTTTGAACATTTTTCAGAATTAAAACGGTCTCCGAATCATTTAATAATTAAATAATAGGGTTCGAATACCTAAATACGACTTTAAAATAATTTTATAATATTTATCGAGCCTTTAAAATAATATTTAAAAGCTCGAAACTATAGCACCCCCAAACCCGCTCTTTCACGGATTTGGGTCGCCACATCATGTAGTGTATTAAATACCTGTTTATTATTACAATAGCATAAAAAGTACTTTTATTACATTTATCTTATCACGTCCACAGATCCAAGGATCACATACTAATACCATACAAACTCCGCGAACCAAAGTATCAACCACTAGAACTTTATTACATAACTAAAATTTATTCCACTGTTAGGCGACTTCCATAACATATGGCTGGCACACAGACAGTCTAATGATCCATGCTTGAACTTGGCATCTTTTTCTTGCCCTTCGCACGCGGATTTGGATGTTTATCATTTTCTGATTTGACTGCTAAAAGAAATGTAATGATAGAAAGAGTGAACATTAATATGCTCAGCAAATTCACTATTTAACCAACACCCAAAAATAGGAAATAACAGAATACATTTGATTTTTTTTTTTAGAATAAACGATAACTGACGACTTAAATAATAAAACTCAAATATGAGAATGTTAACAACTCAAACACATCTTTAAACAACATGACACAAGAGCATACTGGTCGTCTACCTTTCGATACCCCATGGCTCGATCAACTACCATGACACAAGTATCGACTCCTGCAGAACTCGCGTGTAGCGTGACCAGTGCCTTCAGGCAAGTCCCACCTTACATTTTAAATTTTGCTAGCAATTAATCATTAATGGGTTATCACACAACCCTGTCTACCACAGAGCAAATGTCACTTTGAACATAACACATTGTCACTAACCATGGTTAACCATCACGAACCAGATTGGATATGGTCAACATTTCCGGACCATATAATCATGGTCAACGTTTCTGGACCATGTTGACCAGTTTTGAATATGAATCCCCGAGTAATTCCTTGATAGCGAAGCTAGACACTAGAAAATTTATTTGTTAAGTCTAGCACACAGCTAGCACTTTCCAAATAAATTACATTAACCCGAAAAATGGATTAATTCAGAGAACAAGGAAATAATTTTAGACGACACGGACAAGGCATCGTCTGGAAAGCAAAAGAGGTGACCATCTCGAACAAAGAGATGGGTAAAGTTCAAAGAAAAATTATTTAGTTATCTCAAATCAGAAGAATAACCAAACGACTAAATAACGTTCAGGACTATTGTGAGTAGGACCAATCACTACGAGTAATAAACTTAACATATTTCCTAATAATTTCTGATTCAAACAATGAATCAGTCCTTGACTTCAATAAAAGTGGATACATCTGGACAATAGATGTAACCGACAAGAAACGAATGTGGTTGACCCGAATTAAGGAATCAAACCTTAACTAAAAGAAATTAAAAGGAGTCGTCTCGAACAATGAGCACGACTAAGGTTTATTAAAAGATAGGGTAATCGATCGAAGAAATTTAAATACAAATAGCTAATCCAAAATGATGATAATATTTTAAAAGTTCAGAAAATAAATCATTTTTAAATAAATAAATAAATTTGAAATAAAAATACTCGAGGAAAATATAATTAAAAACATTTACGAAAACAAATATTTTTAAGGTGAGTGGAGAGATAGTAAACTTGCCTTGCTCGCCTGTATGCTAAGAATAATTATAATAATTTAAAACAATACGCAAACTCAATATTGCTCCAATATTCCACGAGGAAAAATAGAATTTCTATCAATTCATAAAATAAGGAAAAAAAAATTAAAAAATATTCGAGAAAGGAGCTCAAACACTCACTCTAAATATTCTTTCTTAAAATATTTTAATGCCAATAATTTTTTTATTTTTTTTTATTTTAATAATGAATTAATCCAGTCATTTTATTTATTAAATTATACTAAGCTGACGATAATATCCCTAGAACTTGACTTTATTTATAACCACATTTACACTCTTCTATTTTTATTTCATAATTATTTTACTATTAAATAACTTGGTAACAATGCATTCACTCTAAGTATCTTGTATTATTTTTAATCACCACTTATACTATATTCCATAAATTAATACTCAAATTCTTGTTTAACCAAAAATAATAATACGTTACTTTTATCTAATTTCTTTTTCCCAATAATCCAACTATTTCCCCTTTTTTTGTTTTAATGTCACTTTTATTTATCCCATTCTTTTATTTCATTTATTACCCATTATTTATTATCCAATTAATAATACTTATTATTTATCAACTCATTTTAATTTTATTTTACCAATTTACAGATTTACCCCCATCTTCCCCAAACTCATCCTCAACATTTCCTCCCCCCACCACCTCATCACCTTCCATGGCTGCCGCCGGTCGGAGCCACCGCCACCGGCCGTTTTTCGGTTAACCCGAAACATAATTTTCTTCGCATAATTCTGCTGCCCATGGCCCGATCTACAAGCTCCCATCAATCATTTTCCAGAAATTATTACCCACCCATTTTCCGGCTAAAATCTCTCTCCCTCTTGCTCTCTTTCTCTCCCTCACTCTCGTTCTCTCTCTCTCTCTTGTTCTCTCTCTCCCTCTCTCTCTTTCTCTCTGCTCTCTCTCTTCTTCCCTCTCTCCCTCTCTGCAACTATCGAACACCACCACCACGCCGGTGGTGGCTCCGCCGTCATCCCCCTTCCCCTGTACCAACATCACACATACACAACTCCCTCCTCTCAACCACTCTCAATCAATCTCTCCTCTCTCTTTCCCTCAATCTCTCCCTCTATTAGCCTCTCCATGTCTCACTCTCGGTTGCTCTCTGCACCAACATGCAACACAACAACAACACAATCAACACTTCCTCTCCGTTTTCTCCGTCTCCGACCGACCACCCTCCACCACCACTGCACAAATACATACAACCAAACACACCACACAGATCTTCCCTTCTTCTCCTGCAACGTCCGTTTTCCGCCACCATGTCGGAAACCACCGCCGGCGACTCCACAGCCGCGGTGGCTCCGCCCGTTCTCCTCCTCCAAACAACTCACGTACAGTTGTTCTCCCCCCTGTTTATCTTTTGCAAATTAGGACCCTTACCACAGCAACCAACACATCTGGGAATACCCTTATTTACAGTTCTACAACCCTTTTAATTTGTAGTCCCCTTTTGTTAAAATAATAAATAAATAAATAAATAAATAAACAATTAAATCAATAAATCTCAAGCCCCTTAATTATATCTTATCAATTTATTAGGTGTATACATACAGCTTAAAGGCTGAAATTTTGCAACACTTGCAAAAATTAATTCCCTAACAATAACAACAATACTAATCTACTCCCTAATTATTCTCTAGAGATAAATTAAGGTTAATGACACCAAATCTTGGTAAAGAAGGATAAAATTTTGCAGTAGTTACCTGTTAGTGCGAAATCACGCACTAATATTCACGCAAGTATACGCGTTCACAAGTAATATAGAATACTTTCTAGTTCGTTCCCTCAGAGACTCAGACTAAGTTATTGTCTAATTTAACTCACTCACCAATGTATGACTACTTCTCAATGTTAAGATAATAACACTTAAAATTGTTGATTAAATATTAACTATAATTAACTGCTTAATTAACCACTTAACTAACACTTCAATTTATCAATAATAAAACACTCATGAGATCACAACTTCATTATTACTTCCTTCTATAGCCATAGTTATTACCTTTAGCATGTGACAGTGATGATATTAATCGAATAACACGAAACTGATAAAAGCCAACTTTCATTGTACTAATACCATTCTACCAAACATCCACAATTAAGATAGAAGTTGAATAGTCATCAATTATGTTGAGTTCCTATATATCTACAGAAATTGACAACACAACGATTTAAGCACAAGTTATTCTTTTTTGATTACATAGGGCAAATAAAACTGTTAGAGTTACCCACTAATCATGCACAACGTACATGAACCTATGCTAGCATGGCAAGTTCTAAATCTCAAGATCCACCGTCACTTCACAAGAGATTAACACCCTATCTTATATGTTCGCGACGCACATAAGACGAATACGCACAACCAATACTAGATATCATGCAATCATCACACACTAAAGTATTAAACAATTATCTAAAAAATTCCATAATAAATCCGTTGCAACCCCATGATCACGATTAGCCCATAATAGAACTTATCGCCATCATGGGTTCATATGAAATCATGATAAACAAACACAAGAAAATAACAACTAAACTAATTATATTAAAACAGAGTACGTCACAAGAGTAAATAAGTCAAAGCAAGAAAACTAGCATCCAACGTTACAACGAAACAAGAATCACAAGAATATATGCTTCCTCTTCGTTGCTGTGTGCTAAATCGGTCTTCTTCCTTATCTCCTTCGCTTCTTGCAAAACACAATCTAAAACATAATCTCCTCTTAATACTCTGTGAAAAACGTCTCAAATCTACCTATATAATAGTCCCATAAAACTCAGATTACATAGAAGTTGGAAGCCAAACAGAAGTAGAAGTCTAAAATAATATATCTTTTTCCCCGACCCTGCGCGGCCGCTCAGCATTTCTGCGCGGGCGCGCAGGACCCTACTGGAAAATTTCCAGGTTTACTCCGTTTCTTTGCCGTAATCTGCCCGTTCTTTTCCTCTCGCAATGGTGAACACATGCCAAGGCTTATTCTTGATGATTCCTTCTCCGAAATGCAACTAATACCCTGAAATGCATAAACACTAGAAAAACGCATCAAATACACAAAATACTTGATTTCAAGACACCAATTTAAGCCATTTTAAGCCGTTCTAAGTGGTATAAAATGCCACTTATCACACCCCCAAACTTAAATCGATGCTTGTCCTCAAGCGTCACAGACTCAAAAACAAATAAAAATATGCATGAATGCAATCTATATGAAAATACAACGATCCCCCTTACTACAATTAACCAACCAAATTGTCACGTCTCAACGAATGCAGTTAGACACTAAAGATCAATAAACTCATGCAAACGGACATACAGCCAGAAACGTGGTGTGTGCAAATGCTTAACAGATATGCTTTGGAACTAGACCAATTACTATGACTAGACTATCCTCAAGGCAATCCTACGATTATACAAAGAATAAAAATTCTAGGCACAAAGTGATATACAACACTACAAGAACTTTGGAGCTTACTACGGAATCGTGCTTTTTATTTACAACTCAAATGCTTATTTGACCGTGCAATGAGTGAGGTCCACAAAAGACTTATACAATGGTATTCATGTAACGAGCGTTAGGTTAGCGGATCCCAGACTCTAAAAGCCTTAGGTCACTAGGCACAAAGTCCCCTAAGAACTTAATAACTCGAATACCAAAGAGCCCACTCTTGATCAATTTTGCAATTTTTTTTTTTAATAACTCTGAGCAAGTGCGTTTCGCTCCATCTTGCTCAACCCTAGACTACTCGCATAACATGCGAGCCGGCTACTAGCCATTTGACGCCTAGCCACAACTAGCAACAAATTCCATTTTTACTCCATTTTTTTTTCTTTTTCATGCCTTTACCACTAAGAACCTATTATCAAATTCTAAGCATAATAAATAGATTATCCTCGAAAATAATCAGATCATAACAACAATCTAGTCCATAAGCATTCTCTAAGACTTAGTGACAATACAAGTGCTTCTAGCATGCATATCAATCCTACACAACTTAATATCACTTTAATGCTATCACTACACTCGCATCAATATCACAATTCAGTCAATAAATCATTGCAAAAGGGATCATGGTATATGCATGAGCTATATGATATGACAAACAAATAAAGCTATATATATAAAAAAAACTATATGGCAAAAATTATGCAACTATATGAACTAACTATCATGAATATGCAGCTATATGACACACACAAAATATTCCTTAACTACCACCCCCAAACTTAAAATCTTCACTGTCCCCAGTGAAGGTAGTAGAAAGGAACACAGGGTATACCTACTCGGAGTCATCATCATCATCACCCTCAGTGGGTGGAGTATCAGGCGGCGGGTATGCAGAGTCCTCACCAAAAACTGGCCACTGGATATCAGCTCCAAGGCCTCGAAAAGCAGTCCCTAACGCAAGGGTGAGCTCCTGAGCAAACCTGCTCTGCGTCTCATACATGGCATCCATCCGCCGTGAAAGCCTCCTATACTGGGCATCACCCATCCCAGCACCCTCCTGAGCTCTCGAAGAACTAACCTCACCACGCCCTGGCCTGGCCATAGTAGCACCTCGTGCTGGACGCCCTCCTGGAAGATGATAACCCAGCCCATGCTCCTCAGGCTCACCACCGGTCCACTCCTGCATCCCATTCAGAGTGCCAGAATCTATCGGAGCTGCTGGCAACTGCAACTGCTCATGAGCCGGCCAGTTCACTCCTACTGCACGACATAGCTTTGTAACCGTGGATGCATAAGGGATGTTCATATGCTTTGCTCCCCTCAAAAACTTCAGAATTCCTTGGTAGATAAACTCACCAAGGTCCACATAGTATTCCTCATTCAGAATTCCCCACAACAACTGTGCTCTCTCAACTGTGACCTCGTGTGCATGTGAAGAAGGCAAAATATTAGCACATATAAATGCATTCCATGTACGGGCATACCTGTTCATGGCGATCGCCGGAAAGTGACGATACTCATTATTGGCTGGACTGCGGTTCCAAACTGTGCCCGGTCGACAGAGAGTAGCACAAATCAAATCCAAGTCAAAGTCCTCAGCAGTCTTTTCATTCCAGTTCTCCTCCTCGGGCTTCCTCTCTCGCTGTCCAATCACACGGCGAATCGCCGCAGGATGATAATCAACCGTCAACCCACGAACTACAGAAAACCCATTCTTTTCAGCCTTCGCGTTCGCGTAGAACTCGCGAACAACACTCATCGGTACTGCTTCGGGTGACTCACAAAAAGCTATCCACCCCTTCTCTGCAATCATGGGCAACAACTCACCATCCCTCCCTGATGGTAAAAACCCCCTCTCCTTCAGAATCGGCTTCCCCAACAGCCTAGTGTACTCCTCCTCCGCGGCTCTGTCAGTTAACCGAGGCCTTGCAGCAGTACCCCTTGATGAATCAGCAGTAGGAACTGTGCTGCTGCTGTCAATAGTGCGTGCTATCTTGGGTGCCATTGATTTGTGAATAAAAGTGTGTAAGAACTGATTTTTGATGTTTATGTGAGGGTTTAAGTGCAAGAAGTTTGTGGGAGATATGTGGGATAGGTGTATATATATATAGGGTGTGGAGTAGGTTAAATTAGATTAGGAGTGGGGTTGAGGGATAAAATCATGGGGTAATGGGAAAAGAATTCGTGGGTTTATGGGCTGTGATGGGTTTTTTGTGTGTTTTTGTTTTTTTTTTTCTCTGAACTGTAAAAAAAAAAAATTCTGGAACTCGACCCCTGCGCGGCCGCTCAGCATTTCTGCGCGGTCACGCAGCAAGCTGCGCGGCCGCTCAGCATAGCTACGCGGGCGCGCAGAGGGTCTCTGGAATTTTTTTTTTTCAGCCCCTGTTTTCTGATTTTTTTGTGTTTTTGGATAGGTTATTAACTTCTAAGGGTTCCTGTAACAACAATTCATGGGTTGCCTCCCACGCAGCGCTTCTTTTTCGTCATTAGCTTGACGTTCCGTACCTTTCTCACGTAGTCAACAACATGGCACTAACCACCTCTCGGTTTGCCATGTCCCCATAGTAGTGCTTCAACCGCTGACCGTTAACCTTGAATGCTTGGTCCGAATCATTCTAAAAAATTTCCACCGCTCCATGTGGAAACACAGTTTTGACAATAAAAGGTCCAGACCACCTTGATTTCAACTTCCCAGGAAAAAGTCGAAGCCGAGAGTTGAATAACAGAACTTGTTGCCCTGGCACAAATAACTTAGGATGTAGCTTCCTATCGTGCCACCTCTTCACCTTTTCCTTATACATTTTGTTATTCTCGTACGCTTGAAGTCGAAATTCATCAAGTTCATTAAGCTGAAACATTCTTTTCTTACCAGCTGCATCTAAATCCAGGTTCAATTTCTTCAATGCCCAGTAGGCCTTATGCTCAAGCTCCGCCGGTAGATGACATCCCTTACCGTACACCAACTGAAACGGTGACATCCCAAGTGGAGTTTTGTATGCTGTTCTGTAAGCCCAAACAGCTTCATCGAGCTTTAAAGACCAATCCTTCCTTGACGGACAAACAACCTTCTCTAGAATGCGCTTTATCTCTCTGTTAGACACTTCCGCTTGACCATTTGTTTGCGGATGATAGGCAGTAGCTACTCGATGATTCACATTATAACGCTGCATCATAGAAGTGAACTTACGGTTGCAAAAATGCGATCCTTCATCACTTATGATTACCCGAGGTGTTCCAAACCTTGTGAAAATTTGCTTTTGAAGAAAATTTAGCACTGCCTTTGCATCATTTGTCGGTAAAGCTTTAACTTCGACCCATTTTGAGACATAATCGACTGCCAGCAAGATGTACTGATTATTGCAAGACGAGATAAAAGGCCCCATGAAATCGATTCCCCATACATCAAAGACCTCGACTTCAAGCATCACATTTAATGGCATCTCATCCTTCCTTGACAAATTTCCCACTCTTTGGCAACGATCGCACCTTAAAACAAACTGATGAGCATCCTTGAACAAGGTAGGCCAGAAAAAACCTGCTTGTAGAATACGAGCTGTCGTCTTCTCACCTCCATAGTGTCCACCATAAACCGTGGAATGGCAGTCTCGTAATATCCCCTCCGTCTCACAGAACGGGATACATCACCTGATGATCTGGTCAGCTCCATGTCTAAATAAATATGGTTCATCCCACATATACCACTTCACCTCATGCAGAAACTTCTTCTTTTGCGCGGATGTCAAATCAGGAGGCATTATATTGCTGACAAGATAGTTTACAATATCTGTAAACCATGGTTCTTCCTCCTGAATTGCAAACAACTGCTCATCCGGAAAAGATTCATTGATTAACGTTCTATCTTGTGAAGTAGAATCGGGATTCTCCAACCTAGAGAGATGGTCAGCTACTTGATTCTCAGTACCTTTTCTATCTTTGATCTCTAACTCAAATTCTTGAAGTAAAAGCACCCAACGAATGAGTCTCGGCTTCGAATCCTTCTTAGAAACCAGATAGCGAATAGCTGCATGATCAGTGAATACTGTCACTTTCGTACCAAGCAGATAAGATCGAAATTTCTCAAAGCCAAAGACTATAGCCAAAAGCTCCTTCTCAGTAGTGGTGTAGTTCAATTGGGCCCCATTTAAAGTCTTACTCGCATAGTAGACCACATGGAAGAGATTTTTCTTGCGCTGTCCCAGAACTGCACCTACCGCATAGTCACTCGCATCACACATCATCTCAAACGGTTCTGTCCAATCTGGTGCTGTAATAACTGGTGCCGTGATCAAACTCTCCTTGAGAGTCTCGAATGCTGCCAAACATTCATCATCAAATTTGAAAGGCACATCTTTCTCAAGTAAATTGTACAACGGCTTGATATCTTTGAAAAGTCCTTGATGAATCGCCGATAAAAACCCGCATGACCGAGAAAACTACGGATTCCTTTCACCGAATTAGGTGGGGGAAGATTTTCAATGACTCCCACCTTGGCCTTGTCCACCTCCAGACCTTTGCTAGAGACCTTATGCCCAAGGATAATGCCTTCACGCACCATAAAATGACATTTCTCCCAATTAAGCACCAAATTAGTTTCCACGCATCTTTTGAGTACGGCGCGCAGATTATTCAAGCATTCATCATATGAGTGTCCAAAGACGGAGAAGTCATCCATGAACACTTCGACGTTATTTCCAATCATGTCAGAGAATATAGCCATCATACATCTCTGAAAGGTGGCCGGGGCGCCACATAACCCAAACGAAACTCTACGAAAAGCAAATGTGCCAAATGGACAAGTGAAGGTAGTCTTTTCCTGATCCTCTGGTGCAATACAAATCTGATTATACCCGGAATAACCATCCAGAAGACAAAAATACTCATGTCCCGCCAATCTGTCAAGCATTTGATCAATGAATGGGAGAGGGAAGTGATCCTTCCTTGTGGCTTTGTTCAATTTTCTATAATCCATGCATACTCTCCATCCTGTAACTGTTCGAGTAGGGATGAGCTCATTCTTTTCATTTGCGACCACAGTGATACCTCCTTTCTTAGGAACACATTGTACAGGGCTCACCCACGAGCTGTCAGAAATAGGATAAATGATGCCTGCATCTAGCCATTTCAGAATTTCTTTCTTCACCACCTCCTTCATGATGGGATTCAGTCTTCGTTGCTGTTCCACAGTTGGCTTACTACCTTCCTCTAACAGAATTTTATGCATACAATATGAAGGACTTATCCCCTTGATGTCTGCTATGGTCCATCCTATAGCCGATTTGAATTCTCTCAAAATCCTTAAGAGCTTGTCTTCCTCACTACCTGAAAGGTCAGCTGAAATAATAACAGGTAACGTAGATGAATCACCTAAAAAAGCATACCTCAAGTGTTCAGGTAATGGTTTGAGCTCCAAGGTAGGTGCTTCCTCTATTGATGGTTTGAGCTTCCCTTCAGCGTTCTTGAGGTCAGAAGTACCAAGAGATTCAAATGGTATATCCAGCTTTCGCTTCCAGGGAGAAGCGTTCAGATATTGTAATTGCTCGTTGCTATCTTCATCATCACTGTCAAATTCCCCCATTAAGGCCTTTTCCAATGCATCAGACATTAGCATGTGATCGAGTTCCGACGTAACCGCAGAATCAATCACATCCACTTTTAAGCACTTCTCATCTTCTGTAGGGAATTTCATTGCCTTGAATACGTTGAAGGTCACATCCTGATCTTGGACCCGCATAGTAAGTTCCCCTTTTTGCACATCTATCAAGGTACGACCAATAGCCAAGAAAGGCCTCCCCAAGATTATGGGAATCTTCTTATCTTCCTCAAAATCCAGAATAACAAAATTTGCAGGAAAGAAGAGCTTATCCACCTTGACAAGCACATCCTCAACTATGCCCCTTGGGTAAGTAATGGAACGGTCTGCCAATTATAGCGACATGTATGTGGGTTTTGGATCAGGCAGATCCAGCTTTTTAAAGATCGACAAGGGCATCAGATTAATGCTTGCTCCTAAATCACAAAGGCACTTGTCAAAAGTTAGATTGCCAATGGTGCAAGGAATGGTGAAGCTTCCTGGATTTTTCAGTTTTGGTGGTAACTTTTGCTGCAGAACAGCGCTGCATTCTTCCGTGAGAGAAACGGTTTCAAGGTCATCCAGTTTCACCTTCCTTGAGAGAATAGTCTTCATAAACTTCGCATAACTAGGCATTTGTTCCAGAGCCTCAGCGAAAGGTATATTGATGTGAAGTTTCTTGAACACCTCCAGAAACTTCCCGAACTGTCTATCCAGCTTTTGTTGCTGCAATCTCTTAGGAAAAGGTGGTGGAGGATAGAGCTGTTTCTCCCCTGTATTAGCCTCAGGCAGAGTGTGTTCAACAGTAGTCTTCCTTGGTTCCGCCGCTTTCTCCTTTTGTTTAGATTCTTCATCCCTAACTTCAGCTTCGACTTCTTTTGCCTTTTCAGCATCAGCTACTTTTCCAGACCTTAAGGTAATAGCCTTGACTTGCTCTTTGGCTTCCTTCCTGCCTGGTACTTCCGTGTCACTGGGAAGAGTGCCAGGTTGACGATTGAGCACTGCATTGGCTAATTGACCGATTTGATTTTCCAAGGTCTTGATAGAATCCGCCTGACTCTTGCACAACAGCTTAAGTTCCTCAAAATCAGCACTAGTAGGTGCAGCTGCACTTCCCTGTTGAGGATATGATTGCCTGGTAGCATACTGCTGTGGTTGCTGGAATCCAGGTGGGTTAAACTGTTTACTTACTCCTTGCTGATATGGTGGCTGAATAGCATTCTGATAATTCCCCCAGCTGAAATTTGGATGATTTCTGTTGTTAGGATGATAGGTCGCTGGCACAGGCTGCTGTTGTCGCTGATAATTATTCACATACTGAACAGATTCGTTGACAAGAGAACACTGATCCGTAGCATGAGAACCTGCATAAAGCTCACAAACCATAGCTATTTGATTAACTCCATACGTAGCCAGAGAATCAACCTTCATTGATAGCGCTTGGAGCTGGGCTGCAATAGCGGTGGCTGCATCAACTTCCAGAATACCTGCTACCTTGCCTGACGTCATCCTCTGAGTTGGGTTTTGATGCTCATTTGCAGCCATCGTCTCGATAAGATTATACGCCTCAGTATAGCTTTTAGCCCATAAGGCGCCTCCAGCTGCTGCATCGAGCATGGGCCGAGATTGGGCCCCCAAACCATTATAAAAACCAGTGATTACCATCCAATCCGGCATTCCATGATGTGGACATTTTCTCAACATTTCCTTGTAGCGTTCCCAAGCCTCGCACATAGATTCTGTAGGTTGCTGCGCAAATTGAGTAAGAGCACTCCTCATAGCAGCAGTCTTTGCCATTGGATAAAACTTCACCAGAAACTTTTGCGCAAGATCTTGCCACGTAGTGATTGACCCAGCTGGTTCAGAATGTAACCAGTCTTTAGCCTTATCCCTCAGTGAGAATGGGAAAAGCCTCAACTTGATAGCCTCATCAGTCACGCCATTATACTTAAAAGTGCTGCAGATCTCGACAAAATTCCTTATGTGCATGTTGGGGTCTTCAGTTGCCGCTCCTCCAAAAGAAACAGAATTCTGCACCATCTGAATAGTGCCCGGCTTGATTTCAAAGGTGTTAGCTTGAATAGCCGGATGAAGGATGCTTGACTGAATGTCATCAATTTTAGGCCGAGAAAAATCCATAAGAGCTGGATCAGCTTGAACAATACGATCTCCCATGTTTACTGGTTCTTTCTGCTCAGTTCCTGAATCAGAATCCTCAAAATCTAACTTCTCCGGTGTATCAAGAACTTCGTCTTTCTCCTCAGCTGTATCTAAGGTCCTCTTGCGAGCACGAGAACGAGTTTGCATAAACGTTTCCTAAAGTACCTGAAACACAACCTAAAAGAGTAATTAACTACTACGTCCTAATCACTGAGTCCTAATGACCAATGATGGTAAGTACATAAACTAAACAAATACGCCGAGTCCCCGGCAGCGGCGCCAAAAACTTGTTAGGGTGAAATCACGCACTAATATTCACGCAAGTATACGTGTTCGCAAGTAATATAGCATACTTTCTAGTTCGTTCCCTCAGAGACTCAGACTAAGTTATTGTCTAATTTAACTCACTCACCAATGTATGACTACTTCTCAATGTTAAGATAATAACACTTAAAATTGTTGATTAAATATTAACTATAATTAACTACTTAATTAACCACTTAACTAACACTTCAATTTATCAATAATAAAACACTCATGAGATCACAACTTCATTATTACTTCCTTCTATAGCCATAGTTATTACCTTTAGCATGTGACAGTGATGATATTAATCGAATAACACGAAACTGATAAAAGCCAACTTTCATTGTACTAATACCATTCTACCAAACATCCACAATTAAGATAGAAGTTGAATAGTCATCAATTATGTTGAGTTCCTATATATCTACAGAAATTGACAACACAACGATTCAAGCACAAGTTATTCCTTTTTGATTACATAGGGCAAATAAAACTGTTAGAGTTACCCACTAATCATGCACAACGTACATGAACCTATGCTAGCATGGCAAGTTCTAAATCTCAAGATCCACCGTCACTTCACAAGAGATTAACACCCTATCTTATATGTTCGCGACGCACATAAGACGAATACGCACAACCAATACTAGATATCATGCAATCATCACACACTAAAGTATTAAACAATTAACTAAAAAAATCCATAATAAATCCGTTGCAACCCCATGATCACGATTAGCCCATAATCGAACTTATCGCCATCATGGGTTCATATGAAATCATGATAAACAAACACAAGAAAATAACAACTAAACTAATTATATTAAAACAGAGTACGTCACAAGAGTAAATAAGTCAAAGCAAGAAAACTAGCATCCAACGTTACAACGAAACAAGAATCAAGAGAATGTATGCTTCCTCTTCGTTGCTGTGTGCTAAATCGGTCTTCTTCCTTATCTCTTTCGCTTCTTGCAAAACACAATCTAAAACATAATCTCCTCCTAATACTCTGTGAAAAACGTCTCAAATCTACCTATATAATAGTCCCATAAAACTCAGATTACATAGAAGTTGGAAGCCAAACAGAAGTAGAAGTCTAAAATAATATATCTTTTTCCCCGACCCTGCGCGGCCGCTCAGCATTTCTGCGCGGGCACGCAAGGCCGCTGCGCGGCCGCTCAGCATTGCTGCGCGGGCGCGCAGGACCCTACTGGAAAATTTCCAGGTTTACTCCGTTTCTTCGCCGTAATCTGCCCGTTCTTTTCCTCTCGCAATGGTGAACACATGCCAAGGCTTATTCTTGATGATTCCTTCTCCGAAATGCAACTAATACCCTGAAATGCATAAACACTAGAAAAACGCATCAAATACACAAAATACTTGATTTCAAGACATCAATTTAAGCCATTTTAAGCCGTTCTAAGTGGTATAAAATGCCACTTATCATTACCTTGAATGCAGATTAGTTGTATTACACAATCTCCTAATTTCCCTCTTTCTCCTGATCTTTTACTCTTCACAGACGGCTAAAAGAACCTTGATAACCCTAATTATTATTTTTTTTATAAGGGTATTTTTATCTAGACTCTTCCTAAAAAAAATCTAACTTCCCGATGCTTCTACTCAAAATATCTAAGAAGATTCAATTATAAGCCAAGCATTTTATTTTATTTATCACTTTTCTTTATGATGAAAATATTATTACCAACTAAAAAAAACATAAAGATAAAAATTTTCCTAAGTGAGTTAAATTAAAATATCTTAAAACAATTATGATACTAATTTTATTGAGTCTCAAATAAATCATTACTAGAGTTTAAATCTATCAAAATAATTTTACTAGTTAAAATAAAATAGTATTCTAAATAAATTAATTAGCTGCTTTGAAAAAAAAAATTTATAAAATAAATAATTAATAGTTATTATAAATAAAACTAGGGATCTCCGCACACAGAATAAAATTTTTAAATGACTGATAAAATTTTCTAAGAATTAATTCTAGCCTCAAATTTTATTTTATTTAATTATTTATTCATTTATTTATTTATCTATCTATTATTTTTAACCGGGTACAAAAGCAAAATTTTCTCGAGGGCTAAAATTTACAAATTTTTGAGGCGGTCTAAATAAAAATTAGAATATTACTTGTGTGTTGTCGGTCGTTACATTCTCCCCTCCTTATAGGATTTCGTCCCCGGAATCACTCTCGTCGCTGAATAGAAACGGGTACTTGTTGCGCATCTCACTCTCGAGTTCCCAAGTAGCTTCTTCAGTTGCGTGATTTCGCCATAACACTTTGACCAAAGGTATATTCTTCTGTTTTAATTCTTGTACTTTCCGATCTATAATTTCCACCGGTTGCTCTTCATAAGTCAAATTAGATTTTACCTCAATCGGCTCATAATTAAGGACATGGCGGTTATCTTGATGATATTTCTTTAGTATAGATATATGAAATACGTCGTGAATATGTTGTAGATCTGGTGGTAATGCGAATTGATAAGAGACTGATCTGACTCTCTTTAAGATTTCAAAAGGTCCAATTAATCGAGGGCTCAATTTGCCTTTCTTGCCAAATCTCATCACACCCTTCCAAGGGGAAATCTTTAATAAAACCTTTTCTCCAATTTCAAATTCCTTATCTTTTCTTCCTTGATTCGCGTACTTTCTCTGTCGGTCTTGAGCAGCCACTAACCTTTTACGGATATTTTCAATGGATTGTTTAGTCTGTTGGATCATTTCTGGGCCTAGTAACTTCCTTTCTCCAACTTCATCCCAGCAAACCGGTGAGCGAAACTTCCTTCCATATAATGCCTCATAAGGAGCCATACTTATACTTGAATGATAGCTATTATTATAGGCGAACTCAACTAAAGGTAAATGGTCATCCCAACTCCCTTTGAAATCCAAAGCGCAAGCTCTTAACATATCCTCTAGTGTTTGAATCGTCCTTTCACTTTGTCCATCCGTCTGTGGATGATAAGCGGTGCTCATACTAAGTCTTGTACCAAGGCATTCCTGAAAGCTCTTCCAAAACTTCGATGTGAATCTGGCATCTCTATCTGGCACTATAGACACAGGGACTCCATGTTGAGTCACTATTTCCTTTAAATATAGAGTCACCAATTTCTCAATTGTGTACCTTTCATTTATTGGTAGGAAATGTGTTGATTTAGTGAGTCGGTCCACTATAACCCATATGGCATCATGATTGGCTCTAGTTCGAGGTAAACCTACAACAAAATCCATTGTAATATGCTCCCACTTCCACTCGGGAATTTCTAGAGGTTGCAAAAGTCCACTTGGCCTTTGATGTTCAGCTTTTACCTGTTGACACATCAAGCACCTACTAACCCATTCTGCAATCTCCCTTTTCATATTGGGCCACCAATAATTTTGCTTAATGTCCTGATACATTTTTGTGCTTCTTGGATGAATTGAATAACGTGAGTTATGGGCTTCATTCATGATCTTATGTTTCAACTCTTCAACATTCGGAATCCAGATTCGTGAGGCATATCTCCTAATTCCTTTTTCATCTTTTGAACTTCGAAGTTCTTCTCCTGTCAACTCAGACCTTCTTTCTTCTAAAAACTTTTCTTGACATCTGCGTATCTTCTCAATTAGTTCTGGTTGTACAAGAATCTCAAATACGTGCTCTTTAGCTTGGACTGGAATCTTGACTTCTAATTCCATCTTCTCGAACTCCCTGATCAGCACTTCCGAAGTAATCAACATCTTAAGTCTTTCTTTTCTACTCAAAGCATCTGCAATGACATTTGCCTTTCCAGGGTGATAGTTTATCGTGCAATCGTAGTCCTTTATCAATTCCAACCAACGTCTCTGTCTCATATTCAGCTCTTTCTGGGTGAAAATGTACTTCAGACTTTTATGGTCCGTGTAGATCTCACACTTTTCCCCATATAAATAATGTCTCCAAATCTTAAGCGCAAACACTATGGCTGCTAATTCCAGATCATGCGTTGGATACCTAGTCTCGTATTCCTTTAGTTGTCAAGAAGCGTAGGCAATTACTTTCCCATTTTGCATTAAAATGCAACCTAGGCCTTTATGTGACGCGTCACTGTAAATTACAAAGTTTCCTTTCTCATCGGGTAAGGTTAAAATTGGTGCAAATATCAATCTCTTCTTGAGTTCTTGAAAACTCTCTTCACATTTCGGGGTCCATTCAAACTTCTCGCTCTTTCTTGTGAGTTTGGTCAATGGAGTGGATATTTTGGAAAAATCTTTGACGAACCTTCGATAGTAGCCAGCTAATCCAAGAAAACTCCTAACTTCAGTTGGTGTCTTTGGTCGTTCCCAATTTGCAACCGCTTCCACCTTTTCAGGGTCAACAGAAATTCCTTTACGACTTACTATATGACCTAAGAATTGCACTTTCTCCAACCAAAACTCGCATTTTGAAAATTTAGCATACAACTTTTCTTTCCTTAGGATATCCAAGGTCAATCTAAGGTGTTCCGCATGCTCATAAGGTGTCTTGGAGTATATCAAGATGTCATCAATAAATACAATTACAAACTTGTCCAGGTACTTCTTGAACACTCTATTCATTAGATCCATAAAGGCAGCTGGAGCATTCGTCAATCCAAATGGCATGACTAAAAATTCGTAATGTCCGTATCGAGTCCTAAAAGCGGTCTTTGGAATATCTTCAGGCTTGATTTTTAGTTGATGATAAGCTGACCTTAAGTCAATCTTTGAAAAGTGAGCAGCTCCTTTTAGTTGATCGAACAAGTCATCAATCCTCGGTAGTGGATATTTGTTCTTTATTGTCATCTTATTTAATTCACGATAATCGATACATAACCGCATGGATCCATCTTTCTTCTTTATAAACAGAACTGGTGCTCCCCAAGGAGACACACTAGGATGAATCACTCCATTTTCTAGCAGGTCTTGTAGTTGGGTCACCAATTCCTTCATTTCAATGGGTGCCATCCTATAAGGTGCTTTAGAAATAGGTTGTGTTCCTGGAGCAAGGTCGATCGTGAATTCTATCTCCCTATCAGGGGGCAATCCTGGTAATTCTTCTGGAAAGACATCTTCAAATTCATTGACCACAGGAATTTCTTTGATGTTAGGGGTGTGTTTTTCTATGTCTATTACGTGAGCTAAATAAGCTTGACATCCTTGCCGAAAGAATCTCTTTGCTTCCATCATGGTTAAGAACTTCTTCCTTTGTTTTCGTCCATGCATCATTACTCGTTTACCCTCTGGCTTTTTCACACTTACTCGCTTTCGTCGACAATTAATTTGTGCGTCATATTTAACTAACCAATCCATTCCTAAAATCACGTCAAATTCTCCTAACTTAAAAGGAATGAGGTCAGCAGTAAAATGTTGTCCACATAATTCTATGTCACAATTTTGACATACTTGATCAACATTGACAACTTCTTGGTTTGCTACTTCTATGGCCATAACTTCTTCTAACGTAGCTGACTTGATGTCCAACTTACTCTTAAAGTTCAAAGATATAAAAGATCTTGTAGCACCGGAATCAATTAAAATACATGCATCTTCAGAATTAACTAGAAGCGTACCTGCTATAACATCATTATCAACAACAACATCTTTAACCGTCATGTTGAAAGTGCGTGCAGTAGGCTTGTTGCTTGGAGGTGCCATAAGTCTAAGTGTAGAGCTTTCCTTAGGTGCTTGCTTTCGACAATCTTTAGCCATGTGACCCTTCTTCCCACAAGAGTAACAAATAGTAGCTTTTTCCTTGCAGTGAGACGAATAGTGTCCTTTTTGTCCACAGTTGAAACAAGTGACATTTGCCTGATAACACTCCCCAGGATGCTTTCTTCCACATGTTTTGCACTCAGGTACAGGAGGTCTTCCCTGAAGCAAGTTAGAGTTTTGAGGGGTCCTAAATTTTCTATTATCCTTCCGAGCACCAACATTTTCAATCCTTCTATTTCCAATGTTCTTGTCCTCACGTTTCACAAAAGGTCGTTTCCCTGGCTGATTTTCAACCTTTTTCTCAAAACTTCTTCCACTATGGTTTTGGAACTTTCTCTTCTTCACATTTGCGTCCTTAGCATACAGTTCGCTTCCACTTTCCATAATTGCAGCTTTTTGAACTAGTGTAAGTAGTTGGTGATTTCAAACATAGTTATGTGGTTCTGAATGTAGGGTTTTAGTCCTTGCTGAAATCGCTTGGCTTTCTTCTCATCAGTGTCAACATGGTATGGGACGAACCTAGAGAGCTCAGTGAACTTAGCTTCATATTCAGCTACTGACATGTTTCCTTGCTTAAGTTCTAAAAACTTAAGTTCCATCTGATTCTCCATGTATTTTGGAAAGTACTTTTCGAGGAACAGCTCCGTAAATCTAGTCCATGGTATAGGAAAAGTGATTTCAAGTATTTTCTTGGCTTCCCACCAATAGTTAGCTTCTCCTTTTAGCATATAGGCAGCAAAGATAGTTTTCTTCTCTTCTTTAACATCAACTATTTCAAATGTCTTTTGATCTCACGAAGCCAAACTCGAGCCTCAACAGGGTCAGTGGTACCTTTGAACTCAGGAGGGTTCAAAGATTTAAAGGATTTGAAGGTAACAGTAGATGAGGTTTGCTGATCTTGTGGTCCCCCTCCTCTAGTTGGAGGATTTTGAGTTTGTTGTCGCAGAAATGCCACCAATAGTCGCATAGGATCATCTTGATTCGGAGGTGAGGTCGGGTCCCTATGTTGCCTTCGGTCTTGGTTTTGTTGCAGGTGAGGTTGGGTATCATGGCTCTCTTCTTCTGGTGGAGGTGGAGGATTCTTCTTAGGCCGTCCTCTTGGCATCTTCTTGCTATTTAAAATAAAACAATAGGTTGATTAAAATATTCCAAAACAGTATAACGTCCCAACAAGTAAAAAAATAACAGGGTATAAAAAAATTTCATGTATATCATGACAAAAAGGTAAACCTCAAATTCGAGTTGAATATAATCATGAAATCCTTTTTCCGAAAATAAGTCTCTTGAACTTGAGTAACATAATAATCAACTATTTCCCAAAATATACATCATGTCTCATTATGTGAATCTCGAGTTTTAGTCATTTTTTTTCTAACTTTTTGAAAAGTTTCGGTATTTATCGCAACCATGTAAAATCTATATCTACCAAGGCAACATAATAAAATGCTAACAAATATAAAATACCATAACATCCATAATATAAAAGAGTCATCAACCATCTGATGATGATATCATAGTCTGCCGACAGAGAGTATATCATAATACATAACCAAAGTGATACCCCAACAGGCTGGGTCAAAATATCAGTACACCATAATGATCAAGTACATCATCATAACATCCTACCAGATACTAGAGATCAAGTCAACTACTATGTCAATCTCGAGACTGCATCAAAACAAAAAGTCTGCAAGCCTCATCAGCATCAAATCTATCACTACAACTATCAGCAGTACAGTCAGTAGCTAGCATCGTAAGTACGAGTCACCAAAAGATAGGGATACACACTATATAGACGTGTTATCCCTCAAAAAGTCAAAAGACTGCACAATAACCATAGTCATGATCGGTCAATGACCGAACAACGAGGTGATCCTCCCACGAAACTCCGTGATCGCTCTCTCCACAAGTGTGGCCACCGTGGCGCTATCCAGAACTCGAAGATGGTATCCCAGCAATAGAACTCCTCAATCCAGTCAGAATAGTCTATGCAATCTGGTGAACAATCTCCATCTGAACATCCCTAGTTAAAGCACTACCACAAAGGTGAACACGAGTAGGGTCTGTAGCAGTAAGTAGCCTGATAAGAGACTCTCTAGTGTCAAAAAGCTCCTCATACCTATGCCATAACCACTGATGCTGCTGGAACAATGAATAGTGAAGGTGAAATGGTACCATGCCAGACTCGACCACATCAGGAGCAAGGGGTAACGGGGGCATAACAGCCGTAGCGCCTACAGGGCTAGTATCAGGAGTATGAACGGATACTGGAGGTGCAGGAGGTGCAGTGTCACAAACAGGTGCCTCAGAAGTAACAGCAACTATGGGACCAAGAACAGTCGGCTCTACAAGAGCCTGCACATAAACAGGAGCTGGTGCAGAGAATAAAGCAGATAAAGAGATAAGTGGTCCTGGAGGTGCAGAGCTAATCAATCTCTCAGTACGGACTGGTGAAAGATAGCTCTCATCAACACGCTCGGTCCTAACAGGGCTCGATATCTCAAAACGATACCTATCAGCAGTGATCATATGGGTCTGGGGCTCGACCGAGGCAGGGTGGAAGTGACTAACCAGTTCAGCAACCATGACATCCCCTTCTCTAGACTCAGGTGGTACATAAGCAGATGATAACGTCTGAGTGAGTGCAGATAAAGGTAAAACAGGGGTGATCTCCGCCAGTGAAGCATACACATAATCCTGTACCTCAGGAGCAGAAACAGCTGTAGGTGTCACTACAGGTACAGGGTCAACCTCATCGTCCAAATCAACGATCTCAGGGGGTGTAACTGGTGGTGGAGATATAACCGCAATGGATGAGTCGTCGCTATCACTGTTGATAACCATAATCTCCTCTGAAGGGTCACTGTCAGACTCGGAACCAGAGCTGAATGCGTCTCGAGGGTATGGCGTCGGGGGTCTATCACGAACAGATCGGGTACCTGACATCTAAATACATATACACAAATGCACCAAATTGTTATTAAATATTAGTCTCTAAAATCCACTCAATTCTCTAATATACTTCACAATAAGTCTTATATCTTAATAGTTAGGTTTAGCTAATTCTTATAGGTTTATAGTTATACGTACTTAGTATAATCTTATTTCGCTCTCAAATTACATTCCTAGGGGTTCGCGTCCTAAGAATATAACTATAGCTCTAATACCACCTCTGTAGCGCCCCCAAACCCGCTCTTTCACGGATTTGGGTCGCCACATCATGCAGTGTATCAAATACATGTTTATTATTACAATAGCATAAAAAGTACTTTTATTACATTTATCTTATCACGTCCACAGATCCAAGGATCACATACTAATAACATACAAACTCCGCGAACCAAAGTATCAACCACTAGAACTTTATTACATAACTAAAATTTATTCCACTGTTAGGCGACTTCCATAACATATGGTTGCCACACAGACAATCTAACGATCCATGCTTGAACTTGACATCTTTTCATTGCCCTTCGCACGCGGATTTGGATGTTTATCATTTTCTGATTTGACTGCTAAAAGAAATATAATGATAGAAAGAGTGAGCATTAATATGCTCAGCAAATTCACTATTTAACCAACACCCAAAAATAGAAAATAACAGAATACATTTGAATTTTTTTTCTTTTTAGAATAAACGATAACTGACGACTTAAATAATAAAACTCAAATATGAGAATGTTAACAACTCAAACATATCTTTAAACAACATGACACAAGAGCATACTGGTCGTCCACCTTTCGATACCCCATGGCTCGATCAACTACCATGACACAAGTATCGACTCCTGCAGAACTCGCGTGTAGCGTGATCAGTGCCTTCAGGCAAGTCCCACCTTACATTTCAAATTTTGCTAGCAATTAATCATTAATGGGTTATCACACAACCCTGTCTATCACAGAGCAAATGTCACTTTGAACATAACACATTATCACTAACCATGGTTAACCATCACGGACCAGATTGGATATGGTCAACGTTTCCGGACCATATAATCATGGTCAACGTTTCTGGACCATGTTGACCAGTTTTGAATATGAATCCCCGAGTAATTCCTTGATAGCGAAGCTAGACACTAGAAAATTTATTTGTTAAGTCTAGCACACAGCTAGCACTTTCCAAATAAATTACATTAACCCGAAAAATGGATTAATTCAGAGAACAAGGAAATAATTTTAGACGACACGGACAAGGCATCGTCTGGAAGGCAAAGGAGGTGACCATCTCGAACAAAGAGATGGGTCAAGTTCAAAGAAAAATTATTTAGTTATCTCAAATCAGAAGAATAACCAAACGGCTAAATAACGTTCAGGACTATTGTGAGTAGGACCAATCACTACGAGTAATAAACTTAACATATTTCCTAATAATTTCTGATTCGAACAATGAATCAGTCCTTGACTTCAATAAAAGTGGATACATCTGGACAATAGATGTAACCAACAAGAAACTAATGTGGTTGACCCGAATTAAGGAATCAAACCTTAACTAGAAGAAATTAAAAGGAGTCGTCTCGAACAATGAGCACGACTAAGGTTTATTAAAAGATAGGGTAATCGATCGAAGAAATTTAAATACAAATAGCTAATCCAAAATGATGATAATATTTAAAAAGTTCAGAAAATAAATCATTCTTAAATAAATAAATAAATTTGAAATAAAAATACTCGAGAAAAATATAATTAAAAATATTTACGAAAACAAATATTTTTAAGGTGAGTGGAGAGATAGTAAACTTGCCTTGCTCGCCCGTATGCTAAGAATAATTATAATAATTTAAAATAATACGCAAGCTCAATATTGCTCCAATATTCCACGAGGAAAAATAGAATTTCTATCAATTCATAAAATAAGGAAAAAAAATTAAATAATATTCGACAGAGGAGCTCAAACACTCACTCTAAATATTCTTTCTTAAAATATTTTAATGCCAATAATTTTTTTTATTATTATTTTAATAATGAATTAATCGAGTCATTTTATTTATTAAATTATACTAAGCTGATAATATCACTAAAACTTGACTTTATTTATGACCACATTTACACTCTTCTATTTTTATTTCATAATTATTTTACTATTAAATAACTTGGTAACAATGCATCCACTCTAAGTATCTTGTATTATTTTTAATCACCACTTATACTATATTCCATAAATTAATACTCAAATTCTTGTTTAACCAAAAATAATAATACGTTACTTTTATCTAATTTCTTTTGCCCAATAATCCAACTATTTCACCCTTTTTTTTGTTTTAATGTCACTTTTATTTATCCCATTCTTTTATTTCATTTATTACCCATTATTTATTAACAATACTTATTATTTATCAACTCATTTTAATTTTATTTTACCAATTTACAGATTTACCCCCATCTTCCCCAAACTCATCCTCAACCTTTCCTCCCCCCACCACCTCATCACCTTCCATGGCTGCCGCCGGCCGGAGCCGCCGCCACCGGCCGTTTTCCGGCTAACCCGAAATATAATTTTCTTCGCATAATTCTGCTGCCCATGGCCCGATCTACAAGCTCCCATTAATCGTTTTTCCAGAAATTATTACCCACCCATTTTCCGGCTAAAATCTCTCTCCCTCTTCCTCTCTTTCTCTCCCTCACTCTCGTTCTCTCTCTCTCTTGTTCTCTCTCTCCCTCTCTCTCTCTCTCCCTTTCTCTTTGCTCTCTCTCTTCTTCCCTCTCTCCCTCTCTGTAACTACCGAACACCACCACCACGTCGGTGGTGGCTCCGCCGTCGTCCCCTTCCCCTGTACCAACATCACACATACACAACTCCCTCCTCTCAACCACTCTCAATCAATCTCTCCTCTCTCTTTCCCTCAATCTCTCCCTCTATTAGCCTCTCCATGTCTCACTCTCGGTTGCTCTCTGCACCAACATGCAACACAGCAACAACACAATCAACACTTCCTCTCCGTTTTCTCCGTCTCCGACCGACCACCCTCCACCACCGCTGCACAAATACACACAACCAAACACACCACACAGATCTTCCCTTCTTCTCCTGCAACGTCCGTTTTCCGCCACCATGTCGGAAACCACCGCCGGCGACTCCACAGCCGCGGTGGCTCCGCCCGTTCTCCTCCTCCAAACAACTCACGTACAGTTGTTCTCCCCCCTGTTTATCTTTTGCAAATTAGGACCCTTACCACAGCAACCAACACATCTGGGAATACCCTTATTTACAGTTCTACAACCCTTTTAATTTGTAGTCCCCTTTTGTTAAAATAAAAAATAAATAAATAAATAAACAATTAAATCAATAAATCTCAAGCCCCTTAATTATATCTTATCAATTTATTAGGTGTATACATACAGCTTAAAGGCTGAAATTTTGCAACACTTGCAAAAATTAATTCCCTAACAATAACAACAATACTACTCTACTCCCTAATTATTCTCTAGAGATAAATTAAGGTTAATGACACCAAATCTTAGTAAAGAAGGATAAAATTTTGCAGTAGTTACCTTGAATGCAGATTAGTTTTATTACACAATCTCCTAATTTCCCTCTTTCTCCTGAATCTTTTACTCTTCACAGACGGCTAAAAGAACCTTCGTAACCCTAATTATTATTTTTTTTATAAGGGTATCTTTATCTAGACTCTTCCTGAAAAAAATCTAACTTCCCGATCCTTCTACTCAAAATATCTAAGAAGCTTCAATTATAAGCCAAGCATTTTATTTTATTTATCACTTTTCTTTATGATGAAAATATTATTACCAACTAAAAAAACATAAAGATAAAAATTTTCCTAAGTGAGTTAAATTAAAATATCTTAAAATAATTATGATACTAATTTTATTGAGTCTCAAATAAATCATTACTAGAGTTTAAATCTATCAAAATAATTTTACTAGTTAAAATAAAATAGTATTCTAAATAAATTAATTAGCTGCTTTGAAAAAAAAATAAATTTATAAAATAAATAACTAATAGTTATTATAAATAAAACTAGGGATCTCCGCACACAGAATAAAATTATTAAATGACTGATAAAATTTTCTAAGAATTAATTCTAGCCTCAAATTTTATTTTATTTAATTATTTTTTCATTTATTTATTTATCTATTTATTATTTTTAACCGGGTACAAAAGCAAAATTTTCTTGTGGGCTAAAATTTACAAATTTTTGAGGCGGTCTAAATAAAAATTAGAATATTACTTGTGTGTTGTCGGTCGTTACAGAAACTATTTTTCAGAATTTTTAAATCAATTTTAAATAATTAAATCTAATTATTAAATCAATTAAAATTAATTAATAATTAATGAAATTAATTAATCAATTAATATTAAATTAATCGATTAATTAAAATAATTAAAAATTAATTAAAATTAATTAACAAAATAAATCAGATTTATTTTTAAGTAAATAAATTACTAAAAAGAATTTTCAGAAATTTTAAAATGAGTAAATGAACAATTTCTGATTTTTAAAATTAACCAAATATCACTTTTAAAATATTTTTAAATAGCAATCCATTTATTGCAATTTTTATAAACGTGAGGGACTGAACCGTAAACTGTTGTAAACTACGGGGGTTGAAATCGTAATTTCACCCCCTTCCCCCTTCTTCTCCGTCCTGGCCGGCCGGAACTCCATGGCCGCCGCCATGGAGCTTTTTCGGCGGCACTAAAACATTCCAGACCAACGCCAGACTGATGGGAATTAAAGGTTTTACTACCAGGGATCTATATACGTTTGCCATAACATCAACAACTCATAGAAATGGACGGAAATCTCGTCTGAAAAACGCGCCGCCGCTGGGCTCGTTTTTCCGGCGAGCTCTTTCGGGCTATCGTTCGTTAATCCTATATATACCGTTCACTTCGTCTCCAAACGATCTACAAGATGGTATAAACAATTCCAACCAATAACTCCTGAACCATATAGACCCTAATTTTCAATTTTGAGAATCAAACTCAATTTTTTATATGTTATTGAACTCCAAATTTGAAGTATAATATATCAAAATGACCTGGAAGATATAATCTACACGATTATGCCATCAAATCATATCAAAAATATCAAGAACAAAAATTCAAATTTTAATCCATAATTAATTCGAATTTAAATAATTAAATCAGAAAATACCATGATTTCTGGGCAAAAATAAATGGTTGATTCAGAAAGAAGATTTCGAGAGCTTCATTTTGATATGTTGCACTCCCGAATCGGAGTTCGATAACGTCTTCGTTTGTGCGTTTGATTTTCAAGAACGTATCGGTTTCCAGGGTTTTTCTCTGTATTTACTGTATTTTTACTGGTTGTGAATGAATAAACGAATAAGATAAAATAAGAAATATGCTATATATATTTACAGAATATTGGTTTGTTCTGGATCGTTTTGGATCGTTAAATTAGTTACTTAGCCGCTAAGTAACTGCAATAACGATCCGATTTGATATTAGTTTTGGATAATTATCCCAACCGGGCTTTTTATAAAACACTTTATACGAAAATAATGTAATATTATACCGTCTTTTGAGAATACAGGTTTTGTTGATTCACCGAAATGATTGTCTTATCGAAAATCTTGCGTCGGGCCGCGCACGGGTCAAACCGTAATCTGGATCGAAAAAGTCAAAACACGGAAAATATCTGGATTTACCAGATTAGGTTAGGAAGGAGTTTTTAGAAGAGTTTCGGGTTGTAAAAACGTAAAAACGGTTGAAGTCGGACGATTACCGGCTTTATAAAATAATTTTGTAATTATTCAGAAAATAATTAATAATTTCATAAATCATTATAAAATCATATAACACTCCATAATTTACCAGAAAAATACCTTAATTATCTATATTTTATTCTGGACATATTAAAATCAACATATTCATATTTTATTATATACAAACATCCAAATATTATTATCAATCATCAGATAATTCACCAAAAATTTATATAATATTCACATAGTAATCATATATTGATACAGATAATTACACAATATTTCCCGGATGTTACACCTCATTCCTGGCTCCCTCCTTAAGTTGACAACGTGAATGCTTCTATCATCGAGCTTTATAATCTGGCAATTGCCAGGAGTTCTCATACGCACTAAACAACCAAAAACTCTTAGATGACCAACGTCTGATTTCTTTCCTGTAAAAGCCTCGTATGGCGTTATCCCGGTTAAAGCACAAGTAGGCAACTTGTTTAGAACATACACAACATTTCTTACTGCCTCTACCCATAACATAATTGGTAAACTCATCTCCTTCAAGCTGCTTCTTGCCATCTCAACCACAGTTCGGTTTCGATGATCTACTACGCCACTTTTTGAGGCGTATAGGGCGTCGTGTAATGCCTTTCAATCCCAGCAGCCTCACAATATTTTCTGAACTCATTCGAACAAAACTCCCTTCCTCTATCAGTCCTGAGAGTCTTGATTTATTTTCCAGATTTCTTCTCGACCAAAACCCAAAACACTTTAAATGCATTGAGAGCTTCATACTTGGTTTTAAGAAAGTAAACCCATATATATCTGCTGAAATCATCGACGAGAAGTAAGAATTACATGTTTCCTGAAGTCTTTTATGGAGAGATTGGACCACAAATGTCTGCAAGGATCAAATCAAGTGCTTTCTTGGACATGTAATTCGTTTTGCTTGGAATTTGCATTCGAGTTTTCTTGGACATATGACAACCATCACAAGTACCCTTTGGCTGTTGAATGTTTGGCAACCCCGTTACCATTTTATTTCTTGTCATTAATGTCATAGCTTGGTAATTAACGTGACCCAAACGATTATGCCACAGTTTTGACACTTCTTCCACCTTAGACATCGAGCATATACCTTTACTGGTTTCGATGATTATTTTATAGACGCGATTCGATGACCTTTTCACCTTCATTAGCAGTCGTTCTTCTTTATCGAAAACCCATAGAAAATCTCCTTTCATCACCACTCTATTACCATCTTCAGAAAGTTGACCAAGACTCACATTGTTGTTCTTCAAACTGGGAATCAAATACACATCTCGCAAAGCTCTTTCTTCCCTGTTTTTGCAGACCATCACCACTGTACCCTTTCCTGCAACTTCAACCATCGATCCATCTCCGAATATGACCTGACCAGTTATGCTTTTATCTAGGTTTGTAAATTTTGCACGTGATCCAGTCATATGGTTGTTGGCTCCATTATCAAGGTACCATACAACTGAATCATTGCCATTTTCTTCTTTAGTTTCCAGCAGCGTTGGCAATACACGATATTCATCAATAATTTTCTGTTCTGCATTCCCTTCATCGATTTTTGGCATCAGTAAGGCTGGCTCATCATCATCAACCAACGCCATGTTCTCCATGTTTATAATCTCTTATTTTCTTTGCCTTTCGACATTTAACTGATATATGTCCATAGTTTTGGCAATTATAACATCGAATCTTGCTTTTGTCACGACTCCCTCGACCTCTGAAATTTGAAGATCCCTCTTTTTTTGCATGTCTCATCCATTCCTCCCGAGTAAACAATAGCTTATTTTCTTCACTTTCTCTTTTTTCCCACTCTTCCTTAGTCAGCAAAAGCTGACTTTCTTTTGGCTCTGTTTTGCCCACCAATCATTCCTCATGTGCCTTGAGAGAGCCTATGACCTCCTCCACCGACATTGTTTCAAGGTCCCCAAATTGTTCCATGGTGGATGTAATTTGTAGAAACCTCGACGGTACTGCACGTAGGAGCTTTTCCACAACGTATGATTCATCCATCTCCTCCTCCAAAGCCCTGATGTTTGTTACCAAACCATTCATTTTCAGGTGAAAATTATCGATTTGCTCACTTTCTTTCATGCCCAAAGCCTCAAATTCGGATTTCAAAGTTTGAATTTGTGCTTGTTTCACTCGATCTGCTCCTTGGCGTAGCGTCTTAATCATCTCCCACACCTCTTTGACAGTTTGTTTCTCCGCAATTGACAACAGTACTTCCTCTAGAATCCCTTGGTAGATCAGAGCCAAGGAAATCTTGTCACTTTTCTCACCACTAGCAGCTTTGGAGTCACTGTTGTCACTTTTCTCTACAATAGCAGCTTTTGGGTCACTCGGTTCAACAACACTCCAAACACCTTGTGCCTGCATGAAAATCTTCATCTTGATAGCCCAGCTCGTGTAATTGGTTTTCGTTAACATTGGTTAACTCAACCCTATGGACCCTCCCTTCAGCTTGTTAACATCCATCGCCGGTGTCTTTGACATTCACCCAGAACTTCCCACTCTAATACCAAATATTGTTAATATAGATATCAATATATAAGTATATTAACTGTTTAATATGAAACTGAGAAAGAAAAGCACATAAACTGCTCCTCAAAAACTTACACTCTTTTATTCAGCTTGACAGAATACAATATATGAAAAGACTCTAACTGAAATAAACGACATACTAGAACATGACTAAAAACTTCCTAAAAACTGTTCACTACTTAGACTTATTCGCAATCATGTACTAATGTATATTGCTGCATATAATGATTCAGACAAAACAAACATCAACTTATTCAAATAAAACACCGGTTTGAGATTAATGTCTAACAATAACCAAACCCTTCCAAGTAAACATTCTAACCTAATGATGTTGCAAGTCATTTTCTGTTAAACATCATCAGAAAGAATGTTTCAAATGACAATTAACAAGTCGGCGCGTTCTCCATTCATCTTTATCTTATGTTTTTACGTACTGTAAAAACCGGGTCAAATCATTTATATTAATACCAACTCTTACACTTAATTACTTGTTCAATTAGATCTTCTCGCCCTACAAGAAAAGAACTTAAACAACTGTTAAAACTAAGTACTGAATACAAAGTAAAAGAGAAATGTACATTTTTACTCCTGAATTATTTATGAATATTTTATTTAATCCAACCAAAGCTTGAATTTGTCTTCATTATATATTTACTTGGTTAATTATTATTTGTAAACAAAGTCAGACAATTTTTTAATATTAAATACCTTATCAACATATGTTTTGATATGTAAACATGCAGGCGTGTAGCTTCTCTAACAGCTGCAAAGCAAATGGAGTACTGGGATTTGGTTGTGATATTGTTTATGTATATTGCTCAATCTTAGCAGACATTTTCAAAGCTGGACATGGTTTTCATTTTATGACAACTTCACACGTCTCCACCTAATCGTCCTTAACAATCCTAAATTTAAACTAATTCAGCATAACCACTTTTTCCCGCGTTTTATTTACTATAAAAGCACACAAACATTTATCACTAATGCTACATTCAAAATTTCATCCACTAACGCGAAATATACTCTCTCTTGTGTTCGATTCACATACGAAGTTATTCCGGTAACAAGAAGCAGATTTTTTAATCGAAAATGATGAATTCAAAGTGCATCGGACTGGCGTTGTATTGTTGTTTAATTCTCTCCATCATTGTATCTACGATGGGAGCTTACTCGCCCCCACTTAAGGTTGGTTATTACAGGAGAAGCTGTCCACAGGCAGAGTCAATTGTTAGAAATGCTGTTAAAAAAGCTGTGTCGAAAAATCCAGGCCTTGCTGCTGGTCTCATTAGAATGCATTTCCATGACTGCTTTGTCAGGGTATGTGAAATTAAGAATTCATTCTATTTACTTTAAACATCATGTGTCTATATTTTCTATCAACGTTTTCTGTAAAATATCATCAGGTCATGTCAAGTTCTACCAGGCTTGACATGATTATATGTTTCCAAAAAGGTTTTCTTAAGTATTAATCAGAGATGTAACATCTCTTTGATTCGATGGCTTGTTTTTTATGTTTCAGGGTTGTGAAGGTTCTATATTATTGGATTCAACGCCTAATAATCTAGCTGAAAGAACTCATCCAGCGAATAATCCAAGTCTACGGGGTTTTGAAGTGATTGATAAGGCCAAATCTAAACTTGAAGCTGTATGTCCCAACAACGTGTCATGCTCAGATATACTAGCTTTCGCTGCTCGTGACAGCGCTTTTAGAGCAGGAGGCATATACTATGCAGTTCCTTCAGGGCGTCGTGATGGACGTGAGTCTGTGTTTGATGATGTTACAAATAATCTCCCTCTTGCTTCATTTACTGCCACGGAACTTGTAGACAACTTTGCACGAAAAGGATTGTCATTAGATGAAATGGTCACACTCTCTGGCGCTCATTCTATTGGCGTTTCACATTGCAGTTCATTTTCAGATCGTCTATATAAGTTTAACGCAACACATTCCCAAGATCCTTCCATGGATCCAAAATATGCTTCATTTTTGAAGAGAAAGTGTCTCAAATCTAGTTCACAAGATCCTACAGTGAATCTTGATTCGACACCTAGACATTTGGACAATCAATATTATAAGGATTTGAAGTATAAAAGAGGTTTATTGACGTCTGATCAGACTCTGTTAACGAGCCCTTTGACGTCTAAGAATGCATGGTACAACGCCAAATTTGGAACAACTTGGCGTGCTAAGTATGCTGCTGCAATGGTGCGCATGGGCTCTATAGAAGTCCTCACAGGGACAGAAGGGGAGATTCGAAAGATATGCAGGGTTGTGAACTGATCTATGATTTCTTATAATGTTGGATAGCTTTGATAGTTTAATCTTTTGGTCACAATCTTGTCAAAATCGAATAAGCGTGTCTTTATGCTTTTTTCTTGATTATATAATAAGAATTGATATGCATGTTGATAACTTATTTCTTCCCGGGTCTTCTCCTCTCTCACATACGTCAGAGCCCTGTCCACGTGGAAGCCGAAATGAGGTTAACCTGCTTCGTAGGGGACTCTGCAAAATAGAACCGGAGGGGGTGGTTTCCTGCGGCAACTCCGGTGTGAGAATAAGAAATGGGGTTTCTTGAAGAAGAAGGGGAGAGAAGAAGGAGCTATTCAAAAATATGTATAGTAGTGTGTGTATAGGTGTGTAGCAGTCAAATATTTTTCAACCCCTAAAACCCTCTTTTTGGTGCCTTTTATAGGTCCCAAGATTTAGGGTTTTTGGGGTTTGTACCTCTTCATCCTAGCCTTTGATCATTTTTGATTGGTGATTGATTGGATGGTTTTGATGGACTGTGGGGTCAGGTGTCCGTCTTCCACCAGTGTTGCCTTGGGATCTTTGCACATGAACCGCTGAGATGCAATTGTTCCATTTTGGGTAACATGAGACAGTTGACTCTTTTATCCTATGCCACATGGCACCGATGACCACCCTAGTTTGGGCCTGAGGTGTTATCTCTCTGGGCTTCTGTTCCTTTATTTGGGCTTGGTTATTCGTGGCTTATCATTTTCCTCCCACTCCCTTATGCGGTTTTTCCCGGATGGAGAGTAGTCTTCTTTTTCGGGGCGTGTGTTTTGAGCTATGTGATTCAGAATTTTTTTTTTGAATTTTTCCTTTGATTTGTGGCCCCTAGCCCCGGGGTGCTGTTGGGTACAAATCCCCGGGGTTGTGTTTGGGTAGGCTTTTTGGTTTTTGTCACTTGGAAAAAAAGTTTCATTTTTCCTTTGATTTGTGACCCTTAACCCCGGGGTGTTGTTAGATACAAGTCCCCGGGATCGTGTTTGGGTAGACCTTTTGGTTCTTGTCACTTGGAAAAAAAATTCATTTTTCCTTTGATTTGTGGCCCGTAACCCCAGGGTGTTGTTGAATACAAGTCCCCGGGGTTGTGTTTGGGTAGGTCTTTTGGCTTTTGTCACTTGGAAATTTTTTTAATTTTTTTCTTTGATTTTTGGCCCCTAACCCCGGGATGTTGTTAGATACAAGTCCCTGGGGTTGTGTTTGGGTGACTGGGTGCAGATGCGACAGGTGCATAGTACTTTAGCACTTTTCCCGGAGTGTCAGGCGGCGGTTGAGCTTCTTGTACGAATATAGGTATACATATATGTATATGTACGAAACGTTGCAGTTTCCCCCCCTTTTTTGTCCTCAAAAGTCGTTCCTGTTAAATAATTACAGTTATGTAATCATTAACTGCGGTGGTTATTTTCTGGACTCTCAGGATTGTGCCATGTGTCTTCATCCGACGGACACGATTGTGTGGCAGTTGAGTGGGTTACTACTTCGTTTGTGCCTATAAATACCCCACATTTGCCATTTCTTTTTTCTTTACGAAATTACAAACACCAAAAATCCTCCATTTTCTTTCTTCAAGGCGAACTTCGAGATTTCTGCTCTTTGAAGCTGTTCGATTTCTCTTGCTTTCTTGTAGGTGTTTGAGCCCTTCTTTTCGGTTTTTTGCTTTTTTTGTGACTGTGTTTGATTTGATGAATATTCGTAGTTTGAATCTTTGAATGCATGTGTATGAAATATCCGAGTCGGTTTAATTTTGTCATGTCGAGTTTTGGCGATTTGAATGTAGAATTGATATTGTTCCTTGTTTGGAGTTTAGGTTTGGGTTGCATAAAAAATGATTTATTTCACATAAAACTGGGCTTGTTATCTGGTTTCTGTATATGTAAGAAAAGGGGTTTTGATTTATGCCAAAAATCTGGGTTCGTGTTTGCATGTTGGTGGTTGTGTATATGCGTATGTATAGGTTGTATGATGTATTTTGGTGTTTTGATTCTAAGGTTAACTGTTTCTGAGTAGTTTTTTGTGTTTCTTTTTCTTTCCTTCCCGAAATGGCATAGACTCCGGGGTTACATGGTTAGGAGAGGTAAAAGGAAACAATTGGCTAAACTTAAACGTAGACCCGACCGTCCCCATTTCGGATTTCCCGAACATTCTTCAAGTGACTCTTCCCCGGAACCAGAGAATATGCCTCCCCGTCGCCAAGTTGTAGTTGAGGAGTTGCCTACTTTCCTTTTAAACCCCGGGAAGACTTTGGGTAGAAGAGACGGGTCTTGGGTAGATATAGATCACTATTTTATTCAGACCCGGGAGAATAGTCCCCCCCATGACTACTATTTTAGGGACCTTTCTACTGCTTATAGGCATGGGGGAATAGAGCCTTATGATGGGGCTCGCATGGATCAACTTTTCTATAACGCTCCCGGGACGGGTTATGTTCCGGCTTCCCGTCATCCCGACCTTTCGGAGTATACCTTTGAGCAAGTAGATGATGTAATGAAAACCGTTTTCCACTTTGGGGATGAGATTGAGTGGAGGTGGCCCGAGCCTCATGAGAGGGTTTATCACCGTCCTGTGGGTGGTTGGGTAGCTATTCCTTTAGAGCATCTTCGTAGCATGAGGCCCAACCTTCACCAGTTCACCAAGTCTTTATTCCGTGATGTCTACGGGATACCTTTTACTCAGCTAGCCCCGAATTCTGTTAAGTGGGTTTCCTGGTTTCTTGCCTGTTGCCACGTAAAGAAGCACCTTCCTACCTTCAAGCTTTTCCACTACCTTTTTAAGATTAAGAAGTCCACCCTGCCTCCCCTTTTTGAGTTCACAGTCAACATAGATGTTTGCGGGTTTCCTCCTTTTACCAAGAGTGCACCTGTGTTTATGTTGAACTCGCTCTAGGTTGGCACCAGGAGTTCATCTTCGTCCGGGGTGGGGACCTGGAGTTTATGCCTGTGTAAAAAACTGCTTTGAAAAATAACAGGTTCCCAACCGAGAGGCTCGGTGGAGATGCCCTGACAAAGATGTATAATTTTTTGGTGTCTCTTGGTGCCCAGTGGACCCGGGATACCTTTTTAGATAACCAAATCCTGTATAATGTTGGCTGTAAGAGCTTTACTTCAGTAGTTTTTTCCTTGTACTTTTTCTTGATGTATATTTTTGCCCTGATGTCTTTTTTCTAAACTGTTGCTCCTTGTGCAGGTCTTCCGCTCCTTAACCCTTTCCATCACGCTATGTCACAACAGTTCAAGGATTTGGCCGGAAGGTTCAAGAAGATCGGTGGAGTTATGCAGTTGGACTCTGGAAAGAAGAAGGCTGGTGTAGGTAGTGGTTCTCAAGCCCGGGATGATGGTTCTTGGGGAATAGCGTGAGGCAGAGTGCTCCGGTGGTTACTACGCCTATTGTCCCGGAGCCCGAGGAGGTTGAGGTGCTGGAGCTGGATGAAGAGGAGGTTGGAACTTTGAACCCTCGCAAGAGGAAGGCTGCGGAGGAAGCTGCTGGTGGCTCCGGAACTCCCCAGTGTAGAAGGGTTTCTTCCCCGGGCCCTACTGAGGAGGAAAGCCAGAAGCTAGTGGAGGAGGATGCGTTGAAGAACCTCTTAGCCCGGATAACTCTGGATGATCGTCGGAACGAGATGTTCGAAAACTATGCCCCCCTGCTGACTTCGAGTGCTATGCCAAGGAGGATCTGGATACCTTCCTTGATCATCTTGTTCGGGATGTTTCAGAGGTAAGAGTGTTCCCTTATTATCTTTTTTCTTCTTCCCTTTGCATCAGTGCTGGAGCTGGATGAAGAGGAGGTTGGAACTTTGAACCCTCGCAAGAGGAAGGCTGCGGAGGAAACTGCTGGTGGCTCCGGAATTCCCCAGCGTAGAAGGGTTTCTGATTCGGGCCCTACTGAGGAGGAGAGCCAGAAGCTAGTGGAGGAGGATGCGTTGAAGAACCTCTTAGCCCGTATGACTCTGGATGATCGTCGGAACGAGATGTTCGAAAACTATGCCTCCCCTGCTGACTTCGAGTGCTATGCCAAGGAGGATCTGGATACCTTCCTTGATCATCTTGTTCGGGATGTTTCAGAGGTAAGAGAGTTCCCTTATTATCTTTTTTCTTCTTCCCTTTGCATCAGTATTGAGTCATCTCTTTTCAGGCTAATGCTCGGATCATCGGCTGCTCTACCATTCTTGCTTTAATATATGATTCCTGAAGATATATTAATATCATCAGTCCATTTCTTTCCTCGTTGAAACTAACTAAGGCTCAAATTAAATGTAAATAACATGTCACTTAAATTCTCATATATTAACAAGATCTGAAATTTATAGCAAGGGAATAACACTGGTAAATCATAACACCGTGTAAAATAAAGATTTTGATGCCGCATACATAATATTATATATAAATATATAGTTGTTTATAAATCAACAATGGAAGTTTAACGGCAAGAAGCACCCCCTCCGCCACATTCAACATTCACCTTGACAGCTTCCTCTTTCTTGACGCTAGTAACATCTGCAACAGTCTCTTTTTTCTCAACCTTTGCAGCATTCAAGACCTGATAATTTTTAACTTTCTTGACTGGTTCGAGCTTGGAAACTTCCACTTTGGGCATTTTCATGGTCACCAACGGCTCTTTCTTAGGAGTAGTCACAGCCCTTGTAGACGGGCAGCAACTCCTTGCTGAACAGCAGCTCCTTGCTGAACAGCAGCTCTTTCTATCCATTTTACAAATTTTTTTATTTCTTATAACAAAGTACTGATCAAAAGCGTTGGTAGAATCTTTATGGGTGTGGAGAAAGTAGCGAGCAAGTAGAGCAATATATAGTTGCATAGTTGGGCGCATTGTGGTATGCCTCAAATATTATTTAATATTTAAGACTAATATTTAAAGAAATACTTTCTTTATTCAACTAGCCAACCTCCTGAAATGAGGTCGTGGTTTTATATTTATAGAGAATCCGAAATGAGCTATTATTTACAAATAGACCTCTTGGGATTTTACAGAAGGTGTTACATAATTATTACAACTAACATTACATGAAAAATGTCAATAGACAACGGTTATGCACTGATGTGAAAAAATTCTAAAAACCGATGTCTACGTGGGTGCATGTAGTAAAAGGCCCCTATTTTTCATATCGGTTTTGGACCGATGTGAAAGATAGTATAATACATTGTTTCTAAATAATAACTGATGTATTAGATATACTAAGACATCGGTCAATAACTGATTTGTAAAAAAAGAAACGATGTTAATTGTACTTATACAACAACTCTTCTGTACATAAAAACGATGTATTTGTACAATTAAAACAAGACATGTAAAATTCATATACCATAATCACAAGATCAAAACCGTAAAAATTAGAACAAAACTAGAAATGAAGAAAACAAAAATGCTCCAAAGTCATGTTTATCTCATGGAAATATAATCTCCCGACTATTAGCATATTTGCTCTGATTTTATATTAAATCACATCTAGATGTTAGTTATCTAGGCCTACATTTTGATCAAATATATAGTGCATTTTCACGAGATTATATTACCTAATGAGGAAGTTGTTTATAATAATCCCACAATGAACTAGAAAGTGTTCAAAACTTGTTCTTTGGGATCATTTTAATGAACAACATATTTGATAAAATGAGTACAATCATAAATTATGAAGGAAATATGATCCTTGCACACAAACACAACCCAACACTCTTTTTTTTGCTGAAGATATACTCTTATTAAGAATATGTCAGCTCATACAAATTCAAACTTACTAAACCCCTAAGCTCTGAACAAGAAGTGACATACAAATTCATATTACTAAACCCATGAAAGTCAAAATCATACTAATCAGACCCGAGCTCTGTAACATCAAAAGAAATACATAGCTGGATAAAATATATTAGAATTTAGATACCTCGAAGAGAAGCATTGGGATAAAGACTATGAGCACGTTAGAGCAATATAAGGAGACAAGAACAAGGTGAAACATGAGGAGGCAACTGAGAAGTACTCCTGCAAAATACACTATCTAAATTCTCCAGATCTGTCAAAAGAAGTCTGTAGAAAAAAGATGAATTAAACCAAAAATTGAATTTTGAAAAGAAATCAGAATAAAACTTACTAATTGAGAGCAGGTTCTAGCTAGGGTTCAATCTTATTTGCACAAATTGACCAATCTTCAACCTCCTTTGCAGGTAATCGTATTTTGTCGAAACCAAGGTTTTGATAAATAGAAATCTAGGAATTAAATTAGGAATTTCATGTCTAGGGTTCGAATTAGGGGTTTAGTAAGTTACGGTTTTGATTTGGGGATGAAGAATGAGAGTGACAGCGAGAAAGAGAGAAAATCGAGGAATGAAAGAAAAGAGGAAGAGAGTGAGAAAGAGAGAAAGTCGGGAGAGAGAAAGAGATATGAGAGAGTTTAGTGTGGGGGGAATATTTAGAGATACAGAGATAAAATGTAAGGGGGGAAACGTTTTAATCAAAGAGGGAAGGAGGCCGCATAAGTTTTTGGTTTTTTAAAAGGTAGTTTAGACATCAGTTTTTTTATAAATAATGTAAAAAACGGTCTTTAACATCATTTTGGAACAAACTGATGTTAAAAACATTTTTAACATTGGTCCTTAATGACAGCGATATCTATGAGGTGATGTCTATTGGTCTTTTTCTTGTAGTGTAAGTCTTCTTGGGCCTTCCCTCCTACTCCAAGTCCCAACATTTGTCACCCCTCTCTTTTTGTGCAATATCTCTAGATTTGCTTTGTGTATTTTTTAGGAGGTAAAATGTGATCGTAATTAAAGTTAGTACAGTAATAGAAAATAATGAGGAAGAATAAAATGAAATGAAAGAAAATAAAATAGTAAATAAATAAGGACAAGCATAGGGTGTAAAAATAAGTGATTTCATTATACTTTTTTTCCGCAAGAATATATACTGCAGTTTCTTGTTTTTATGTGCCCATTCAGTTGTTTCCCATTCAGTTTCCCTTCCTGTCAATCAAAAGGAGTTCGTCGGTTGCCTCTGAAGTTCATTTCATCTCCTCCCCTATTCCTTTAAGTTTTCTTTCATTTCTACTTTTAAAACTAGTCGGTACTTAAGGTCTGGTTAAGGTAAAAAGCTTGTTTTTTATGTTCTTTGTAAAGTCTTGTTTATCTTGTTCATGGCCGCCAATAGTTCACCTTCTTTCGTGCAAACCATTTTTGGTCGCAACCCCGAGAAGAGACCTCTTGAAGAGGGTGATCAAGAATCATAGAATATGGAATATGGAATGCACGGCATCCCGTTGATTTTGTTTCACTATGGCCTTCGATTACCCATGCATCCATTCTATTTTGCGATGTATGAGGTGATAGGATGTGGCATTGGTAAGCTGGCCCCGAACTTGATTGCGCAGCTAAGTGTCTTTGTTGCTTTGTGTTATGATAAGAATAGGATACCGTATGTCAAGTTGTTCTTCTCTATCTATGGGGTACGGTACCACGAGAGACAGGTTTATTTCGATACTCGACATAGGAGAATGAAGATAGTTGTGTCACATCTTCTAATTCTGGTTATCATTCTAAGTGGCTATACATAGGTGGGCCTGATTTGGAGTTTGTTAGGCCGTGTCGAAAGATTAGTAGCATAAATATCGAACAACTTAATGGCTTGAATAAGTATGATTCTTATTATTTAGATAGGTTTCATGGCTCGAGGTCTGTTTATACTCATTTGCAGTTAAAAATTTTGAAGTTTTTGGAGGAGCATAACCGTAAGGCTTATATTTTTGAAAGATTGTGTATATTTTCACTTACGTGTTTTGAATAATAAGACTTTGACACTGGTTGGCAACCGGGTTTTGATGACTAACACAGTTAATCCTCAGGTTTGTCAAGAGGCGGTTCGTGTGGAGATTCAGTTGTCAGAGCGTTGGACTGGGAGTGTGACCCTGCCTTTGCGATTGTTTAAGATTTTCAACCTTCCTCAGGATCAAGTGGATTACGAGGGTCGAAGGCGAGATGAGTTAGTTGATCATTGTAAAGGTCGAACTGGCCGGGTGAGAATAATTTATATCTGAAAGTTTCCTTTCTTTGATTAATTCGTTTTATGGTTTTGTTGTAGCTTATGCTCTTTGTTTCTTTTGACTGTTAGATTCTTGCAGACTTTGTTAGGACGAAAACATGCGCTAATATTCACGCAAGTATACGCGATCACAAGTAATATAGAATTAATTCTAGTTCATTCCCACAGAGTCTGGTTTAGGTTAATTTCAAATAATTTACTTATACAATAATGGTATGATTATTATTCAATGTTATGATGATAACAAGTTGAGATTGTTTATAACTAAGAATTAACTAACATGCTATAACTAAGAGATTAAAAGGTTGACTTACTATATGAGACAAACATTAGATTCTAACTTCATTACTACTTCATTCAATAGCCTTTTGTTCTTAACCTTAGCATGCAGTGGTGATGACAACTAATCAGATAACACGAAACTAGTAAACGCCAACCTTCGTTGTACAAATACCCTACTACCAAACATCCACAAAAGAGATAGAAGCTGAATAGACACCGAATATGTTGAGACCCTATATGTCTATAGAATTTGACAACATAACGGTTTAATCTGCAAGTTATCTATTGTGATTACATAGGGCAAGTAAGATGGTTAAAATTACCTACGAATCATGCATAACAAATACATGAACCTATGCTAGCATGGCAAGTTCTAAACCTCTATATTCACTTTCGCTTCAATAGAGATTAACACGCTATCTTATAAGTTCGCGATGCTCGTCAGATGAATAGGCACAACCAATACTGGGATATCATAAAGTCACCACACACTAAGGTATCAAAACAAATTAACTAATGAAATCCATAAGTAAATCCGCTAGAACCCCACGATAACGATTAGTTCATAACCGAATTTATCACCACCTTGGGTTCCGATAAAAGCATGGTATAATAAACTAAGTCTTTATAAACTGAATAATAATCAAAGTATGTAATCAAGAGTAATAGGTTCAACAAACAAGAAAACTAGCATCCAAGATTATAACTTAAAACAAAGAATCATAAATATAAACTAGATCCTCTTCGCCTTGGTTGTATTTGTGCTCCTAGCTCTTCTCGTTGTCTTCTCGTTAGTCTCTGTTATGAAAAACATCTTTTTTAGGCTTTATATACACTGTAGAATAATCCTGGGCTTCAAACTCTCAAAATCTAAGTAGAAACAGAATTTTAAAAACCTGGCCTGGCACGGCCGCGCGCTCTCCCAGCGCGGGCGCGCTGTACTTCTGTTGTTCTGGCGCGGTCGCGTAATATCACAGCGTGGACAAGCTGAACTTGTGGAGAAAATTCAATTTCTTATTTTCTTGGCTGGTTTTTTATGGTGATTCATGAGCAAACATTCAGGACACCTTCCGAACACCAATTTAGCACCAAAGCAATGTTAAATCTCCTTATCCCTTTATCTACGCCTGAAATGCAAAACATTACAAAAACGTATCAAAAACACAAATAACTTGAGTACAAAACACCAATTCGAGCCTTTATAGGACGTTATAAGTGGACATGAATGTCACTTAACACACCCCCAAACTTGAACCGATGCTTGTCCTCAAGCATGAACAGACTCAAAGAACAAGAAATAAAAATGCATGAATGCAACTACATGAATGCAACGATCCCCTCAGAATAACTAAACCAATCGATGAGCAATATCTCAACAAATGCAGTTACTCGGACAAAGATCAATCAAATCCCACAATTCAACTTACAAGTCAGAAACGTGTGTGTGTGAGCAAATGCATAAAAGATATACTATCGCAACTAGATCAATAATCATGACTCACTACTCATCAAGGTAATCACAAGGTTATAAATAGAATAAAAGCTAAACTCAAAATAATTGACAATATTTCAATTTTATTGGAGTTATACAAGGATTCATGCTTTTATTCACAACACATAATAACACAAATATGCTTATTTGACTGTGTAATAAGTGAGGTCCATAAAAGACTTATACAATAATACACATGTAGCGAGCGTTAGGTTAGTGGATCCCATACTCCACTAGGCACAAAGTCCCCTAAGAACTTAATAACTCAAGTATTAAAGAGCCCACTCCTGATCAATTATGCATAACACCTATTTTTTCTTTTTTTTCTTTTTTTTTCTTTTTTTCCATTTTTTTCTCTCTTTTTCACATGATTTCTGAACGAGTGTGTTTCCTCCATCTCGCTCAACCCTAGACTACTCATATTAAATGAGTCGGCTACTAGCCATTTGACACCTAGCCACAACAACTAGCAATGAAATCCAATATTTTTTCCAATTTTTAAATATCCATGTTATTTTACCATTAAGAGAATACCCTAAATTCTAAATACAAACAAGTGATTAAACCTTGACAAACAACAAACCATGGCCATGATCTAGCACGCAAGCAACCTATAAGTCTTAGTGAAATTTTTCTTGCTTCTAGCATGTAGATCAACTTGATAGGACTTAACATCACTACACTAGCATCAATATCACAAATCAATCGGTAAAGTAAACCAATGGATCATGTTATAATGCAAATGCAACTGTATGCAACATACTAACATGCATTCTAAATAATAGAAAACAAGTAAATAAAAAAAACTACATGACATATGCAACTATATGAACTAAACTGCATGACATATGCAAACTATCTAGACATACACAAACATATTCCTTAACTACCACCCCAAACTTAAAATATTCACTATCCTCAGTGAAGGTAATAGTAAGGAATCAGCCATACCTACTCGGAATCAGGATCATCACCCTCAATGGGTGGAGTATTCAGAGTGTCAGGAGGCGGGTACATAGAGTCCTCACCAAATACTGGCCACTAGATGTCAACTCATGTGGCTCTGAATGCAGTCCCCAACGCCTGGGTAAGGTCCTGTGCAAACCTATTATAGATGTCATGCATCGCATCCATTCTCCTCATCAAGCGCCTATACTGCGCCGAACCCAAACCAGCACTATCCTCAACATCATGATGTTGCTGCTGATGCGACTGTGAAGGACCAGCTTCACCTAGCTGATGTCTCCAAGATGCTCTGCTGGCCTGAGTCGTACCACCAGCATATGCCTGATCAGCCGGCCTTCCACCTGGCAAGTGATCATATGAATAACCGAGCTCCTTTTCATCCGGCTTCCCACCGTAACACTCCTGCATACTCAAAAGCGTGGAACTTTCAATAGGAGCACTAGGAAGCTGAAGCTGCTCGTGTGCGGGCCAATAAACTCCAACCGCCACACACAACTTCGTCATAATGGATGCATAGGGAATACAACCCCTAGTGTTGCCTTGTAGAAACCTCAGAATACCCTGATAAATCACCGACCCGAGATCCACATTATCTACTTGAAGAATCCCGCATAATAACCGTGTATGATCCATAGTAACATCATGCACGTGAGAAGATGGCATGATGTTTGCACAAATAAAAGAATTCTATGCACGTGCAAACATGTTCATGTACGAGGCAGGGAAAGTGGCATATTCGTTCATGCCCCTCTTGAACTTCCAGTGAGTCTCTGGCACACACAACGTCGCAACAATCAAATCCATGTTAAAATCATTCCCCATCTTAGCATTCCAATCCTCCTGCTCTAGCCTCCTCTCGGGCTGGTTGATCACCATCCGAATAAGCCTCAGCACTGTAATCCACCATCAACCCCCTCAACACAGTAAAACCATCCTTATCCGCCTTCGCATTCATGTAAAACTCGCGAACAACACTCATGGGAACAGCAGCGGATGTCTTACAAAAAGAAACCCAACCCAACTCCAGATTCATCTCAAGCAACTTACCATCCTTACCCGATGGAAGAAAACCCCTCTCCTTCACAATTGGCTTCGTTAACAGCCTCACATACTCCGCTTCAGCCGCCAGAGTAGAAACCCTAGGCCTCACACCGCCAACACTCGAAGAATCAGTGGTGTTGCTGCTAACTTGGGTTCTTTGTCTCTTGGGAGCCATTGAATGTGAATAAGAGAGAATAATAGAGAAGTGTAAGAGAGATTTAGGTTTGAGAATTGAGAAGTGATGGAGAAGATTGTGTATAAGTGTATGTATATATAGGGAATTAGGAATTAGTTTTTGGAAAAAAAGTGGCATTTGATTATGGGAATAATGGGAGTAATGAGGGTGATTGAAACTAATTTTGAGAGGGAACTATGGAAGGTGGGAGAGGGAAATTCGGCTGTGATATGATTTTTCTTTGATTTTTTCATTTTTTTCTATGTTTTTCAGCTTTAGGGGGACAGCGCAGCCGCGCACTATCGTAGCGCGGCAGCACCGTGCTTCTATCAATCCAGCGCGGCCGCCCCGCCAGGCAGCACGGGCGTGCACAGTTTCTGTACTTTCAGCATGGCCACCTCGCTTCCCAGCGCGGGCGCGCCGTGCTACTGGAATGCTAATGTACAACAAACTTGGGTTGCCTCTCAAGAAGCGCTTGGTTTATATTGCTAGCTTCACGTAGAATTTCCGAGATCAGGTGGACAACAAAACGGCACCTGGATCATTCTCAAAAATCTACACCGCTCCATGTGGAAACACAAGTTTGACAACAAACGGCCCTGACCACCTCGACTTTAATTTTCCAGGAAAAATACGGAGATGAGAGTTAAACAAAAGAACTTGTTGCCCCCCGCATAAATGATTTGAGCAATAGACCCCTATCGTGCCACCTCTTGACTTTCTCCTTATAGATTTTGTTGTTCTCATACGCTTGAAGTCAAAACTCGTCTAGTTCATTCAATTGAAGTATCCTTTTCTTTCCGATTGCATCTAAATCAAGGTTCAACTTCTTCAAAGCCCAATACGCATTATGCTCTAACTCCACGGGAAAATGACAACCCTTACCATAAACCAATTAAAACAGTGACATGCCTAGCGGAGTCTTGTATGTTGTCTAATATGCCCACACAGCTTCATCCAGCTTCAAAGACCAATCATTCCTTGATGGACATACAACATTCTATAGAATACGCTTTATCTCTCTATTAGATACCTCATCTTGACTATTAGTCTGAGGATGGTAGGTTGTAGCAATGCGATAATTCACATTATATCACTGCATCATAGCAGTGAACTTGCGATTACAGAAATGCGATCCCTCGTCACTGATTATGACTCTTGGAGTCCCAAATCTTGTGAATATCTACTTATGAAGAAAATTAAGCACTACCTTTGCATCATTCTTCGACAAAGCCTTGACTTCAACCCATTTCGGCACATAATAAACCGCCAATAAGATATACTGATTATTGCAAGATGAGACAAATGGCCCCATAAAGTCAATTCACCAAACATCGAAGACCTCAACCTCGAGAAGCACATTAAGAGGCATCTCATCCCTCTTGGACATATTACCAACCAGCTGGCATCGATCACACTTCAAAATAAACTTATGCGCATTTTTAAACAATGTAGACCAAAAGAATCCTTCTTGAAGGATACGAGCTGCTGTATTTTCTCTACCATAGTGGCCTCCATAAATAGTCGAATAACAATCTTAAAAGTTCCCCCCCCCCCGTTTCGATGTACGGAATACATCTCATGATGATTTGGTCAGCTCCTTGCCTAAACAAAAATGGCTCATTCCACATGTACCACTTCACCTCATGAAGAAACTTCTTCCTTTGAGCAGAAGATAAGTATGGAGGCATAATATTGTTCACAAGGTAGTTCACAATGTCCGCGAACCACGGTTCTTCCTCTTGCACTCCAAATAACTGCTCATCGGGAAAAGACTCATTAATTAATGTATTATCCTGTAAAGTCGCACTTGGATCTTCTAAATGAGAGAGATGATCAGTGACTTGATTCTCAGTACCTTTTATATCCTTGATCTCCAACTCAAAATCCTGAAGTAAAAGAACCCATCGAATCAATCTAGGCTTCGAGTCCTTCTTCGAGATGAGATAGCGAATCGCAGCGTGATCAGTGAAAACTGTCACCTTCGTCCTAAGAAAATAAGATCGAAACTTCTCAAAACCGTAGACAATGGCTAAGAGTTCTTTCTCATTAGTAGTATAGTTCAGTTGAGCATCATTTAGGGTCTTACTAGCATAGTAGACCACATGAAATATATTGTTCTTCATCTGCCCAAGAACTGCTCCAACTACATAGTCACTTACATTGCACATCATCTCAAAAGGTTCATTCCAATCAGGTGTAGTTATGACAGGTGTCGTGATCAAATTCTTCTTTAAGCTCTCAAAAGTAGCTAGGCACTCATCATCAAACTTAAAAAGGACATATTTCTCTAGAAGATTGCACAACGGTTTAGAGATTTTAGAGGAGTCCTTGATGAACCGCCTATAGAAACCCTCATGGCCAAGAAAGCTGCGGACTCCCCTAACAGAAATTGGAGGAGGAAGGTTTTCAATTACTCCCACCTTGGCTTTGTCCACCTCAAAACCTTTACTAGAGACCTTGTGCCCAAGAATGATGCCCTGTTGCACCATAAAGTGACATTTCTCTCAATTGAGAACCAGATTGGTCTCAACATACCTTTTAAGAGCTGCGCCAAGATTTTGCAAGCACTCGTCAAAAGAATCATCGAACATAGAGAAATCGTCCATAAACACCTCCACATTCTGACTAATCATGTCAAAAAAATGGCCATCATGCATCTCTGAAATGTGGCAAGGGCACCATAAAAATCCAAAAAAACTCTTTTGAAGGCAAAAGTACCAAATGGAAAAGTGAAGGTAGTCTTTTCCTGATCTTCTGGAGCAATACAAATCTGATTATAACCCGAATAGCCATCCAGAAGACAATAGTATTCATGCCCAGCCAACCTGTCAAGCATCTGATCAATAAACGAAAGAGGGAAGTGATCCTTCCTTGGCCTTGTTCAGCTTCCTGTAATCCATGCAAACTCTCCACCCCGTGACCGTTCGAGTAGGAATGAGCTCATTCTTTTCATTAGCCACAACTGTGATGCCCCCTTTCTTTGGCACACACCGAACTGGACTCACCCAAGAACTATCAGAAATATGATAGATTATCCCTGCATCTAGCCACTTGAGAATTTCCTTCTTCATAACCTCTTTCATTATCAGATTTAGCCATCTCTGCTGCTCAACAGTTGGCTTACTTCCTTCCTCGAGCAGAATTTTATGCATGCAATAAGAAGGGCTGATTCCCTTGATATCTGCTATAGTCCATCCAATTACCGATTTGAACTCTCTCATAATTCTCAAGTGCTTTTCCTGATCACTACCTGAAAGGTCCGATGCAATAATAGCAGGCAAAGTAGATGCATCACCTAAAAACGCATACCTCAAGTGTTTAGGCAAAGGCTTAAGCTCAAGTGTTGGAGCTTCCTCAATAGATGGCTTGAGGCGCTTTGGAGAATTTTTTGATTCTTCCAATCCAAGAGATTCAAATGGCATGTCGAGCCTTCGCTTCCAAGGAAAAGCATTCAAATACTGCAATCGCTCATCACCTTCATCATCTTCACTATCTGAAAAAATCCCAACAAGGCCTTTTCTAAGGCATCAGACCTTAGCATTTGATCAAGTTCTGAAGTAACCACAGAATCGACCAATTTCACTTTTTAAGCACTCCTCATTATCAATAGGAAATTTCATGGCATTGAATATGTTAAAAGTCATATCCTGATCCAGTACTCGCATAGTGAGCTCACCATTCTGCACATCAATCAAGGTTCGGCCCGTAGCGAAGAATGGTCTTCTTAAGATTATGGGAATCTTCTTATCCTCCTCGAAATCAAGAATTCAAAAGTCAACAGGAAAGATGAGTTTGTCCACCTTGACCAAGACATCCTCCACAATGCCTCGTGGATATGAATAGAATGATCGACCAACTGTAAGGACATAAAAGTAGGCTTTGAATTAGGTAAGTAATCTAGCTTGACTATCTGAGAGAGAATACCTTTCATAAACTTCGCATAGCTAGGCATCTGTTCAAGAGCTTCGGCAAAAGGTATGTTGATATGAAGTTTCTTGAACACCTCCAAAAACTTAGCAAACTGCATATCCAACTTTTGCTTCTGCAGCCTTTTAGGAAAAGGAGGTACAGGATAGATCTGTTTCCCCCCGGTATTACCCTCAGGAGGAGTGTGCTCCACAGTTTTCTTCCTTGGTTCCACTTCTGCTTCCTTCTGTACTTTTTCTTCAGCCACAACTTCAGATTCTTGAACTTGAGCTTTATTTTGACTTGTAACCTTCCCAGACCTCAATGTAATTGCCTTAACCTGCTATTTTGTTTCCTTCTTGCCTGGAACTTTTGTGTCACTAGGAAGTGTACCAGGTTCTTGATTTAGCAAGGCATTGGCAATCTATCCAATTTGATTTTCCAAGGTCTTGATAGAAACCGCTTGGCTCTTGCACATGAGCCTCAACTCTTCCAATTCAGATTTTTCATTAGATTGTTGCAGTTGGAGTTGTTGTGTTGGTGCGTATTGCTGGCTCTGAAAACCGGGAGGATTGTATTGCTTTGCTGCATATTGCTGATAAAGCTGCTGCCCCACATTCTGAGTGTTGCTCCAGATGAAGTTAGAATGATTGCGGTTGTTAGGATGATAGGTGGCTGGAACTGGTTGTTGCGACCTCTGAAAGTTGCTCACAAACTGAGCTGATTCACTAGAAATAGCACACTACTCTGTCTCATGGGCACCAACACAAAGCTCACAGACACTAGTGATCTGATTAACTTCATAATTAGCCAAAGAATCCATCTTCATCGTCAAAACCTTAAGCTGAGCAGCTATAGCAGTAGCTGCATCTACCTCCAGAATTCCTGCTACTTTGCCTTAAGTTAGTCTCTGAGAAGGGTTCTGGTATTCATTAACAGTCATCAGTTCAATCAAATCATAAGCTTCATCATAGCTCTTAGCCCATAAGGCTCCACCTGATGCTGTATCAAGCATGGGTCTAGAAGTCGCACCCAAACCATTATAAAAGCAGTTAATGATCATCCAGTCAGGCATCCCATTATGAGGACACTTTTTAAGCATCTCCTTATAACGATCGCAAGCTTCACCCAAAGATTCTCCCGATTGCTGCACAAATTGAGTAAGAGCATTCCTGATTACAGCTGTCTTCTCCATAGGAAATTATTTAGTGAGAAACTTCTGAGCAAGAACTTCCCACTTGGTGATAGAGCCTGGTGGTAGATAATGCAACCAACACTTAGCCTTATCCCTCAGAGAGAATGGGAAAAGCCTCAACTTAATAGCATCTTCAGAAACATTATTGAATTGGGAAGTGTCACAGATCTCGATGAAATCTCTAATATGCAGATTGGGATCTTCAGTCAGAGAACCCCCAAACTAGATCGAGTTCTGCACCATCTGAATCGTGCTAGTCTTGATTTAAAAAGTGTTAGCCGCGATGGCTGGTATGGCAATGCCAGATTGAATATCATTGATATTCGGTTGAAAATAGTACATCAAAGCCTTTATATTCGCTTCTGGTTCACCCATTACAACAAGAGCTTCTTCTTTAACTTTCTCCTCCTCAGTAAGAACTTCTTCCTCTACTAAAACTTCTTCCTCTACTAAAACTTCTTCCTCCGCTTTATCCAGTGTTCTCTTACGAGATCGAGAACGCGTTTGCATACACGCTCTCTAGAGTACCTGAAAAAGCAACAAGTAAATAAATAAGTAAAATATCCGAGTCACTAAACTTTAACGATCACTGATGTCAAGCATATAAACTAAAAATTAACATCGAGTCCCCGGCAGCGGCGCCAAAAACTTGTTAGGACAAAAACACGCGCTAATATTCACACAAGTATACGCGATCACAAGTAATATGGAATTAAATCTAGTTTGCTCCCACAAAGACTGGTTTAGCTTAATTTCAATTAATGTACTTATGCAACAATGGCATGGTTATTATTCAATGCTAAGATGATAACAAGTTAAGATTGTTTAAGACTAAGAATTAACTGACATGCAATAATTAAGGGATTGAAAGGTTGATTTACTATATGGGACAAATATGGGATTCTAACTTCATTACTACTTCATTCAATAGCCTTTTGTTCTTAACCTTAGCATGCAATGGTGATCACACTTAATCAGACAATATGAAACTATTAAATGCCAACCTTCATTATACGAATACCCTACTACCAGACATCCACAAAAGGGATAGAAGCTGAATAAATACCGAATATGTTGAGACCCTATATGTCTATAGAATTTGACAACATAAAGGTTTAAAGTGCAAGTTATCTATTGTGTTTACATAGGGCAAGTAAGATGGTTAAAATTACCTATAAATCATGCATAACAAATACATGAACCTAAGCTAGCATGGCAAGTTCTAAACCCCTATATTCACTTTCGCTTCAATAGAGATTAACACGCTATCTTATAAGTTCGCAACGCTCATAAGATAAATAAGCTCAACCAATACTAGGATATCATACAATCACCACACAATAAGGTATCAAAACAGATTCACTAATGAAATCCATAACTAAATCCGCAAGAACCCCACGATAACGATTAGTTCATAACCGAACTTATCATCACCGTGGGTTCGAATGAAAGCATGGTATAATAAACTAAGTCTTTATAAACTGAATAATAATCAAAATACGTAATCAAGATTAATAGGTTCAACAAACAAGAAAACTAGCATCCAAGATTACAACTTAAAATAAAGAATCATAAGTATAAACTGGATACTCTTCGTCTTGGTTGCATTTGTGCTCCTAGGCCTTCTATTTGTCCTCTCCTTAATCTACGTTATGAAAAATGTCTTTTTAGGCTTTATATATGCTGTAGAATAATCCTGGGCTTCAAACTCTCAAAATCCAAGTAGAAACAAAATTCTGAAAACCCGGCTTGGCGCGGCCGCGTGTTTTTGTGAGTCATTTTAGAGGCTGAAATTTGAAATATCTGTTCTTTTTCTATAAGCTTGTTTTATTTTGACCTGACTTAGCATATGTGTTACTTTATCACTATTTTCGTAACTTTTCGAGAAGTGTGTTATATTGCGATGTAATATTTATATCGGTCGTACTGTTTTCTGACCTTACCATAAGGTTGAATTTTCTATAATAGAAAAGGTGTCTTCTTAGTGTATTTTACTTGATATTTTAAGAGAGAGTTCTTATCCCTAATTGTTTGCCTTGTTCTGTTTTCGCCGTGTTTAGTTTGTTTCTTTGCAAGTTGTGTTTGTAGCTGGTTTTCCGCAGTTTTGTAGAGGGATATGCCGTGCCATAATATGATCGTTGTGATAACTCTTTCTAATTTTCATGTTATCATGAAATTTTCACTTGTAATAGTTAAGTTGTATTTGGATAATTTAGGAGATTTTATGTATTATCGAACATGCAGAGTTATCTGCAGTCACAAGGGGTATTTGTCAAATTTGATCGCCGCTATGATGTTAAGATTTTCATAGTAATTGGCCCTTTATTTGGATAGGCTACATGACTTCATTTAAAAACAAGAGGTGTTCTAAAAGCTGGAATTGTCATAAATTAAAAGGTCCCTCAATGGGAGTCTCATAATGTCCCTCATTTCATTGAGGGTTGATTATTGTCTTAAGGCTTCGAATATTACAAACAGAAGTAAATTACTGATAGAATTTTTTAAGATGAATCCCGTTCTTGGCATTTTTAATCTGCTGACCGCCGAGATGTGCGAGCTCATAAGTTCATACACTAACAACCTTCGATACCTGGTATGGGCCTTCCCATATCGGTTTGAACTTTCCCGATGTTGGGGGTTGTGATGCAGCAGAGTCACGAAGTACTAGGTCATCGACCTTGAAGCTCTTGGTTTTGACTTTTTTGTTGATGTACTTGGTAGTATTTTCTTGCTGTGCCATCATCCTGAGTCGAGACTCGTCTCTCGTTTCCTCGAGTAAGTCATTGTGAATACCTATGCCCTTGAGAGCTAGTGAAGGTTCAAATATCTTTACTCGTGGGGAAATTAGGCTTAATTCAACTGGAAGTACAACATCGATGCCGTATGCCAAACGGAATGGACCACGGCACATTCGGGAGTTCATCGACCCAGCAGCGGGGAATTTCTTCAATAATTTTCTTTAGGCCTTGTAGGATAGTTCTATTTGTTACCTCCGCGAGTCCATTGTCCTGTGGGTATGCGACTGAAGCTTTGATGTGTTGGATTTTTAGTTCCTCTAGGTCTTTCTCCAATTGAGCTCCCACAAATTGTGTGCCATTATCAGAAACTAAAATTCTTGGAACTCCAAACCGAAATGCGACATACTCCATGAAGAATTCAATCATCTTTTTCTCTCTTATCTTAGAAAGGGGTTTTGCCTTGACCCACTTGGTAGCGTAATCCACCGTGACTACTATGTATTGCCACTGGTTTTTGGATCGTGGGAAGGGACCCACGATGTCTATCCCCCATTGATAGAAAGGGAAGGGAGCTAGTATGGAATTGAGTTCGGTCGTGGGTCGATGGTTGATATTACCATGAAGTTGGCATGCTTGGTACCTTTTGACATACTTTTCACAGTCTTTATTGATTGTGGGCCAGTACAGCCACTATCTGTTGATTTTAAGAGCCGGGTTCTTTCCTCCGAGGTGTTTATTTCATATATCATTATGAACTTCGATCATCGCTTGATTAGACTCCTACGAGCTCAGGCAGCGGAGTAGTGGCTCGGATAAGGCACGTCGGTATAGCGAAGAGCCGATAACAGAGTAATTTATTTCCTTAAACATGAGCGAACGAGCTTCGTTCTTTCCTTCAGGGAGTTTATTTTGGAGGAAATAGTCGAGGAATGGTTTTCACCAATCGAAGTTATTTTGAATCTGATTAATGGATAACTCGTCGATGGCTGGAGACATCAGAACATCGACATATATAGGGTCGAGATTCACGGGGAGGTTAGAGGATGCTAATTTGGCAAGAGAGTCTGCCCACTGATTTTCCTCTTTATCAACGTTCGAGAGCTTCCATGAAGAGAATTTTTTTAAGCAACTCTTGTGTGCGCGCAAGGTATAGATCCATTCTTTCATTATGTGTTTTGAATTCCCCACTTATTTGCTTGGCTACCAGTTGAGAATCTCTGAATATGTCGATAATCTCAGCCTCGAGGTGAGCTGCCAGTTTTAAACTTGTGATCAAAGCCTCATATTCGGCAATATTGTTTGTAGATGTGAACTTAAACTTGAGGGCCTTTTGGATCTTGAATCCTTCTAGAATGATTCGGATTATCCCGGCTCCACCTGATTCGGTAGTCGAGGATCCATCGATGAACAGCAGCCATGGCCTTAACTGGCCTTCATCGGGCTTAGGAGTTTTGGCTTTGAATTGACACTCTACAACAAAATCTGAGAGAACCTGGTCTTTGATCGTTGTTTGAGGTTTATATTCGATGTAGAATTGGCTCAACTTGATGGTCCAAGTGGCGAGTCTTCCCGTCATGTCGGGTTTATGCAGAATTCTCTTGAGAGGTTGATTTATAAGCACATGAATTTCCCTCGCCTGGAAGTAGTGTTGCAATTTTCGGATGGCGATGACCAGTGCATAGACTAATTTCTCGACCTGTGGGTATCTAGTTTCTGCATCTCGTAATGACTGGCTTATATAGTACGCCGGGACTTCTTTTCCTTCGTCGAGTCGAGCTAAAGCTACCGCGATGGTTTCATCGAAAGCCGAGAGATACACACGCAATGGTTCGCCTGGTATAGGCCGAGTCAGGATAGGTGGATTTGTTTAGAATACTTTTAGCTCAGAGAAACATTTTTTATAGTCATCATTCCACTCAAAATGAGAGGATTTGGAAGCTTTTTTCATTGCGGAGAAAAATGGGATGCATCTTTTTGACGACTGGGGAATAAACTTTTGGAGTGCGGTGATACAGCCTCTTAGTTTTTGAAAATCTTTAACGGACCTTGGTATCTTCGTTTCCAAGATTGCTTTTGTTTCTGAAGATCTGCTTCGATACCTCTTTGTGTGACTAAAACCCAAAGGAATTTACCCGCGGTGAGACCGAATGAACATTTGGTTGGGTTTAGACGCATATAATTGCTTCTCGCGTTCTCAAATATTTCATGAAGGTCAGACACATGGTCAGAGGAAATTTTTGATTTTGTAATCAGGTCATCGACATAATCAACATATTTCTCTTAATCTGTGAGACAAATATCCTATCCATCATCTGTTGGAATGTGGCCCCTGTGTTGATTAAGCTTAAAGGCATTACTCGGTATCCAAAGACCCCTCTGTGTGTGATGAATGCAGTTTATTGCCAATCTTGAGTTTCCATCTTAATGTGATTGTACCCTAAGAAAGCATCTATGAATGATAGGAGTTCATTTCCCGCTGTTGCATCAATGAGTTGATCGATATTCGTTAGAGGGTAGAAATCTTTGGGGCAAGCCCTATTCACATCTGAGTAATTGATACACATTATCCACTTTCCATTACTTTTCTTGACCAAGACCACATTCGAGACCCATGTGGGGAATTGCATCGGTTCAATGAACCCGGCCTCGAGTAACCTGTCTATTTCTTGGTCAATGGCTGCTCTTTTCTCAGCCGAGAATGTTCGGTGTTTCTGTCTTACTGGTACGATGTTTTTGCTAATGTGGAGAGAATGTCGAACAATGACCACTGGAATCCTCGACATGTCTTTGGGGTCCCAGGCGCAGATATCGGAGAACTCTTTGATGATGAGGTTCCGGATATCTTGTTTTAAAGGTTCAGGATGATTTTTGCCAATTTTTGTAGTTCTTTCAGAGTTTCCTTCAAATACTTCAATCTCTTCAGTTTCTTCAATTGGGGAGCAAGAGTTGCTCGTGGGTGTGTCGATCAATTCTCTGGGGTCAACATCAAGGACCTGATTCACGTCAAGTTCGTCAACTTTCTTACCTTGAGTAACCACGGTGAGATAGCATCGCCTTACTAATGCCTAATCACCGGTCATCTCTCCTACACCAAAGTCTGTAGGGAATTTCATCTTGAGGTGAGAAATGGAGGTGATTGCCCATAGGGTGGAGATCGTTGTTCTACCCAATATGGCGCTAAAACTGGAAGAAGCACTGATTACATGAAATTTCACCATTTTCCATATTTGGCACGAGGGTGAACCAAAGAGCACCGGCATGTCGATGGTTCCTACAACATGGACCTCATTTTCGTTAAAGCCATACAACGAAGAGCGAGATTTTTCAAGTCTTCAATCACCAAGGTCCATTCTTGTAGAAGCATGGTGATATAACACATCAACAGAACTTCCATTATCGATAAAAAGTTTCTTGACACTATTATTTCCTACCCTTATGGTGATGACTAAGGTGTCTTGGTGTCCCTCGAGGAGGCCAGGACGATAGTCGTCGTCGGAGAAAGAAATGATGGGGGATGGATTTGTCCGTGGACATTTCACAGTTAATGGATTGATATTAAATACCTCTCTTTCATAGTTTTTACGGGTGTTATTAGAGAGATCGCCTGCTGCTACCCCGCCAAAAATAACGCCAATAACACGATCATCATCGCCTCTATAATCTCGGCGATGTGTCTTGTCGTGTTGCACATAATGAACAAGTTATCCTCGGCGAATCTTGCTTTCAATGAGGTTGCTTAATTGGAAATATTGTTCAGTTGTATGGCCTGTATCTTCATGATAATTGCAATATCAAGAACTTGGAGGTCAACCCGGTTTCATTGGCCTCGGGGGCCGATAATCTGGTTTGGTTTTCAACACAGCTAGTATGGTTGTTTTTTCAGCATTTAGCTTAGTGAATTCTCTTTTGTTTTTGGGGCGAGGTTGCCATTCTCTTTCACGCCTTTCGCGTGGTCGAATGTCATTATCTCATCGCATGTCATTTTCGAATTGCCTTGGGGGATGACGTTATTCTCGAGGTCTGTCATTTCTTAGAGACCGAGGGCTATAACTCCGACGATGTTCATACCTCGACGAATGTCACGGCGACTGAATACAACTGACTGCCTCCTGTTATTGTGCAAGAAAGGCTTGTACTATAACAAGACTAAGTCAAATTGACAGCCCTAAGTAAGTTGTATGATAATCTAAGTTTGCATTTTGTATTGTATCACTTAAATCTGTAAAAGTATAAATAAATTAGACTTGAGTATTTTTCTGTAAACAGTCTCAAGCCTAAGAATAAGATCTGGAAGAAGATCATGAAGATCATGCCTCAGATACAATATAAAGAAGTCAGAGATTAAGTCTTATAGAGAAGTCATTCAAGAACTCTAGAATGACTTATCGAGAAGTCAAGAAACAGCTTGAAGAGAAGTCTCAGAGATATCGACAAGCCAAAAAGAAGATATGAAGATTGAAGATATCGACAAGTCATTTCTACATTAGAGAACTTAGAGATATCAATAATCCAAAACGAATATATGAAGATTAGAGATACCGACAAGTTAATTCTACATGCAAAGACTTGAAGACCTCGATAAGTCAAGATCATACTCTAGAACTCAGAGATCTCGATAAGTCAATATCATACTCGAGAACTCAAAGATCTCGACAAGTCAAGTTCACATTTGAGAACTCGGAGACTTCGATAAGTCAAAACACTTGTAGAGAACTAAGAGATCTCAATAAGTCATTATACTTATCAAGATGTCAGTTCTCTATAGTTCAAACTGGTGATCTCAATGTAAAACTCAAAGTACAGAATGCAGACCAGTTAAATATCCAAGATTATCAATCAACAAACATATCAATAACTGATTTGAAAAGTCTACAAAAAGCAGCTTGAAGAGTACAAGATCAAAGGCTAAGATTAACTGGCAAAGTAAAGTCACAAACATGCACGATTTGCAAAGATACACTAAGCTAGAAATATAAAGTTTTAGTTAACTTAGAGTAGGGTTTAGTACATGCTATTGCATGTTGTGTAAAACCTGTGTTTACTGTTCTATAAAGTAAACACTGGATGTTTTGTTTTAAGTTGTAACAAAATAGATCTAGAAATCTTGTAACTCTCTCAAGAAAGAAGCTGAGTTCTTTATCAACAAAGAACCTAAAAATTTGTACCATGACATACTTGATTTTAATATAAAATTAAGTGAGTTTTGAAAGAGAGTGTGTTTATGTGCATGTTTTATTATTCCTGATTAATACATATTATCTCTACAAGTCAGACTACTTATTCACCACTTCCAAAATTGTTCAAGAAGTTTTAAATTATCCAAAAACACATTCACCCCCTGTGTTGTATTCATTACCTAACAAGTGGTATCAGAGCAAAATTTGAAAGAAACAGATTCAAGATTTGGAAGAATGAATACACATAAAATCATTAGTATCAAAATTCCTGCCTTTGACAAAGCTAACTATACTCTATGAAAAAAGTGGATGATGTTATATCTGAGAATGGCTAACCAAATGTATGTTCAGATTTTATAGAATGGCCCCTTCATACCTATGGAGAGGGTTAAAGAATCTATAGATGGAGACATGGTTATCCCAGTTCACTATGGTCCTACAGATCCTTCAACGTATATAGATCCTAAAAATAGAAAGTTGCTCTTGATAGTGGTCTGCAACTATTTCTTATATAGTCATTAGACAATGTAACGTTCAATAACATTCTCAACTATGAAACTGTAAAGCAAATCTGGGAAAAGATTTAAATACTTTGTGAAGGTACGGAGGAGGTTAGATCTAACCAAAGGAGGATATTGATTTCACAGTATGAGGGTTTCATGGCTAAACCAAAAGAAAGTATAACTGATGTGTTTGAAAGGTTTAACAAGCTGATTAATGACTTGCAGCTTCATGACAAATACTATGAAGCTGAAGAAGTGAACCTGAAGTTTATGCTCACACTTTTGGATCATTTGGAACAGAAAATTTTATTAATAAGAGAAGGGAGAGACTTGAGCAGGATGATAGTGAAAGTCTTATATGGGATTTTAAAGACATATGAACTGGAAATGATTCAAAGAAAATCACTAAGAGTTGGTCAAGGGCACATTGTTTATGGATCAAGTGCTCTAATTGTTAATGACAGCCAGACAGCTGATGATGAGCTTGAAATTCAGACCCCAGGTGCCTCAAGCAGTGAGAAAAACAATAAATCACAGAAGCAAGTCATTTTGGAATTGGAAGAAGATGAGTTCTATACCTTAGATGAACTTGATGAACTAGATTAATCAATGGCATATCTCGCAAGAAAGTTCTCTAATATTATAGTCAAGAAACCAAGGTTCTTCAAGGGTAAAGGACAACCATTCAACAAGGACAACACCTGGAACGGAAAATGGCAGTACACACCTGTTGGCAAAAGTGGCTACAAGACTGGATCCGTTGATAGATCAAAAATAAGATGCTACAACTGTGATGATCTAGGTCACTTTGCTACAAAGTGACCAAGAAAGTGAAGAAAGACAAGGCCTATATTGAACTGGAGGAAAAGTATGAGGCTCTTCTGAGAAAGCAATAGGGAAAAGCTTATATTGCAAAGGGAAAGAGTTGGGATGATTCAGACAATGATGATGATGAGGAAGTAAGAATCTATGCACTCATGGCCTTGGAGCAAGGAGAGTCATCCTCATCCAAAGCAAAGGTACTCACTCTAACAACAATTGATTTAAATGCAAGTAAATATAAGGAAATTGTTGAGAAGATGAACATAGAGATGTTCCACATTCACACTAGCATGGTAGCAGCTAATGAGGAGTTTAGCAGATTGTAAAAGGAAAATAAGTAGCTTGAGAATGAGAGGCAAGAAACTGAGTTGTTGCTTATGGAGCTTGAGACAGTCAAACAATAAAATGAATATCTGAAAAACAAGCTGAAATGTGCAAGTGAAATTGAGGCAGTGTTGAGGGAGAAGCTGGAAAAGAATGAGGTTAAGTTGAAGTTTTTTAGAAATGCATCTGAATTGGTTGGATTATACGATGAGAAAAATAAGCCATGTGCTAACATAACTATTGGTCTTCACTATGAAGCATTGAACAACAACAAGAAAGTTGTAGGTGAAAGAGGCAAGAAAATTGCAAGTGAAGATGTTCCGGTTATGATGAGAAAAGTTGAGTCACCTCTGTTCAAAGCTTATGAAGTTAACTTCAGTGAAAATGAGTTGTTGATCAAATAGGAGCTGGCAGATGAAGATGCTGAAAAAAATGAAAGCACTCCTGTTCCTGAAGTTAAAGTGAAGCCCATGGTCAATCAAGATCTCAAGACAGATGTCAAAATACCTGTTAAGGAAACCAAGAAAGAGAATGCTGGAAAGAGAAAGAAAAACAGAAATGGGAAAATGGGAGTTAACAAAAGCAATAACTTTGTATTTGCTACAAATGTTAGTCACTAAACTCGCGCTAATAATTCACGCAAGTATACGAGTTCGCAAGTAGTATAAGATATAAATCAGATTGGATCCCACAGAGACTGTATTGGTTAACTATTCAACTCATGCACTTAAGCAACAATGTATGGTTATTATTCAATTCTAAGACGATAACAAAGTGAGGTTGTTTATAACTAAGAATTAAACTAATTATTATAACTACGAGAATAAGATAGACTGAGTTAATATATATGACAAACATGAGATTCTAACTTTATTAAGTACTTCATTCAATAGCCTTTTTATTCTTAACCTTAGCATGCAATGATGATGACACTAATCAGACAACACGAAACTGATAAACGCCAACTTTCATTGCATGAGTACCATTCTACCAGACATCCACAAAAGAGATAGAAGCTGAATAGGCATCAATTATATTGAAACCCTATATGTCTATAGAATTTGACAACATAACGGTTTAAGCACAAGTTATCTATCTTGATTACATAGGGCAAGTAAGATGGTTAAAATTACCTATGAATCATGCATAACATACATGAACCTATGCTAGCATGGCAAGTTCTAAATCCTTAAATTCACTTTCATTTCATTAAGAATTAACACACTATCTTATAAGTTCGCGATGCTCACAAGACGAATACGCACAACCATAACTAGGATATCATAAAATCACCACATATTAAGGTATCAAACAATTTAACTAAAGAAATCCATAAATAAATCCGCTAGAACCCCACGATAACGATTAGCCCATAATCGAACTCATCGCCAACGTGGGTTCTAATGAAAACATGATATAGCAAACGTAGTCTTTATACGAATAAATAAACCAAAGTACAATCAAGAATATAGGTTCAACAAAACAAGAAACAAGCATCAAAATTACAACTCAAAACAAAGATTCACAAGAATAAACTAGATCGTCTTTGCCTTTGTTGAATTATGCCAAAAGGTCTCTTGTCGTCTTCTCCTTGCTTGATGTCTTGATATCTCTAAATATATCTTAAAAAATGTCCTAAGTTATGTTTATATAGGAGGCCATGCATCCCAGGCGTCCAGCAATTCAAATTATAAAAGAATCAGGATTTGTTTATCCCGACCCAGCGCGGCTGCGCGCTTCACCAGCACGGGCGCGCTGACTTCCTGTACTCCCGGCGCGGCCGCACGCAACACTAGCGCGGGTGCGCCTGCTTTCTACCAAAAACTATTTTTTTCTTCTTCTTTATTCCTAGTAGCTTTGAACCCATCTTTCAAGCTTTTATTCCAGCACATCCTAAACACCATATTAGCATCAAAACAATGCTAATTCACCTGATTCACTAAGTAAAGCCTGAAATGCAAAAACACTTGAAAACACGTTAAAACACAAATAACTTGAGTACAAATACAGCAACTCAAAGCTTATTAGAGCATAAATAAGTGTCATAAATGCCACTTAATACACCCCCAAACTTGAATCGATGCTTGTCCCCAAGCATAAACAGGCTCAAAGAACAAGAAATAAAAATGCATGAATGCAACTAATATAAATGCAGCGATTCCTAAAGAATAACTAAACCAATCAACCAGCAACACCTTAGCAAATGCAATTATTCGCATAAGGATCCATCCAATTTCACAAATCAATCTACATACTAGAGACGTGCGTGTGTGCAAATGCTTACATATATACTATTACAACTAGATCGACAATCATAACTCACAACTTATCAAAACAATCGCAAGTTTATAAATAGAATAAAAGCTAGACTCAAAATAACTTATAACACTTCAATTCTTATATCAGAGTTAACAGGAATTCATGCTTTTATTCACAATAAGCAACACAAATATGCCACACAAAAATCGGGTTAGAATTGATTTTGGCATTAAAATCCTGATTTTCTCTTAATAAACTGCTATTTTTATTTTTTTTCTGAACAGGTACTCGGCGCGGCCACGCGCTAGGACAGCGCGGGCGCGCTTGGTTACTGGAAAAATGGCACGGCAGCGCGCTTGGCCAGCGAGGGCGTCCCCAGCTTCTGTACTTGGCCCCGATTTTTTTTCTTTTTCTGATTTTTTTGTGTTTTTCTTTTTTCTTCTTGCTTCCTCTACCTAATAATGTACAACATACTTGGGTTGCCTCCCAAGAAGCGCTTCTTTTAAATTGCTAGCTCGACGTAGAATCTCGAGATCAAGTGGACAATAAAACGAAACTAACCACCTCGTGGTTTTCCGTGTCACCATAATAATGCTTCAACCATTGACCATTTACCTTGAATGCTTGGCCCGGATCATTCTCAAAAATTTCCACCGCTCCATGTGGAAACACAGTTTGATTATGAAGGGCCCTGACCATCTTAACTTCAACTTTCCAGGAAAAAGGCGGAGACGATAGTTGAATAAAAGAACTTGTTGCCCTGGCACAAATTTCTTGAGCAATAGACCCCGATCGTGCCACCTCTTGACTTTTTCCTTGTACATTTTGCTGTTCTCATAAGCTTGAAGTTGAAATTCGTCAAGTTCATTCAATTGAAGCATTCTTTTCTTCCCATCCACATCCAAGTCCAGATTCAATTTCTTCAAAGCCCAATAAGCTTTATGCACGAGCTCCACCGACAAATGACACCCCTTACCATAAACCAACTGAAAGGGCGACATTCCTAATGGAGTCTTATATGCTATTCTATACGCCCAAACAGCTTCATCAAGCTTCAAAGACCAATCCTTCCTTGATGGACGTACCACTTTCTCCAAAATGCGCTTTATCTCTCTGTTAGATACCTCAGCTTGACCATTTATCTGAGGATGATAAGCCGTAGCAATGCGATGATTCACATTATACCTCTTCATCATGGAAGTGAACTTGCGGTTGCAAAAATGTGAGCCCTCATCACTGATTATGACTCTTGGAGTCCCAAACCTTGTGAATATCTTCTTGTGAAGAAAATTTAGCACGACTTTCGCATCATTCGTTGGCAATGCCTTAACTTCAACCCATTTTGACACGTAATCAACCGCCAACAAGATATACTGATTGTTGCAAGATGAGACAAATGGCCCCATGAAGTCAATTTCCCAAACATTAAAGACCTCAACCTCAAGAAGTACATTAAGAGGCATCTCATCCTTTTTAGCCATATTGCCCACACGTTGACATCGATCAAATTTCAAAACCAACTGATTAGCATCTTTAAACAATGTTGGCCAAAAGAAACCTGCTTGAAGAACACGAGTTGCTGTCTTTTCTCCACCATAATGTCCTCCATAAGCCGTTGAGTGGCAATCTCGCAAGATCCCCCCCATTTCGCTGTAAGGAATACATCTCCTGATGATTTGGTCAGCTCCTTGGTGAAAAAGAAATGGCTCATCCCACATATACCACTTCACTTCATATAGAAACTTCTTCATTGGAGCATAAGATAAGTTAGGAGGCATGATGTTACTCACAAGGTAGTTCACAATGTTTGCAAACCACGGCTCTTCTTCTTGCACTCCAAACAGCCGCTCGTCGGGAAAAGACTCATTTATCAAGGTCTTATCCAATGAAGTAGCATTAGGATTCTCTAAACGCGAGAAATGATCAGTGAGTTGATATTGAGTTCCTTTTCCGTCCTTGATCTCTAGGTCAAATTCTTGGAGCAAAAGAACTCATCTAATCAATCTAGGCTTCGATTCCTTCTTTCAAATGAGATATCTAATGGCAGCGTGATCAGTGAAAATTGTCACCTTAGTCCCAAGTAGATATGATCAAAATTTCTCAAAACCATAGACAATAGCCAAAAGTTCTTTCTCCGTAGTAGTGTAGTTCAGTTGAGCACCATTTAAAGTCTTACTTGCGTAGTAGACTACATGAAATATATTGTTCTTCCTCTGCCCAAGAACTGCTCCATCTGCATAGTCACTTGCATCACACATCATCTCAAAAGGTTCACTCCAATCAGGTGCAGTTATCAAACTCGTCATCAAACTTGAAAGGGACATCTTCTTCAATGTCTCAAAAGCCTTTTAACTTCATTAAGTACTTCATTCAATAGCCTTTTTATTCTTAACCTTAGCATGCAATGGTGATGAAACTAATCAGACAACACGAAACTTATAAACGCCAACTTTCGTTGTACGAGTACCATTCTACAAGACATCCATAAAAGAGATAGAAGCTGAATAGGCACCAATTATATTGAGACCCTATATGTCTATAGAATTTGACAACATAACGGTTTAAACACAAGTTATCTATCTTGATTATATAGGGCAAGTAAGATGGTTAAAATTACCTACGAATCATGCATAATAATACATGAACCTATGCTAGCATGGCAAGTTCTAAATCCTTAAATTCACTTTTGCTTCATTAAGAATTAACACACTATCTTATAAGTTCGCGACGCTCACAAGACGAATACGCACAACCATAACTAGGATATCATACAATCACCACATACTAATATCAAACAATTTAACTTAAGAAATCTATAAATAAATCCGCTAGAACCCCACGATAACGATTACCCCATAATCGAACTCATCGCCAATATGGGTTCTAATGAAAACATGATATAGCAAACATAGTCTTTATACGAATAAATAAACCAAAGTACAATCAAGAATATAGGTTCAGCAAAACAAGAGACAAGCATCCAAATTATAACTACAAACAAAGATTTACAAGAATAAACTAAATCATCTTCGCCTTTAGGGAATTGTGCCAAAAGGTCTCTTGTCGTCTTCTCATTGCTTGATGTCTTGATATCCCTGAATATATCTTAAAAAATGACCTAAGTTATGTTTATATAGCAGGCCATGCATCCCAGGAGTCCAGCAATTCAAATTATAAAAGAATCAGGATTTGTTTATCCCGACCCAGCGTGGCCGCGCGCTTTACCAGCACGGGCGCGCTGACTTCCTGTACTCCCGGCGTGGCAGCGCGCAACACCAGCACGGTCGCGCCTGCCTTCTACCAAAAATTATTTTTTTTCTTCTTCTTTATTCCTTGCAGCTTTGAGCCAATCTTTCTAGCTTTTATTCCAGCACATCCTAAACACTATATTAGCATCAAAATAATGCTAATTCACCTGATTCACTAAGCCTAGCCTGAAATGCTAAAACACTTGAAAACACGTTAAAACGCAAATAACTTGAGTACAAATACACCAACTCAAAGCTTATTAGAGCATAAATAAGTGTCATAAATGCCACATAACAACAAACGTTCCAAGAAAACAATGTCATAAATGTGGCTCTGTTAATCATTTAACTCACCTTTGAAAAAAGGTTTTTAGTAAGCCAGGAATGAAATCATGCAAGTACAATAAAGCAAAAACTAAAGATCCCTACTCATTCCATGATAAGTTTGATTGCATACCTTGCAACATGAAACTAATGACAAGTTGCCACAAGCTGACAGTTGATTTTAATGAAATCAATATTGAGTCTTCAGCTAAGAAGGGTAATGCACATCACTCAATGAATTCTGTTCTTTTTGAATCATCAAACTCTACCTCTACTGAATCAGTTAATAAGAAGAAAGTACCCAACATTGTTTGGGTTGCTAAACACATTTAAACTCATTGTGTGTAGAGCAAAGGAAGGAAAGTCATATGGATCATAGACAGTGGATGCTCAAGACATATGACAGGTGATATGGCCCAGCTATCACAATTTGAGGAGAAGGTCGGCCCTTTGGTGACCTTTGGAGACAACAGCAAAGGATTCACAATGGCATATGGAAAGATAATTTCTGGAAATGTTGTGATTGATGATGTAGCACTGGGAGCTGGTCTTGAAGTGAATCATCTCAGTGTCAGCCAATTTGCAGATAAAAGTTTCAAAGTTTTATTTGACAAAAAAAAATGCACTTTTATCAGCAAGAAAACTGGTGAAGTTTCTCTGAAAGGAGTAAGGAAAGGAAGCTTATTTGTTGTAGACTTGGACGTAGTAAATGAGGATGGAATATGTTGCTTCTACACCAAGGTATCTATAGAGCAAAGTAAGCTATGGCATAAGAAGCTGTCTCACTTGAATTTCAAAGCAATAAACTCTTTGGTAAAAAAAGAAGATAGTGAGAGACATGCCTAATCTGGAGTTTGCTCAAGATGAAGTCTGTGATGCTTGTCAAAAAGGAAAAATGAAAATATCAAGTCACAAGAGTAAAAATGTGAATTCTATAAGTGCATCTTTACAACTTATTTACATGGATTTATATGGACCAGTTAATGTCCAGTCAATTTCAAGAAAAAGATATGCACTTGTGATGGTGGATGACTACTCAAGATATACATGGTAGAATTTATGCAATCTATGGATGAAACTCCACACGTCATAATTGAATACATCAAGAAGGTTGAAAAGCAGGCTGGAGATCAGAATTATGTGAAAAGATTGAGGAGTGATAATGGAACAAAATTCAAGAATGCAATCTTAATTGAATTCTGCAAAGACAAGGGCATTATTCAAGAATTCTCAGCTGCTAGAACATCTCAGCAAAATGGGGTAGTTAAGAGAAAGATTAGAACACTGATAGAGGCTACTAGAATAATGCTGCAAGATGCAAAGTTGCCAACACATTTTTGGGAAGAAGTTGTGAACACTGCATGCTACACTCAAAACAGATATCTCATTAACAAGAATCTTGTCAAGTCACCCTATTCAATCATGTTTAAAAGAAAGCCTACTGTGAAGCATCTTCATGTGTTTGGAAACAAGTGCTATGCTTTAAAGGACAACTTTGAATATGTGGGAAAATTTGACTCTAAGGTTTTTGAGGCAATTTTTCTAGGATATTCATTGGAAAGAACTGCATATAAAGTCTGTGTGGTTAAACAGAAGAAAATTATGGAAAGCACAGATGTTACTTTTGATGATGACAAGTGTCCAGGCTTGGAATGCCTTGATGAAGATGAAGCTGAAGTGCTAAAGTTTGAGAATATCAACATTGATAGTGATTCTGATGATAAAGCTGAAGTCAACACAAATCACAGAGTTAATGAAGAGTCTACTGAACAAGTGAATCATGAGAATGGAAGCTCATCTTATATACCTGAATTTGATAGCACAAACTCAGGGGGAGAAAGAGAGGAAGGTTCTGCAAGTCATGCCAATGATGAAGAAAATATAGAAAACTCAAGTCAACAAACTCACACCAGAAAGTGGGATAGAAGTCACACTAGAAAAGAAATTATTGGTGATTCAACTGTTGGATTGAGGCCTAGGAGTGCAACTACAAATGAATGTCTTCATGCATGTTTTCTTTCACAAATTGAGCCAAAAAAACTGAAAAAACTCTACTTGATCCTGATTGGATATTTGTTATGCAAGAGGAGCTAAATCAGTTTGAAAGAAACAAAGTTTAGGAGTTGATTCCTGGACTAAAGAACAGAAGTGTAACTGGAACGAAGTGGGTGTACAGGAACAAGATGGATAAAAATAGAATTGTCACCAGAAATAAAGAAAGGTTGTGTCACACCCCCAAATTACACTTAACAATATAAATGACTTAATAATAAAACAATGTTATAAAAAGCTGTTTACAGACAATATCCAGGATCGCTAGGTTTAGTGTTTGAAGAACAGTCCAACCCTACAAACTAATACAACTTCATAACTACCGGTCCTCACAATAGACTTTCAGCTACCTACCTGAGCTCTCAAATAAGCCTCAGCATCTCCAGTGGACTTACGAGCGGTCTGCTTGAATCTAACCATAGCTGCTAGCTGTAATATCAGGGTGAAAGCAAGTAGTGAGCCAAATGCTCAGCAAGTGCTAAACAATACGATACAAAATATGAATCAAGATACATATGAAAGAATGACAATGTGAAGATAGAGCTAATAGCAATAATAGATGAACTTTTGGGTGATGGCATCATTTGTTTGTAACAAAACATTTCCAAAATCATTTCTTAATCCAAAAACCATTTTATGACGCTACGGATTACAGCAGGTGATTAGCCGCGAAGTAATCCCGAACCTCGCTGGGTTCTAAAACATTAATGGGATCCCTAGGCAACTTTTAAGCCTACAATTTAAGTATGGAAAGGACTCGCGTCTCAGTCCAGATCCACTATCTAAAGAAAACATTTGTCCCCCTTTGGGACTGAAAATCCAACTTTTTAATCATTTTAAAAACTGATGTCGATTGATAATAAATTTCTTAAACAGTAACATCTTCACTATTCTCAAGAAAACATTTATTGTCCCTTTGACAATTTGGCTTTTAAAAACTTTACAGTTTGATAAAAATTTGATGCCAGAAATAATAACATTTCAAAAGCTCTTTAGGCATGAAAGGATTGAGTACTTTAAGGAATTTTATGCCAAACTCAACAACAGTTGTACTAAGTTAAGGTTTATTGCCAGACGAATTGAACTATCAAGGTGAGGAAATCAATTCAGGGTTCAATGCAAAGGAACAATTTACTAATTTAAAGGAATAATCAGGGTTGAGTAACAATAGTTTAACAGAGGGAAATTCTAATGATTATAAGTAAGGGTATCAACCATTCCAATTCCGAAGGATTTCAAATAATAGGGTTATGATCAAAAATCAAAGGATTAAGATTACGAGATTCTTATTGATAGAAGAACAATCTTCTCACTAGAGGTTATCAAAGATGAATATCAATGGTTTAACAATCAAGGAAGAAAGTATTGTAAAAGAGTTACTAGGGTTACAATCATAGGGTATCAAAGAAATTTCAATGTTCGAGTATCATAGTAAGGGGCAATAAGAAAGTGTACAAATGAATCGTTATCTCAGGGTTTAATGAAAGGAAATGATAAACAATCGAAAATGGTGATATGATTCGAAGGGATTAACTTTCTCAAGTTCGCAAGGAAATTCGATAATGTATAATCAATAAGGATATTTAAAGACTAAGTCAAGGGGAATACAACAAGGTATATGAATGATTATTAAAGGTGCGAAATGCTTCTGAATGAGTTTGGGGTGATCAAGGTATAATAATTATACTAACTCAAATCAAGCTCGGGTACTTATAACAATGTGCAATATCAAATTCAAGCAAGCTATCATGGTTCCAATAAGTATCTCAGGGTACTTGCATAACATATAATTAACAAAAGGAGTATACTTGCATAATATCAATTCAACATGGGGAAACACTCGCATAATGTCATTACGAAGGAAGAGTACACTTGCACAATATAAGTTTACAAGGGAAGGACACTTGCCTTGAGAGGTTTGACTACACACGACTTATCTTGGGAGTGACGGGAGCACTACTCGACCTTGACGGCAAGCTTCCTATCTTCACTTGATCCTACAAAATAATAAGAATCCCTCATTACTACGGACTCTTATGACACCAAACAACCCTAACACCAAATGCACAAATTGACTCCAAGTAACGCTTAGTGTCTTATATTGCGTAAAACACTACGTTAACACATAACACCATGCACATATACATATAGTAGCACCTTGGAGCACATAACACATATAGGTATACTCATACTATTATTTAGACTTGGTGCTTTATTCGGGACTTGAATGATCTCACTCTCAAATCTCCACAATTCCACTTGCGACACACTACTAAACTAGTCTCGACTTTTGAAGGGCCTACACTTGGTGGTTCCAATTCTCTTAGCCAAAACCTTGGCCTAACACTCCACTGACCTATATATAAATTCAAATCCTAGGGCTCACTCATGCCTCACTCATAGGGTCCATAAAACTAAACGCTAAAAGAAAGCGTTCTCACTTGCATACTTATGGCGACACCTTAGGCAACTCTCGGTTATTAACACCACTAAAGCTCGAATATTCCTAACCAAAACTGACCTACTGGATTCTTAAGTCTTTAAGCTAACTTGTGCACTTTGAATGACACTAAGGGCCTTCCTAGATTTTCTTGGGCCTAAGCTCAAAGTTGACACAACTCTAAATGAGTGTCCTGAAAACTGTCCTATTTGGACTAACTTAAACTCATTGGTTCTAACTCTAAACCGCCATGGTTAAACTTGAAACTCTTCCTTAAACTCCCTAGTAGCAGTAGTAATCAATTCCTAATGAGGGCTTACTCTTAATCCAACTTTTTGATCTCCAAAACGTACTAAACTCAATCTGACCCCTGTTCTGGCAGAATCTAAGTTTTGGTGTGTGCACCTCACTAAATGGTTGGGTTTCTCTAATTAATGGCTTCTGGACTCAACTACAACCCAAGTACTAACTCCCCGTGGCTTGGGCCTAACAATGCCTAAGAAATGCCCATTCAAAATCAACACACAACTCACATGCAAATCTGGAAAAATTTCAGGATTCTATCCTAACCTTTCCACCTTAACTCCCACTTTAAAACCACGAATTAAATCTCAACCAAGGCAAATTTACTTCTATAAGACTCTAAACTAAGGCCTCAACCAATAATGGAGATCATTCATGCCCTATAGCACCAACATGCAAACTAAAACTTATCATTCAACTCACAATGATCACAAAAACAAGTTCGACTAAATAATGGGATTATTAGCTCATAAATTCCACTTAAAATACTAAATTATTTCAAGGTCTCATGCACACTATATTTTAAAAACTAAGATCAAGTATGATATCAAGGAAATAATTCGTTATTTTAGCCCATATAGGTCGAATTTAATCACAAGCCAAACATGCATGTATATTTTCGAAAAAGAGAGCATATATAGCTTGATCATTCTTGAAAATAATGCCCTATCTCTAACATGCAAAGTAAAACATGGCATTACAACTAGAGATCAGTAGCATGCAAGTGTTTTAAAGGAGTTTTAATCAAGAAAACACTTAGTTTATGCACATAAAAAATATATCTCATGGAGAACTCTTTAATCCACATGAATAAAGAGTTTCTCCTTGGAGATCACATAAAAACAAGACATGCAAGCATTAAACTTCATCTCCTAAGCATGGAACTTCTTGGAAAGTGTATTATATATTAATGAGTAGTGAAATTACACTAGAAAGGCAAGGATTTGTTGAAAAAAAAATGAAGGGGATGGGGGAAGGGGTTTAGCCGAGAGGGAGGAGAGAGTGAGGTGAGGGTGGAGTGTGGAGTGAAAAATGAAATGATCATGACAACTTGTGCTTATTTTATGGTTTTGATTTGATTAAATGTGAGTGGAGTTCAGAATTTATAAGAGTGCCCTTCTCCCAAAGCTAAGCCAAAAATGCATGTAAGGTTAGTTTGGTCTTTTGGTGGATAAAAGAGAGTTAGTGGGGTATGAATTGTCTTTTTAGCCCTTTAAGTTGAATGGGAGGGTATTTGCATGCATGGGTATTCATGTAAATTTCTAATTACTAAACTACTAATTTCAAATATTTTTTTTTATAAAATAAAATAAAATTTCGAAAATTATAAAAGTTGTACCATAAAATAACTTGTATTTTTAGAAATTTTATGAGATCACTTTTGTGATTTATGAATGAAATAATTTAAAAAAAAATAATTTTCCCAAGGTAAAGAATATTCTCTATAAATCAAGAATAAGAGAAATTAATAAAACTCTCGCTTTGAAAAATTCGTATTTTAAATAAAGTAATTTATAATGCAGCAAATTCCATTCACACAAATATACAATCAATAAATATATTTATAGTCGACTCTAATATTATACAGAGTTCGCAAATAATATTACACAAAATACCAGTCATAACATTCTCTCCCCCTTAAAGGATTCTGTCCTCAGAATCTAAGAGAACGGATGAGGATACCGGGAACGCATATCAGACTCGAACTCCTAAGTTGACTCTTCGACCTTGAGGTTCCTCCAAAGTACTTTTACTAACTTTACCGACTTATTTCTAAGACTCTTTGCTTGCCAGTCGAGTATTTTGACAGGTTGCTCCTCATACGACAAGTCTGCCTGAATTTCTATTGGCTCATACTCTATTACAAGATTGACATCCGGGTTATACTTTTTTTTTTCTTTCTTTTTTTTTTTAACAAAAACACATAAAAGACATTATAAACATGCTGATACTGTGGAGGCAGCACTAACTCATAAGACACTTCCTTACTTGGTTAAAAAAATCTCAACAGGACCTATATATCTAGGTGCTAATTTGCCTTTCTTTCCAAATCTAGTCAACCCTTTCCACGGTGACACGTTTAACAATACAGATTCGCCGACTAGAAAACTTACATCCTTTCGAGCAGGATCTGCGTACTTCCTTTTCCTGTCTTGAGAAGCAAGCAATCTTTTCTGGATCAGTTTGACTGTCTCCCTCATCTATTGGACCAGTTCGGGACCTAGAATCTCTCCTTCTCCAACTTCATCCCAATTCGTTGGCGATCTGCACTTTCTTTTATACAACGCTTCGTACGGTGGTATGCCAATGCTTGAGTGATAGCTGTTGTTGTAGGAGAACTCTACCAATGGTAAATGTTCATCCCAACTTCCCATATAATCAATAACGCAACTTCGTAACATGTCTTCAATTGTTTGAATGGTCCTCTCGCTTTGACCATCAGTCTGCGGATGATACGCCAAGCTCCTATTTAGCTTGGTGCCAAGACTCTCTTGAAACTGTTTCCAAAATCTTGAGTTGAATCGCGGATCTCGATCCGAAACTATCGATACTGGAACGCCGTGACGTAACACAATCTCATGCACGTACATATGCACCAATCTATCGAATGAAGTCCTTTCATTGATCGGCAGAAAATACACTGACTTGGTAAGGCGATCAACAATAACTCAAATGGTGTCGTGTCCAGATTTCGTCCGAGGTAATCCCACTATAAAATTTATAGCAATATTTTATCGTTTCCATTCCGGTATCTTCAATGGCTGAATTAACCCGTTTGGTCTTTGGTGTTCCGCTTAACCCGTCAACACGTATAATATTTCGCAACCCAATCCGCAATTTCCCTTTTCATGTTCAGCTACCAAAACTTCTTTTTTTTTTCAAATCTTCACACCCCTTAGTGCTTCCTGGAGGAATTGAAAGTCTCAAATTGTGAGCTTTCTGCAGTATTTCATTATTTTCAGTTCAACTACTTGAGGAATCCAAATCCTTGATGAAAATCTTAATATCCCTTGCTCATCTTTTTGCGTACATAACTCTTCTCCGGTCATTCGATTATTCTCTTGATATCAATATTCATTTTGATGTCATATCAAATTAGATATCAATATGAACTTTGATGCTCACAACATCCCATATTGAAGTCAATATCAATCATCTATATTAATACCACCTTTGATATTTAACAACAAACTAAATATCAACATCAAGTAAAAACTGATTAGACTGTATTTTATTCAAACAACTCCTTTGGTAATGCCATCAAATTTAATCTTTCCTTTCTGCTGAGCGCGTCGGCTACTACATTCGCCTTTCCTGTGTGATAATGTATCGAACAATCGTATTCCTTTATAAGCTCCAACCATCTCCTTTGCCTCATGTTGAGCTCCTTCTGAATGAATATATACTTCAAGCTCCTATGATCCGTGTATATTTTACACTTCTCTCCATACAGGTAGTGCCTCCATATCTTGAACGCAATTACTATAGTTGCTAACTCCAAATCATGAGTCGGATATTTCAATTTATGGGGTTTAATCTGTCTGGATGCATATGAAATCACCTTGTTAGCACACAACCCAAACCCTTATATGAAGCGTCGCTATAAATAACGAATTCTCCTTTGTCATTCGGTAATACCAATATCGGGGCGATAACCAACCTTTGCTTCAATTCTTGGAAACACTCTTCACAATCCTTATACCATTCAAACTTGTGGTTCTTCCTTATTAGCTTAGTCAGTGGCATAGCAATCTTTGAGAAATCTTTTATGAATCTTCTGTAATACCCGACCAATCCTAGAAAACTTCTTACTTTTGTGGGAGTCTTGGGTCTCTCCCAACTCATTACTGCTTCGATCTTTGTAGGGTCCATTCTAATTCCTTCACTTCCAATTATAAGCCCTAAAAATTAAACTTCTTGCAACCAAAACCCGTACTTTGAAAATTTGGCATACAGCTTCTCTTGTCTAAGAATCTCCAAAGCTATCCATAAATGTTGCTCATGCTCCTCTTCTGACTTTGAATATATCAAAATGTCTTCGATGAAGACCACGTCGAACTTATCCAAATATCTCTTTAAAACTTTATTCATTAAATCCATAAAAGCTGATGGGGCATTTATTAACCCAAATGGCATTACTAAAAACTCATAATGTTCATACCTTGTTCTGAATGATGTCTTCGGAATATCTTCTAGCTTGATCTTCGACTGATGGTATCCTGACCTTAAATCAATCTTAGAGAAACACTTAGCTCCTTTTAATTGATCGAATAGATCATCTATCCTTGGTAGCGGATATATGTTCTTAATCGTCAATTTGTTTAACTCGCGATAGTCTATACAAGTCTCATACTCCCATCCTTTTTCTTTATAAACAGAACTGGTGCTCCCCATGGCGACATACTGGACCTTATATTTATCCAAAAGTTCTTGCAATTGACTTGCTAACTCCTTCATCTCTGCTGGGCCATTTTATACGGTGCCTTAGAAACTGGTTCTGCTCCTGGAGCAAGATTAATCTCAAACTCAATTTTTCGATTGGCGGTAATCCTGGAAACTCTTCTAGAAACACGTTCAGAAACTCTCTCACCACTGGAATCACTTCTATACTAGGAACTTCCTTCTCCGAATCCACTACATAAGCTAGGAATGCCTCGCAACCTTTTCTAAGCAACTTGCTAGCCTGAACAGCTGTCAGAAATAATTATTCTTGCTTTTGTCCTTTAAACACCGCTTTCATTCCATTCTTTGACCTTAAACAAACTCTTTTAGACTTATAATCTATCTGAGCACTACACTCATTTGCCAAATGTCCTTTCTTATTGCACCAATAACAAGTCATGTTGACCTTATTATAAACTCCCAGATGCTTCTTCCCACAGTGCTTGCATTCAACCCTTGGCTGCCTATTCTCAGTTGCTGGTCCTTGATTCTATTGGAAATTTCCTTTGTTATTCTGCTTCTTACTCACTTCTCCTTTCTTCTGTGAGTTCCACCCCTTCTGGAATCCAATCCTCTTCATATTCTTGTCTATCTGACCTCCTGATTCCGTCCTTTCTCCTTGAAACACCTTTTCTTTTTTTTTCTCTTTCCTTCCTGGACTGCACTCAATTACTTTTAATCAAAGTCGCCTTCTGAACTACTCCTGCATAAGTATCGATTTCAAACATCGACACTCTATCCCGAATCCAATATTCAAGCCCTTGCTGAAACCTTTGGGCTTTCTCTTCTTCAGTTCCTACATACTTGGCCACAAACCTTGATAATTCATTGAACTTCTTCTCATACTCCAAGACTGACATATTCTCTTACTTCAATTCCAAAGACTTCACTTCCATCTGCTTCTGAATATACTTGGGATAATACTTCTCCAAGAATAGATCCTAAAATCTTGCCCAAGTAGCTAGCTGAACTGCTTCCATGGCCTTCACGGATTCCCACCAATAGATCACTTCTCCCTTCAGAAAATACATAGCGTAGACAGTCTTCTAATCTTCCTCTAACCTAACCAATTCTAAAGATCTCTCCATTTCTCTTATCCAGGTGTTGGCTACAACTGGGTCAGTGGTATCATGAAAAGCTGGAGGGTTCACACTTTGAAAAGCTTTGAAAGTTACTATTGGCTGAGGAGGTAATGGTGGATCTGGTTGATGTTGGTGTTGTTCATAATTCTCTAGGTTTCAAAATTGTTGTTGTTGGGATTCTTGTTGAGTAGTTTGATGTTGTTGAGCAAGTGTATGGGTTTGCTATTGCAAAGTTTCCAATATTCGAAGGATATCAGGTTCAGTAGAGGAACTAGTTTGCCTCGTCTTTTTGGGTGGCATGATTCTGAAATAAAACGGTTTAACAAAACAGTTGTAAATATAACATTTTTTTCAAGTTAAGGGGGTTTACAAGTTAAGGTTCTCACATGCAATTCAGATTTTTGGTTATTAGCAATAAAGGTGATAGACAATTCTAGATATGGAAACGAAAGTGAAATTGAAACGAAATAGCAAGGCATTAATCATCAAAGCAAAGTCGGCTTACAACACAATAATTAAGGTTCAAATGAAATACAACGATATCAAAGTTCAACAAGGAAATAGGGAAACTATATAGTTCAAGAGTTTAAAAACTAGGATGATAGCCAACTGGAAAAGAAATTAGGAAATCTAGCTCCTAATCGACCTAATCTTCTGCTTCCTGAGTCTCCTCGCTATCGTCACGAGCCTTTGGAATCTCGATCCACTCCTGCTTCTGAAGCACCTTCACTATGTCCTGAAGCTCATTTGTCACTAGCTGGATGGTATGCTGGCTACTGCGATCGTGGTGCACTGGTATCTGGTTGAGCTTATTGTTGATGAGCGGCAACAAGGACTCGGGTCTCATGATCAACTACGCCCTAGGTTCATTCTTAGGTCGAGTATCATCCTCAAAAGCTACATCGAGTCGCTCCAACAATCGATCATACTTCCCCTGAAGCCTATTGAACTGAAGCCTCGAATCAGCGTACATAGAGAAAGAGATAGTGTCGGATGGCACTGAAGATGAAGACGAATGCATCCTTTGCTGAGATATAATGAAGGGAAATATTGGCTATTTACCCGAATAATATCTACTTACTCTCTCGCGCTTCCTATATTTATATTCTACACCTTATAGCCTATTTGGACTGTTTTCAGGGACTCTAAACCATAGCTCTGATACCAAGACCTGTCACACCCCCAAATTACACTTAACAATATAAATGACTTAATAATAAAACAATGTTACAAAAGGCTGTTTACAGACAATATCCAGGATCGCTAGGTTTAGTGTTTGAAGAACAGTCCAACCCTACAAACTAATACAACTTCATAACTACCAGTCCTCACAATAGACTTTCAGCTACCTACCTGAGCTCTCAAATAAGCCTCAGCATCTCCAGTGGACTTACGAGCGGTCTGCTTGAATCTAACCATAGCTGCTAGCTGTAATATCAGGGTGAAAGCAAGTAGTGAGCCAAATGCTCAGCAAGTGCTAAACAATACGATACAAAATATGAATCAAGATACATATGAAAGAATGACAATGTGAAGATAGAGCTAATAGCAATAAGAGATGAACTTTTGGGTGATGGCATCATTTGTTTGTAACAAAACATTTCCAAAATCATTTCTTAATCCAAAAACCATTTTATGACGCTACGGATTACAGCCGGTGATCAGCCGCGAAGTAATCCCGAACCTCGCTGGGTTCTAAAACATTAATGGGATCCCTAGGCAACTTTTAAGCCTACAATTTAAGTATGGAAAGGACTCGCGTCTCAGTCCAGATCCACTATCTAAAGAAAACATTTGTCCCCCTTTGGGACTGAAAATCCAACTTTTTAATCATTTTAAAAACTGATGCCGATTGATAATAAATTTCTTAAACAGTAACATCTTCACTATTCTCAAGAAAACATTTATTGTCCCTTTGACAATTTGGCTTTTAAAAACTTTACAGTTTGATAAAAATTTGATGCCAGAAATAATAACATTTCAAAAGCTCTTTAGGCATGAAAGGATTGAGTACTTCTTTAAGGAATTCTATGCCAAACTCAACAACAGTTGTACTAAGTTAAGGTTTATTGCCAGACGAATTGAACTATCAAGGTGAGGAAATCAATTCAGGGTTCAATGCAAAGGAACAATTTACTGATTTAAAGGAATAATCAGGGTTGAGTAACAATAGTTTAATAGAGGGAAATTCTAATGATTATAAGTAAGGGTATCAATCATTCCAATTCCGAAGGATTTCAAATAATAGGGTTATGATCAAAAATTAAAGGATTAAGATTACGAGATTCTTATTGATAGAAGAACAATCTTCTCATTAGAGGTTATCAAAGATGAATATCAATGGTTTAACAATCAAGGAAGAAAGTATTGTAAAAGAGTTCGAATCAATAAACCATAAAGGTAGGAATCTCAACTAGGGTTACAATCATAGGGTATCAAAGAAATTTCAATGTTCGAGTATCATAGTAAGGGGCAATAAGAAAGTGTACAAATGAATCGTTATCTCAGGGTTTAATGAAAGGAAATGATAAACAATCGAAAATGGTGATATGATTCGAAGGGATTAACTTTCTCAAGTTCGCAAGGAAATTCGATAATGTATAATCAATAAGGATATTTAAAGACTAAGTCAAGGGGAATACAACAAGGTATATGAATGATTATTAAAGGTGCGAAATGCTTCTGAATGAGTTTGGGGTGATCAAGGTATACCAATTATACTAACTCAAATCAAGCTCGGGTACTTATAACAATGGGCAATATCAAATTCAAGCAAGCTATCATGGTTCCAATAAGTATCTCAGGGTACTTGCATAACATATAATTAAAAAAAGGAGTATACTTACATAATATCAATTCAACAAGGGGAAACACTCGCATAATGTCATTACGAAGGAATAGTACACTTGCACAATATAAGTTTACAAGAGAAGGACACTTGCCTTGAGAGATTTGACTACACACGACTTGTCTTGGGAGTGACGGGAGCACTACTCGACCTTGACGGCAAGCTTCCTATCTTCACTTGATCCTACAAAATAATAAGAATCCCTCATTACTACGGACTCTTATGACACCAAACAACCCTAACATCAAATGCACAAATTGACTCCAAGTAACGCTTAGTGTCTTATATTGCGTAAAACACTAAGTTAACACACAATACCATGCACATATACATATAGTAGCACCTTGGAGCACATAACACATATAGGTATACTCATACTATTATTTAGACTTGGTGCTTTATTCGGGACTTGAATGATCTCACTCTCAAATCTCCACAATTCCACTTGCGACACACTACTAAACTAGTCTCGACTTTTGAAGGGCCTACACTTGGTGGTTCCAATTCTCTTAGCCAAAACCTTGGCCTAACACTCCACTGACCTATATATAAATTCAAATCCTAGGGCTCACTCATGCCTCACTCATAGGGTCCATAAAACTAAACGCTAAAAGAAAGCGTTCTCACTTGCATACTTATGGCGACACCTTAGGCAACTCTCGGTTTTTAACACCACTAAAACTCGAATATTCCTAACCAAAACTGACCTACTGGATTCTTAAGTCTATAAGCTAACTTGTGCACTTTGAATGACACTAAGGGCCTTCCTAGATTTTCTTGGGCCTAAGCTCAAAGTTGACACAACTCTAAATGAGTGTCCTGAAAACTGCCCTGTTTTGGACTAACTTAAACTCATTGGTTCTAACTCTAAACCTCCATGGTTCGACTTGAAACTCTTCCTTAAACTCCCTAGTATCATTAGTAATCAATTTCTAATGAGGGCTTACTCTTAATCCAACTTTTTGATCTCCAAAACGTACTAAACTCAATCTGACCCCTGTTCTGGCAGAATCTAAGTTTTGGTGTGTGCACCTCACTAAATGGTTGGGTTTCTCTAATTAATGGCTTCTGGACTCAACTACAACCCAAGTACTAACTCCCCGTGGCTTGGGCCTAACAATGCCTAAGAAATGCCCATTCAAAATCAACACACAACTCACATGCAAATCTGGAAAAATTTCAGGATTCTATCCTAGCCTTTCCACCTTAACTCCCACTTTAAAACCACGAATTAAATCTCAACCAAGGCAAATTTACTTCTATAAGACTCTAAACTAAGGCCTCAACCAAGAATGGAGATCATTCATGCCCTATAGCACCAACATGCAAACTAAAACTTATCATGCAACTCACAATGATCACAAAAACAAGTTCAACTAAATAATGGGATTATTAGCTCATAAATTCCACTTAAAATACTAAATTATTTCAAGGTCTCATGCACACTATATTATAAAAATTAAGATCAAGTATGATATCAAGGAAATAATTCATTTTTTTAGCCCATATAGGTCGAATTTAATCACAAGCCAAACATGCATGTATATTTTCGAAAAAGAGAGCATATATAGCTTGATCATTCTTGAAAATAATGCCCTATCTCTAACATGCAAAGTAAAACATGGCATTACAACTAGAGATCAGTAGCATGCAAGTGTTTTAAAGGAGTTTTAATCAAGGAAACACTTAGTTTATGCACTTAAAAAATATATCTCATGGAGAACTCTTTAATCCACATGAATAAAGAGTTTCTCCTTGGAGATCACATAAAAACAAGACATGCAAGCATTAAACTTCATCTCCTAAGCATGGAACTTCTTGGAAAGTGTATTATATATTAATGAGTAGTGAAATTACACTAGAAAGGCAAGGATTTGTTGAAAAAAAAAATGAAGGGGATGGGGGAAGGAGTTTAGCCGAGAGGGAGGAGAGAGTGAGGTGAGGGTGGAGTGTGGAGTGAAAAATGAAATGATCATGACAACTTGTGCTTGTTTTATGGTTTTGATTTGATTAAATGTGAGTGGAGTTCAGAATTTACAAGAGTGCCCTTCTCCCAAAGCTAAGCCAAAAATGCATGTAAGGTTAGTTTGGTCTTTTGGTGGATAAAAGAGAGTTAGTGGGGTATGAATTGTCTTTTTAGCTCTTTAAGTTGAATGGGAGGGTATTTGTATGCATGGGTATTCATGTAAATTTCTAATTACTAAACTACTAATTTCAAATATTTTTTTTTTATAAAATAAAATAAAATTTCGAAAATTATAAAAGTTGTACCATAAAATAACTTGGATTTTTAGAAATTTTATGAGATCACTTTTGTGATTTGTGAATGAAATAATTTTAAAAAAAAAATAATTTTCCCAAGGTAAAGAATATTCTCTATAAATCAAGAATAAGAGAAATTAATAAAACTCTCGCTTTGAAAAATTTGTATTTTAAATAAAGTAATTTATAATGCAGCAAATTCCATTCACACAAATATATAATGAATAAATATATTTATAGTCGACTCTAATATTATACAGAGTTCGCAAATAATATTACACAAAATACCAGTCGTAACAGGTTGGTTACAAAAGGCTACTCAAAGGAGGAAGAAATTGACTATGATGAAACTTTTACTCCATTTGCAATACTTGAAGTAATAAGGATTTTTCTTGCATTTGCTGCACATTCAAATTTCAAAGTATATCAAATGGATGTCAATAGTGCTTTTCTTAATGGTGAGTTGGAAGAAAAAGTTTATGTGCAACAGCCACCTGGCTTTGAAGATCCAGAATTTCCAAACTTTGTATACAAGTTGCTCAAGGCTCTCTATGGACTAAAACAAGCACCTAGAGCCTGGTATAACACATTGTCAGATTTTCCACTTAAACATGGATTCACTAGAGGAACAATAGACAAGACACTCTTTTACAAGAAACATGGTGATGAAATGATCCTAGTTCAGATTTATGTGGATGATATTATCTTTGGTTCTACAAATGAAAAGCTTTATCAAAGATTCTCCAAACTTATATTTGCAAAGTGAATATGATATTAATATGATGAGGGAAGTAAGTTATTTTCTTGGACTTCAAGTCAGTCAAAGAAGTGATGGAATCTTCATCATCCAAACTAAGTATGTCAAGGATTTATTGAAAAAATTTGGTATGGTTGATTGTTCACCTGCATCTACACCTATTTCTATAACTATAAAGTTGGATGAAGATAAAAAGGGCAAGAGTGTAGATATTTCAAGCTATAAAGGAATGATTGGATCTTTGTTGTACTTAACTACTAGTAGACCAGACATCATGTTTGTTACATGTCTGTGTGCAAGATTTCAAGTCAATCTAAAAGAATCACATTTGATGGCTATGAAAAGGATTTTTAGATACTTGAAGGGGACTCCAAACTTGGGATTATGGTATCCTAAGGGAACTGGTTTTGAAGCTGTTGGATACACAGATGCAGATTTTGCTGGATGCAGGGTTGACAGAAAGAGTACCAATGGAAGCTGTCAGTTTCTTGGACAAAGACTTACATCCTAGTATAGTAAGAAACAACAATTTGTGTCAACTTCCATAGCTGAGGTTGAATACATAGCTGCTGGAAGTTGTTGTGCTCAAGTGCCTTGCATTAGAAATCAGCTAATGGATTATGGCCTAGTGTTACAAAAAATTCCAATTATGTGTGACAATATTAGTGCTATATCTATTGTGGCTAATCCAGTTAATCATTCTAGAACAAAGCACATTGATGTAAGGTACCATTTTATTAGAGAACGTGATGCTAATGGTACCATTGAGCTCATTTTTGTCCAAACAGAAAAATAATTATCATATATTTTTACTAAACCTTTGGATGAATCAACTTTCACTAGACTTGTAGGTGAAATTGGAATGTTAAATTCTTCATCCTAAGGCAATAACTCAGCTAATATTTTACAGCAGATTGGTTTTTAGTTAATCAAAATTAATTTTATTTCATTGGAAATTAACTGGAATATGAATTATAAATATTTCAGAAATCTCTACATATTTATTTCTCAAAACTCAAAATTTAGCTTGGAATTTTTTAATTCTAAGAAAATTGCCTAAATGTTGATTTGCATTTTCAATATGCAAAATTAGCACAAGGCAGAATCAAAGTGAGCAAAAGTGTATAGAGAACTGAGTTCTCGATAAGTCTAACTGACTTATCGACAAGACATTTTAAGACTTCTCGAGTGAGTTCTCGACAAGTCAATATTCTGACTTCTCGAGGGACTTCTCAATAAGTTTTATTATGACTTATCGATAAGTCATTGAAGAGTTCTCTATAAGTGTTAACTTACAGAATTCTCTACAAGTACAATTTTAGACTTATAAATAACTCAGAACTGAGATAATTTAATTCAGTAAATTATTTTAGTAAAATACTTTTGACTAAAATCATTCTGATTTTATTTTAATTTATTCAAATAAAAATTGGAAACAAATCAGTCCATTTAGGACAAACTGAGTACTTATTTGACATTTCGACAAGTCAGTTTTAGTTCTCTAAAAGATTAAATTAAAATGACTTCTCCATATATAATTATCTTTTCAAAATGACTTCTCAATAAGAAAATTCCAAACGTTTACTACTGAGCTCTCGATAAGACATTTACTTTTACCATAAATACTCAGACATCTTGATATACATATACTTACGCCTTCGAGAACTCTAAATGACCTAGAATTTCCAAATCTAAACTGATTTCTCTCTCGTTTCAACCTCTTTCTCTTCAATTTTTCTTACCCACTAAAATTCATAGTCTCCTCAATAGCATCAAACACTATTGTACCCTTTATCCCAAAAGAAACCAACTTTCTTATAGTTCTGGATGCAAATCAAGCTTTTGAAGCATTCAAAAGCTTTGTGAAATTTTTGTCTGAAACATACTTTGTAGGAGCTCTTACTACTAATCATGTACTCTACTTGGATGTGTTAGGGGATTTCTGGAATACAACATTGACAAGAACAGTGGTGCATGAGAATCAGGCAGCATCAATAATGATAAATTGTACAATCAAGGGCCAACATGTGGAGATCACTGAGAATGATGTCAATATGGCTTTGGGCATACCTACTGAAAAGCTGGTGGAGGTTCCAACTCGGGATGAGCTCTATAAATTCATGGACTTCATCAATTATTCTGAAAAGATTAATCTTGCAAGCATGAACAAAAATAACTTGAGGAGGGAATGGTCTTTTCTCTTTGATTCAGTAATCAGGGCTTTCACTTGCGGAAAGTCAGGGTTTAACAACATTTCAAGTGTTGTCCAGAAGCTGCTCTAATCAATGGCTCACAACAAACAGATATATGTAGGATACTACATCTTGGAGGAATTGAGCACCAGGTTAACAATGCCATTAGCATCAAGAGGTAAGGAAATATTTCTTCCTAGATTTATTATGTCTTCTTTACACTATAAAGTAAATGACATGCATACGATAGATGGTGTAGATATATCATTAATAGGAAATTGTAAGCAAGTCTCCAAAATTCTATTTGGATCACAATCTATAAAGAACAAGGTGCATGTGGGTCTTAAATTAACTCCATTCATGTTTGAGAAATTTAGGACTTATCCCTATCCTATGCTTGACATGAGGTCCAGTGTAACTCAATCTAGAACAGTAATGGTCCCTGATCCTATGGAAGTACAAACACAGGAACACCAACAGGGAACTTCCAATGTTGAGACCCCTTCTTCTATACCAGTAGCTGCTAGAAAGCCAACCACTTCATCCTCTCAAAAGGGTGAAGTGAGTAAAAAGAAGAGAAAGCAGACACCTTTACCAATTATAAATGAGAGTGGTGAGGAACAGACAGAACCTGAGTCACCCTTGGTCAAAAGAAAACCAAAGAAGGCTAAAAACTTAGATCTGACCACTCAAGCCACCTCTACATCCTCCCAGCAGGAGGTAGTTGTAAAAAAGGGAAATAAACAGACTCTAAAGGCATCCTCTCAACAGGGTGTCTCTATTGAAAAGAGCATTCTCCCTAGTGCACCATGTAATGAGTCTGCACAACCATCACTTGAACAAATTCAAGTGTATGGGAGGAGAAATAAGGATGTCACACACAAGGAGAGCACATCCATTGAAGGTCCCTCATTTATTCTAGGGGAGCTACCAACACTCACTCATGATTAACAAATTCTTATCTCTAATATTTCTTCTTCTTACACGACACTTGAATCTAATTCTCAAGTGCAGTCCCACTCAAGTGACTTGGTTCAAGAAACCTTGCTCACCACCCAGACACCAAATTTAGATGGTGAGAGGCTATTAGCTGGGGTAGACCTTGATGACACCATCACAAACATGGGGGATTCATCAGTTTTTACTGAAGATCCCATGGTAGTTACAGATGCACCTTTATGTACAAATCAGCCTTCACAGGATATAATGTTTAAGGTAGTATTCCTGAGGGAGAGCTATCTAAATCCTCTCCAATTCAATTGGAAGTTCTTGTTACAGGAGAAACTCCCCTCACAACCCTAGCTGAAATTGCACGAACAATTGAGGCTGGGAGTACAATTTCTAATGACCCTGCTATGGGAGAGGCAAGAACATCACACTCATGTGATAGTGGTTTGCAAGAAGCACAAGAGTTTGAGTCTGGTGCACATGAAAATAACCCAGTCATATCCCCACCAATTCAACTAGAGGTTCCCAACACAAGTGGAGAACAACACCCTGTCACAACCATAGTGCAAACTGTGAGTCAAATTGTGACTCCTATCACATGTGGTTTTGTTACCTTATCTCCTTCACACCCAATAATCAACTTTTCACCTCTCAACCACAAGAACCTCACCTCATAGCCCAATGGCTAGAAGAAGCTGCATCTCAACCTTAAATAGTTGATATTCAAATGGTTGACCAACTTAGTGGCCTAGCACGCTTATCACAGCAGTTTCTCACATCCAACATTTCAAATAAAGCCAGGACATCATGCTATCCTACCAGACAGATGTTGAGGAACAACAGGCTAAAATTGTTGATGAAGCTAGTCAGGATGCAAACTGTGATGATTTTTGGACAAGGAATTTTCAATTGAAATGGATGTTGTATCTACCCATCTTGGGGAGCAATGCAAGATCCTTATCTACACAGGATGTTTATGATGAAGTAAATAAAGTATACAAAGCTCAAATCATAGCTTTCCATAACTTTGGAAAAGCACTTCAAATTACTTTAATTGGGCATCAAGACAAGATAATGAAGATTGTTAGAGAAAAGATGGATCAAATCATTCCTTCCCAGACAGAGATCAAAAATAAATTCATAATCTTTGCTGATCAAATGGAAAGGTATGATCTAAGTGGAGTGGAATCTAGTGTCAAAAACCTAATAACCTCATTTGTAGCCCTGCATGACCAAGTTCAAAAACATATCACTCACTCCAATGACATAAGACTGACACTGGATCAAATACGCTCTAACAGATACACTCCTTCATCCTTGCTCATGGAAGAAATTAAGAAGGATGTGTAGGATACTTTTGGGGTCTCTACTTCCTCCACATCTCAATCCTCATCCAACATGCAAATTCAAGAACTTCAACAACAAGTGTCTTCTCTCCAAACTTCAAATGACTCACTTAGTGAACAACTACATGCTCTCACATCCTTGGTGCAAAGTCGACAAACAAAAACCCAAACCCTGGTGGACTCTCATAAGCACCTCCAAATGCAGAATTTTGTGGCTTTGGGAGCCATCATGGGGAAGCTCAATATACCATTACCCTCTTTGCCTGAAGTTGTAAGCCCAAAATTACCAATTCCCCTACTCATGCCTGTAACGACCGAGAAAATTTCGCTTGTATTATATCATAATAAAGATAAATTATGTGTATTATTATATGATTAAATGTGTTGAGTCATTAAACCCTAATTGCCATGTGCTATGTGTTGTCTGTTTTGATCCGAATGTGATTTGGATATTTATTGAGTGTTTTATCGTAAGTTATATATTTTATATCAAAGCCCGTACAGCTCAACAGTGTTTTAAAAGACCGTATTTCAAACAAAAATATTGGTCCTATTTTGCCAAATACGACCTATACCATATCGATATTCTGAACCCCTAGACGTTTTACAAATTTACTTTTTTCGCGAAAAACGATTTTTCTGGACCCCTTCAGGTGCCAAAAGCCCCACAAAAATCACATTTTTATTTTTATATGATCATGAAATTATCATACATCATTTTTCTTTGCATTTTTGTAATATTTATAATTTTTGGAAATTTTTAGCATTAATTTTGTATTTATTGGATATTTAATAATTCATAATTAATACCCAAAAATTATAAAATTTGGGGCCAAATATTTTTATTAGATGTATAATTAGCCCCTTAATTTTATTTAGGGGTATTATTTTCCATAATATAAATAGCCAAATTTATATTAATTAATTACTAATTAATCACAAAAATTCAGAAAATTAGTCAAAAATCCCCAAATTCCCAGAATTAGGGTTCTTGAGTTCTTGATTTCAATCTGAGATTTCAACGTGATTCCGACCTCCAAATCAGACATGTAAGTAGTCGTTGCAAAGCTTATGAATCATAGTTTTCAATTCTATAATTGTTTTTATTGATTGATTAGCCGATTTTAATTTCTTATTTTTGGATTATTACCTTGAATTCGGGTTTTGAGTTTGACTGATTGTTAGAAGATATTGATGTTATAAGCTTGTAGATCGTCTTGTTTGCAATCGATTCATATTAGTTTCATCGAGTTTGGTGTCGTTTTTGAGGTCGCCGGAGTTTGAACGCTGCCGCCGTGTTCTTCGCGTTCCCGACCGCGTTTCGATGAGAGGAAGACGAAGGAAGGAGGGGGGTTCGTGGTTGGGCGTATTGGGAGCACGATCGAAGAGAAACGGGCTTCGAATCACGTCGTTGGTCACCGTTTCGTCCACCGGGAAACCACCGGCGTCGTTGCCGGTGGCTGTTCTTGAGGACCCGGGTTCGACCCGGTTTGGACCCCGAGTACGACCCGCGTTCGATCTTTAAAACCCAAATCCTGTTTCCAGATTTGTGTTTCTGTAATTTCATTATTTAATTTTATTTTTATTAAATCAAAATCAGTTTTAATAATTCTAAAAATCAAATAAAAATTAGTTTTAAATTCTGAAAAATGTTATTAATAATTTCTGAATTATTTTATTAATTTAGAAATTCAAAAATCATTATTTATTTAATCATTTAATTATTTATTTTAAAATTTAGTTATTTATCTATTATTCAATAATTAAGTAATTAATTAATAAATAGGATTAAAAATAATCGAATAATATGATAATAATTCGTTAATTAGTCAAACAATGTGAGTAACTCGTAGTGATCCGAGTTGTCGATCGATGTGTTGAATTATTATTCGAATGATAATTTATTTATTCGAAGAGTGTCGTAATAATTATTCGTATCGATTATTTATTTATTAATAGTCGATCTAATCGGATAATTGATAATAATTTATAAATAATTGTAATCAATTGTAATCAATCATAATAATTAAGGATTAATTATTTTAAAATGTAATAAATATCAAATAATTATTTAAAAATATAATTAAGGATTATTTAATTATAATTAATTGTTTATAATTAATTATTAATTAATTAAATCTTATTTAATTCGTAATAATTAAACCGTTAGTCCGATTTGAGTGAAACGAAGACCCCTAGACTCAGAAAAATGAAATGAATTTAATAAAAATAATTGTAAGTCATAATTTCTTCCAAAAGAGAGTCGTATCGTGATAGTTAATTGTTTATAGGCCCTAATATAGCTAGAATCGAGTCAAATAAATCCCGAAAAATTATAAATGAAATCAAATAGGGTTAGTTAATACAAATATGAGTCTAGTATCGATTCTAAAAATATTTATAAGTTTTCAAAAATCAATTATGTGTTTTATGTACTATGTGCTATGTGCTTTATATGATTATATGAAACTTATGTGCTATGTAATTATATGTTTAGATATGCGAGTCAAATAGAAACGTATGGTAGATAATTAAGGTTACGTGGTATCAATTCGAGATACGCGTATAAAGTAAATTATCTAAACGACTATCTTTCTATGATTGATCCAGTATCAACAAGGCAGATCAAGCAAGAGACAGAAGGTGGTGAGTTGAACCAGGTTAAGTACGCGCAAGGTAAGTTTTTCCCCTATTCTAAATTCAGAATAGTGAAATATACCCCACTTTCCATATCAGTTACACTTTGATAATTCTTGTTCATATATACTGATACACAATTATTGATTCTTGTTTCCATTTATTTCCATTCTTGATTTATTGAATCCTCTATTCATGTTCCAATAATTTTATCCTTGTTATATATACTTTGATATATCCTGATGTTGGGATACATCAAAAGCATTCCGATTATTCCGGATGCTAAGCTTTGGACTGGATGGTTATGACACGGGCTGGGTTTTACCCAGACCTTAATTAATAGGCCATAGTTGCCTGAGTACTCCTTATATTGGTTGGGTCTATGCAGTTGGGTATAGATCCGCATTGTATCTTGACTGATCAGCAGGTTATAGTGCATATGTTGGTTCTTGTTTCCAGTCTTGGTCATTTAGCACTCGCCAATATTGGCAAATTGTTATTCTTTACAGAAACAAACTGTTGTTCAAACCAACAGCTTACCGATTCATTCATTCTTCTCCTTTACACTATATACATATATTGTTGGAGGCTTGTTGAGCAATTTTGGCTCATCCCCTTTTATTGTTATTCCTATTATTTTTCAGTTAAGGTAGAGAATGAAACCCATCAGAACCTGCATAGTCAAGAAGCGAGTAAAGCGACGGGACCCTCTTATACCAAGAGTCTTCATCCCTATCCCAGAAGAGAGTTTTGAGCTAACAGATCAGGTGTAACAGGATAAGTAATAGTGATGAGTTGAATAAAAGTTATTTAGTATGAGATGTAAATAGAATAAAGTTTTGTAACAAAGAGAGTTCTTGAGACAGATTGTTTTCAAACTGGTTTGTAATAAAGTTAGTATGTCGTTTTTGTTTTCAAATCTTAACCTTAAAAGATCCTGAGTAGTAGTAGTTCGGGGTAATTATCTTATTTATATTCCGCTTGTGCAAAATTAGTGAGTAGTTAATATTAGTAATGCCTCAAATCTATACCCCGGATTTGGAGGGTGTTACAATGCATGTTCCCAAGACTAAGGGGGAGATAGAAGCTAGGATTTAACAGTCCAAGAATGCTGGTAAATCTAAGGAACCTGTCACTTCAACTTAGCATGGCCAAAGTTCTTCACAAGCTCAACAATTCCAAGATATGGGAAAAAATAGACTCAATAAGGCTGTAGAAGGACCAAATCAAGATCAAGAATTCATTGAACTTCTTGCAGTCCCGAGGATGTCTCTTTAAAACAACTACATCATCTACAAAAGAGCATTGGCCAAGACCATCAACTCCATTAGGGCAGTGGTTGTGAAAATTGATAACTTTTTGGAGAAAATGATTGTTATAAATATCAATGATGGTGGTGTAGATAGATGTCTTTAGTTGTCTCTTTCATATCCCAGAACATTAAGAACATCTGAGCTGGATGTAGTGATTGACAAGGTACATGTAGTCATCACAGAGGACACCCAATTGCTTCATAAACTTAAAAAAGCTTAAATAGATGTTTTTCCTGAATCTTATCTATATCCAAGTAAGAGGTGGCCTACATCTTCTTTCAGACCAAGAAATGCAAGATCTTCAATATTCCTAAGAACTGTGTTAGAGGGAATATGAGGTTGATTATGACACTTCAATCTGATCCAAAATGCAAAAAGAACAAGAAAATTGAAGATGAAGAAATGATCAGAATCCTTGAAAGGTACCTTGTGAATTCTAATACCATATTTCCAAACTCACAATACAACTTAAAAGATGACAAGGATGATGATGAGCAGAAGCATGATGAGAAAAAACCCTCTGGCTCAAATCCAAGTCAATCTTCAAGAGCAACTAGTAGCAATGACAAAAGGAAAGATGAGAATAAAGGTGATGACAAGAAGAAAGGGGATGAAATGAGAAGGAAGAAAAGGAAAGATGGCTCAGAACCACAACAACAAACCTTAAAAATCCAAATTAACTAAGCTCAACCTTCTAAGCCAACAAACTCAATTACTAAACCACCACAAACCTTAAAGCCTAAATACTTGTACAAACAAACTGCCAACACCTTTCTGAAAATATCAATCACCTCAAGACAAACATTTCTCATGAAAATCTCAAACCTACCTTCTGTTAAGCCATCAACCAAAATTCACTACAAGTCAGTTGGGAGAAAATCAAAGAAAATGCAAGTTACTGATAGGGACATCTGGAACTGCTTTAATCAACTTGATTTTATACCTTTAAACTGGTGCATCTCAGATGAAGGCTACTTTCAACAATTAGCTGACGAAATGGTCAGAGTTTGGGTTGTAACACTAAGGGAAGTAAGAATCTACTATCAGGATGGATCCTTCACATTTCTTGGAAGCAACTTAATGGACACTCTTTCACCCACAGAGATCAAAAGATTGATAAGATTACTGAAGGATAAGGATATTGCAACTGAGGCATGGAGGTCTGTTTTGGATAAATGGTTGGTAGAAAGGGAAGAAAGAAGAGAAAGAAACAAGCCTGAAAGTGAGGAGAGGAAGAGAAAGTATGATGAAGAGATAAAAATGTAAATTCAAAGATCTGAAGATCTCAAGGCAAAAGGGATGAGCATAGTTACTAAAGATGGACAATTTCTGAATGTCAAAGCTGGAAGATTCTCAAGGTTTATGATTGATTTATTGAGTGGTTACTCATTACATGACAAACTCAAACTTGTAGAAGCTTTAAAGGGGACACTAATCATAGAAGAACTGGAAATTCTTGTAAACTTAAAGGACCTCATTAGAGAAGAAACAGAAGATGAGATATTTGTTTGATGTATGTATCTGTCAAATTTAAGAAATCACTTAATGTATAAATATTGAGTTTCTGTCAATTTTTATGTAAAGTTTAATTGTTCATTGTAGCTTGGGGTTGTTAAGTGGCATTTAAGACACTTATTTATGCTCTAATAAGCTTTGAGTTGGTGTATTTGTACTCAAGTTATTTGTGTTTTAACGTGTTTTCAAGTGTTTTTGCATTCCAGGCTTTACGTTGTAAATCGGGTGAATTAGCATTCTTTTGATGCTAATATGGTGTTTAGGATGTGTTGGAATAAAAGCTTGAAAGATTGGCTTGAAGCTGCAAGGAATAAAGAAGAAGAAAAAATAAAGTTTTGGCAGAAGGCAGGCGCGCCCGCGTTGATGTTGTGCGCGGCCGCGCCAGGGAACAGAAAGTCAGTGCAGCCGCGTTGGTGAAGCGCGTGGCCGCGCTGGGTCGGGAGTTAAAAATTCTGATTCTTGTGCAATTCGAATTCTGGACTCCTGGGGTGCGTGGACTGCTATATAAACATAACTTAGGTCATTTTTTCAGAGAGATATTAAGATATATTCAGAGATTCAGAGTTTTCAAGACATCAAGGAAGGAGAAGATGGCAAGAGACCTTTTGGCACAATTCAACAAAGACGGAGACGATCTAGTTTATTCTTGTGAATCTTTGTTTTTAGTTTTAATTTTGATGCTTGTTTATTGTTTTTTTGAACCTATATTCTTGTATGTAATGGTTTTATTTAATTGTATAAAGACTACGTTTGCTATATCATGTTTTCATTGGAACCCACGTTGGCGATGAACATCACGAACTTATAAATTAGTGTGTTAATTCTTAATAAAGCGAAAGTGAATTTAAGGATTTAGAACTTGCCATGCTAGCATAGGTTCATGTATTGTTATGCATGATTTGTAGGTAATTTTAACCATCTTACTTGCCCTATGTAATCAAGATAGATAACTTGTGCTTAAACTGTTATGTTGTCAAATTATATAGACATATAGGGTCTCAATATAATTGGTGCCTATTCAGCTTCTATCTCTTTTTTGGATGTCTGGTAGAATGGTACTCGTGCAACGAAAGTTGGTGTTTATCAGTTTCGTGTTATCTGATTAGTGTCATCATCATTGCATTCTAAGGTTGAGAATAATAAGGCTATTAAATAAAGTATTTAATGAAGTTAGAATCCCATGTTTGTCATATATATTAACTCAGTCTATCTTATTCTCGTAGTTATAATAGTTAGCGTAATTCTTAGTTATAAACATTCTCAATTTGTTATCGTCTTAGCATTGAATAATAACCATACATTATTGCTTAGGTGCATAATTTAGATAGTTAACCAATACAGTCTCCGTGAGATCGAATTTGATTTATATTTTATACTACTTGCGAACTCGTATATTTGCGTATAATATTAGCGCGTGTTTAGCGACTAACAAGTTTTTGGCGCCGCTGCTGGGGACCGCAGTGTTAATTACTAGTTTATGTACTTTTCATCAGTGGTTGTTAAAGTTCATTGACTTGGACATTGTTACTTATTTGTTTCCTTGTTTTATTTCAGGTGATCTAGCGAGCGTGTATGCATAGGCGTTCGCGTACTCGCAAGAGAACACTGGATAAAGCCGAGGAAGAACTTGTGGTAATTCGTAGGGAAGTTTTTGAGGAAGAAAAGAAGGTAGAAGAAGAAGAAGAGAAAGTTGAAGAGCCAATTATAGTAGTTATGGGTGATCAAGCAGAGAATTCGAAGGCTTTGATTGACTATTCTAAGCCTAAGATTAATGACATTCAGTCTAGCATCATTAGACCAGCCATCGTGACTAACACTTTTGAGATCAAGTCAAGCACGATCTAGATGATACATAACTCAGTTCAGTGGGGGGTTCTCCTACCGAAGACCCCAACATGTACATCAGGGATTTCATCGAGATTTGTGACACTTTCAAGTTCAATGGTGTGACTGAAGATGCTATCAAGCTGCGACTCTTCCCATTCTCTTTGAGGGACAAAGCTAAGTGATGGGTATACTCTCTACCGGCAGGGTCAATCACAACTTGGGAAGATCTTGCTAAAATTTTCTTACTAAATTTTTTCCCATGGCGAAGACTGCTGCAACAGGAATGCTCTTACCCAGTTTACGCAGTAAACTGGAGAATCTCTGTGTGAGGGTTGGGATTGATATAAGGTGATGCTAAGGAAGTGCCCACACCATGGCATGCCTGATTGGATGATTAGCAACTATTTCTACAATGGATTGGGACCTACTTCTAGGCCCATGCTTGATGCAGCATTAGGAGGAGCCTTGTGGGCTAAGAGCTACGATGAAGCTTATGAACTTATTGAACTGATGGCTACTAATGAGTACCAGAATCCTTCCCAGAGACTGACTCAGGGAAAAGTTGCAGGAATTCTGGAGTTGGACGCAGCAACTGCTATAGCTACCCAACTTAAGGCTTTGACAATGAAGGTGGACACTTTGGCTAATTATGGAGTTAGTAAAATCACTAGTGTTTGTGAGCTTTGTGTTGGTTCCCATGAGACTGATCAGTGCACAATTTTGAATAAATCAGCTCAGTTCCTGAGCCACTTCCAGCGATTGCAGTAACCTGTGCCAGCCACCTATCATCCAAACAACCACAATCATCCTAAATTCAGTTGGAGTAATGCTCAGAATGCGGTTCAACAACCTTATCAGCTGTATCCAGCTAAGCAGTACATCCCTTTGGTTTTGAGCAACCGCATTATGCACCAAAAAAACAACTCTAGCTACACCAAGCTAATGAAAAATCTGAATTAGAGGAGTTGAAGCTTATGTACAAGAGCCAAGCTGTTTCTATCAAGACCTTGGAAAATCAAATTGGGCAAATTTCCAATGCCTTGCTAAATCGTCAACCTGGTACACTACCTAGTGACACTGAAGTGCCAGGGAAGAAGGAAGTTAAAGAGCATGTAAAGGCAATCACTTTGAGGTCTGGAAGGGTTGCTAATCCCAATCAAACTCAAGAGTTGACTAAAAAAGTTGGTGCTGAGAAAAAAGTAGAACAGCAGGATGAAGAAGTGGAACCAAGGAAGACTACTATTGAACACACTCTGCCTGGGGGTAATACAGGGGAGAAACAGATCTATCCTCCACCGCCTTTTCCAAGAGGGATGAGATGCCTCTTAATGTGCTTCTCGAGGTTGAGGTCTTCGATGTTTGGGGAATTGACTTCATGGGGCCATTTGTCTCATCTTGCAACAATCAGTATATCCTGTTGGCGGTTGATTATGTGTCGAAATGGGTTAAAGTTAAGGCGTTGCTAACAAATGATGTGAAAGTGGTGCTTAATTTTCTTCACAAGTAGATATCACAAGGTTTGGAACTCCAAGAGTCATAATCAGTGATGAGGGGTCGTATTTTTGCAACCGCAAGTTCACTTCCATGATGAAAAGGTATAATGTGAATCATCGCATTACTATGGCTTATCATCCTCAGATAAATGGTTAAGCTGAGGTATCTAACAGAGAGATTAAGCACATTTTAGAGAAAGTAGTGTGTCCATCAAGGAAGGATTGGTCTATGAAGCTTGATGAAGCTATTTGGGCATATAGAACAGCATATAAAACTCAATTGGGAATGTCACCATTTCAATTGGTTTATGGAAAGGGGTGTCATTTTCCGGTGGAGCTCGAGCATAAAGCTTATTGGGCTTTGAAGAAATTGAGTCTGGACTTGGATGCAGCTGGAAAGAATAGGATGCTTCAATTGAACAAACTTGATGAATTTCGACTTCAAGCTTACGAGAATAATAAAATGTACAAGGAGAAAGTCAAAAGGTGGAGGATCGGGGTCTAGTGCTCAAGAAATTTGTGTCAGGGCAACAAGTTCTTTTATTCAACTCTCGTCTCCGTCTTTTTCCTTGAAAGTTGAACTCAAGATGGTGAGGTCCTTTCATAATCAAAACTATATTTCCACATGGAGCGGTGGAAATTTTTTAGAATGATACGGGCCAAGCGTTTAAGGTAAATGGTCAGAGGTTGAAGCATTATTATGGTGATACGGCAACCCGCGAGGTGGTTAGTGCCGTTTTATTGTCCACTTGATCTCGAGATTCTACGTCGAGCTAGTGACGTAAAAGAAGCGCTTCTTGGAAGGCAACCCAAGTATGTTGTATATTAGTAGGTAGAGGAAGCAAGAAGAAAAGAGAATAACACAAAAAAATAAGAAAAATATTCAGGGTCAAGTACAGAAGCTGGGCGCGCCCGTGCTGTTCTAGCGCGCGGCCGCGCCGTTTTTCCAGTAGTTGAGCGCGCCCGCGCAGTCCTAGCGCGCGCAGTCCTAGCGCATGGCCGCACTGGTTTTCCAGATGTAGAGCGCGCCCGCGCTGTCTCAGCGCGCGGCTGCGCCGGTCCCTGTGCGAATTTTTTTTAAGGCGGCAGTTTATAAGGTAAAATTGGGATTTTAATTCCAAAATCAATTCAAACCCTATTTTTACTCTTCCACATCCCATAATTCCCTCTCCAAATCAATTCCATTATTCCCATAATTCTCATAATCAATCCCACTTCTATTCCTTATCAAATTCACACCCTCCACCTATAAATACATACACTTACATACATCTTCTCCACCAATTCACAAACTCTCAAACACGAATTCTCTCTAAACACTTTAGCTTTTATTCACTCTTTTTCAATCTGATGGCACCCAAAAGATAGAGAACTCAAGTTGCAAGCAGCACCACCGATTGATCATCTGCTGGTGGTGTGAGGCCAAGGTTTTCTACTCCTGAGGCTGAGGAGGAGTATACGAGGCTTCTCTGGAAGCCTATTGCTAAGGAGAGAGGATTTATGCCATCCGGGAAGGATGGTAAGTTGTTGGAGATGATTCTCGAGATGGGCTGGGTACCTTTTTGTGAGGCTCCCGCTGTTGTGCCCATGAGTGTTGTGCGGGAGTTTTATGACAATGCTAAAGTGGAGAAGAATGGCTTTACGGTGGTGAGGGGGATGACTGTCGTGTACAGTGCTGAGGCTATCAGAATAGTGATTGAGCAGCCTGCGAGGATGGTGGGCCAGGACACTTGGAACGATAAGACTCTGAGGGACTTTAACTTGGATCAGATCGTTGTTACTCTCTGTGTGCCTGAGACTCATTAGATGTTCAAGAGGGGCACTACTGATTACTCCACGTTCCCTGCCTCATTCATGAACAGGTTTGCACGAGCTTGGACCTCGTTTATTTGTGCTAACATCATGCCATCTTCGCATGTGCATGAGATTACTGTGGAGTGTGCTCGTCTGCTTTGGGGTATTCTGCAGGGTGATTACATTGATTTGGGGATGGTGATCTATCAGGGGATCTTGAGATTTTTTAGGGGAGGTACTACAGGTGCTATTTCTTATGCGTCCATTTTGACGAAGTTATGCGTGGCGGTTGGTATTCATTGGCCCGCACATGAGCAGCTGCAGCTTCCTAGTGCTCCTATCGACAGTTCTACGCAGCATAGCATGGTTGAGTGGTATGGCGGCAAGCCCGATCCTAAGGGGCTTGCTTACTCATATAATCATTTACCAGGTGGTGTGCCTATAAAAGCAGCTACAACAGGAGGTTCTCAACATGCCCGTAGAGCAGCTTGGAGAGCTCAGTATGGAGAGGAGGCTGGACCGTCAGGATCTCAGCAGCAGCAGGAGGAGGTAGCAGGATCAGATATGGGAGTTGGTTTGAGTTCGATGCAGTATAGGCGTCTTGTACGGAGGATTGATGCGATGCACGACATCCACAGTCAGTTTGCCCGTGATCTCACCCAGGCACTTGGGATTGCATTTAGAGCTACGGGAGTTGACATCCAGTGGCCAGTTTTTGGTGAGGATTCTATAGTTTGCACGTTCATGATAGTTTAATTCATATAGTTGCATATATTTTGCCATGTAGTTTTTTTTGGTAGTTTTTATGATAATTTGTTCATGTAGTTTATGCATTTGTATTATATTATGATCCCCTTAGATAATTTTTCCGATTTATTGGTGATATTGATGCTAGTGTAGTGATGTCATATTTAGTAATGTTGAGTCTTATTGGATTGATTTACATGCTAGAGACATTTGTATTTCACTAAGTCTTATAGGTTGCTACATTACTAGATCATAGTCATGATTTGTTGGTTTGTCGAGGTTTAATCGCTTGTTTATATTTAGAATTTAGGGTATTCCCTTAATAATAAAAGACATGGATATTTAAAAATTGGAGGAAATTGGATTTTAATGCTAGTTGTGTGGCTAGGTGTCAAATGGCTAGTAGTCGGCTCATAATTTTATGACTAGTCTAGGGTTGAATGAGATGGAGCGAAACACACTCATTCAGAAATTGAGGAATTGTTGAAAAAGAAAAAAAAAGAAAAAAAAGAAATAGTTTTATGTATAATTGATCACGAGTGGGCTCTTTAGTACACGAGTTATTAAGTTCTTAGGGGATTTTGTGCCTAGTGACCTAAGGCTTTTATAGTCTGGGATCCGCTAAGCTAACGCTCGCTACATGGGTACTATTGTATAAGTCTTTTGTGGACCTCACTCATTGCACGATCAAATAAGCATATGTGTTTTTTCTTGTTTGAATAAAGCATGAATCCATGATTAACTCCGATATAAGAATTGAAGTGTTATAAGTTATTTTGAGTCTAGCTTTTATTCTGTTTATAAACTTGCGATTGTCTTGATAAGTAGTGAGTTATGATTGTCGATCTAGTTGCTATAGTATATCTGTAAGCATTTATACCCACACACGTCTCTGGTATGTAGATTGATTTGTGAGATTTGATGGATCTTTATGCGAATAATTGCATTTGATGAAGTGTTGCTAGTTTATTGGTTTAAGTTATTCTTTGGGGATCGTTGTATTCATGCATTTTTATTTCTTGTTCTTTGAGCCTGTTTATGCTTGGGGACAAGCATCGATTAAAGTTTGGGGGTGTGTTAAGTGGCATTTATGACACTTATTTATGCTCTAATAAGCTTTGAGTTGCTGTATTTGTACTCAAGTTATTTGTGTTTTAACGTGTTTTCAAGTGTTTTTGCATTTCAGGCTTTACTTAGTGAATCAGGTGAATTAGCATTGTTTTGATGCTAATATGGTGTTTAGGATGTGCTGGAATAAAAGCTTGAAAGATTGGTTCAAAGATATAAGGAATAAAGAAGAAGAAAAAAAATAGTTTTTGGTAGAAAGCAGGCGCACCCGCGCTAGTGTTGCGCGCGGCCGCGCCGGGAGTACAGGAAGTCAGCGCGCCCGTGCTGGTGAAGCGCGCAGCCGCGCTGGGTCGGGATAAACAAATCCTGATTCTTTTATAATTTGAATTGCTGGACTCCTGGGATGCATGGCCTGCTATATTCTTGATTGTACTTTGGTTTATTTATTCGTATAAAGACTACATTTGCTATATCATGTTTTCATTAGAACCCACGTTGGCGATGAGTTCGATTATGGGCTAATCATTATCGTGCGGTTCTAGCGGATTTATTTATGGATTTCTTTAGTTAAATTGTTTGATACCTTAATATGTGGTGATTTTATGATATCCTAGTTATGGTTGTGCGTATTCGTCTTGTGAGCGTCGCGAACTTATAAGATAGTGTGTTAATTCTTAATGAAATGAAAGTGAATTTAAGGATTTAGAACTTGCCATGCTAGCATAGGTTAATGTATGTTATGCATGATTCGTAGGTAATTTTAACCATCTTACTTGCCCTATGTAATCAAGATAGATAACTTGTGCTTAAATCGTTATGTTGTCAAATTCTATAGACATATAGGGTTTCAATATAATTGGTGCCTATTCAGCTTCTATCTCTTTTGTGGATGTCTGGTAGAATGGTACTCGTGCAACGAAAGTTGGCGTTTATCAGTTTCGTGTTGTCTGATTAGTGTCATCACCATTGCATGCTAAGGTTGAGAATAATAAGGCTATTGAATGAAGTATTTAATAAAGTTAGTGTTGTGAATATGTTATGTACTTGATGATTACCTAAACAAAACATCTAAGTAGATTTTACTTAGTGAAATAATGTAGCACTCGACGGATAAGAATTATAGTCCCGACGGATGATTAACTTATTATCCATCGAGTGAGTAGCTTATGTAATAATAAGTTTGTAGCACAGTGTTGTATGCACCTTTGTGTAGAATCTGGAGTAGCATATAAGTCATGTTGACTTTAACTAGATATGCAGAATAGGTTGATTAACTGTACATAAGCAATGTCTTGTAATTCTGTATAAGTGATATGAAGTCAAGTTCCAAAATAGCTACCAAAGGATGATTAACAAAGCTTCGACGGATGACCAAAATAGCTACCAACGGATGCTTAACAAAGCTTCGACGGATGATCAAATGACTATCAACGGATGTTTAACATAGCAGTCGACGGATGATCAATTAAGTCATCGACGGATGATCTGAAAGTCGACAGATGATCAAATCAAGATTCAAACATCAGTTGAACAGTGAAAGCTAACACACAAACGTTGAGTTGGATACAAGTACTCTGTGGAAGCCCATTAACTGGGTAATAGAGGACGAAAAGCAGCAAAGATCAAGACTGTTAGATTTTATATTTGTTCAGTTCTTTTGACTTTGTAATCTTGGTAATATATAAACCAAGAGAGTAGCAAATAGAAAAACAACTGAGATAGCTAAGAAACAACAACAGAGAAATCTTTGTAAGCACTATCTTTAGCATTTCCTGTGTTCTTAGCAGTTCTATTTTGTGTAAGAAGCTGTGAGCATTTCTGCACATAGAGTCCTCTCGATATATTAAATATATCTATGGTGGGATTGTTTAAATCCAACAGAAAGTTTTTAAAGACTCTTGTTTTCAATTACTTATGTTTTGATTCATTCAAGTTTACATTCCGCATTGTGCTAATCAAAACAAATATATCCATAATCGAGTTGAACATTTTTATTTCAAGAAAAAGGTTCAAGAATTCCATTCAACCCCCCTTCTGTAATTCTTGCTATATTGTTAAGGGACTAAGAATTGGTATCAGAGCAAGCTCTTAATCTACAAAGAGTTTAAATATCAAAACAATCCAGCAAGATGAACAAGAAAGATGTTGGAGTCAAGATTCCTTTTCTTGATAAAGATAATTACCATCATTGGAAGGTAAAGATGCATCTTCATATGCTTTCTCAAGATGAGGCCTATATGGACTATATAGAAAGAGGCCCTCATGTTCTAATGAGAGCTGTAACAGGAAATGAACCATCTGTTCCAAAGCCAAGGCATGAATGGTATGATCCTGATATTGAACAAGTCAGGAAAGATAAAAAGGCCATGAACATTCTGTTCAATGGTGTTAATGCAGACATGTTTGATAACATCATCAACTACAAGACTGCCAAGGAAGTTTGGGACACAATACAGATAATTTGTGATGGTACTGAGCAAGTAAGAGAAAATAAAATGCAGCTCCTGATTCAGCAATATGAACATTTTCACAATGAAGAAAGTGAGTCACTCACTGACATTTTTAGTAGATTCCAAAAGCTACTAAATGCTCTTAAATTGCATGGAAGAGTCTATCAGACTAAAGACTCCAATCTGAAATTTCTCAGATCTCTTCCAAAGGAATGGAAACTAATGACAGTCTCATTGAGAAACTCGCAAGATTATAAGGAGTTTACTTTGGAGAGACTGTATGGCATTCTGAAGACCTATGAGCTTGAGATAGAGCAGGATGAAAGAATGGAGAGAGGAAAGAAGAAAGGAGGATCCATTGCACTAGTGGCTGAACTGGAAAAGGAGAAGGAAGTGAAGATGGAAGCTGTGGAATCAACTTCAAAGGCCTGTGAAAGCAAGGGTAAAGGGCTAGCTACAGAAAGTGAAGATTCATTGAGTCAAGATGACATGGAGGACATTGATGAGCACCTAGCATTCCTTTCAAGAAGATTTGCCAAGCTGAAGTTCAAGAAGAACTTTGGAGCTGCCAAGCAAATAGAAACATGGTGGATAAATCAAAATTCAAGTGTTTTAAATGTGGCTTGGCAGGGCATTTTGCAAATGAGTGTAGAAAGTCAGATTCCAGTAAGAAAAGGTTTGAGTATGTGGATTATAAGCGAAAATACTTTGATCTACTCAAACAGAAGGAAAGGGCTTTTATTACACAAGAGAATGACTGGGCAGCTGATGGTTTGGATGAGATGAGGATGTCAGCTATGTCAATCTAGCCCTTATGGCCAAGTCTGATGAAACAGAGACAAGTTCCTCAAGCAATCAGGTAATCACTACAAACCTTGCACATTTATCTAAAGCTGAGTGTAATGATGCAATAAATGACATGTCTACAGAATTGTATCATTTGCGTGTTACACTTAAGTCCCTCACTAAAGAAAATGCTAAAATCAAAGAAAACAACTTGTTTTTGAGTGAGAGGAATAATGTGCTTGAGTCTCAGTTTGTTGAGTTTGAGAAACTAAAAATTGAGTGTAGAATTGCCAAGGAGGAATTAACTGAGTCCTTGAAAAAGGAAGAAATTTTAAAGAAGCAGCTCGATCGTGAACATGAGGTGATTAAAGCATGTAAAACATCCAGAGATGTTCATGCTCAAATCACCAAGGTTCAAGGAATTGAGTCTTTTTGTGATGAAGCCTGGAAAAAGAATAAGGAGAAACTAGAACGTATTTTGGTAGATGGATTGCTGACAGATGTAGACTCGACGGATGATGAGAACTATCCGTCGGATAACAAAAAGTGTTATCCGTCGAATGATAAAAATCCTCATCCGTCGGCTGTGAGCAAGCCCATTAGCAAAGCCAAATTAACCAAGCTAAATGAAAAGTATGGGCCTGTTTCCAAGAAATTTGTTTCAGGAGAGTCAAGTCAAGCCAAGAAAGGGAAGAAGGCTAATGTTGGTCACATGACTGTTAAACAGTTAAGTGACAGACTTGAGAAGATAGAAGTAAAAACAGAGACTAAAAGGAAAAACAATAGGAATGGTAAAGTAGGGATTAACAAACATAATAACTACACACCTGACAAATATGCTCCTAGAAAAATCTGTGTCAAATGTGGTAGTGTAAATCATTTGTCTGTTAATTGTAAATCTGCCATGCCTACTCCCATGTCTGTTCAGCCTCAATTCTCTAACATGAATGCCATGTCTCCCATGCCTGTTAATGCTATGCCTACACAGAACATGAATGCACAGTTTGCTAATAAGCCATTTGCACCTAATCCATATTATGCTGCATACAATATGCCTCAAATGCCATTTAGCATGCCTTACTGGAATAACATGTTTGCACCAAGCATGCCATTTCCTGTTAGCCATAACATGCATGATAATTATGTTGCATCTAGTGGTTTCAAAGGCCCAATCCAAATGACTAAGGAAGAATCTGAAATTCCTAAGTCAAATGAGTTAAGACCTAAGAAACATAAGAAGAAAGCTAACAAGGCAGAACCCAAGGAAACTTGGGGACCAAAATCAACTTGATTTGATTTTGATGTGTGCAGGGAAATAGAAGGAATCTTTGGTACTTGGATAGTGGTTGTTCAAGACACATGACTGGTGATTCTACCCTGCTCACAGAGTTTGAAGAGAGAGCTGGCCCAAGTATCACTTTTAGAGATGACAGCAAAGGTTATACTGTGGGATATGGCTTGATTTTAAAGGACAATGTCATCATTGAAGAGGTTGCCTTAGTGGATGGTCTCAAACACAATCTGTTGAGTATCAGCCACCTTTGTGATAAAGGCAACTCAGTAACCTTCAACAAAGAAACCTGTGTTGTGATTAATAATCAAAACAACAAAGTGGTTCTCACTGGTGTGAGAAGAGGAAATGTGTATCTAGCTGACTTCAACTCAACTAAAGCAGAATCTATAACTTGTCTTCTTAGTAAAGCAAGTCAAGACGAAAGTTGGCTATGGCACAAGAAGCTATCCCATTTGAACTTCAAGACCATGAATGAGCTGGTAAAGAAAGAGCTAGTTAGAGGCATTCCTATGGTGGAGTTTACAAAGGATGGACTGTGTGATGCCTGTCAAAAAGGGAAGCAGATTAAAGCATCATTCAGAAAGAAACTTGATTCAGCAATTGAAGAGCCTCTACAACTGCTTCACATGGATTTGTTTGGACCAGTCAATCTTTTGTCAATCTCAAAGAAAAGATTTTGCCTAGTAATTGTAGATGATTTCTCAAAGTTCTCTTGGACCTATTTCCTAAAGTCCAAAGATGAGGCTAGTGAAATCATCATCAATCACATATGGCAAGTTAACAATCATCCTGATTTCAAAGTTAGAAGAATCAGGGGTGATAATGGAACTGAGTTCAAGAACTATGTCATGAAAGCATTTTGTGAGGAAAATGGAATCTTGCATGAGTTTTCAGCAGCAAGGACTCCACAACAGAATGGAGTAGTGGAAAGAAAGAATAGATCTCTTATTGAAGCTGCAAGGACAATGCTTGAAGAATCAAAACTACCAACATACTTCTAGGCAGAAGCTGTAAACACTGCATGCTACACTCAGAACATCTCTCTGATTAATCAAGCAAGATGCATGACACCTTATCAATTGTTCAAGAACAAGAAGCCAACTCTGAACTTTCTTCATGTCTTTGGCTGTAAATGCTATATTCTGAGAAATCAAACTGATCAAAATGGGAAGTTTGATGCTAAAGCAGATGAAGGAATTTTTATTGGATATGCTGTTGGTAAAGCATACAGAGTCTACAATCTAAGAACCAACATTGTTGTTGAATCTATCCATGTTGTGTTTGATGATAAAAAGATTGAAGGACTAAAAGATGGAGATTACCATGAGAGCCTCAAATTCGATAATGTTGAGATGGTCAGTGATGAAAGTGATGATGAAAGTGATCAAGAAACAGTGTCTAAGGATAATGCAGACAAATCTACTACAAATGAAGCACAAAACTCAACATCCGTCGAGTTACATAATGCTTCATCTGTCGGAAGGCAATCTGTATTATCCGTTGGAAGACAACCTGCCTCATCTGTCGGTACTCAAAATTCACCATCTTTCGGGTTATCAAAAGGAGCAGGAAGTCAAGGCAGATCACCCATAGAAAGCACCCCAATCTCAAATCAAAGATCCACAAACTCAGGGGGAGTTTCTAGCAATCAAAACTCAATCACACATCAAGACAACATTGAGGTCTCTTCATCTAGGGCTAATCTACCTCAACCAAGAAAATGGACAAAAGATCACCCCTTTGAACTGATTATTGGTGATGTTTCTTCCAGAGTTCAAACCAGGAGAGCAACTCAAGAAGAATATCTATACAGCAGCTTCCTGTCTAAGGAAAAACCAAAGAAGGTAGAAGAAGCCTTGTTAGATCCTGATTGGATTTTAGCTATGCAGGAGGAGCTAAACCAATTTGAAAGGAATAAAGTATGGAAGCTGGTACCCAAGCCTACAGGAAAGAATCCAATAGACACCAAATGGGTATTCAGAAACAAGATGGATGAAAATGGTATAGTAGTAAGGAACAAAGCAAGATTGGTTGCTAAAGGCTATTGTCAGCAAGAAGGAATAGATTTTGATGAAACATTTGCTCCTGTTGAAAGACTTGAAGCCATCAGAATCTTCTTAGCCTATGCAGCCCATGCAATTTCAAGGTCTATCAAATGGATGTCAAAAGTGCCTTTCTGAATGGAGATTTGGAGGAAGAAGTGTATGTAAGTCAACCTCTTGGCTTTGAAGATCGAAATTTCCCAGAGTATGTCTATTATCTACTGAAAGCACTTTATGGACTGAAGCAAGCACCTAGAGCCTGGTATGACACTTTATCAAAGTTCCTTTTGGAAAATCACTTCACAAGAGGTACTGTAGATAAAACTTTATTTTTCAGAAATGTGAATGGCTCTAGCATACTTGTTCAAATTTATGTAGATGATATTATTTTTGGCACTACAGATGAGAAACTTTGTAAAAAGTTTGCCAAACTGATGCAAAGCAAGTATAAAATGAGTATGATGGGAGAACTAACTTACTTTCTTGGTTTACAAGTTAAGCAAGTTAGTGATGGAATATTCATTAGTCAAACTAAATATATTTTTGATCTTTTAAAGAAGTTTGATCTAATGGATTGCACATTTGCAAAAACTCCCATGGCCACTGCAACTAATCTTGAACTAGACACTACTGAAAAGTCTGTGGATATTTCAAGTTATAGGGGCATGGTTGGCTCACTTCTGTACTTAACAGCTAGTAGGCCAGATATAATGTTTGATACATGTTTGTGTGCTAGATTTCAGGCTGATCCTAGAGAGTCTCATTTGATAGCTATTAAGAGAATTTTCAGATATCTCAAAGGAACACCAAACCTTGGCATTTGGTATCCTAGAGATTCTGGTTTTGATCTAACTGGTTATTCAGATGCAGATTATGCAGGTTACAGAATTGATAGAAAAAGCACAACAGGAACCTGTCAATTTTTAGGAGAAAAGCTTGTGTCCTGGTTCAGTAAAAAGCAAAATTCAGTTTCTACTTCTACAGCTGAAGCTGAATATATTGTTGCTGGCAGTTGCTGTGCACAGATTTTATGGATGAAAAATCAATTGCTAGACTATGGTTTGCAAGTTGAAAGGATTCCTATTTTTTGTGACAACATAAGTGCAATTGCCATCACTGAAAATCCAGTGCAACATTCAAGGACAAAGCATATAGACATCAAGTACCATTTCATAAGGGAACATGTAATGAATGGTACTGTAGAGTTATATTTTGTTCCAAGTGAGAAGCAACTTGCAGATATTTTTACCAAACCACTGGATGAATCCACCTTTTCTAGGTTGGTAAGTGAGTTAGGTATGCTTAATTACTCTTGAATTTATCTGAATTATTTTGCAAGTTGAAAGGTATCCAGAAATTTAACTATTTTTTTTGTCTTGGATGAAAATGTTGGCTAAGTCAAAATTTGCATCTCGACGGATGACCATTATCCATCGAGTTGAGTCATCCGTCGATATACAAATTGTAAATAAAAATCAATTACTTTTCTGGAGTATTTTAAAGCTCGACGGATATCAACTTATCCTCATCCATCGAAGTTTCTAAATCTTAACCGTTAATTCCCTGAACATTATCCATCGAGTATACTTACAGTTTGTAAGCATTACACGACGGATAATGGGTAGAATTTTTACAGTTTATTTTAAAACAGCTATTTTAGACAATTTCTATTGGGTAATTTACTTCTCTTTATTATTTTTATCAGTTGATTTTGAGTAAAGTATAAAAGCTTATTTCATTCTAATCATTTTCTTTTATCGTTCTCAAATTCAACTGTGTTACTTCATTATCTCTCAAGCAAAAATCCTCTTTCTCTTCAAGCTTTTCTTCTCTAATAATGGCACCCGTAGTTAAGATCATGTCACAGACTGGGTTCATCTATGAGAAGAACAACTTCACTGCCTTGGTCAATAAGGGGATTCAGCAATTTGAAGACTATCATAAGATGATGGACTTCGTGCACAACTGCAAGTTAAGTTTTGCCATGCTGGAATCACCCACAATTTATTGTGAAGTTGTTGAGGAGATGTGGACAACAGTAATCTACAACTCTACTGACAAAACCATCACTCTAACCATCAAAGGTAATGATTTCTGTATCAATAGTGATGTAATAAAAGCATGTTTCAAGATTCCTGATGATAATGTAACTGCACCACACACTGACACTGATATTGTCAATATGCTCAATTTCATTCATTATGCACTTCCTACTGCAAAACTAAGTGAAATTAGAAGACTAGGTCTTAGGAAGGAATGGAGTTACTTGTGTGATGTAGTAACTAAAGTCTTTTCTGGAAACATCAGTAATTTTGATTCTGTGAACATTTCCATGCTTAACATGCTATACATGCTAGTTACAGAAAAATATTACAATTTCAGTGACCTTGTTGTGTATGAGTTCGGTTTTAAACTAGGTGACTTAGCCAAAAGAGGAAAGAATATTTACTATGCTAGATTTTTTATGCTTTTGGCTAACCATCTTTGTCAAGAGATTGAACTTGAGAACCCAAACAACAAATTAGCTTGTTGGGTTGAAGAGAGAAGAATCACTGCAGACTTGAACATAGCCAACCATCACAAGGAGGTGCCAATGTTCTATTTTCCTGTAATGTTGACACCTCAGGTAAGTGAGGTAAGTTCATCCAGACCCTCAACTATTCCAATCTCTTCTATTTCTTTGACTTCAGGCTTAGCTATGGCAACTGTGACAATGACCAAACAATTGCCTACCAAAGCTGCCAAAACAACTGCAATTTCTAAATCCAAATCAAAGAAAACCCCCTCTGGTATCTCTCAAAAGGTACCAGTTGAAAAATCTACCAAAGCCAAAGAGGGGAGTGTGAAGGAGGGTAAGATAGGTGAGGGAAGGGGTGAACATCAAAGAAACCCCAAGGATAAGGTTGGAGAGTTGAGTGAATCCCAGCCTAGCCACACTGCAGTTTCCCAACAAACTGTAGTGCTTAAAAAGGACAAAAGCTCACTTCTAGCTGCATCCTCCCAAAAGGATGTGGCTATTGAACAAAGCTCTCATCCAAGAGCACAGGCCAAGAGGGTTAGGGACACAAGCTCACACCAAACTTACACTAGAAAGAAGAAATCCAAAACAACTGGGGATGCACAGGGCACACACTTAGTGCAAACTGGTGCTAAAGACACAGTCCCTGCACCTTCTCAAATTCAGATTGATGTGGCTCCAATAAATGTGGAGTCAAAGCCAAAATCTCTCATAATAAAAGCCATAAAAACACAATACTCACCAACTAACTCACTGGAAGTGGACATGATAAACACTTCAATTCCTGATTCCCCTTCTTTAACTCTGTTGGGGAAGCCAAAATCTAGTGCCAGTGAGCATCATCTTTTAGATGATTTGTTGGCTCACTTGCCAATTCTTTCTGATTCTATTGTGACATCTGTGCCTCAAATAACTTCAATCAACACAGAGTCAACAATAGTTTCTCTTCCCACCTCATTCATTTCTACTCTCTCGATTGATATTGCTCATCCGTCGAGTAGTGATTGTATCCCGATGGATAAGCTTAACAGCAGTTATCCGTCGGATAGCTTTACCACTCACCCGACGGATATCACTTATCCGTCGAGTGTCTCTGCACAACTTCAAACTTCAATAATTTCAAGTGCAGAAGATTTTGTGGTAATACAATCACTCTTAGGACTAAGAGAGGAGAGTGCATTGAGTGAGAGGCTGGGTTGCTCCCAGGCAAAAGGAGAGGAAAAGAGTGAATCTCAGCAATCCATTCATTCAGGATTGGCAAAAGTGAGTGGGAGGAGTCCCACCTTAGTAGGTGAAGGTGAGGGTGTGAGGGTGGGGAGCCAGGGTGAGACCCTGATGCAACAAAAGAGAGAATATGAGAGAAAGGCAGTAACTGGAGAAATAAGGATGGAACCAGCCATTGCCAGTGAGTCAATGATTGTGGATGATGATGAAAAGGAAAGACAATTTCAGCAACATTACAAAGCTGTAATTGATAACATTTCCTTGGATGCTGACACTTTTACTCACCCTGTTTCAGCCTATCAACTGTTGGTTGCTCAGGGCAATGTGGAGGCAGAGCAGACTTTGAATTTAGTGCACACCATAGAATCTCTTCAAAGAGATAAAGCTGCTGTGAACAGAATGCCTTCTCAAGCTGGAGAGCCATCTGAAGAATTTGGAGTAAATTCTGATGATGATGACTCTGGTTCTTTGGATGGAAGCATGAACTTAGGGGGAGCTGAAGGCCCAAGTTCTGCTTTCAGTTTACCTAAATGGGCATGGGCAAAGGAATTTTCACCAGGGCAATTTGAGGTGTCTTTGGTAAAACAAGTAATAGCTATTCAGCAGGCCCTTCAGGAAGCTTCAGATGCTGGTACCAAGGTTGTTCTTCAAGCTCACCTAGACTCCTTACATTTAATGAAGATCCAACACTCAAGACAGAATCTCAGTGTGGATGAATTGAAAAAGGATATAGCTGACTTAAAGACATATAACTCTGAGAAGCTGGATTCAATAATGTCATATGGTACCATGCATGATCTATTACTAAGATTAAGGAGAGAATCAGATTCTGACAAGAAGATAGCCAAGCTGGAGAACAGAGTTCAGGTTATTGAGAATTCAGTGGCTCTACTTCTTCAAAATCAACAGACTCAGACAAATCTTCTTATGCAACTGGTTAAAGCACAAGGCCTAACTCCTCCACTTGATGATAACAAAAAAGGGGAGAGAGAATCAAGTAAGAGGGAGAAAGGACCAACTGAGGGGGAGAAACTTCTAGTTCAAATCAGCAAAGTAATTGTACCTTCAATTACTATCTCCAAGCCACCAGTTGCAGATGGTATAGATCTTATAAATGCAGCATCAGCAAATTTGAAAGATGCTGATAAAGGAGAGTTGACTCTGATCAACTGGAAAAAGATTGATGAGGAAATACAGAAAAAGTTTCAATTAGTCAAGGAACCAGATCAATCAGCCATCCATCACTCTCATGTCAAGCCAATCAATGTGAATGAGATGAGCATAAACTATCTGGAGAAAGGACAATCTTCCTGCATCAAGACTACAAAGGCTGAGATAATTCTTAAACCAAGGGCAAACTATTCAAAGTTATCTTTGAAGAACCCTATGGATTCTGTGTATGAGACACCCAAGCCTGATGAAAATAAGCTTCTGTCAAGATCTATTCTCCTCTACAAAGATCCAGCTGATTCAGCCTCAAGAAAGAGAATTGCAAAGATATTCAGAAATGGGAAGGAAATTTGTGTGGTAGCTGGACATCCATAATTTGCTCATGCAAAGGAAGAAGAAAAAGCCAGATTGAAGCAGGAAAAGAGGCAAGCTGCTCTAGATGCAAAGAAGTCTAAACAAAAGAAAGAACAGTTTGCTATCTTGGCCAAGCTACAGGCTGTGAATTCTTCTCAACAAATTCCCTCTCAACCATCTCAAGCTACTGAATCAGAGAAGAAGATTGAAGAACAGAAGAAATCCTCAAGAAAGAAAGACCTGGCTAAAAGAACAAAAAGAAAGTTGGATGTTGTTGACAAGGAATTGGAAGATCAATTTCCAAAGGAATCCACTCAAGCTGAAACTCAAGCATCAAAGCCCTCTGTGGTGTTTGAAGACATAAGGGTGGTGGACCCCTACAGGAACATACATGGAGAGCCTATTGTGCCAAAGGATGAGCTAATAGAGTGGGATAAATTACCAATTCCTGACTTCAACTTACCAATTCTTACTAAGCCAAGAAGGACAAAATCAAGGGCAGTCAAGAAAGTGAAGCTGTCACCTCTCAAATCCAAGTCAGTAGTCAAAGCTCAACCCAAGGTCAACAGGGGAGACTACTTGTACTTGTGTGACATCAAAGAATTCTCAGATCTAAACCTTTATCTGGAGGAGCTGGATGGGGTAAGGGCAATTGATGCATACAGAAACCTACCTGAAAGGTTGGTGTTCAAGTACAAAGGGGGAAGGGAGATTTAGTGGCCTCTTCACAGGATACTTCAAGAAAGCCAAGCTGTGTTGATCAAAGTTTATTCATCCTTCAAGAAAAACTTTGGGTTCAATGTAACTGCAAGAAGATTAGTATTGAAGAAGATTGAAGAGCTAAGGAGTGTTAGAGCCAAAGATGCACTACCCAAAACTCTTATCATCCCATACACAGGGAGAAGAGTGCATCTAAGGCCCTACTGGCTGATGGAATTCATGGATGACAAGGGTGTGAGAAGATTCTTCAGATTAGAAGACCAATTGAGTATCTCTAGCAATGAGACTCTCTTGGAAATGCAAGAAATGTTAGATCTCTCAGAATCTGATGAATTAGAATTCCACAGACAGCTCCAGAATCAAATTGAAGAAAACAACAGAAAGCTTGGGAGAAGATCCAGACCTTCAAGAAACTAGAAAAATCTGCTCAGACTAGAGGAGCATCTTGAACGGACTGTGAGCCAAACCTTGTATATTTTTGTTTAAATTGAAGCACTTTCAGTTTTATCTACTTATCTTTACAGATATATGTTTAGGATGTTTTGTCATCATCAAGTATCTCTTAATTTATGGCTACAATTCCAGTAGACATAAATTGGGGGAGATTGTTGTGAATATGTTGTGTACTTGATGATTACCTAAACAAAACATCTAAGTAGATTTTACTTAGTGAAATAATGTAGCACTCGACGGATAAGAATTATAGTCCCGACGGATAACTCATTATAGTCCCGATGGATGATTAACTTATTATCCATCGAGCGAGTAGCTTATGTAATAATAAGTTTGAAGCACAGTATTGTATGCACCTTTGTGTAGAATCTGGAGTAGCATATAAGTCATGTTGACTTTAACTAGATATGCAGAATAGGTTGATTAACTGTACATAAGCAATGTCTTGTAATTCTGTATAAGTGATATGAAGTCAAGTGCGAAAATAGCTACCAACGGATGATTAACAAAGCTTCGACGGATGACCAAAATAGCTACCAACGGATGCTTAACAAAGCTTCGACGGATGATCAAATGACTATCAACGGATGTTTAACATAGCAGTCGATGAATGATCAATTAAGTCATCGAAGGATGATCTCAAAGTCGACAGATGATCAAATCAAGATTCAAACATCAGTTGAACAGTGAAAGCTGACACACAGTCGTTGAGTTGGATACAAGTACACTATGGAAGCCCATTAACTGGGTAATAGAGGATGAAAAGCAGCAAAGATCAAGATTGTTAGATTTTATATTTGTTCAGTTCTTTTGACTTTGTAATCTTGGTAATATATAAACCAAGAGAGTAGCAAATAGAAAAACAACTGAGATAGCTAAGAAACAACAACAGAGAAATCTTTGTAAGCACTATCTTTAGCATTTCCTGTGTTCTTAGCAGTTCTATTTTGTGTAAGAAGTTGTGAGCATTTCTGCACATAGAGTCCTCTCGATATATTAAATATATCTATGGTGGAAATGTTTAAATCCACCAGAAAGTTTTTAAAGACTCTTGTTTTTAATTACTTATGTTTTGATTCATTCAAGTTTACATTCCGCATTGTGCTAATCAAAACAAATATATCCATAGTTGAGTTGAACATTTTTATTTCAAGAAAAAGGTTCAAGAATTCCATTCAACCCCCCTTCTGTAATTCTTGCTATATTGTTAAGGGACTAACAGTTAGAATCCCATATTTGTCATATATATTAACTCGGTCTATCTTATTCTCGTAGTTATAATAGTTAGCGTAATTCTTAGTTTTAACCATTCTCAATTTGTTATCGTCTTAGCATTGAATAATAACCATACATTGTTGCTTAGGTGCGTAATTTAGATAGTTAACCAATACAGTCTCTGTGGGATCGAATTTGATTTATATCTTATACTACTTGCGAACTCGTATACTTGCGTGTAATATTAGCGCGTGTTTAGCGACTAACATGGGTTAGTCTTTTTAACATGCAAGAATTTGTGATAAGCAATCTTCTCACAAATTGGGGGAGATTGTTGTGCAAGACATGCCTGTACTATAATAAGACTAAGTAAAAATGACAGCCCTAAATAAGTTTTATGATAAACCAAGTTTGTATTTTGTATTGTATCACTTAAGTCTGTAAAATATAAATATATTAGACTGGAGTATTTTTCTGTAAACAGTCTCAAGCCTAAGAATAAGCTCTGGAATAAGATCATGAATATCATGCCTCAGAGACAATGTGAAGAAGCTTGGAGTTGAATAAATCTATTTTGGGAAAAACATTTTAAGTCAAGAAATCTACAAGTCACAGATTAAGTCTTATAGACAAGTCATTCGAGAACTTCGGCATGACTTATCGAGAAGTCAAGAAATAGCTTGAAGAGAAGTCGCAGAGATATCGACAAGTCAAAATGAAGATATGAAGATTGAAGATATCGACAAGTCATTTCTTCATTAAAGAACTCAGAGATATCAATAAGCCAAAATGAATATATGAAGATTAGAGATATCGACAAGTTAATTCTACATGCAAAGACTTGAAGACCTCGATAAGTCAAGATCATACTCGAGAACTCAGAGATCTCGATAAGTCAAGATCATAGTCGAGAACTCAGAGATCTCGACAAGTCAAGTTCACATTTGAGAACTCAGAGACTTCGATACGTCAAAACACTTGTAGAGAACTAAGAGATCTCGATAAGTCATTATACTTATCGAGATGTCAGTTCTCTATAGTTCAAACTGGAGATC